>NW_026558406.1:0-710474 GCF_026930045.1 Uloborus diversus
AGCGGAGTCTTACTGCCTGACTGATACTGCCTGACTGACAGACTGACTCACTGACTGACTGATACTGACTGACTGACTCACTGACTGACCGAGACTGACTGACTAACTGCCTGACTGACTGAGACTGGACTGACTGACTGACTGACTGACTGACTAACTGACTGACTGAGACTGACTGACTGACTGCTTGACTCTCTGACTGGCTATTTCACTGACTGACTGAATGACTAAATGACTGACTGACACTGACTGACTGACTGCTTGACTACCTGACTGACTGCTTGACTGACTAACTGACTGGACAGGACTGACCGACTAACTGACTGACAGACTGACTGAATAAGGATGACTGACAGACTGACTGAATAAGGCTGACTGACTGACTGACAGACAGACTGACTGAATAAGGCTGACCGACTGACTGACTGCCTGACTGACTGACTGACTGAATGACTTACTGACTGACTGACCGAGACTGACTGACTGACTGACTGAGACTGGACTGGACTGACTGACTGACTGACTGACTGAGACTGACTGACTGCTTTAGTGACTAACTGACTGCACAGACTGACCGACTGACTGACTGACTGACTGCCTGACTGACTGACTGACTGAATGACTGACTGACTGAGACTAAATGACTGACTGCTTGACTGACTGGCTGAAGGACTAACTGACTGACTGAGTGACTGACTGACTGGACTGACTGACTGAGACTGAATGACTGAGTGCTTGACTGATTGACTGTCAGACTGACTGACTGACTTCGCAAAAGGGGAAAAAATAAAAAAAAAGAATTATAAAATTAGAAAAAAATATTGCATTTAAGATTTCCTTTCCGGCCGGGACTCGAACCCAGTACCATGCGCTAGGAACCCAACGGTCTAGCCATTAGGCTATCGGAGCTCTGTCGATGGAAGTCTTAAATATAATAAAAACAAAAAATGCACCTTGGTAATTATTGATTCAAACACTTTGAAATTTACAGGTCGAATAATTAAACTGACTCAGAATTTTTCTCCCTACATAAATAATCAATATTCGCAAAAGAGAAAAATTAAAAAAAAAAAAGAAGAAGAAATTTCAAATTAGAAACTAAAAGTATACATTGAATATTTTCGTTCAGGCTGGGACTCGAACCCAGGGCCACTCGCTTGGAAGCCTAACACTCTAGCCATTAGTCTATGGGAGCTCTGTCGGTGGGAGTTTTAAATATAATAAAACAAAAAATGCACCTGGGTAATTGTTTATTTAAACACTTTGAAATCTTCGTGTCGAAAAATTAAACTGACTCAGAATTTTCTTCCCTACATAAATAATCAATAATTGCAAAGGAAAGAAATTGAAAAAAAAAAAGAATTTTCAATTAGAAAAGAAATTTATACATTGAAGATATTCGCTCCGGCTGGGACTCGAACCCAGGCCACTCGCTTGGAAGACCAGCGGTCTAGCCATTAGGCTATCGGAGTTCTGTCGAGCGGAGTCTTACTGCCTGACTGATACTGCCTGACTGACAGACTGACTCACTGACTGACTGATACTGACTGACTGACTCACTGACTGACCGAGACTGACTGACTAACTGCCTGACTGACTGAGACTGGACTGACTGACTGACTGACTGACTGACTAACTGACTGACTGAGACTGACTGACTGACTGCTTGACTCTCTGACTGGCTATTTCACTGACTGACTGAATGACTAAATGACTGACTGACACTGACTGACTGACTGCTTGACTACCTGACTGACTGCTTGAGTGACTAACTGACTGGACAGGACTGACCGACTAACTGACTGACAGACTGACTGAATAAGGATGACTGACAGACTGACTGAATAAGGCTGACTGACTGACTGACAGACAGACTGACTGAATAAGGCTGACCGACTGACTGACTGCCTGACTGACTGACTGACTGAATGACTTACTGACTGACTGACCGAGACTGACTGACTGACTGACTGAGACTGGACTGGACTGACTGACTGACTGACTGACTGAGACTGACTGACTGCTTTAGTGACTAACTGACTGCACAGACTGACCGACTGACTGACTGAATGACTGACTGACTGAGACTAAATGACTGACTGCTTGACTGACTGGCTGAAGGACTAACTGACTGACTGAGTGACTGACTGACTGGACTGACTGACTGAGACTGAATGACTGAGTGCTTGACTGATTGACTGTCAGACTGACTGACTGACTTCGCAAAAGGGAAAAATAAAAAAAAAAGAATTATAAAAATTAGAAAAAAATATTTGCATTTAAGATTTCCTTTCCGGCCGGGACTCGAACCCAGTACCATGCGCCAGGAACCCAACGGTCTAGCCATTAGGCTATCGGAGCTCTGTCGATGGAAGTCTTAAATATAATAAAAACAAAAAATGCACCTTGGTAATTATTGATTCAAACACTTTGAAACTTACAGGTCGAATAATTAAACTGACTCAGAATTTTTCTCCCTACATAAATAATCAATATTCGCAAAAGAGAAAAATTAAAAAAAAAGAAGAAGAAATTTCAAATTAGAAACTAAAAGTATACATTGAAGATTTTCGTTCAGGCTGGGACTCGAACCCAGGGCCACTCGCTTGGAAGCCTAACACTCTAGCCATTAGTCTATGGGAGCTCTGTCGGTGGGAGTTTTAAATATAATAAAACAAAAAATGCACCTTGGTAATTGTTTATTTAAACACTTTGAAATCTTCGTGTCGAAAAATTAAACTGACTCAGAATTTTCTTCCCTACATAAATAATCAATAATTGCAAAGGAAAGAAATTGAAAAAAAAAAGAATTTTCAAATTAGAAAAGAAATATATACATTGAAGATATTCGCTCCGGCTGGGACTCGAACCCAGGCCACTCGCTTGGAAGACCAGCGGTCTAGCCATTAAGCTATCGGAGTTCTGTCGAGCGGAGTCTTACTGCCTGACTGATACTGCCTGACTGACAGATTGACTCACTGACTGACTGATACTGACTGACTGACTCACTGACTGACCGAGACTGACTGACTAACTGCCTGACTGACTGAGACTGGACTGACTGACTGACTGACTGACTGACTAACTGACTGACTGAGACTGACTGACTGACTGCTTGACTCTCTGACTGGCTATTTCACTGACTGACTGAATGACTAAATGACTGACTGACACTGACTGACTGACTGCTTGACTACCTGACTGACTGCTTGACTGACTAACTGACTGGACAGGACTGACCGACTAACTGACTGACAGACTGACTGAATAAGGATGACTGACAGACTGACTGAATAAGGCTGACTGACTGACTGACAGACAGACTGACTGAATAAGGCTGACCGACTGACTGACTGCCTGACTGACTGACTGACTGAATGACTTACTGACTGACTGACCGAGACTGACTGACTGACTGACTGAGACTGGACTGGACTGACTGACTGACTGACTGACTGAGACTGACTGACTGCTTTAGTGACTAACTGACTGCACAGACTGACCGACTGACTGACTGACTGACTGCCTGACTGACTGACTGAATGACTGACTGACTGAGACTAAATGACTGACTGCTTGACTGACTGGCTGAAGGACTAACTGACTGACTGAGTGACTGACTGACTGGACTGACTGACTGAGACTGAATGACTGAGTGCTTGACTGATTGACTGTCAGACTGACTGACTGACTTCGCAAAAGGGAAAAATAAAAAAAAAGAATTATAAAATTAGAAAAAAATATTTGCATTTAAGATTTCCTTTCCGGCCGGGACTCGAACCCAGTACCATGCGCTAGGAACCCAACGGTCTAGCCATTAGGCTATCGGAGCTCTGTCGATGGAAGTCTTAAATATAATAAAAACAAAAAATGCACCTTGGTAATTATTGATTCAAACACTTTGAAATTTACAGGTCGAATAATTAAACTGACTCAGAATTTTTCTCCCTACATAAATAATCAATATTCGCAAAAGAGAAAAATTTAAAAAAAAGAAGAAGAAATTTCAAATTAGAAACTAAAAGTATACATTGAAGATTTTCGTTCAGGCTGGGACTCGAACCCAGGGCCACTCGCTTGGAAGCCTAACACGCTAGCCATTAGTCTACGGGAGCTCTGTCGGTGGGAGTTTTAAATATAATAAAAACAAAAAATGCACCTTGGTAATTGTTTATTTAAACACTTTGAAATCTTCGTGTCGAAAAATTAAACTGACTCAGAATTTTCTTCCCTACATAAATAATCAATAATTGCAAAGGAAAGAAATTGAAAAAAAAAAGAATTTTCAAATTAGAAAAGAAATATATACATTGAAGATATTCGCTCCGGCTGGGACTTGAACCCAGGCCACTCGCTTGGAAGACCAGCGGTCTAGCCATTAGGCTATCGGAGTTCTGTTGAGCGGAGTCTTACTGCCTGACTGATACTGCCTGACTGACAGACTGACTCACTGACTGACTGATACTGACTGACTGACTCACTGACTGACCGAGACTGACTGACTAACTGCCTGACTGACTGAGACTGGACTGACTGACTGACTGACTGACTGACTGACTAACTGACTGACTGAGACTGACTGACTGACTGCTTGACTCTCTGACTGGCTATTTCACTGACTGACTGAATGACTAAATGACTGACTGACACTGACTGACTGACTGCTTGACTACCTGACTGACTAACTGACTGGACAGGACTGACCGACTGACTGACTGACAGACTGACTGAATAAGGATGACTGACAGACTGACTGAATAAGGCTGACTGACTGACTGACTGACAGACTGACTGAATAAGGTTGACCGACTGACTGACTGCCTGACTGACTGACTGACTGAATGACTGACTGACCGAGACTGACTGACTGACTGACTGAGACTGGACTGGACTGACTGACTGACTGACTGACTGAGACTGACTGACTGCTTTAGTGACTAACTGACTGCACAGGACTGACCGACTGACTGACTGACTGACTGCGTGACTGACTGACTGACTGAATGACTGACTGACTGAGACTAAATGACTGACTGCTTGACTGACTGGCTGAAGGACTAACTGACTGACTGAGTGACTGACTGACTGGACTGACTGACTGACTGGACTGACTGACTGAGACTGAATGACTGAGTGCTTGACTGATTGACTGTCAGACTGACTGACTGACTTCGCAAAAGGGAAAAATAAAAAAAAAAGAATTATAAAATTAGAAAAAAATATTTGCATTTAAGATTTCCTTTCCGGCCGGGACTCGAACCCAGTACCACGCGCTAGGAACCCAACGGTCTAGCCATTAGGCTATCGGAGCTCTGTCGATGGAAGTCTTAAATATAATAAAAACAAAAAATGCACCTTGGTAATTATTGATTCAAACACTTTGAAATTTACAGGTCGAATAATTAAACTGACTCAGAATTTTTCTCCCTACATAAATAATCAATATTCGCAAAAGAGAAAAATTAAAAAAAAAAGAAGAAGAAATTTCAAATTAGAAACTAAAAGTATACATTGAAGATTTTCGTTCAGGCTGGGACTCGAACCCAGGGCCACTCGCTTGGAAGCCTAACACTCTAGCCATTAGTCTATGGGAGCTCCGTCGGTGGGAGTTTTAAATATAATAAAAACAAAAAATGCACCTTGGTAATTGTTTATTTAAACACTTTGAAATCTTCGTGTCGAAAAATTAAACTGACTCAGAATTTTCTTCCCTACATAAATAATCAATAATTGCAAAGGAAAGAAATTGAAAAAAAAAAGAATTTTCAAATTAGAAAAGAAATATATACATTGAAGATATTCGCTCCGGCTTGGACTCGAACCCAGGCCACTCGCTTGGAAAACCAGCGGTCTAGCCATTAGGCTATCGGAGTTCTGTCGAGCGGAGTCTTACTGCCTGACTGATACTGCCTGACTGACAGACTGACTCACTGACTGACTTATACTGACTGACTGACTCACTGACTGACCGAGACTGACTGACTAACTGCCTGACTGACTGAGACTGGACTGACTGACTGACTGACTGACTGACTGACTAACTGACTGACTGAGACTGACTGACTGACTGCTTGACTCTCTGACTGACTGCTTGACTGACTAACTGACTGGACAGGACTGACCGACTGACTGACTGACAGACTGACTGAATAAGGATGACTGACAGACCGACTGAATAAGGCTGACTGACTGACTGACTGACAGACTGACTGAATAAGGCTGACCGACTGACTGACTGCCTGACTGACTGACTGACTGAATGACTGACTGGCTGACTGACCGAGACTGACTGACTGACTGACTGAGACTGGACTGGACTGACTGACTGACTGACTGACTGAGACTGACTGACTGCTTTAGTGACTAACTGACTGCACAGGACTGACCGACTGACTGACCGACTGACTGACTGACTGACTGCCTGACTGACTGACTGACTGAATGACTGACTGACTGAGACTAAATGACTGACTGCTTGACTGACTGGCTGAAGGACTAACTGACTGACTCAGTGACTGACTGACTGGACTGACTGATTGAGACTGAATGACTGAGTGCTTGACTGATTGACTGTCAGACTGACTGACTGACTTCGCAAAAGGGAAAAATAAAAAAAAAAGAATTATAAAATTAGAAAAAAATATTTGCATTTAAGATTTCCTTTCCGGCCGGGACTCGAACCCAGTACCACGCGCTAGGAGCCCAACGGTCTAGCCATTAGGCTATCGGAGCTCTGTGGATGGAAGTCTTAAATATAATAAAAACAAAAAATGCACCTTGGTAATTATTGATTCAAACACTTTGAAATTTACAGGTCGAATAATTAAACTGACTCAGAATTTTTCTCCCTACATAAATAATCAATATTCGCAAAAGAGAAAAATTAAAAAAAAAAGAAGAAGAAATTTGAAATTAGAAACTAAAAGTATACATTGAAGATTTTCGTTCAGGCTGGGACTCGAACCCAGGGCCACTCGCTTGGAAGCCTAACACTCTAGCCATTAGTCTATGGGAGCTCTGTCGGTGGGAGTTTTAAATATAATAAAAACAAAAAATGCACCTTGGTAATTGTTTATTTAAACACTTTGAAATCTTCGTGTCGAAAAATTAAACTGACTCAGAATTTTCTTCCCTACATAAATAATCAATAATTGCAAAGGAAAGAAATTGAAAAAAAAAAAGAATTCTCAAATTAGAAAAGAAATATATACATTGAAGATATTCGCTCCGGCTGGGACTCGAACCCAGGCCACTCGCTGGGAAGACCAGCGGTCTAGCCATTAGGCTATCGGAGTTCTGTCGAGCGGAGTCTTACTGCCTGACTGATACTGCCTGACTGACAGACTGACTCACTGACTGACTGATACTGACTGACTGACTCACTGACTGACCGAGACTGACTGACTAACTGCCTGACTGACTGAGACTGGACTGACTGACTGACTGACTGACTGACTGACTAACTGACTGACTGAGACTGACTGACTGACTGCTTGACTCTCTGACTGGCTATTTCACTGACTGACTGAATGACTAAATGACTGACTGACACTGACTGACTGACTGCTTGACTACCTGACTGACTGCTTGACTGACTAACTGACTGGACAGGACTGACCGACTGACTGACTGACAGACTGACTGAATAAGGATGACTGACAGACTGACTGAATAAGGCTGACTGACTGACTGACTGACAGACTGACTGAATAAGGTTGACCGACTGACTGACTGCCTGACTGACTGACTGACTGAATGACTGACTGACCGAGACTGACTGACTGACTGACTGAGACTGGACTGGACTGACTGACTGACTGACTGACTGAGACTGACTGACTGCTTTAGTGACTAACTGACTGCACAGGACTGACCGACTGACTGACTGACTGACTGCGTGACTGACTGACTGACTGAATGACTGACTGACTGAGACTAAATGACTGACTGCTTGACTGACTGGCTGAAGGACTAACTGACTGACTGAGTGACTGACTGACTGGACTGACTGACTGACTGGACTGACTGACTGAGACTGAATGACTGAGTGCTTGACTGATTGACTGTCAGACTGACTGACTGACTTCGCAAAAGGGAAAAATAAAAAAAAAAGAATTATAAAATTAGAAAAAAATATTTGCATTTAAGATTTCCTTTCCGGCCGGGACTCGAACCCAGTACCACGCGCTAGGAACCCAACGGTCTAGCCATTAGGCTATCGGAGCTCTGTCGATGGAAGTCTTAAATATAATAAAAACAAAAAATGCACCTTGGTAATTATTGATTCAAACACTTTGAAATTTACAGGTCGAATAATTAAACTGACTCAGAATTTTTCTCCCTACATAAATAATCAATATTCGCAAAAGAGAAAAATTAAAAAAAAAAGAAGAAGAAATTTCAAATTAGAAACTAAAAGTATACATTGAAGATTTTCGTTCAGGCTGGGACTCGAACCCAGGGCCACTCGCTTGGAAGCCTAACACTCTAGCCATTAGTCTATGGGAGCTCCGTCGGTGGGAGTTTTAAATATAATAAAAACAAAAAATGCACCTTGGTAATTGTTTATTTAAACACTTTGAAATCTTCGTGTCGAAAAATTAAACTGACTCAGAATTTTCTTCCCTACATAAATAATCAATAATTGCAAAGGAAAGAAATTGAAAAAAAAAAGAATTTTCAAATTAGAAAAGAAATATATACATTGAAGATATTCGCTCCGGCTTGGACTCGAACCCAGGCCACTCGCTTGGAAGACCAGCGGTCTAGCCATTAGGCTATCGGAGTTCTGTCGAGCGGAGTCTTACTGCCTGACTGATACTGCCTGACTGACAGACTGACTCACTGACTGACTTATACTGACTGACTGACTCACTGACTGACCGAGACTGACTGACTAACTGCCTGACTGACTGAGACTGGACTGACTGACTGACTGACTGACTGACTGACTAACTGACTGACTGAGACTGACTGACTGACTGCTTGACTCTCTGACTGACTGCTTGACTGACTAACTGACTGGACAGGACTGACCGACTGACTGACTGACAGACTGACTGAATAAGGATGACTGACAGACCGACTGAATAAGGCTGACTGACTGACTGACTGACAGACTGACTGAATAAGGCTGACCGACTGACTGACTGCCTGACTGACTGACTGACTGAATGACTGACTGACTGACTGACCGAGACTGACTGACTGACTGACTGAGACTGGACTGGACTGACTGACTGACTGACTGACTGAGACTGACTGACTGCTTTAGTGACTAACTGACTGCACAGGACTGACCGACTGACTGAACGACTGACTGACTGACTGACTGCCTGACTGACTGACTGACTGAATGACTGACTGACTGAGACTAAATGACTGACTGCTTGACTGACTGGCTGAAGGACTAACTGACTGACTCAGTGACTGACTGACTGGACTGACTGATTGAGACTGAATGACTGAGTGCTTGACTGATTGACTGTCAGACTGACTGACTGACTTCGCAAAAGGGAAAAATAAAAAAAAAAGAATTATAAAATTAGAAAAAAATATTTGCATTTAAGATTTCCTTTCCGGCCGGGACTCGAACCCAGTACCACGCGCTAGGAGCCCAACGGTCTAGCCATTAGGCTATCGGAGCTCTGTGGATGGAAGTCTTAAATATAATAAAAACAAAAAATGCACCTTGGTAATTATTGATTCAAACACTTTGAAATTTACAGGTCGAATAATTAAACTGACTCAGAATTTTTCTCCCTACATAAATAATCAATATTCGCAAAAGAGAAAAATTAAAAAAAAAAGAAGAAGAAATTTGAAATTAGAAACTAAAAGTATACATTGAAGATTTTCGTTCAGGCTGGGACTCGAACCCAGGGCCACTCGCTTGGAAGCCTAACACTCTAGCCATTAGTCTATGGGAGCTCTGTCGGTGGGAGTTTTAAATATAATAAAAACAAAAAATGCACCTTGGTAATTGTTTATTTAAACACTTTGAAATCTTCGTGTCGAAAAATTAAACTGACTCAGAATTTTCTTCCCTACATAAATAATCAATAATTGCAAAGGAAAGAAATTGAAAAAAAAAAGAATTCTCAAATTAGAAAAGAAATATATACATTGAAGATATTCGCTCCGGCTGGGACTCGAACCCAGGCCACTCGCTGGGAAGACCAGCGGTCTAGCCATTAGGCTATCGGAGTTCTGTCGAGCGGAGTCTTACTGCCTGACTGACAGACTGACTCACTGACTGACTGATACTGACTGACTCACTGACTGACTGATACTGACTGACTGACTCACTGACTGACCGAGACTGACTGACTAACTGCCTGACTGACTGAGACTGGACTGACTGACTGACTGACTGACTGACTAACTGACTGACTGAGACTGACTGACTAACTGCTTGACTCTCTGACTGGCTATTTCACTGACTGACTGAATGACTAAATGACTGACTGACACTGACTGACTGACTGCTTGACTACCTGACTGACTGCTTGACTGACTAACTGACTGGACAGGACTGACCGACTGACTGACTGACAGACTGACTGAATAAGGATGACTGACAGACTGACTGAATAAGGCTGACTGACTGACTGACTGACAGACTGACTGAATAAGGCTGACCGACTGACTGACTGCCTGACTGACTGACTGACTGAATGACTGACTGACTGACTGACCGAGACTGACTGACTGACTGACTGAGACTGGACTGGACTGACTGACCGAGACTGACTGACTGACTGACTGAGACTGGACTGGACTGACTGACTGACTGACTGACTGCTTTAGTGACTAACTGACTGCACAGGACTGACCGACTGACTGACTGACTGACTGCCTGACTGACTGACTGACTGAATGACTGACTGACTGAGACTAAATGACTGACTGCTTGACTGACTGGCTGAAGGACTAACTGACTGACTGAGTGACTGACTGACTGGACTGACTGACTGAGACTGAATGACTGAGTGCTTGAATGATTGACTGTCAGACTGACTGACTGACTTCGCAAAAGGGAAAAATAAAAAAAAAGAATTATAAAATTAGAAAAAAATATTTGCGTTTAAGATTTCCTTTCCGGCCGGGACTCGAACCCAGTACCACGCGCTAAGAACCCAACGGTCTAGCCATTAGGCTATCGGAGCTCTGTCGATGGAAGTCTTAAATATAATAAAAACAAAAAATGCACCTTGGTAATTATTGATTCAAACACTTTGAAATTTACAGGTTGAATAATTAAACGGACTCAGAATTTTTCTCCCTACATAAATAATCAATATTCGCAAAAGAGAAAAATTAAAAACAAAAGAAGAAGAAATTTCAAATTAAAAACTAAAAGTAAACATTGAAGATTTTCGTTCAGGCTGGGACTCGAACCCAGGGCCACTCGCTTGGAAGCCTAACAGTCTAGCCATTAGTCTATGGGAGCTCTGTCAGTGGGAGTTTTAAATATAATAAAAACAAAAAATGCACCTTGGGAATTGTTTATTTAAACACTTTGAAATCTTCGTGTCGAAAAATTAAACTGACTCAGAATTTTCTTTCCTACATAAATAATCAATAATTGCAAAGGAAAGAAATTGAAAAAAAAAAGAATTTTCAAATTAGAAGAGAAATATATACATTGAAGATATTCGCTCCGGCTGGGACTCGAACCCAGGCCACTCGCTTGGAAGACCAGCGGTCTAGCCATTAGGCTATCGGAGTTCTGTCGAGCGGAGTCTTACTGCCTGACTGATACTGCCTGACTGACAGACTGACTCACTGACTGACTGATACTGCCTGACTGACAGACTGACTCACTGACTGACTGATACTGACTGACTGACTCACTGACTGACCGAGACTGACTGACTAACTGCCTGACTGACTGAGACTGGACTGACTGACTGACTGACTGACTGACTGACTAACTGACTGACTGAGACTGACTGACTGACTGCTTGACTCTCTGACTGGCTATTTCACTGACTGACTGAATGACTAAATGACTGACTGACACTGACTGACTGACTGCTTGACTACCTGACTGACTGCTTGACTGACTAACTGACTGGACAGGACTGACCGACTGACTGACTGACAGACTGACTGAATAAGGATGACTGACAGACTGACTGAATAAGGCTGACTGACTGACTGACTGACAGACTGACTGAATAAGGCTGACTGACTGCCTGACTGACTGACTGACTGACTGACTGACTGACCGAGACTGACTGACTGACTGACTGAGACTGGACTGGACTGACTGACTGACTGACTGACTGAGACTGACTGACTGCTTTAGTGACTAACTGACTGCACAGGACTGACCGACTGACTGACTGACTGACTGCCTGACTGACTGACTGACTGACTGAGACTGACTGACTGCTTTAGTGACTAACTGACTGCACAGGACTAACTGACTGACTGAGTGACTGACTGACTGGACTGACTGACTGAGACTGAATGACTGAGTGCTTGACTGATTGACTGTCAGACTGACTGACTGACTTCGCAAAAGGGAAAAATAAAAAAAAAGAATTATAAAATTAGAAAAAAATATTTGCATTTAAGATTTCCTTTCCGGCCGGGACTCGAACCCAGTACCACGCGCTAGGAACCCAACGGTCTAGCCATTAGGCTATCGGAGCTCTGTCGATGGAAGTCTTAAATATAATAAAAACAAAAAATGCACCTTGGTAATTATTGATTCAAACACTTTGAAATTTACAGGTCGAATAATTAAACTGACTCAGAATTTTTCTCCCTACATAAATAATCAATATTCGCAAAAGAGAAAAATTAAAAAAAAAGAAGAAGAAATTTCAAATTAGAAACTAAAAGTATACATTGAAGATTTTCGTTCAGGCTGGGACTCGAACCCAGGGCCACTCGCTTGGAAGCCTAACACTCTAGCCATTAGTGTATGGGAGCTCTGTCGGTGGGAGTTTTAAATATAATAAAAACAAAAAATGCACCTTGGTAATTGTTTATTTAAACACTTTGAAATCTTCGTGTCGAAAAATTAAACTGACTCAGAATTTTCTTCCCTACATAAATAATCAATAATTGCAAAGGAAAGAAATTGAAAAAAAAAAGAATTTTCAAATTAGAAAAGAAATATATACATTGAAGATATTCGCTCCGGCTGGGACTCGAACCCAGGCCACTCGCTTGGAAGACCAGCGGTCTAGCCATTAGGCTATCGGAGTTCTGTCGAGCGGAGTCTTACTGCCTGACTGATACTGCCTGACTGACAGACTGACTCACTGACTGACTGATACTGACTGACTGACTCACTGACTGACCGAGACTGACTGACTAACTGCCTGACTGACTGAGACTGGACTGACTGACTGACTGACTGACTGACTGACTAACTGACTGACTGAGACTGACTGACTGACTGCTTGACTCTCTGACTGGCTATTTCACTGACTGACTGAATGACTAAATGACTGACTGACACTGACTAAATGACTGCTTGACTACCTGACTGACTGCTTGACTGACTAACTGACTGGACAGGACTGACCGACTGACTGACTGACAGACTGACTGAATAAGGATGACTGACAGACTGACTGAATAAGGCTGACTGACTGACTGACTGACAGACTGACTGAATAAGGCTGACCGACTGACTGACTGCCTGACTGACTGACTGACTGAATGACTGACTGACTGACTGACTGACTGACTGAGACTGGACTGGACTGACTGACTGACTGACTGACTGACTGAGACTGACTGACTGCTTTAGTGACTAACTGACTGCACAGGACTGACCGACTGACTGACTGACTGACTGACTGACTGACTGAATGACTGACTGACTGAGACTAAATGACTGACTGCTTGACTGACTGGCTGAAGGACTAACTGACTGACTGAGTGACTGACTGACTGGACTGACTGACTGAGACTGAATGACTGAGTGCTTGAATGATTGACTGTCAGACTGACTGACTGACTTCGCAAAAGGGAAAAATAAAAAAAAAGAATTATAAAATTAGAAAAAAATATTTGCATTTAAGATTTCCTTTCCGGCCGGGACTCGAACCCAGTACCACGCGCTAGGAACCCAACGGTCTAGCCATTAGGCTATCGGAGCTCTGTCGATGGAAGTCTTAAATATAATAAAAACAAAAAATGCACCTTGGTAATTATTGATTCAAACACTTTGAAATTTACAGGTCGAATAATTAAACTGACTCAGAATTTTTCTCCCTACATAAATAATCAATATTCACAAAAGAGAAAAATTAAAAAAAAAGAAGAAGAAATTTCAAATTAGAAACTAAAAGTATACATTGAAGATTTTCGTTCAGGCTGGGACTCGAACCCAGGGCC
This sequence comes from Uloborus diversus, assembly GCF_026930045.1. Taxonomy (NCBI): domain Eukaryota; kingdom Metazoa; phylum Arthropoda; class Arachnida; order Araneae; family Uloboridae; genus Uloborus; species Uloborus diversus. The sequence continues at coordinate 14,365 of NW_026558406.1, forward strand.
ACTCGCTTGGAAGCCTAACACTCTAGCCATTAGTCTATGGGAGCTCTGTCGGTGGGAGTTTTAAATATAATAAAAACAAAAAATGCACCTTGGTAATTATTTATTTAAACACTTTGAAATCTTTGTGTCGAAAAATTAAACTGACTCAGAATTTTCTTCCCTACATAAATAATCAATAATTGCAAAGGAAAGAAATTGAAAAAAAAAAGAATTTTCAAATTAGAAAAGAAATATATACATTGAAGATATTCGCTCCGGCTGGGACTCGAACCCAGGCCACTCGCTTGGAAGACCAGCGGTCTAGCCATTAGGCTATCGGAGTTCTGTCGAGCGGAGTCTTACTGCCTGACTGATACTGCCTGACTGACAGACTGACTCACTGACTGACTGATACTGACTGACTGACTCACTGACTGACCGAGACTGACTGACTGACTGACTGACTGACTGACTAACTGACTGACTGCTTGACTCTCTGACTGGCTATTTCACTGACTGACTGAATGACTAAATGACTGACTGACACTGACTGACTGACTGCTTGACTACCTGACTGACTGCTTGACTGACTAACTGACTGGACAGGACTGACCGACTGACTGACTGACAGACTGACTGAATAAGGATGACTGACAGACTGACTGAATAAGGCTGACTGACTGACTGACTGACAGACTGACTGAATAAGGCTGACCGACTGACTGAATGACTGACTGACTGACTGACCGAGACTGACTGACTGACTGACTGAGACTGGACTGGACTGACTGACTGACTGACTGACTGAGACTGACTGACTGCTTTAGTGACTAACTGACTGCACAGGACTGACCGACTGACTGACTGACTGACTGAATGACTGACTGACTGAGACTAAATGACTGACTGCTTGACTGACTGGCTGAAGGACTAACTGACTGACTGAGTGACTGACTGACTGGACTGACTGACTGAGACTGAATGACTGAGTGCTTGACTGATTGACTGTCAGACTGACTGACTGACTTCGCAAAAGGGAAAAAAAAAAAAAAAGAATTATAAAATTAGAAAAAAATATTTGCATTTAAGATTTTCTTTCCGGCTGGGATTTGAACCCAGGGCGACACTCATGGAAGCCCAGCGCTCTCGCCAATATACTATCGGATCTCTGTTGATTGGTGTCTTAATTATAATAAAAACAAAAAATGCACCTCAGTAATTATTGATCTAAAATCTTTGAAATCTAAAGGTCGAATGATTAAACTGACTCAGAATTTTCTTCCGTACATAAATAATCCATATTTGCAAAAGAAAGAAATTGAAAAAAAAAAGAATCTTCAAATTAGAAGAGAAATATATACATGGAAGATTTTCGTTCCGGCCGGGACTCGAACCCAGTACCACGCGCTTGGAACCCAACGGTCTAGCCATTTGGCTATCGGAGCTCTGTCGATGGAAGTCTTAAATATAATAAAAACAAAAAATGCACCTTGGTAATTATTGATTCAAACACTTTGAAATTTACAGGTCGAATAATTAAACTGACTCAGAATTTTTCTCCCTACATAAATAATCAATATTCGCAAAAGAGAAAAATTAAAAAAAAAAGAAGAAGAAATTTCAAATTAGAAACTAAAAGTATACATTGAAGATTTTCGTTCAGGCTGGGACTCGAACCCAGGGCCACTCGCTTGGAAGCCTAACACTCTAGCCATTAGTCTATGGGAGCGCTGTCGGTGGGAGTTTTAAATATAATAAAAACAAAAAATGCACCTTGGTAATTGTTTATTTAAACACTTTGAAATCTTCGTGTCGAAAAATTAAACTGACTCAGAATTTTCTTCCCTACATAAATAATCAATAATTGCAAAGGAAAGAAATTGAAAAAAAAAGAATTTTCAAATTAGAAAAGAAATATATACATTGAAGATATTCGCTCCGGCTGGGACTCGAACCCAGGCCACTCGCTTGGAAGACCAGCGGTCTAGCCATTAGGCTATCGGAGTTCAGTCGAGCGGAGTCTTACTGCCTGACTGACAGACTGACTCACTGACTGACTGAGACTGACTGACTGACTGCTTGACTCTCTGACTGGCTATTTCACTGACTGACTGAATGACTAAATGACTGACTGACACTGACTGACTGACTGCTTGACTACCTGACTGACTGCTTGACTGACTAACTGACTGGACAGGACTGACCGACTGACTGACTGACAGACTGACTGAATAAGGATGACTGACAGACTGACTGAATAAGGCTGACTGACTGACTGACTGGCAGACTGACTGAATAAGGCTGACCGACTGACTGACTGCCTGACTGACTGACTGAATGACTGTCTGACTGACTGACCGAGACTGACTGACTGACTGACTGAGACTGGACTGGACTGACTGACTGACTGACTGACTGAGACTGACTGACTGCTTTAGTGACTAACTGACTGCACAGGACTGACCGACTGACTGACTGACTGACTGCCTGACTGACTGACTGACTGAATGACTGACTGACTGAGACTAAATGACTGACTGCTTGACTGACTGGCTGAAGGACTAACTGACTGACTGAGTGACTGACTGACTGGACTGACTGACTGAGACTGAATGACTGAGTGCTTGACTGATTGACTGTCAGACTGACTGACTGACTTCGCAAAAGGGAAAAATAAAAAAAAAAGAATTATAAAATTAGAAAAAAATATTTGCATTTAAGATTTCCTTTCCGGCCGGGACTCGAACCCAGTACCACGCGCTAGAAACCCAACGGTCTAGCCATTAGGCTATCGGAGCTCTGTCGATGGAAGTCTTAAATATAATAAAAACAAAAAATGCACCTTGGTAATTATTGATTCAAACACTTTGAAATTTACAGGTCGAATAATTAAACTGACTCAGAATTTTTCTCCCTACATAAATAATCAATATTCGCAAAAGAGAAAAATTAAAAAAAAAAAGAAGAAGAAATTTCAAATTAGAAACTAAAAGTATACATTGAAGATTTTCGTTCAGGCTGGGACTCGAACCCAGGGCCACTCGCTTGGAAGCCTAACACTCTAGCCATTAGTCTATGGGAGCTCTGTCGGTGGGAGTTTTAAATATAATAAAAACAAAAAATGCACCTTGGTAATTGTTTATTTAAACACTTTGAAATCTTCGTGTCGAAAAATTAAACTGACTAAGAATTTTCTTCCCTACATAAATAATCAATAATTGCAAAGGAAAGAAATTGAAAAAAAAAAGAATTTTCAAATTAGAAAAGAAATATATACATTGAAGATATTCGCTCCGCTTGGGACTCGAACCCAGGCCACTCGCTTGGAAGACCAGCGGTCTAGCCATTAGGCTATCGGAGTTCTGTCGAGCGGAGTCTTACTGCCTGACTGATACTGCCTGACTGACAGACTGACTCACTGACTGACTGATACTGACTGACTGACTCACTGACTGACCGAGACTGACTGACTAACTGCCTGACTGACTGAGACTGGACTGACTGACTGACTGACTGACTGACTGACTAACAGACTGACTGAGGCTGACTGACTGACTGCTTGACTCTCTGACTGGCTATTTCACTGACTGACTGAATGACTAAATGACTGACTGACACTGACTGACTGACTGCTTGACTACCTGACTGACTGCTTGACTGACTAACTGACTGGACAGGACTGACCGACTGACTGACTGACAGACTGACTGAATAAGGAAGACTGACAGACTGACTGAATAAGGCTGACTGACTGACTGACTGACAGACTGACTGAATAAGGCTGACCGACTGACTGACTGCCTGACTGACTGACTGACTGAATGACTGACTGACTGACTGACCGAGACTGACTGACTGACTGACTGAGACTGGACTGGACTGACTGACTGACTGACTGACTGACTGAGACTGACTGACTGCTTTAGTGACTAACTGACTGCACAGGACTGACCGACTGACTGACTGACTGACTGACTGACTGACTGAATAAGGCTGACTGACTGACTGACTGACAGACTGACTGAATAAGGCTGACCGACTGACTGACTGCCTGACTGACTGACTGACTGAATGACTGACTGACTGACTGACCGAGACTGACTGACTGACTGACTGAGACTGGACTGGACTGACTGACTGACTGACTGAGACTGACTGACTGCTTTAGTGACTAACTGACTGCACAGGACTGACCGACTGACTGACTGACTGACTGACTGACTGAATGACTGCTTTAGTGACTAACTGACTGCACAGGACTGACCGACTGACTGACTGAATGACTGACTGACTGAGACTAAATGACTGACTGCTTGACTGACTGGCTGAAGGACTAACTGACTGACTGAGTGACTGACTGACTGGACTGACTGACTGAGACTGAATGAGTGAGTGCTTGACTGATTGACTGTCAGACTGACTGACTGACTTCGCAAAAGGGAAAAATAAAAAAAAAAGAATTATAAAATTAGAAAAAAATATTTGCATTTAAGATTTCCTTTCCGGCTGGGATTTGAACCCAGGGCGACACTCATGGAAGCCCAACGCTCTCGCCAATATACTATCGGATCTATGTTGATCGGTGTCTTAATTATAATAAAAACAAAAAATGCACCTTAGTAATTATTGATCTAAAATCTTTGAAATCTAAAGGTCGAATGATTAAACTGACTCAGAATTTTCTTCCGTACATAAATAATCCATATTTGCAAAAGAAAGAAATTGAAAAAAAAAGAATCTTCAAATTAGAAGAGAAATATATACATGGAAGATTTTTGTTCCGGCCGGGACTCGAATCCAGTACCACGCGCTTGGAACCCAACGGTCTAGCCATTAGGCTATCGGAGCTCTGTTGATGGAAGTCCCTAATATAATAAAAACAAAAAATGCACCTTGGTAATTATTGATTCAAACACTTTGAAATTCACAGGTCGAATAATTAAACTGACTCAGAATTTTTCTCCCTACATAAATAATCAATATGCGCAAAAGAGAAAAATTAAAAAAAAAGAAGAAGAAATTTCAAATTAGAAACTAAAAGTATACATTGAAGATTTTCGTTCAGGCTGGGACTCGAACCCAGGGCCACTCGCTTGGAAGCCTAACACTCTAGCCATTAGTCTATGGGAGCTCTGTCGGTGGGAGTTTTAAATATAATAAAAACAAAAAATGCACCTTGGTAATTGTTTATTTAAACACTTTGAAATCTTCGTGTCGAAAAATTAAACTGACTCAGAATTTTCTTCCCTACATAAATAATCAATAATTGCAAAGGAAAGAAATTGAAAAAAAAAAAGAATTTTCATATTAGAAAAGAAATATATACATTGAAGATATTCGCTAGGGCTGGGACTCGAACCCAGGCCACTCGCTTGGAAGACCAGCGGTCTAGCCATTAGGCTATCGGAGTTCTGTCGAGCGGAGTCTTACTGCCTGACTGATACTGCCTGACTGACAGACTGACTCACTGACTGACTGATACTGACTGGCTGACTCACTGACTGACCGAGACTGACTGACTAACTGCCTGACTGACTGAGACTGGACTGACTGAGACTGACTGACTGACTGCTTGACTCTCTGACTGGCTATTTCACTGACTGACTGAATGACTAAATGACTGACTGACACTGACTGACTGACTGCTTGACTACCTGACTGACTGCTTGACTGACTAACTGACTGGACAGGACTGACCGACTGACTGACTGACAGACTGACTGAATAAGGATGACTGACAGACTGACTGAATAAGGCTGACTGACTGATTGACTGGCAGACTGACTGAATAAGGCTGACCGACTGACTGACTGCCTGACTGACTGACTGACTGAATGACTGTCTGACTGACTGACCGAGACTGACTGACTGACTGACTGAGACTGGACTGGACTGACTGACTGACTGACTGAGACTGACTGACTGCTTTAGTGACTAACTGACTGCACAGGACTGACCGACTGACTGACTGACTGACTGCCTGACTGACTGACTGACTGAGTGACTGACTGACTGGACTGACTGACTGAGACTGAATGACTGAGTGCTTGACTGATTGACTGTCAGACTGACTGACTGACTTCGCAAAAGGGAAAAATAAAAAAAAAGAATTATAAAATTAGAAAAAATATTTGCATTTAAGATTTCCTTTCCGGCCGGGACTCGAACCCAGTACCACGCGCTAGGAACCCAACGGTCTAGCCATTAGGCTATCGGAGCTCTGTCGATGGAAGTCTTAAATATAATAAAAACAAAAAATGCACCTTGGTAATTATTGATTCAAACACTTTGAAATTTACAGGTCGAATAATTAAACTGACTCAGAATTTTTCTCCCTACATAAATAATCAATATTCGCAAAAGAGAAAAATTAAAAAAAAAGAAGAAGAAATTTCAAATTAGAAACTAAAAGTATACATTGATGATTTTCGTTCAGGCTGGGACTCGAACCCAGGGCCACTCGCTTGGAAGCCTAACACTCTAGCCATTAGTCTATGGGAGCTCTGTCGGTGGGAGTTTTAAATATAATAAAAACAAAAAATGAACCTTGGTAATTGTTTATTTAAACACTTTGAAATCTTCGTGTCGAAAAATTAAACTGACTCAGAATTTTCTTCCCTACATAAATAATCAATAATTGCAAAGGAAAGAAATTGAAAAAAAAAAGAATTTTCAAATTAGAAAAGAAATATATTCATTGAAGATATTCGCTCCGGCTGGGACTCGAACCCAGGCCACCCGCTTGGAAGACCAGCGGTCTAGCCATTAGGCTATCGGAGTTCTGTCGAGCGGAGTCTTACTGCCTGACTGATACTGCCTGACTGACAGACTGACTCACTGACTGACTGATACTGACTGACTGACTCACTGACTGACCGAGACTGACTGACTAACTGCCTGACTGACTGAGACTGGACTGACTGACTGATTGACTGACTGACTGACTGACTAACTGACAGACTGAGACTGACTGACTGACTGCTTGACTCTCTGACTGGCTATTTCACTGACTGACTGAATGACTAAATGACTGACTGACACTGACTGACTGACTGCTTGACTACCTGACTGACTGCTTGACTGACTAACTGACTGGACAGGACTGACCGACTGACTGACTGACAGACTGACTGAATAAGGCTGACTGACTGACTGACTGAATAAGGCTGACCGACTGACTGACTGCCTGACTGACTGACTGACTGAATGACTGACTGACTGACTGACCGAGACTGACTGACTGACTGACTGACTGACTGACCGAGACTGACTGACTGACTGACTGAGACTGGACTGGACTGACTGACTGACTGACTGACTGAGACTGAATGACTGCTTTAGTGACTAACTGACTGCACAGGACTGACCGACTGACTGACTGACTGACTGCCTGACTGACTGACTGACTGAATGACTGACTGACTGAGACTAAATGACTGACTGCTTGACTGACTGGCTGAAGGACTAACTGACTGACTGAGTGACTGAATGACTGGACTGATTGACTGAGACTGAATGACTGGGTGCTTGACTGATTGACTGTCAGACTGACTGACTGACTTCGCAAAAGGGAAAAATAAAAAAAAAAGAATTATAAAATTAGAAAAAAATATTTGCATTTAAGATTTCCTTTCCGGCTGGGATTTGAACCCAGGGCGACACTCATGGAAGCCCAACGCTCTCGCCAATATACTATCGGATCTCTGTTGATCGGTGTCTTAATTATAATAAAAACAAAAAATGCACCTTAGTAATTATTGATCTAAAATCTTTGAAATCTAAAGGTCGAATGATTAAACTGACTCAGAATTTTCTTCCGTACATAAATAATCCATATTTGCAAAAGAAAGAAAATGAAAAAAAAAGAATCTTCAATTTAGAAAAGAAATATATACATTTAAGATTTTCGTTCCGGCCGGGACTCGAACCCAGTACCACGCGCTTGGAAACCAACGGTCTAGCCATTAGGCTATCGGAGCTCTGTCGATGGAAGTCTTAAATATAATAAAAACAAAAAATGCACCTTGGTAATTATTGATTCAAACACTTTGAAATTTACAGGTCGAATAATTAAACTGACTCAGAATTTTTCTCCCTACATAAATAATCAATATTCGCAAAAGAGAAAAATTTAAAAAAAAAGAAGAAGAAATTTCAAATTAGAAACTAAAAGTATACATTGAAGATTTTCTTTCAGGCTGGGACTCGAACCCAGGGCCACTCGCTTGGAAACCTAACACTCTAGCCATTAGTCTATGGGAGCTCTGTCGGTGGGAGTTTTAAATATAATAAAAACAAAAAAAGCACCTTGGTAATTGTTTATTTAAACACTTTGAAATCTTTGTGTCGAAAAATTAAACTGACTCAGAATTTTCTTCCCTACATAAATAATCAATAATTGCAAAGGAAAGAAATTGAAAAAAAAAGAATTTTCAAATTAGAAAAGAAATATATACATTGAAGATATTCGCTCCGGCTGGGACTCGAACCCAGGCCACTCGCTTGGAAGACCAGCGGTCTAGCCATTAGGCTATCGGAGTTCTGTCGAGCGGAGTCTTACCGCCTGACTGATACTGCCTGACTGACAGACTGACTCACTGACTGACTGATACTGACTGACTGACTCACTGACTGACCGAGACTGACTGACTAACTGCCTGACTGACTGAGACTATACTGACTGACTGACTGACTGACTGAGACTGACTGACTGACTGCTTGACTCTCTGACTGGCTATTTCACTGACTGACTGAATGACTAAATGACTGACTGACACTGACTGACTGACTGCTTGACTACCTGACTGACTGCTTGACTGACTAACTGACTGGACAGGACTGACCGACTGACTGACTGACAGACTGACTGAATAAGGATGACTGACAGACTGACTGAATAAGGCTGACTGACTGACTGACTGACAGACTGACTGAATAAGGCTGACCGACTGACTGACTGCCTGACTGACTGACTGACTGAATGACTGACTGACTGACTGACTGACCGAGACTGACTGACTGACTGACTGAGACTGGACTGGACTGACTGACTGTCCGACTGACTGACTGACTGACTGCCTGACTGACTGACTGACTGAATGACTGACTGACTGATACTAAATGACTGACTGCTTGACTGACTGGCTGAAGGACTAACTGACTGACTGAGTGACTGACTGACTGGACTGACTGACTGAGACTGAATGACTGAGTGCTTGACTGATTGACTGTCAGACTGACTGACTGACTTCGCAAAAGGGAAAAATAAAAAAAAAAAGAATTATAAAATTAGAAAAAAATATTTGCATTTAAGATTTCCTTTCCGGCCGGGACTCGAACCCAGTACCACGCGCTAGGAACCCAACGGTCTAGCCATTAGGCTATCGGAGCTCTGTCGATGGAAGTCTTAAATATAATAAAAACAAAAAATGCACCTTGGTAATTATTGATTCAAACACTTTGAAATATACAGGTCGAATAATTAAACTGACTCAGAATTTTTCTCCCTACATAAATAATCAATATTCGCAAAAGAGAAAAATTTTAAAAAAAAGAAGAAGAAATTTCAAATTAGAAACTAAAAGTATACATTGAAGATTTTCGTTCAGGCTGGGACTCGAACCCAGGGCCACTCGCTTGGAAGCCTAACACTCTAGCCATTAGTCTATGGGAGCTCTGTCGGTGGGAGTTTTAAATATAATAAAAACAAAAAATGCACCTTGGTAATTGTTTATTTAAACACTTTGAAATCTTCGTGTCGAAAAATTAAACTGACTCAGAATTTTCTTCCCTACATAAATAATCAATAATTGCAAAGGAAAGAAATTGAAAAAAAAAAGAATTTTCAAATTAGAAAAGAAATATATACATTGAAGATATTCGCTCCGGCTGGGACTCGAACCCAGGCCACTCGCTTGGAAGACCAGCGGTCTAGCCATTAGGCTATCGGAATTCTGTCGAGCGGAGTCTTACTGCCTGACTGATACTGCCTGACTGACAGACTGACTCACTGACTGACTGATACTGACTGACTGACTCACTGACTGACCGAGACTGACAGACTAACTGCCTGACTGACTGAGACTGGACTGACTGACTGACTGACTGACTGACTGACTAACTGACTGACTGAGACTGACTGACTGACTGCTTGACTCTCTGACTGGCTATTTCACTGACTGACTGAATGACTAAATGACTGACTGACACTGACTGACTGACTGCTTGACTACCTGACTGACTGCTTGACTGACTAACTGACTGGACAGGACTGACCGACTGACTGACTGACAGACTGACTGAATAAGGATGACTGACAGACTGACTGAATAAGGCTGACTGACTGACTGACTGACAGACTGACTGAATAAGGTTGACCGACTGACTGACTGCCTGACTGACTGACTGACTGAATGACTGACTGACCGAGACTGACTGACTGACTGACTGAGACTGGACTGGACTGACTGACTGACTGACTGACTGAGACTGACTGACTGCTTTAGTGACTAACTGACTGCACAGGACTGACCGACTGACTGACTGACTGACTGCCTGACTGACTGACTGACTGAATGACTGACTGACTGAGACTAAATGACTGACTGCTTGACTGACTGGCTGAAGGACTAACTGACTGACTGAGTGACTGACAGACTGGACTGACTGACTGAGACTGAATGACTGAGTGCTTGACTGATTGACTGTCAAACTGACTGACTGACTTCGCAAAAGGGAAAAATAAAAAAAAAAGAATTATAAAATTAGAAAAAAATATTTGCATTTAAGATTTCCTTTCCGGCTGGGATTTGAACCAGGGCGACACTCATGGAAGCCCAACGCTCTCGCCAATATACTATCGGATCTCTGTTGATCGGTGTCTTAATTATAATAAAAACAAAAAATGCACCTTAGTAATTATTGATCTAAAATCTTTGAAATCTAAAGGTCGAATGATTAAACTGACTCAGAATTTTCTTCCGTACATAAATAATCCATATTTGCAAAAGAAAGAAATTGAAAAAAAAAGAATCTTCAAATTAGAAGAGAAATATATACATGGAAGATTTTCGTTCCGGCCGGGACTCGAACCCAGTACCACGCGCTTGGAACCCAACGGTCTAGCCATTAGGCTATAGGAGCTCGTTCGATGGAAGTCTTAAATATAATAAAAACAAAAAATGCACCTTGGTAATTATTGATTCAAACACTTTGAAATTTACAGGTCGAATAATTAAACTGACTCAGAATTTTTCTCCCTACATAAATAATCAATATTCGCAAAAGAGAAAAATTAAAAAAAAAAGAAGAAGAAATTTCAAATTAGAAAATAAACGTATACATTGAAGATTTTCGTTCAGGCTGGGACTCGAACCCAGGGCCACTCGCTTGGAAGCCTAACACTCTAGCCATTAGTCTATGGGAGCTCTGTCGGTGGGAGTTTTAAATATAATAAAAACAAAAAATGCACCTTGGTAATTGTTTATTTAAACACTTTGAAATCTTCGTGTCGAAAAATTAAACTGACTCAGAATTTTCTTCCCTACATAAATAATCAATAATTGCAAAGGAAAGAAATTGAAAAAAAAAAGAATTTTCAAATTAGAAAAGAAATATATACATTGAAGATATTCGCTCCGGCTGGGACTCGAACCCAGGCCACTCGCTTGGAAGACCAGCGGTCTAGCCATTAGGCTATCGGAGTTCTGTCGAGCGGAGTCTTACTGCCTGACTGATACTGCCTGACTGACAGACTGACTCACTGACTGACTGATACTGACTGACTGACTCACTGACTGACCGAGACTGACTGAATAACTGCCTGACTGACTGAGACTGGACTGACTGACTGACTGACTGACTGACTAACTGACTGACTGAGACTGACTGACTGACTGCTTGACTCTCTGACTGGCTATTTCACTGACTGACTGAATGATAAATGACTGACTGACACTGACTGACTGACTGCTTGACTACCTGACTGACTGATTGACTGACTAACTGACTGGACAGGACTGACCGACTGACTGACTGACAGACTGACTGAATAAGGATGACTGACAGACTGACTGAATAAGGCTGACTGACTGACTGACTGACAGACTGACTGAATAAGGCTGACCGACTGACTGAATGACTGACTGACTGACTGACCGAGACTGACTGACTGACTGACTGAGACTGGACTGGACTGGACTGACTGACTGACTGACTGACTGAGACTGACTGACTGCTTTAGTGACTAACTGACTGCACAGGACTGACCGACTGACTGACTGACTGACTGACTGACTGACTGAATGACTGACTGACTGAGACTAAATGACTGACTGCTTGACTGACTGGCTGAAGGACTAACTGACTGACTGAGTGACTGACTGACTGGACTGACTGACTGAGACTGAATGACTGAGTGCTTGACTGATTGACTGTCAGACTGACTGACTGACTTCGCAAAAGGGAAAAATAAAAAAAAAAGAATTATAAAATTAGAAAAAAATATTTGCATTTAAGATTTTCTTTCCGGCTGGGATTTGAACCCAGGGCGACACTCATGGAAGCCCAGCGCTCTCGCCAATATACTATCGGATCTCTGTTGATTGGTGTCTTAATTATAATAAAAACAAAAAATGCACCTCAGTAATTATTGATCTAAAATCTTTGAAATCTAAAGGTCGAATGATTAAACTGACTCAGAATTTTCTTCCGTACATAAATAATCCATATTTGCAAAAGAAAGAAATTGAAAAAAAAAAGAATCTTCAAATTAGAAGAGAAATATATACATGGAAGATTTTCGTTCCGGCCGGGACACGAACCCAGTACCACGCGCTTGGAACCCAACGGTCTAGCCATTTGGCTATCGGAGCTCTGTCGATGGAAGTCTTAAATATAATAAAAACAAAAAATGCACCTTGGTAATTATTGATTCAAACACTTTGAAATTTACAGGTCGAATAATTAAACTGACTCAGAATTTTTCTCCCTACATAAATAATCAATATTCGCAAAAGAGAAAAATTAAAAAAAAAAGAAGAAGAAATTTCAAATTAGAAACTAAAAGTATACATTGAAGATTTTCGTTCAGGCTGGGACTCGAACCCAGGGCCACTCGCTTGGAAGCCTAACACTCTAGCCATTAGTCTATGGGAGCGCTGTCGGTGGGAGTTTTAAATATAATAAAAACAAAAAATGCACCTTGGTAATTGTTTATTTAAACACTTTGAAATCTTCGTGTCGAAAAATTAAACTGACTCAGAATTTTCTTCCCTACATAAATAATCAATAACTGCAAAGGAAAGAAATTGAAAAAAAAAAAGAATTTTCAAATTAGAAAAGAAATATATACATTGAAGATATTCGCTCCGGCTGGGACTCGAACCCAGGCCACTCGCTTGGAAGACCAGCGGTCTAGCCATTAGGCTATCGGAGTTCTGTCGAGCGGAGTCTTACTGCCTGACTGACAGACTGACTCACTGACTGACTGAGACTGACTGACTGACTGCTTGACTCTCTGACTGGCTATTTCACTGACTGACTGAATGACTAAATGACTGACTGACACTGACTGACTGACTGCTTGACTACCTGACTGACTGCTTGACTGACTAACTGACTGGACAGGACTGACCGACTGACTGACTGACAGACTGACTGAATAAGGATGACTGACAGACTGACTGAATAAGGCTGACTGACTGACTGACTGGCAGACTGACTGAATAAGGCTGACCGACTGACTGACTGCCTGACTGACTGACTGAATGACTGTCTGACTGACTGACCGAGACTGACTGACTGACTGACTGAGACTGGACTGGACTGACTGACTGACTGACTGACTGAGACTGACTGACTGCTTTAGTGACTAACTGACTGCACAGGACTGACCGACTGACTGACTGACTGACTGCCTGACTGACTGACTGACTGAATGACTGACTGACTGAGACTAAATGACTGACTGCTTGACTGACTGGCTGAAGGACTAACTGACTGACTGAGTGACTGACTGACTGGACTGACTGACTGAGACTGAATGACTGAGTGCTTGACTGATTGACTGTCAGACTGACTGACTGACTTCGCAAAAGGGAAAAATAAAAAAAAAAGAATTATAAAATTAGAAAAAAATATTTGCATTTAAGATTTCCTTTCCGGCCGGGACTCGAACCCAGTACCACGCGCTAGAAACCCAACGGTCTAGCCATTAGGCTATCGGAGCTCTGTCGATGGAAGTCTTAAATATAATAAAAACAAAAAATGCACCTTGGTAATTATTGATTCAAACACTTTGAAATTTACAGGTCGAATAATTAAACTGACTCAGAATTTTTCTCCCTACATAAATAATCAATATTCGCAAAAGAGAAAAATTAAAAAAAAAAGAAGAAGAAATTTCAAATTAGAAACTAAAAGTATACATTGAAGATTTTCGTTCAGGCTGGGACTCGAACCCAGGGCCACTCGCTTGGAAGCCTAACACTCTAGCCATTAGTCTATGGGAGCTCTGTCGGTGGGAGTTTTAAATATAATAAAAACAAAAAATGCACCTTGGTAATTGTTTATTTAAACACTTTGAAATCTTCGTGTCGAAAAATTAAACTGACTAAGAATTTTCTTCCCTACATAAATAATCAATAATTGCAAAGGAAAGAAATTGAAAAAAAAAAGAATTTTCAAATTAGAAAAGAAATATATACATTGAAGATATTCGCTCCGCTTGGGACTCGAACCCAGGCCACTCGCTTGGAAGACCAGCGGTCTAGCCATTAGGCTATCGGAGTTCTGTCGAGCGGAGTCTTACTGCCTGACTGATACTGCCTGACTGACAGACTGACTCACTGACTGACTGATACTGACTGACTGACTGACCGAGACTGACTGACTAACTGCCTGACTGACTGAGACTGGACTGACTGACTGACTGACTGACTGACTAACAGACTGACTGAGGCTGACTGACTGACTGCTTGACTCTCTGACTGGCTATTTCACTGACTGACTGAATGACTAAATGACTGACTGACACTGACTGACTGACTGCTTGACTACCTGACTGACTGCTTGACTGACTAACTGACTGGACAGGACTGACCGACTGACTGACTGACAGACTGACTGAATAAGGAAGACTGACAGACTGACTGAATAAGGCTGACTGACTGACTGACTGACAGACTGACTGAATAAGGCTGACCGACTGACTGACTGCCTGACTGACTGACTGACTGAATGACTGACTGACTGACTGACCGAGACTGACTGACTGACTGACTGAGACTGGACTGGACTGACTGACTGACTGACTGACTGACTGAGACTGGACTGGACTGACTGACTGACTGACTGACTGACTGAGACTGACTGACTGCTTTAGTGACTAACTGACTGCACAGGACTGACCGACTGACTGACTGACTGACTGACTGACTGACTGAATAAGGCTGACTGACTGACTGACTGACAGACTGACTGAATAAGGCTGACCGACTGACTGACTGCCTGACTGACTGACTGACTGAATGACTGACTGACTGACTGACCGAGACTGACTGACTGACTGACTGAGACTGGACTGGACTGACTGACTGACTGACTGAGACTGACTGACTGCTTTAGTGACTAACTGACTGCACAGGACTGACCGACTGACTGACTGACTGACTGACTGACTGAATGACTGCTTTAGTGACTAACTGACTGCACAGGACTGACCGACTGACTGACTGAATGACTGACTGACTGAGACTAAATGACTGACTGCTTGACTGACTGGCTGAAGGACTAACTGACTGACTGAGTGACTGACTGACTGGACTGACTGACTGAGACTGAATGAGTGAGTGCTTGACTGATTGACTGTCAGACTGACTGACTGACTTCGCAAAAGGGAAAAATAAAAAAAAAAGAATTATAAAATTAGAAAAAAATATTTGCATTTAAGATTTCCTTTCCGGCTGGGATTTGAACCCAGGGCGACACTCATGGAAGCCCAACGCTCTCGCCAATATACTATCGGATCTATGTTGATCGGTGTCTTAATTATAATAAAAACAAAAAATGCACCTTAGTAATTATTGATCTAAAATCTTTGAAATCTAAAGGTCGAATGATTAAACTGACTCAGAATTTTCTTCCGTACATAAATAATCCATATTTGCAAAAGAAAGAAATTGAAAAAAAAATAATCTTCAAATTAGAAGAGAAATATATACATGGAAGATTTTTGTTCCGGCCGGGACTCGAATCCAGTACCACGCGCTTGGAACCCAACGGTCTAGCCATTAGGCTATCGGAGCTCTGTTGATGGAAGTCCCTAATATAATAAAAACAAAAAATGCACCTTGGTAATTATTTATTCAAACACTTTGAAATTCACAGGTCGAATAATTAAACTGACTCAGAATTTTTCTCCCTACATAAATAATCAATATGCGCAAAAGAGAAAAATTAAAAAAAAAGGAAGAAGAAATTTCAAATTAGAAACTAAAAGTATACATTGAAGATTTTCGTTCAGGCTGGGACTCGAACCCAGGGCCACTCGCTTGGAAGCCTAACACTCTAGCCATTAGTCTATGGGAGCTCTGTCGGTGGGAGTTTTAAATATAATAAAAACAAAAAATGCACCTTGGTAATTGTTTATTTAAACACTTTGAAATCTTCGTGTCGAAAAATTAAACTGACTCAGAATTTTCTTCCCTACATAAATAATCAATAATTGCAAAGGAAAGAAATTGAAAAAAAAAAAGAATTTTCATATTAGAAAAGAAATATATACATTGAAGATATTCGCTAGGGCTGGGACTCGAACCCAGGCCACTCGCTTGGAAGACCAGCGGTCTAGCCATTAGGCTATCGGAGTTCTGTCGAGCGGAGTCTTACTGCCTGACTGATACTGCCTGACTGACAGACTGACTCACTGACTGACTGATACTGACTGGCTGACTCACTGACTGACCGAGACTGACTGACTAACTGCCTGACTGACTGAGACTGGACTGACTGAGACTGACTGACTGACTGCTTGACTCTCTGACTGGCTATTTCACTGACTGACTGAATGACTAAATGACTGACTGACACTGACTGACTGACTGCTTGACTACCTGACTGACTGCTTGACTGACTAACTGACTGGACAGGACTGACCGACTGACTGACTGACAGACTGACTGAATAAGGATGACTGACAGACTGACTGAATAAGGCTGACTGACTGATTGACTGGCAGACTGACTGAATAAGGCTGACCGACTGACTGACTGCCTGACTGACTGACTGACTGAATGACTGTCTGACTGACTGACCGAGACTGACTGACTGACTGACTGAGACTGGACTGGACTGACTGACTGACTGACTGAGACTGACTGACTGCTTTAGTGACTAACTGACTGCACAGGACTGACCGACTGACTGACTGACTGACTGCCTGACTGACTGACTGACTGAGTGACTGACTGACTGGACTGACTGACTGAGACTGAATGACTGAGTGCTTGACTGATTGACTGTCAGACTGACTGACTGACTTCGCAAAAGGGAAAAATAAAAAAAAAGAATTATAAAATTAGAAAAAATATTTGCATTTAAGATTTCCTTTCCGGCCGGGACTCGAACCCAGTACCACGCGCTAGGAACCCAACGGTCTAGCCATTAGGCTATCGGAGCTCTGTCGATGGAAGTCTTAAATATAATAAAAACAAAAAATGCACCTTGGTAATTATTGATTCAAACACTTTGAAATTTACAGGTCGAATAATTAAACTGACTCAGAATTTTTCTCCCTACATAAATAATCAATATTCGCAAAAGAGAAAAATTAAAAAAAAAGAAGAAGAAATTTCAAATTAGAAACTAAAAGTATACATTGATGATTTTCGTTCAGGCTGGGACTCGAACCCAGGGCCACTCGCTTGGAAGCCTAACACTCTAGCCATTAGTCTATGGGAGCTCTGTCGGTGGGAGTTTTAAATATAATAAAAACAAAAAATGAACCTTGGTAATTGTTTATTTAAACACTTTGAAATCTTCGTGTCGAAAAATTAAACTGACTCAGAATTTTCTTCCCTACATAAATAATCAATAATTGCAAAGGAAAGAAATTGAAAAAAAAAAGAATTTTCAAATTAGAAAAGAAATATATTCATTGAAGATATTCGCTCCGGCTGGGACTCGAACCCAGGCCACCCGCTTGGAAGACCAGCGGTCTAGCCATTAGGCTATCGGAGTTCTGTCGAGCGGAGTCTTACTGCCTGACTGATACTGCCTGACTGACAGACTGACTCACTGACTGACTGATACTGACTGACTGACTCACTGACTGACCGAGACTGACTGACTAACTGCCTGACTGACTGAGACTGGACTGACTGACTGATTGACTGACTGACTGACTGACTAACTGACAGACTGAGACTGACTGACTGACTGCTTGACTCTCTGACTGGCTATTTCACTGACTGACTGAATGACTAAATGACTGACTGACACTGACTGACTGACTGCTTGACTACCTGACTGACTGCTTGACTGACTAACTGACTGGACAGGACTGACCGACTGACTGACTGACCGACTGACTGACTGACAGACTGACTGAATAAGGCTGACTGACTGACTGACTGAATAAGGCTGACCGACTGACTGACTGCCTGACTGACTGACTGACTGAATGACTGACTGACTGACTGACCGAGACTGACTGACTGACTGACTGACTGACTGACCGAGACTGACTGACTGACTGACTGAGACTGGACTGGACTGACTGACTGACTGACTGACTGAGACTGAATGACTGCTTTAGTGACTAACTGACTGCACAGGACTGACCGACTGACTGACTGACTGACTGCCTGACTGACTGACTGACTGAATGACTGACTGACTGAGACTAAATGACTGACTGCTTGACTGACTGGCTGAAGGACTAACTGACTGACTGAGTGACTGACTGACTGGACTGATTGACTGAGACTGAATGACTGGGTGCTTGACTGATTGACTGTCAGACTGACTGACTGACTTCGCAAAAGGGAAAAATAAAAAAAAAAGAATTATAAAATTAGAAAAAAATATTTGCATTTAAGATTTCCTTTCCGGCTGGGATTTGAACCCAGGGCGACACTCATGGAAGCCCAACGCTCTCGCCAATATACTATCGGATCTCTGTTGATCGGTGTCTTAATTATAATAAAAACAAAAAATGCACCTTAGTAATTATTGATCTAAAATCTTTGAAATCTAAAGGTCGAATGATTAAACTGACTCAGAATTTTCTTCCGTACATAAATAATCCATATTTGCAAAAGAAAGAAAATGAAAAAAAAAGAATCTTCAATTTAGAAAAGAAATATATACATTTAAGATTTTCGTTCCGGCCGGGACTCGAACCCAGTACCACGCGCTTGGAAACCAACGGTCTAGCCATTAGGCTATCGGAGCTCTGTCGATGGAAGTCTTAAATATAATAAAAACAAAAAATGCACCTTGGTAATTATTGATTCAAACACTTTGAAATTTACAGGTCGAATAATTAAACTGACTCAGAATTTTTCTCCCTACATAAATAATCAATATTCGCAAAAGAGAAAAATTTAAAAAAAAAGAAGAAGAAATTTCAAATTAGAAACTAAAAGTATACATTGAAGATTTTCTTTCAGGCTGGGACTCGAACCCAGGGCCACTCGCTTGGAAACCTAACACTCTAGCCATTAGTCTATGGGAGCTCTGTCGGTGGGAGTTTTAAATATAATAAAAACAAAAAAAGCACCTTGGTAATTGTTTATTTAAACACTTTGAAATCTTTGTGTCGAAAAATTAAACTGACTCAGAATTTTCTTCCCTACATAAATAATCAATAATTGCAAAGGAAAGAAATTGAAAAAAAAAGAATTTTCAAATTAGAAAAGAAATATATACATTGAAGATATTCGCTCCGGCTGGGACTCGAACCCAGGCCACTCGCTTGGAAGACCAGCGGTCTAGCCATTAGGCTATCGGAGTTCTGTCGAGCGGAGTCTTACCGCCTGACTGATACTGCCTGACTGACAGACTGACTCACTGACTGACTGATACTGACTGACTGACTCACTGACTGACCGAGACTGACTGACTAACTGCCTGACTGACTGAGACTATACTGACTGACTGACTGACTGACTGAGACTGACTGACTGACTGCTTGACTCTCTGACTGGCTATTTCACTGACTGACTGAATGACTAAATGACTGACTGACACTGACTGACTGACTGCTTGACTACCTGACTGACTGCTTGACTGACTAACTGACTGGACAGGACTGACCGACTGACTGACTGACAGACTGACTGAATAAGGATGACTGACAGACTGACTGAATAAGGCTGACTGACTGACTGACTGACAGACTGACTGAATAAGGCTGACCGACTGACTGACTGCCTGACTGACTGACTGACTGAATGACTGACTGACTGACTGACTGACCGAGACTGACTGACTGACTGACTGAGACTGGACTGGACTGACTGACTGTCCGACTGACTGACTGACTGACTGCCTGACTGACTGACTGACTGAATGACTGACTGACTGATACTAAATGACTGACTGCTTGACTGACTGGCTGAAGGACTAACTGACTGACTGAGTGACTGACTGACTGGACTGACTGACTGAGACTGAATGACTGAGTGCTTGACTGATTGACTGTCAGACTGACTGACTGACTTCGCAAAAGGGAAAAATAAAAAAAAAAAAGAATTATAAAATTAGAAAAAAATATTTGCATTTAAGATTTCCTTTCCGGCCGGGACTCGAACCCAGTACCACGCGCTAGGAACCCAACGGTCTAGCCATTAGGCTATCGGAGCTCTGTCGATGGAAGTCTTAAATATAATAAAAACAAAAAATGCACCTTGGTAATTATTGATTCAAACACTTTGAAATATACAGGTCGAATAATTAAACTGACTCAGAATTTTTCTCCCTACATAAATAATCAATATTCGCAAAAGAGAAAAATTTTAAAAAAAAGAAGAAGAAATTTCAAATTAGAAACTAAAAGTATACATTGAAGATTTTCGTTCAGGCTGGGACTCGAACCCAGGGCCACTCGCTTGGAAGCCTAACACTCTAGCCATTAGTCTATGGGAGCTCTGTCTGTGGGAGTTTTAAATATAATAAAAACAAAAAATGCACCTTGGTAATTGTTTATTTAAACACTTTGAAATCTTCGTGTCGAAAAATTAAACTGACTCAGAATTTTCTTCCCTACATAAATAATCAATAATTGCAAAGGAAAGAAATTGAAAAAAAAAAGAATTTTCAAATTAGAAAAGAAATATATACATTGAAGATATTCGCTCCGGCTGGGACTCGAACCCAGGCCACTCGCTTGGAAGACCAGCGGTCTAGCCATTAGGCTATCGGAGTTCTGTCGAGCGGAGTCTTACTGCCTGACTGATACTGCCTGACTGACAGACTGACTCACTGACTGACTGATACTGACTGACTGACTCACTGACTGACCGAGACTGACAGACTAACTGCCTGACTGACTGAGACTGGACTGACTGACTGACTGACTGACTGACTGACTAACTGACTGACTGAGACTGACTGACTGACTGCTTGACTCTCTGACTGGCTATTTCACTGACTGACTGAATGACTAAATGACTGACTGACACTGACTGACTGACTGCTTGACTACCTGACTGACTGCTTGACTGACTAACTGACTGGACAGGACTGACCGACTGACTGACTGACAGACTGACTGAATAAAGAAATTGACAGACTGACTGAATAAGGCTGACTGACTGACTGACTGACAGACTGACTGAATAAGGTTGACCGACTGACTGACTGCCTGACTGACTGACTGACTGAATGACTGACTGACCGAGACTGACTGACTGACTGACTGAGACTGGACTGGACTGACTGACTGACTGACTGACTGAGACTGACTGACTGCTTTAGTGACTAACTGACTGCACAGGACTGACCGACTGACTGACTGACTGACTGCCTGACTGACTGACTGACTGAATGACTGACTGACTGAGACTAAATGACTGACTGCTTGACTGACTGGCTGAAGGACTAACTGACTGACTGAGTGACTGACAGACTGGACTGACTGACTGAGACTGAATGACTGAGTGCTTGACTGATTGACTGTCAAACTGACTGACTGACTTCGCAAAAGGGAAAAATAAAAAAAAAAGAATTATAAAATTAGAAAAAAATATTTGCATTTAAGATTTCCTTTCCGGCTGGGATTTGAACCAGGGCGACACTCATGGAAGCCCAACGCTCTCGCCAATATACTATCGGATCTCTGTTGATCGGTGTCTTAATTATAATAAAAACAAAAAATGCACCTTAGTAATTATTGATCTAAAATCTTTGAAATCTAAAGGTCGAATGATTAAACTGACTCAGAATTTTCTTCCGTACATAAATAATCCATATTTGCAAAAGAAAGAAATTGAAAAAAAAAGAATCTTCAAATTAGAAGAGAAATATATACATGGAAGATTTTCGTTCCGGCCGGGACTCGAACCCAGTACCACGCGCTTGGAACCCAACGGTCTAGCCATTAGGCTATAGGAGCTCGTTCGATGGAAGTCTTAAATATAATAAAAACAAAAAATGCACCTTGGTAATTATTGATTCAAACACTTTGAAATTTACAGGTCGAATAATTAAACTGACTCAGAATTTTTCTCCCTACATAAATAATCAATATTCGCAAAAGAGAAAAATTAAAAAAAAAAGAAGAAGAAATTTCAAATTAGAAAATAAACGTATACATTGAAGATTTTCGTTCAGGCTGGGACTCGAACCCAGGGCCACTCGCTTGGAAGCCTAACACTCTAGCCATTAGTCTATGGGAGCTCTGTCGGTGGGAGTTTTAAATATAATAAAAACAAAAAATGCACCTTGGTAATTGTTTATTTAAACACTTTGAAATCTTCGTGTCGAAAAATTAAACTGACTCAGAATTTTCTTCCCTACATAAATAATCAATAATTGCAAAGGAAAGAAATTGAAAAAAAAAAGAATTTTCAAATTAGAAAAGAAATATATACATTGAAGATATTCGCTCCGGCTGGGACTCGAACCCAGGCCACTCGCTTGGAAGACCAGCGGTCTAGCCATTAGGCTATCGGAGTTCTGTCGAGCGGAGTCTTACTGCCTGACTGATACTGCCTGACTGACAGACTGACTCACTGACTGACTGATACTGACTGACTGACTCACTGACTGACCGAGACTGACTGAATAACTGCCTGACTGACTGAGACTGGACTGACTGACTGACTGACTGACTGACTAACTGACTGACTGAGACTGACTGACTGACTGCTTGACTCTCTGACTGGCTATTTCACTGACTGACTGAATGATAAATGACTGACTGACACTGACTGACTGACTGCTTGACTACCTGACTGACTGATTGACTGACTAACTGACTGGACAGGACTGACCGACTGACTGACTGACAGACTGACTGAATAAGGATGACTGACAGACTGACTGAATAAGGCTGACTGACTGACTGACTGACAGACTGACTGAATAAGGCTGACCGACTGACTGAATGACTGACTGACTGACTGACCGAGACTGACTGACTGACTGACTGAGACTGGACTGGACTGACTGACTGACTGACTGACTGAGACTGACTGACTGCTTTAGTGACTAACTGACTGCACAGGACTGACCGACTGACTGACTGACTGACTGACTGACTGACTGAATGACTGACTGACTGAGACTAAATGACTGACTGCTTGACTGACTGGCTGAAGGACTAACTGACTGACTGAGTGACTGACTGACTGGACTGACTGACTGAGACTGAATGACTGAGTGCTTGACTGATTGACTGTCAGACTGACTGACTGACTTCGCAAAAGGGAAAAATAAAAAAAAAAGAATTATAAAATTAGAAAAAAATATTTGCATTTAAGATTTTCTTTCCGGCTGGGATTTGAACCCAGGGCGACACTCATGGAAGCCCAGCGCTCTCGCCAATATACTATCGGATCTCTGTTGATTGGTGTCTTAATTATAATAAAAACAAAAAATGCACCTCAGTAATTATTGATCTAAAATCTTTGAAATCTAAAGGTCGAATGATTAAACTGACTCAGAATTTTCTTCCGTACATAAATAATCCATATTTGCAAAAGAAAGAAATTGAAAAAAAAAAGAATCTTCAAATTAGAAGAGAAATATATACATGGAAGATTTTCGTTCCGGCCGGGACTCGAACCCAGTACCACGCGCTTGGAACCCAACGGTCTAGCCATTTGGCTATCGGAGCTCTGTCGATGGAAGTCTTAAATATAATAAAAACAAAAAATGCACCTTGGTAATTATTGATTCAAACACTTTGAAATTTACAGGTCGAATAATTAAACTGACTCAGAATTTTTCTCCCTACATAAATAATCAATATTCGCAAAAGAGAAAAATTAAAAAAAAAAGAAGAAGAAATTTCAAATTAGAAACTAAAAGTATACATTGAAGATTTTCGTTCAGGCTGGGACTCGAACCCAGGGCCACTCGCTTGGAAGCCTAACACTCTAGCCATTAGTCTATGGGAGCGCTGTCGGTGGGAGTTTTAAATATAATAAAAACAAAAAATGCACCTTGGTAATTGTTTATTTAAACACTTTGAAATCTTTGTGTCGAAAAATTAAACTGACTCAGAATTTTCTTCCCTACATAAATAATCAATAATTGCAAAGGAAAGAAATTGAAAAAAAAAGAATTTTCAAATTAGAAAAGAAATATATACATTGAAGATATTCGCTCCGGCTGGGACTCGAACCCAGGCCACTCGCTTGGAAGACCAGCGGTCTAGCCATTAGGCTATCGGAGTTCTGTCGAGCGGAGTCTTACTGCCTGACTGACAGACTGACTCACTGACTGACTGAGACTGACTGACTGACTGCTTGACTCTCTGACTGGCTATTTCACTGACTGACTGAATGACTAAATGACTGACTGACACTGACTGACTGACTGCTTGACTACCTGACTGACTGCTTGACTGACTAACTGACTGGACAGGACTGACCGACTGACTGACTGACAGACTGACTGAATAAGGATGACTGACAGACTGACTGAATAAGGCTGACTGACTGACTGACTGGCAGACTGACTGAATAAGGCTGACCGACTGACTGACTGCCTGACTGACTGACTGAATGACTGTCTGACTGACTGACCGAGACTGACTGACTGACTGACTGAGACTGGACTGGACTGACTGACTGACTGACTGACTGAGACTGACTGACTGCTTTAGTGACTAACTGACTGCACAGGACTGACCGACTGACTGACTGACTGACTGCCTGACTGACTGACTGACTGAATGACTGACTGACTGAGACTAAATGACTGACTGCTTGACTGACTGGCTGAAGGACTAACTGACTGACTGAGTGACTGACTGACTGGACTGACTGACTGAGACTGAATGACTGAGTGCTTGACTGATTGACTGTCAGACTGACTGACTGACTTCGCAAAAGGGAAAAATAAAAAAAAAAGAATTATAAAATTAGAAAAAAATATTTGCATTTAAGATTTCCTTTCCGGCCGGGACTCGAACCCAGTACCACGCGCTAGAAACCCAACGGTCTAGCCATTAGGCTATCGGAGCTCTGTCGATGGAAGTCTTAAATATAATAAAAACAAAAAATGCACCTTGGTAATTATTGATTCAAACACTTTGAAATTTACAGGTCGAATAATTAAACTGACTCAGAATTTTTCTCCCTACATAAATAATCAATATTCGCAAAAGAGAAAAATTAAAAAAAAAAAGAAGCAGAAATTTCAAATTAGAAACTAAAAGTATACATTGAAGATTTTCGTTCAGGCTGGGACTCGAACCCAGGGCCACTCGCTTGGAAGCCTAACACTCTAGCCATTAGTCTATGGGAGCTCTGTCGGTGGGAGTTTTAAATATAATAAAAACAAAAAATGCACCTTGGTAATTGTTTATTTAAACACTTTGAAATCTTCGTGTCGAAAAATTAAACTGACTAAGAATTTTCTTCCCTACATAAATAATCAATAATTGCAAAGGAAAGAAATTGAAAAAAAAAAAAGAATTTTCAAATTAGAAAAGAAATATATACATTGAAGATATTCGCTCCGCTTGGGACTCGAACCCAGGCCACTCGCTTGGAAGACCAGCGGTCTAGCCATTAGGCTATCGGAGTTCTGTCGAGCGGAGTCTTACTGCCTGACTGATACTGCCTGACTGACAGACTGACTCACTGACTGACTGATACTGACTGACTGACTCACTGACTGACCGAGACTGACTGACTAACTGCCTGACTGACTGAGACTGGACTGACTGACTGACTGACTGACTGACTGACTAACAGACTGACTGAGGCTGACTGACTGACTGCTTGACTCTCTGACTGGCTATTTCACTGACTGACTGAATGACTAAATGACTGACTGACACTGACTGACTGACTGCTTGACTACCTGACTGACTGCTTGACTGACTAACTGACTGGACAGGACTGACCGACTGACTGACTGACAGACTGACTGAATAAGGATGACTGACAGACTGACTGAATAAGGCTGACTGACTGACTGACTGACAGACTGACTGAATAAGGCTGACCGACTGACTGACTGCCTGACTGACTGAATGACTGACTGACTGACTGACCGAGACTGACTGACTGACTGACTGAGACTGGACTGGACTGACTGACTGACTGACTGACTGAGACTGACTGACTGCTTTAGTGACTAACTGACTGCACAGGACTGACCGACCGACTGACTGACTGACTGCCTGACTGACTGACTGAATGACTGACTGACTGAGACTAAATGACTGACTGCTTGACTGACTGGCTGAAGGACTAACTGACTGACTGAGTGACTGACTGACTGGACTGACTGACTGAGACTGAATGACTGAGTGCTTGACTGATTGACTGTCAAACTGACTGACTGACTTCGCAAAAGGGAAAAATAAAAAAAAAAAGAATTATAAAATTAGAAAAAAATATTTGCATTTAAGATTTCCTTTCCGGCTGGGATTTGAACCCAGGGCGACACTCATGGAAGCCCAACGCTCTCGCCAATATACTATCGGATCTCTGTTGATCGGTGTCTTAATTATAATAAAAACAAAAAATGCACCTTAGTAATTATTGATCTAAAATCTTTGAAATCTAAAGGTCGAATGATTAAACTGACTCAGAATTTTCTTCCGTACATAAATAATCCATATTTGCAAAAGAAAGAAATTGAAAAAAAAAAGAATCTTCAAATTAGAAGAGAAATATATACATGGAAGATTTTCGTTCCGGCCGGGACTCGAACCCAGTACCACGCGCTTGGAACCCAACGGTCTAGCCATTAGGCTATCGGAGCTCTGTCGATGGAAGTCTTAAATATAATAAAAACAAAAAATGCACCTTGGTAATTATTGATTCAAACACTTTGAAATTTACAGGTCGAATAATTAAAGTGACTCAGAATTTTTCTCCCTACATAAATAATCAATATTCGCAAAAGAGAAAAATTAAAAAAAAAAGAAGAAGAAATTTCAAATTAGAAACTAAAAGTATACATTGAAGATTTTCGTTCAGGCTGGGACTCGAACCCAGGGCCACTCGCTTGGAAGCCTAACACTCTAGCCATTAGTCTATGGGAGCTCTGTCGGTGGGAGTTTTAAATATAATAAAAACAAAAAATGCACCTTGGTAATTGTTTATTTAAACACTTTGAAATCTTGGTGTCGAAAAATTAAACTGACTCAGAATTTTCTTCCCTACATAAATAATCAATAATTGCAAAGGAAAGAAATTGAAAAAAAAAGAATTTTCAAATTAGAAAAGAAATATATACATTGAAGATATTCGCTCCGGCTGGGACTCGAACCCAGGCCACTCGCTTTGAAGACCAGCGGTCTAGCCATTAGGCTATCGGAGTTCTGTCGAGCGGAGTCTTACTGCCTGACTGACAGACTGACTCACTGACTGACTGATACTGACTGACTGACTCACTGACTGACTAACTGCCTGACTGACTAACTGCCTGACTGACTGAGACTGGACTGACTGACTGACTGACTGACTGACTGACTGACTAACTGACTGACTGAGACTGACTGACTGACTGCTTGACTCTCTGACTGGCTATTTCACTGACTGACTGAATGACTAAATGACTGACTGACACTGACTGACTGACTGCTTGACTACCTGACTGACTGCTTGACTGACTAACTGACTGGACAGGACTGACCGACTGACTGACTGACAGACTGACTGAATAAGGATGACTGACAGACTGACTGAATAAGGCTGACTGACTGACTGACTGACAGACTGACTGAATAAGGCTGACCGACTGACTGACTGCCTGACTGACTGAATGACTGACTGACTGACTGACCGAGACTGACTGACTGACTGACTGAGACTGGACTGGACTGACTGACTGACTGACTGACTGAGACTGACTGACTGCTTTAGTGACTAACTGACTGCACAGGACTGACCGACCGACTGACTGACTGACTGCCTGACTGACTGACTGAATGACTGACTGACTGAGACTAAATGACTGACTGCTTGACTGACTGGCTGAAGGACTAACTGACTGACTGAGTGACTGACTGACTGGACTGACTGACTGGACTGACTGACTGAGACTGAATGACTGAGTGCTTGACTGATTGACTGTCAAACTGACTGACTGACTTCGCAAAAGGGAAAAATAAAAAAAAAAAGAATTATAAAATTAGAAAAAAATATTTGCATTTAAGATTTCCTTTCCGGCTGGGATTTGAACCCAGGGCGACACTCATGGAAGCCCAACGCTCTCGCCAATATACTATCGGATCTCTGTTGATCGGTGTCTTAATTATAATAAAAACAAAAAATGCACCTTAGTAATTATTGATCTAAAATCTTTGAAATCTAAAGGTCGAATGATTAAACTGACTCAGAATTTTCTTCCGTACATAAATAATCCATATTTGCAAAAGAAAGAAATTGAAAAAAAAAAAGAATCTTCAAATTAGAAGAGAAATATATACATTGAAGATTTGCGTTCCGGCCGGGACTCGAACCCAGTACCACGCGCTTGGAACCCAACGGTCTAGCCATTAGGCTATCGGAGCTCTGTCGATGGAAGTCTTAAATATAATAAAAACAAAAAATGCACCTTGGTAATTATTGATTCAAACACTTTGAAAAATACAGGTCGAATAATTAAAGTGACTCAGAATTTTTCTCCCTACATAAATAATCAATATTCGCAAAAGAGAAAAATTAAAAAAAAAAGAAGAAGAAATTTCAAATTAGAAACTAAAAGTATACATTGAAGATTTTCGTTCAGGCTGGGACTCGAACCCAGGGCCACTCGCTTGGAAGCCTAACACTCTAGCCATTAGTCTATGGGAGCTCTGTCGGTGGGAGTTTTAAATATAATAAAAACAAAAAATGCACCTTGGTAATTGTTTATTTAAACACTTTGAAATCTTTGTGTCGAAAAATTAAACTGACTCAGAATTTTCTTCCCTACATAAATAATCAATAATTGCAAAGGAAAGAAATTGAAGAAAAAAAGAATTTTCAAATTAGAAAAGAAATATATACATTGAAGATATTCGCTCCGGCTGGGACTCGAACCCAGGCCACTCGCTTGGAAGACCAGCGGTCTAGCCATTAGGCTATCGGAGTTCTGTCGAGCGGAGTCTTACTGCCTGACTGACAGACTGACTCACTGACTGACTGATACTGACTGACTGACTCACTGACTGACTAACTGCCTGACTGACTAACTGCCTGACTGACTGAGACTGGACTGACTGACTGACTGACTGACTGACTAACTGACTGACTGAGACTGACTGACTGACTGCTTGACTCTCTGACTGGCTATTTCACTGACTGACTGAATGACTAAATGACTGACTGACACTGACTGACTGACTGCTTGACTACCTGACTGACTGCTTGACTGACTAACTGACTGGACAGGACTGACCGACTGACTGACTGACAGACTGACTGAATAAGGATGACTGACAGACTGACTGAATAAGGCTGACTGACTGACTGACTGACAGACTGACTGAATAAGGCTGACCGACTGACTGACTGCCTGACTGACTGAATGACTGACTGACTGACTGACCGAGACTGACTGACTGACTGACTGAGACTGGACTGGACTGACTGACTGACTGACTGACTGAGACTGACTGACTGCTTTAGTGACTAACTGACTGCACAGGACTGACCGACCGACTGACTGACTGACTGCCTGACTGACTGACTGACTGAATGACTGACTGACTGAGACTAAATGACTGACTGCTTGACTGACTGGCTGAAGGACTAACTGACTGACTGAGTGACTGACTGACTGGACTGACTGACTGAGACTGAATGACTGAGTGCTTGACTGATTGACTGTCAAACTGACTGACTGACTTCGCAAAAGGGAAAAATAAAAAAAAAAGAATTATAAAATTAGAAAAAAATATTTGCATTTAAGATTTCCTTTCCGGCTGGGATTTGAACCCAGGGCGACACTCATGGAAGCCCAACGCTCTCGCCAATATACTATCGGATCTCTGTTGATCGGTGTCTTAATTATAATAAAAACAAAAAATGCACCTTAGTAATTATTGATCTAAAATCTTTGAAATCTAAAGGTCGAATGATTAAACTGACTCAGAATTTTCTTCCGTACATAAATAATCCATATTTGCAAAAGAAAGAAATTGAAAAAAAAAAAGAATCTTCAAATTAGAAGAGAAATATATACATTGAAGATTTGCGTTCCGGCCGGGACTCGAACCCAGTACCACGCGCTTGGAACCCAACGGTCTAGCCATTAGGCTATCGGAGCTCTGTCGATGGAAGTCTTAAATATAATAAAAACAAAAAATGCACCTTGGTAATTATTGATTCAAACACTTTGAAAAATACAGGTCGAATAATTAAAGTGACTCAGAATTTTTCTCCCTACATAAATAATCAATATTCGCAAAAGAGAAAAATTAAAAAAAAAAGAAGAAGAAATTTCAAATTAGAAACTAAAAGTATACATTGAAGATTTTCGTTCAGGCTGGGACTCGAACCCAGGGCCACTCGCTTGGAAGCCTAACACTCTAGCCATTAGTCTATGGGAGCTCTGTCGGTGGGAGTTTTAAATATAATAAAAACAAAAAATGCACCTTGGTAATTGTTTATTTAAACACTTTGAAATATTTGTGTCGAAAAATTAAACTGACTCAGAATTTTCTTCCCTACATAAATAATCAATAATTGCAAAGGAAAGAAATTGAAGAAAAAAAGAATTTTCAAATTAGAAAAGAAATATATACATTGAAGATATTCGCTCCGGCTGGGACTCGAACCCAGGCCACTCGCTTGGAAGACCAGCGGTCTAGCCATTAGGCTATCGGAGTTCTGTCGAGCGGAGTCTTACTGCCTGACTGACAGACTGACTCACTGACTGACTGGTACTGACTGACTGACTCACTGACTGACCGAGACTGACTGACTAACTGCCTGACTGACTGAGACTGGACTGACTGACTGACTGACTGACTGACTGACTAACTGACTGACTGAGACTGACTGACTGACTGCTTGACTCTCTGACTGGCTATTTCACTGACTGACTGAATGACTAAATGACTGACTGACACTGACTGACTGACTGCTTGACTACCTGACTGACTGCTTGACTGACTAACTGACTGGACAGGACTGACTGACTGACTGACTGACAGACTGACTGAATAAGGATGACTGACAGACTGACTGAATAAGGCTGACTGACTGACTGACTGACAGACTGACTGAATAAGGCTGACCGACTGACTGACTGCCTGACTGACTGAATGACTGACTGACTGACTGACCGAGACTGACTGACTGACTGACTGAGACTGGACTGGACTGACTGACTGACTGACTGAGACTGACTGACTGCTTTAGTGACTAACTGACTGCACAGGACTGATCGACCGACTGACTGACTGACTGCCTGACTGACTGACTGACTGAATGACTGACTGACTGACTGAATGACTGACTGACTGAGACTAAATGACTGAAGGACTAACTGACTGACTGAGTGACTGACTGACTGGACTGACTGACTGAGACTGAATGACTGAGTGCTTGACTGATTGACTGTCAGACTGACTTCGCAAAAGGGAAAAATAAAAAAAAAAGAATTATAAAATTAGAAAAAAATATTTGCATTTAAGATTTCCTTTCCGGCTGGGATTTGAACCCAGGGCGACACTCATGGAAGCCCAACGCCCTCGCCAATATACTATCGGATCTCTGTTGATCGGTGTCTTAATTATAATAAAAACAAAAAATGCACCTTAGTAATTATTGATCTAAAATCTTTGAAATCTAAAGGTCGAATGATTAAACTGACTCAGAATTTTCTTCCGTACATAAATAATCCATATTTGCAAAAGAAAGAAATTGAAAAAAAAAAGAATCTTCAAATTAGAAGAGAAATATATACATGGAAGATTTTCGTTCCGGCTGGGACTCGAACCCAGTACCACGCGCTTGGAACCCAACGGTCTAGCCATTAGGCTATCGGAGCTCTGTCGATGGAAGTCTTAAATATAATAAAAACAAAAAATGCACCTTGGTAATTATTGATTCAAACACTTTGAAATTTACAGGTCGAATAATTAAACTGACTCAGAATTTTTCTCCCTACATAAATAATCAATATTCACAAAAGAGAAAAATTAAAAAAAAAGAAGAAGAAATTTCAAATTAGAAACTAAAAGTATACATTGAAGATTTTCGTTCAGGCTGGGACTCGAACCCAGGGCCACTCGCTTGGAAGCCTAAGACTCTAGCCATTAGTCTATGGGAGCTCTGTCGGTGGGAGTTTTAAATATAATAAAAACAAAAAATGCACCTTGGTAATTATTTATTTAAACACTTTGAAATCTTCGTGTAGAAAAATTAAACTGACTCAGAATTTTCTTCCCTACATAAATAATCAATAATTGCAAAGGAAAGAAATTGAAAAAAAAAAGAATTTTCAAATTAGAAAAGAAATATATACATTGAAGATATTCGCTCCGGCTGGGACTCGAACCCAGGCCACTCGCTTGGAAGACCAGCGGTCTAGCCATTAGGCTATCGGAGTTCTGTCGAGCGCTGTCTTACTGCCTGACTGATACTGCCTGACTGACAGACTGACTCACTGACTGACTGATACTGACTGACTGACTCACTGACTGACCGAGACTGACTGACTAACTGCCTGACTGACTGAGACTGGACTGACTGACTGACTGACTGACTGACTGACTGCTTGACTCTCTGACTGGCTATTTCACTGACTGACTGAATGACTAAATGACTGACTGACACTGACTGACTGACTGCTTGACTACCTGACTGACTGCTTGACTGACTAACTGACTGGACAGGACTGACCGACTGACTGACTGACAGACTGACTGAATAAGGATGACTGACAGACTGACTGAATAAGGCTGACTGACTGACTGACTGACAGACTGACTGAATAAGGCTGACCGACTGACTGTCTTCCTGACTGACTGACTGACTGAATGACTGACTGACTGACTGACCGAGACTGACTGACTGACTGACTGAGACTGGACTGGACTGACTGACTGACGGACTGACTGAGACTGACTGACTGCTTTAGTGACTAACTGACTGCACAGGACTGACCGACTGACTGACTGACTGACTGCCTGACTGACTGACTGACTGACTGAATGACTGACTGACTGAGACTAAATGACTGACTGCTTGACTGACTGGCTGAAGGACTAACTGACTGACTGAGTGACTGACTGACTGGACTGACTGACTGAGACTGAATGACTGAGTGCTTGACTGATTGACTGTCAGACTGACTGACTGACTTCGCAAAAGGGAAAAATAAAAAAAAAGAATTATAAAATTAGAAAAAAATATTTGCATTTAAGATTTCCTTTCCGGCTGGGATTTGAACCCAGGGCGACACTCATGGAAGCCCAACGCTCTCGCCAATATACTATCGGATCTCTGTTGATCGGTGTCTTAATTATAATAAAAAAAAATGCACCTTAGTAATTATTGATCTAAAATCTTTGAAATCTAAAGGTCGAATGATTAAACTGACTCAGAATTTTCTTCCGTACATAAATAATCCATATTTGCAAAAGAAAGAAATTGAAAAAAAAAAAGAATCTTCAAATTAGAAGAGAAATATATACATGGAAGATTTTCGTTCCGGCCGGGACTCGAACCCAGTACCACGCGCTTGGAACCCAACGGTCTAGCCATTAGGCTATCGGAGCTCTGTCGATGGAAGTCTTAAATATAATAAAAACAAAAAATGCACCTTGGTAATTATTGATTCAAACACTTTGAAATTTACAGGTCGAATAATTAAACTGACTCAGAATTTTTCTCCCTACATAAATAATCAATATTCGCAAAAGAGAAAAATTAAAAAAAAAAGAAGAAGAAATTTCAAATTAGAAACTAAAAGTATACATTGAAGATTTTCGTTCAGGCTGGGACTCGAACCCAGGGCCACTCGCTTGGAAGCCTAACACTCTAGCCATTAGTCTATGGGAGCTCTGTCCGTGGGAGTTTTAAATATAATAAAAACAAAAAATGCACCTTGGTAATTGTTTATTTAAACACTTTGAAATCTTCGTGTCGAAAAATTAAACTGACTCAGAATTTTCTTCCCTACATAAATAATCAATAATTGCAAAGGAAAGAAATTGAAAAAAAAAAGAATTTTCAAATTAGAAAAGAAATATATTCATTGAAGATATTCGCTCCGGCTGGGACTCGAACCCAGGCCACTCGCTTGGAAGACCAGCGGTCTAGCCATTAGGCTATCGGAGTTCTGTCGAGCGGAGTCTTACTGCCTGACTGATACTGCCTGACTGACAGACTGACTCACTGACTGACTAATACTGACTGACTGACTCACTGACTGACCGAGACTGACTGACTAACTGCCTGACTGACTGAGACTGGACTGACTGACTGACTGACTGACTGACTAACTGACTGAATGAGACTGACTGACTGACTGCTTGACTCTCTGACTGGCTATTTCACTGACTGACTGAATGACTAAATGACTGACTGACACTGACTGACTGACTGCTTGACTACCTGACTGACTGCTTGACTGACTAACTGACTGGACAGGACTGACCGACTGACTGACTGACAGACTGACTGAATAAGGATGACTGACAGACTGACTGAATAAGGCTGACTGACTGACTGACTGACAGACTGACTGAATAAGGCTGACCGACTGACTGTCTGCCTGACTGACTGACTGACTGAATGACTGACTGACTGACTGACCGAGACTGACTGACTGACTGACTGAGACTGGACTGGACTGACTGACTGACTGACTGACTGAGACTGACTGACTGCTTTAGTGACTAACTGACTGCACAGGACTGACCGACTGACTGACTGACTGACTGCCTGACTGACTGACTGACTGAATGACTGACTGACTGAGACTAAATGACTGACTGAGTGACTGACTGACTGGACTGACTGACTGAGACTGAATGACTGAGTGCTGGACTGATTGACTGTCAGACTGACTGACTGACTTCGCAAAAGGGAAAAATAAAAAAAAAGAATTATAAAATTAGAAAAAGTATTTGCATTTAAGATTTCCTTTCCGGCTGGGATTTGAACCCAGGGCGACACTCATGGAAGCCCAACGCTCTCGCCAATATACTATCGGTACTCTGTTGATCGGTGTCTTAATTATAATAAAAAAAAAATGCACCTTAGTAATTATTGATCTAAAATCTTTGAAATCTAAAGGTCGAATGATTAAACTGACTCAGAATTTTCTTCCGTACATAAATAATCCATATTTGCAAAAGAAAGAAATTGAAAAAAAAAAGAATCTTCAAATTAGAAGAGAAATATATACATGGAAGATTTTCGTTCCGGCCGGGACTCGAACCCAGTACCACGCGCTTGGAACCCAACGGTCTAGCCATTAGGCTATCGGAGCTCTGTCGATGGAAGTCTTAAATATAATAAAAACAAAAAATGCACCTTGGAAATTATTGATTCAAACACTTTGAAATTTACAGGTCGAATAATTAAACTGACTCAGAATTTTTCTCCCTACATAAATAATCAATATTCGCAAAAGAGAAAAATTAAAAAAAAAAGAAGAAGAAATTTCAATTTAGAAACTAAAAGTATACATTGAAGATTTTCGTTCAGGCTGGGACTCGAACCCAGGGCCACTCGCTTGGAAGCCTAACACTCTAGCCATTAGTCTATGGGAGCTCTGTCGGTGGGAGTTTTAAATATAATAAAAACAAAAATACCTAACAACCAACAATACACCTTGGTAATTGTTTATTTAAACACTTTGAAATCTTCGTGTCGAAAAATTAAACTGCCTCAGAATTTTCTTCCCTACATAAATAATCAATAATTGCAAAGGAAAGAAATTGAAAAAAAAAAGAATTTTCAAATTAGAAAAGAAATATATTCATTGAAGATATTCGCTCCGGCTGGGACTCGAACCCAGGCCACTCGCTTGGAAGACCAGCGGTCTAGCCATTAGGCTATCGGAGTTCTGTCGAGCGGAGTCTTACTGCCTGACTGATACTGCCTGACTGACAGACTGACTCACTGACTGACTAATACTGACTGACTGACTCACTGACTGACCGAGACTGACTGACTAACTGCCTGACTGACTGAGACTGGACTGACTGACTGACTGACTGACTGACTAACTGACTGAATGAGACTGACTGACTGACTGCTTGACTCTCTGACTGGCTATTTCATTGACTGACTGAATGACTAAATGACTGACTGACACTGACTGACTGACTGCTTGACTACCTGACTGACTGCTTGACTGACTAACTGACTGGACAGGACTGACCGACTGACTGACTGACAGACTGACTGAATAAGGATGACTGACAGACTGACTGAATAAGGCTGACTGACTGACTGACTGACAGACTGACTGAATAAGGCTGACCGACTGACTGTCTGCCTGACTGACTGACTGACTGAATGACTGACTGACTGACTGACCGAGACTGACTGACTGACTGACTGAGACTGGACTGGACTGACTGACTGACTGACTGACTGAGACTGACTGACTGCTTTAGTGACTAACTGACTGCACAGGACTGACCGACTGACTGACTGACTGACTGCCTGACTGACTGACTGACTGAATGACTGACTGACTGAGACTAAATGACTGACTGAGTGACTGACTGACTGGACTGACTGACTGAGACTGAATGACTGAGTGCTGGACTGATTGACTGTCAGACTGACTGACTGACTTCGCAAAAGGGAAAAATAAAAAAAAAGAATTATAAAATTAGAAAAAGTATTTGCATTTAAGATTTCCTTTCCGGCTGGGATTTGAACCCAGGGCGACACTCATGGAAGCCCAACGCTCTCGCCAATATACTATCGGTACTCTGTTGATCGGTGTCTTAATTATAATAAAAAAAAAATGCACCTTAGTAATTATTGATCTAAAATCTTTGAAATCTAAAGGTCGAATGATTAAACTGACTCAGAATTTTCTTCCGTACATAAATAATCCATATTTGCAAAAGAAAGAAATTGAAAAAAAAAAGAATCTTCAAATTAGAAGAGAAATATATACATGGAAGATTTTCGTTCCGGCCGGGACTCGAACCCAGTACCACGCGCTTGGAACCCAACGGTCTAGCCATTAGGCTATCGGAGCTCTGTCGATGGAAGTCTTAAATATAATAAAAACAAAAAATGCACCTTGGAAATTATTGATTCAAACACTTTGAAATTTACAGGTCGAATAATTAAACTGACTCAGAATTTTTCTCCCTACATAAATAATCAATATTCGCAAAAGAGAAAAATTAAAAAAAAAAGAAGAAGAAATTTCAATTTAGAAACTAAAAGTATACATTGAAGATTTTCGTTCAGGCTGGGACTCGAACCCAGGGCCACTCGCTTGGAAGCCTAACACTCTAGCCATTAGTCTATGGGAGCTCTGTCGGTGGGAGTTTTAAATATAATAAAAACAAAAAATGCACCTTGGTAATTGTTTATTTAAACACTTTGAAATCTTCGTGTCGAAAAATTAAACTGACTCAGAATTTTCTTCCCTACATAAATAATCAATAATTGCAAAGGAAAGAAATTGAAAAAGAAAAGCATTTTCAAATTAGAAAAGAAATATATACATTGAAGATAGTCGCTCCGGCTGGGACTCGAACCCAGGCCACTCGCTTGGAAGACCAGCGGTCTAGCCATTAGGCTATCGGAGTTCTGTCGAGCGGAGTCTTACTGCCTGACTGATACTGCCTGACTGACAGACTGACTCACTGACTGACTGATACTGACTGACTGACTCACTGACTGACCGAGACTGACTGACTAACTGCCTGACTGACTGAGACTGGACTGACTGACTGACTGACTGACTGACTAACTGACTGACTGAGACTGACTGACTGACTGCTTGACTCTCTGACTGGCTATTTCACTGACTGACTGAATGACTAAATGACTGACTGACACTGACTGACTGACTGCTTGACTACCTGACTGACTGCTTGACTGACTAACTGACTGGACAGGACTGACCGACTGACTGACTGACAGACTGACTGAATAAGGATGACTGACAGACTGACTGAATAAGGATGACTGACAGACTGACTGAATAAGGCTGACTGACTGACTGACTGACAGACTGACTGAATAAGGCTGACCGACTGACTGACTGCCTGACTGACTGACTGACTGAATGACTGACTGACTGAGACTAAATGACTGACTGCTTGACTGACTGGCTGAAGGACTAACTGACTGACTGAGTGACTGACTGACTGGACTGACTGACTGAGACTGAATGACTGAGTGCTTGACTGATTGACTGTCAGACTGACTGACTGACTTCGCAAAAGGGAAAAATAAAAAAAAAAGAATTATAAAATTAGAAAAAAATATTTGCATTTAAGATTTCCTTTCCGGCCGGGACTCGAACCCAGTACCACGCGCTAGGAACCCAACGGTCTAGCCATTAGGCTATCGGAGCTCTGTCGATGGAAGTCTTAAATATAATAAAAACAAAAAATGCACCTTGGTAATTATTGATTCAAACACTTTGAAATTTACAGGTCGAATAATTAAACTGACTCAGAATTTTTCTCCCTACATAAATAATCAATATTCGCAAAAGAGAAAAATTTAAAAAAAAGAAGAAGAAATTTCAAATTAGAAACTAAAAGTATACATTGAAGATTTTCGTTCAGGCTGGGACTCGAACCCAGGGCCACTCGCTCGGAAGCCTAACACTCTAGCCATTAGTCTATGGGAGCTCGGTCGGTGGGAGTTTTAAATATAATAAAAACAAAAAATGCACCTTGGTAATTGTTTATTTAAACACTTTGAAATCTTCGTGTCGAAAAATTAAACTGACTCAGAATTTTCTTCCCTACATAAATAATCAATAACTGCAAAGGAAAGAAATTGAAAAAAAAAAGAATTTTCAAATTAGAAAAGAAATATATACATTGAAGATATTCGCTCCGGCTGGGACTCGAACCAAGGCCACTCGCTTGGAAGACCAGCGGTCTAGCCATTAGGCTATCGCAGTTCTGTCGAGCGGAGTCTTACTGCCTGACTGATACTGCCTGACTGACAGACTGACTCACTGACTGAGTGATACTGACTGACTGACTCACTGACTGACCGAGACTGACTGACTAACTGCCTGACTGACTGAGACTGGACTGACTGACTGACTGACTGACTGACTGACTAACTGACTGACTGAGACTGACTGACTGACTGCTTGACTCTCTGACTGGCTATTTCACTGACTGACTGAATGACTAAATGACTGACTGACACTGACTGACTGACTGCTTGACTACCTGACTGACTTCTTGACTGACTAACTGACTGGACAGGACTGACCGACTGACTGACTGACAGACTGACTGAATAAGGATGACTGACAGACTGACTGAATAAGGCTGACTGACTGACAGACTGACAGACTGACTGAATAAGGCTGACCGACTGACTGACTGCCTGACTGACTGACTGACTGAATGACTGACTGACTGACTGACCGAGACTGACTGACTGACTGACTGAGACTGGACTGGACTGACTGACTGACTGACTGACTGAGACTGACTGACTGCTTTAGTGACTAACTGACTGCACAGGACTGATCGACTGACTGACTGACTGACTGCCTGACTGACTGACTGACTGAATGACTGACTGACTGAGACTAAATGACTGACTGCTTGACTGACTGGCTGAAGGACTAACTGACTGACTGAGTGACTGACTGACTGGACTGACTGACTGAGACTGAATGACTGAGTGCTTGACTGATTGACTGTCAGACTGACTGACTGACTTCGCAAAAGGGAAAAATAAAAAAAAAGAATTATAAAATTAGAAAAAAATATTTGCATTTAAGATTTCCTTTCCGGCCGGGACTCGAACCCAGTACCACGCGCTAGGAACCCAACGGTCTAGCCATTAGGCTATCGGAGCTCTGTCGATGGAAGTCTTAAATATAATAAAAACAAAAAATGCACCTTGGTAATTATTGATTCAAACACTTTGAAATTTACAGGTGGAATAATTAAACTGACTCAGAATTTTTCTCCCTACATAAATAATCAATATTCGCAAAAGAGAAAAATTAAAAAAAAAAGAAGAAGAAATTTCAAATTAGAAACTAAAAGTATACATTGAAGATTTTCGTTCAGGCTGGGACTCGAACCCAGGGCCACTCGCTTGGAAGCCTAACACTCTAGCCATTAGTCTATGGGAGCTCTGTCGGTGGGAGTTTTAAATATAATAAAAACAAAAAATGCACCTTGGTAATTGTTTATTTAAACACTTTGAAATCTTCGTGTCGAAAAATTAAACTGACTCAGAATTTTCTTCCCTACATAAATAATCAATAACTGCAGAGGAAAGAAATTGAAAAAAAAAAGAATTTTCAAATTAGAAAAGAAATATATACATTGAAGATATTCGCTCCGGCTGGGACTCGAACCCAGGCCACTCGCTTGGAAGACCAGCGGTCTAGCCATTAGGATATCGCAGTTCTGTCGAGCGGAGTCTTACTGCCTGACTGATACTGCCTGACTGACAGACTGACTCACTGACTGACTGATACTGCCTGACTGACAGACTGACTCACTGACTGACTGATACTGACTGACTGACTCACTGACTGACCGAGACTGACTGACTAACTGCCTGACTGACTGAGACTGGACTGACTGACTGACTGACTAACTGACTGACTGAGACTGACTGACTGACTGCTTGACTCTCTGACTGGCTATTTCACTGACTGACTGAATGACTAAATGACTGACTGACACTGACTGACTGACTGCTTGACTACCTGACTGACTGCTTGACTGACTAACTGACTGGACAGGACTGACCGACTGACTGACTGACAGACTGACTGAATAAGGATGACTGACAGACTGACTGAATAAGGCTGACTGACTGACTGACTGACAGACTGACTGAATAAGGCTGACCGACTGACTGACTGCCTGACTGACTGACTGACTGAATGACTGACTGACTGACTGACCGAGACTGACTGACTGACTGACTGAGACTGGACTGGACTGACTGACTGACTGACTGACTGAGACTGACTGACTGCTTTAGTGACTAACTGACTGCACAGGACTGACAGACTGACTGACTGACTGACTGCCTGACTGACTGACTGACTGAATGACTGACTGACTGAGACTAAATGACTGACTGCTTGACTGACTGGCTGAAGGACTAACTGACTGACTGAGTGACTGACTGACTGACTGAGACTGAATGACTGAGTGCTTGACTGATTGGCTGTCAGACTGACTGACTGACTTCGCAAAAGGGAAAAATAAAAAAAAAAGAATTATAAAATTAGAAAAAAATATTTGCATTTAAGATTTCCTTTCCGGCCGGGACTCGAACCCAGTACCACGCGCTAGGAACCCAGCGGTCTAGCCATTAGGCTATCGGAGCTCTGTCGATGGAAGTCTTAAATATAATAAAAACAAAAAATGCACCTTGGTAATTATTGATTCAAACACTTTGAAATTTACAGGTCGAATAATTAAACTGACTCAGAATTTTTCTCCCTACATAAATAATCAATATTCGCAAAAGAGAAAAATTAAAAAAAAAAGAAGAAGAAATTTCAATTTAGAAACAAAAAGTATACATTGAAGATTTTCGTTCAGGCTGGGACTCGAACCCAGGGCCACTCGCTTGGAAGCCTAACACTCTAGCCATTAGTCTATGGGAGCTCTGTCGGTGGGAGTTTTAAATATAATAAAAACAAAAAATGCACCTTGGTAATTGTTTATTTAAACACTTTGAAATCTTCGTGTCGAAAAATTAAACTGACTCAGAATTTTCTTCCCTACATAAATAATCAATAATTGCAAAGGAAAGAAATTGAAAAAAAAAAGGAATTTTCAAATTAGAAAAGAAATATATACATTGAAGATATTCGCTCCGGCTGGGACTCGAACCCAGGCCACTCACTTGGAAGACCAGCGGTCTGGCCATTAGGCTATCGGAGTTCTGTCGAGCGGAGTCTTACTGCCTGACTGATACTGCCTGACTGACAGACTGACTCACTGACTGACTGATACTGACTGACTGACTCACTGACTGACCGAGACTGACTGACTAACTGCCTGACTGACTGAGACCGGACTGACTGACTGACTGACTGACTGACTGACTAACTGACTGACTGAGACTGACTGACTGACTGCTTGACTCTCTGACTGGCTATTTCACTGACTGACTGAATGACTAAATGACTGACTGACACTGACTGACTGACTGCTTGACTACCTGACTGACTGCTTGACTGACTAACTGACTGGACAGGACTGACCGACTGACTGACTGACAGACTGACTGAATAAGGATGACTGACAGACTGACTGAATAAGGCTGACTGACTGACTGACTGACAGACTGACTGAATAAGGCTGACCGACTGACTGACTGCCTGACTGACTGACTGACTGAATGACTGACTGACTGACTGACCGAGACTGACTGACTGACTGACTGAGACTGGACTGGACTGACTGACTGACTGACTGACTGAGACTGACTGACTGCTTTAGTGACTAACTGACTGCACAGGACTGACCGACTGACTGACTGCCTGACTGACTGACTGACTGAATGACTGACTGACTGAGACTAAATGACTGACTGCTTGACTGACTGGCTGAAGGACTAACTGACTGACTGAGTGACTGACTGACTGGACTGACTGACTGAGACTGAATGACTGAGTGCTTGACTGATTGACTGTCAGACTGACTGACTTCGCAAAAGGGAAAAATAAAAAAAAAAGAATTATAAAATTAGAAAAAAATATTTGCATTTAAGATTTCCTTTCCGGCCGGGACTCGAACCCAGTACCACGCGCTAGGAACCCAACGGTCTAGCCATTAGGCTATCGGAGCTCTGTCGATGGAAGTCTTAAATATAATAAAAACAAAAAATGCACCTTGGTAATTATTGATTCAAACACTTTGAAATTTACAGGTCGAATAATTAAACTGACTCAGAATTTTTCTCCCTACATAAATAATCAATATTCGCAAAAGAGAAAAATTTAAAAAAAAGAAGAAGAAATTTCAAATTAGAAACTAAAAGTATACATTGAAGATTTTCGCTCAGGCTGGGACTCGAACCCAGGGCCACTCGCTTGGAAGCCTAACACTCTAGCCATTAGTCTATGGGAGCTCTGTCGGTGGGAGTTTTAAATATAATAAAAACAAAAAATGCACCTTGGTAATTGTTTATTTAAACACTTTGAAATCTTCGTGTCGAAAAATTA
Source organism: Uloborus diversus (assembly GCF_026930045.1). Taxonomy (NCBI): domain Eukaryota; kingdom Metazoa; phylum Arthropoda; class Arachnida; order Araneae; family Uloboridae; genus Uloborus; species Uloborus diversus. The sequence continues at coordinate 58,363 of NW_026558406.1, forward strand.
AACTGACTCAGAATTTTCTTCCCTACATAAATAATCAATAATTGCAAAGGAAAGAAATTGAAAAAAAAAAAGAATTTTCAAATTAGAAAAGAAATATATACATTGAAGATATTCGCTCCGGCTGGGACTCGAACCCAGGCCACTCGCTTGGAAGACCAGCGGTCTAGCCATTAGGCTATCGCAGTTCTGTCGAGCGGATTCTTACTGCCTGACTGATACTGCCTGACTGACAGACTGACTCACTGACTGACTGATACTGACTGACGGACTCACTGACTGACTGAGACTGACTGACTAACTGCCTGACTGACTGAGACTGGACTGACTGACTGACTGACTGACTGACTGACTAACTGACTGACTGAGACTGACTGACTGACTGCTTGACTCTCTGACTGGCTATTTCACTGACTGACTGAATGACTAAATGACTGACTGACACTGACTGACTGACTGCTTGACTACCTGACTGACTGCTTGACTGACTAACTGACTGGACAGGACTGACCGACTGACTGACTGACAGACTGACTGAATAAGGCTGACTGACTGACTGACTGACAGACTGACTGAATAAGGCTGACCGACTGACTGACTGCCTGACTGACTGACTGACTGAATGACTGACTGACTGACCGAGACTGACTGACTGACTGACTGAGACTGGACTGGACTGACTGACTGACTGAGACTGACTGACTGCTTTAGTGACTAACTGACTGCACAGGACTGACCGACTGACTGACTGACTGCCTGACTGACTGACTGACTGAATGACTGACTGACTGAGACTAAATGACTGACTGCTTGACTGACTGGCTGAAGGACTAACTGACTGACTGAGTGACTGACTGACTGGACTGACTGACTGAGACTGAATGACTGAGTGCTTGACTGATTGACTGTCAGACTGACTGACTGACTTCGCAAAAGGGAAAAATAAAAAAAAAGAATTATAAAATTAGAAAAAAATATTTGCATTTAAGATTTCCATTCCGGCTGGGATTTGAACCCAGGGCGACACTCATGGAAGCCCAACGCTCTCGCCAATATACTATCGGATCTCTGTTGATCGGTGTCTTAATTATAATAAAAACAAAAAATGCACCTTAGTAATTATTGATATAAAATCTTTGAAATCTAAAGGTCGAATGATTAAACTGACTCAGAATTTTCTTCCGTACATAAATAATCCATATTTGCAAAAGAAAGAAATTGAAAAAAAAAAGAATCTTCAAATTAGAAGAGAAATATATACATGGAAGATTTTCGTTCCGGCCGGGACTCGAACCCAGTACCACGCACTTGGAACCCAACGGTCTAGCCATTAGGCCATCGCAGTTCTGTCGAGCGGAGTCTTACTGCCTGACTGATACTGCCTGACTGACAGACTGACTCACTGACTGACTGATACTGACTGACTGACTCACTGACTGACCGAGACTGACTGACTAACTGCCTGACTGACTGAGACTGGACTGACTGACTGACTGACTGACTGACTGACTAACTGACTGACTGAGACTGACTGACTGACTGCTTGACTCTCTGACTGGCTATTTCACTGACTGACTGAATGACTAAATGACTGACTGACACTGACTGACTGACTGCTTGACTACCTGACTGACTGCTTGACTGACTAACTGACTGGACAGGACTGACCGACTGACTGACTGACAGACTGACTGAATAAGGATGACTGACAGACTGACTGAATAAGGCTGACTGACTGACAGACTGACTGAATAAGGCTGACCGACTGACTGACTGCCTGACTGACTGACTGACTGAATGACTGACTGACTGACTGACCGAGACTGACTGACTGACTGACTGAGACTGGACTGGACTGACTGACTGACTGACTGACTGAGACTGACTGACTGCTTTAGTGACTAACTGACTGCACAGGACTGACCGACTGACTGACTGACTGACTGACTGACTGACTGAATGACTGACTGACTGAGACTAAATGACTGACTGCTTGACTGACTGGCTGAAGGACTAACTGACTGACTGAGTGACTGACTGACTGGACTGACTGACTGAGACTGAATGACTGAGTGCTTGACTGATTGACTGTCAGACTGACTGACTTCGCAAAAGGGAAAAATAAAAAAAAAGAATTATAAAATTAGAAAAAAATATTTGCATTTAAGATTTCCTTTCCGGCCGGGACTCGAACCCAGTACCACGCGCTAGGAACCCAACGGTCTAGCCATTAGGCTATCGGAGCTCTGTCGAGGGAAGTCTTAAATATAATAAAAACAAAAAATGCACCTTGGTAATTATTGATTCAAACACTTTGAAATTTACAGGTCGAATAATTAAACTGACTCAGAATTTTTCTCCCTACATAAATAATCAATATTCGCAAAAGAGAAAAATTTAAAAAAAAGAAGAAGAAATTTCAAATTAGAAACTAAAAGTATACATTGAAGATTTTCGCTCAGGCTGGGACTCGAACCCAGGGCCACTCGCTTGGAAGCCTAACACTCTAGCCATTAGTCTATGGGAGCTCTGTCGGTGGGAGTTTTAAATATAATAAAAACAAAAAATGCACCTTGGTAATTGTTTATTTAAACACTTTGAAATCCTCGTGTCGAAAAATTAAACTGACTCAGAATTTTCTTCCCTACATAAATAATCAATAATTGCAAAGGAAAGAAATTGAAAAAAAAAAAGAATTTTCAAATTAGAAAAGAAATATATACATTGAAGATATTCGCTCCGGCTGGGACTCGAACCCAGGCCACTCGCTTGGAAGACCAGCGGTCTAGCCATTAGGCTATCGCAGTTCTGTCGAGCGGAGTCTTACTGCCTGACTGATACTGCCTGACTGACAGACTGACTCACTGACTGACTGATACTGACTGACGGACTCACTGACTGACTGAGACTGACTGACTAACTGCCTGACTGACTGAGACTGGACTGACTGACTGACTGACTGACTGACTGACTAACTGACTGACTGAGACTGACTGACTGACTGCTTGACTCTCTGACTGGCTATTTCACTGACTGACTGAATGACTAAATGACTGACTGACACTGACTGACTGACTGCTTGACTACCTGACTGACTGCTTGACTGACTAACTGACTGGACAGGACTGACCGACTGACTGACTGACAGACTGACTGAATAAGGCTGACTGACTGACTGACTGACAGACTGACTGAATAAGGCTGACCGACTGACTGACTGCCTGACTGACTGACTGACTGAATGACTGACTGACTGACCGAGACTGACTGACTGACTGACTGAGACTGGACTGGACTGACTGACTGACTGAGACTGACTGACTGCTTTAGTGACTAACTGACTGCACAGGACTGACCGACTGACTGACTGACTGCCTGACTGACTGACTGACTGAATGACTGACTGACTGAGACTAAATGACTGACTGCTTGACTGACTGGCTGAAGGACTAACTGACTGACTGAGTGACTGACTGACTGGACTGACTGACTGAGACTGAATGACTGAGTGCTTGACTGATTGACTGTCAGACTGACTGACTGACTTCGCAAAAGGGAAAAATAAAAAAAAAGAATTATAAAATTAGAAAAAAATATTTGCATTTAAGATTTCCATTCCGGCTGGGATTTGAACCCAGGGCGACACTCATGGAAGCCCAACGCTCTCGCCAATATACTATCGGATCTCTGTTGATCGGTGTCTTAATTATAATAAAAACAAAAAATGCACCTTAGTAATTATTGATCTAAAATCTTTGAAATCTAAAGGTCGAATGATTAAACTGACTCAGAATTTTCTTCCGTACATAAATAATCCATATTTGCAAAAGAAAGAAATTGAAAAAAAAAAGAATCTTCAAATTAGAAGAGAAATATATACATGGAAGATTTTCGTTCCGGCCGGGACTCGAACCCAGTACCACGCACTTGGAACCCAACGGTCTAGCCATTAGGCCATCGCAGTTCTGTCGAGCGGAGTCTTACTGCCTGACTGATACTGCCTGACTGACAGACTGACTCACTGACTGACTGATACTGACTGACTGACTCACTGACTGACCGAGACTGACTGACTAACTGCCTGACTGACTGAGACTGGACTGACTGACTGACTGACTGACTGACTGACTAACTGACTGACTGAGACTGACTGACTGACTGCTTGACTCTCTGACTGGCTATTTCACTGACTGACTGAATGACTAAATGACTGACTGACACTGACTGACTGACTGCTTGACTACCTGACTGACTGCTTGACTGACTAACTGACTGGACAGGACTGACCGACTGACTGACTGACAGACTGACTGAATAAGGATGACTGACAGACTGACTGAATAAGGCTGACTGACTGACTGACTGACAGACTGACTGAATAAGGCTGACCGACTGACTGACTGCCTGACTGACTGACTGACTGAATGACTGACTGACTGACTGACCGAGACTGACTGACTGACTGACTGAGACTGGACTGGACTGACTGACTGACTGACTGACTGAGACTGACTGACTGCTTTAGTGACTAACTGAATGCACAGGACTGACCGACTGACTGACTGACTGACTGCCTGACTGACTGACTGAATGACTGACTGACTGAGACTAAATGACTGACTGCTTGACTGACTGGCTGAAGGACTAACTGACTGACTGAGTGACTGACTGACTGGACTGACTGACTGAGACTGAATGACTGAGTGCTTGACTGATTGACTGTCAGACTGACTGACTGACTTCGCAAAAGGGAAAAATAAAAAAAAAAGAATTATAAAATTAGAAAAAAATATTTGCATTTAAGATTTCCTTTCCGGCCGGGACTCGAACCCAGTACCACGCGCTAGGAACCCAACGGTCTAGCCATTAGGCTATCGGAGCTCTGTCGATGGAAGTCTTAAATATAATAATAACAAAAAATGCACCTTGGTAATTATTGATTCAAACACTTTGAAATTTACAGGTCGAATAATTAAACTGACTCAGAGTTTTTCTCCCTACATAAATAATCAATATTCGCAAAAGAGAAAAATTTAAGAAAAAGAAGAAGAAATTTCAAATTAGAAACTAAAAGTATACATTGAAGATTTTCGTTCAGGCTGGGACTCGAACCCAGGGCCACTCGCTTGGAAGCCTAACACTCTAGCCATTAGTCTATGGGAGCACTGTCGGTGGGAGTTTTAAATATAATAAAAACAAAAAATGCACCTTGGTAATTGTTTATTTAAACACTTTGAAATCTTCGTGTCGAAAAATTAAACTGACTCAGAATTTTCTTCCCTACATAAATAATCAATAATTGCAAAGGAAAGAAATTGAAAAAAAAAAAGAATTTTCAAATTAGAAAAGAAATATATACATTGAAGATATTCGCTCCGGCTGGGACTCGAACCCAGGCCACTCGCTTTTAAGACCAGCGGTCTAGCCATTAGGCTATCGCAGTTCTGTCGAGCGGAGTCTTACTGCCTGACTGATACTGCCTGACTGACAGACTGACTGACTGATACTGACTGACTGACTGAGACTGACTGACTAACTGCCTGACTGAATGAGACTGGACTGACTGACTGACTGACTGACTAACTGACTGACTGAGACTGACTGACTGACTGCTTGACTCTCTGACTGGCTATTTCACTGACTGACTGAATGACTAAATGACTGACTGACACTGACTGACTGACTGCTTGACTACCTGACTGACTGCTTGACTGACTAACTGACTGGACAGGACTGACCGACTGACTGACTGACTGACAGACTGACTGAATAAGGATGACTGACAGACTGACTGAATAAGGATGACTGACAGACTGACTGACTGACAGACTGACTGAATAAGGCTGACCGACTGACTGACTGCCTGACTGACTGACTGAATGACTGACTGACTGACTGACCGAGACTGACTGACTGACTGACTGAGACTGGACTGGACTGACTGACTGACTGACTGACTGAGACTGACTGACTGCTTTAGTGACTAACTGACTGCACAGGACTGACCGACTGACTGACTGACTGACTGACTGACTGACTGACTGACTGACTGAATGACTGACTGGCTGAGACTAAATGACTGACTGCTTGACTGACTGGCTGAAGGACTAACTGACTGACTGAGTGACTGACTGACTGGACTGACTGACTGAGACTGAATGACTGAGTGCTTGACTGATTGACTGTCAGACTGACTGACTGACTTCGCAAAAGGGAAAAATAAAAAAAAAAGAATTATAAAATTAGAAAAAAATATTTGCATTTAAGATTTCCTTTCCGGCTGGGATTTGAACCCAGGGCGACACTCATGGAAGCCCAACGCTCTCGCCAATATACTTTCGGATCTCTGTTGATCGGTGTCTTAATTATAATAAAAACAAAAAATGCACCTTAGTAATTATTGATCTAAAATCTTTGAAATCTAAAGGTCGAATGATTAAACTGACTCAGAATTTTCTTCCGTACATAAATAATCCATATTTGCAAAAGAAAGAAATTGAAAAAAAAAAGAATCTCCAAATTAGAAGAGAAATATATACATGGAAGATTTTCCTTCCGGCCGGGACTCGAACCTAGTACCACGCGCTTGGAACCCAACGGTCTAGCCATTAGGCTATCGGAGCTCTGTCGATGGAAGTCTTAAATATAATAAAATCAAAAAATGCACCTTGGTAATTATTGATTCAAACACTTTGAAATTTACAGGTCGAATAATTAAACTGACTCAGAATTTTTCTCCCTACATAAATAATCAATATTCGCAAAAGAGAAAAATTAAAAAAAAAAGAAGAAGAAATTTCAAATTAGAAACTAAAAGTATACATTGAAGATTTTCGTTCAGGCTGGGACTCGAACCCAGGGCCACTCGCTTGGAAGCCTAACACTCTAGCCATTAGTCTATGGGAGCTCTGTCGGTGGGAGTTTTAAATATAATAAAAACAAAAAATGCACCTTGGTAATTGTTTATTTAAACACTTTGAAATCTTCGTGTCGAAAAATTAAACTGACTCAGAATTTTCTTCCCTACATAAATAATCAATAATTGCAAAGGAAAGAAATTGAAAAAAAAAGAATTTTCAAATTAGAAAAGTAATATATACATTGAAGATAATCGCTCCGGCTGGGACTCGAACCCAGGCCACTCGCTTGGAAGACCAGCGGTCTAGCCATTAGGCTATCGGAGTTCTGTCGAGCGGAGTCTTACTGCCTGACTGATACTGCCTGACTGACAGACTGACTCACTGACTGACTGATACTGACTGACTGACTCACTGACTGACCGAGACTGACTGACTAACTGCCTGACTGACTGAGACTGGACTGACTGACTGACTGACTGACTGACTGACTAACTGACTGACTGAGACTGACTGACTGACTGTGACTCTCTGACTGGCTATTTCACTGACTGACTGAATGACTAAATGACTGACTGACACTGACTGACTGACTGCTTGACTACCTGACTGACTGCTTGACTGACTAACTGACTGGACAGGACTGACCGAATGACTGACTGACAGACTGACTGAATAAGGATGACTGACAGACTGACTGAATAAGGCTGACTGACTGACTGACTGACAGACTGACTGAATAAGGCTGACCGACTGACTGACTGCCTGACTGACTGACTGACTGAATGACTGACTGACTGACTGACCGAGACTGACTGACTGACTGACTGACTGACTGAGACTGACTGACTGCTTTAGTGACTAACTGACTGCACAGGACTGACCGACTGACTGACTGACTGACTGCCTGACTGACTGACTGAATGACTGACTGACTGAGACTAAATGACTGACTGCTTGACTGACTGGCTGAAGGACTAACTGACTGACTGAGTGACTGACTGACTGAGACTGAATGACTGAGTGCTTGACTGATTGACTGTCAGACTGACTGACTGACTTCGCAAAAGGGAAAAATAAAAAAAAAAAGAATTATAAAATTAGAAAAAAAATTTGCATTTAAGATTTCCTTTCCGGCTGGGATTTGAACCCAGGGCGACACTCATGGAAGCCCAACGCTCTCGCCAATATACTATCGGATCTCTGTTGATCGGTGTCTTAATTATAATAAAAACAAAAAATGCACCTTAGTAATTATTGATCTAAAATCTTTGAAATCTAAAGGTCGAATGATTAAACTGACTCAGAATTTTCTTCCGTACATAAATAATCCATATTTGAAAAAGAAAAAAATTGAAAAAAAAAAGAATCTTCAAATTAGAAGAGAAATATATACATGGAAGGTTTTCGTTCCGGCCGGGACTCGAACCCAGTACCACGCGCTTGGAACTCAACGGTCTAGCCATTGGGCTATCGGAGCTCTGTCGATGGAAGTCTTAAATAAAATAAAAACAAAAAATGCACCTTGGTAATTATTGATTCAAACACTTTGAAATTTACAGGTCGAATAATTAAACTGACTCAGAATTTTTCTCCCTACATAAATAATCAATATTCGCAAAAGAGAAAAATTTAAAAAAAAAGAAGAAGAAATTTCAAATTAGAAACTAAAAGTATACATTGAAGATTTTCGTTCAGGCTGGGACTCGAACCCAGGGCCACTCGCTTGGAAGCCTAACACTCTAGCCATTAGTCTATGGGAGCTCTGTCGGTGGGAGTTTTAAATATAATAAAAACAAAAAATGCACCTTGGTAATTGTTTATTTAAACACTTTGAAATCTTCGTGTCGAAAAATTAAACTGACTCAGAATTTTCTTCCCTACATAAATAATCAATAATTGCAAATGAAAGAAATTGAAAAAAAAAAGAATTTTCAAATTAGAAAAGAAATATATACATTGAAGATATTCGCTCCGGCTGGGACTCGAACCCAGGCCACTCGCTTGGAAGACCAGCGGTCTAGCCATTAGGCTATCGGAGTTCTGTCGAGCGGAGTCTTACTGCCTGACTGATACTGCCTGACTGACAGACTGACTCACTGACTGACTGACTGAGACTGGACTGACTCACTGACTGACCGAGACTGACTGACTAACTGCCTGACTGACTGAGACTGGACTGACTGACTGACTGACTGACTGACTGACTAACTGACTGACTGAGACTGACTGACTGACTGCTTGACTCTCTGACTGGCTATTTCACTGACTGACTGAATGACTAAATGACTGACTGACACTGACTGACTGACTGCTTGACTACCTGACTGACTGCTTGACTGACTAACTGACTTTACAGGACTGACCGACTGACTGACTGACAGACTGACTGAATAAGGATGACTGACAGACTGACTGAATAAGGCTGACTGACTGACTGACTGACAGACTGACTGAATAAGGCTGACCGACTGACTGACTGCCTGACTGACTGACTGACTGAATGACTGACTGACTGACTGACCGAGACTGACTGACTGACTGACTGAGACTGGACTGGACTGACTGACTGACTGAGACTGACTGACTGCTTAATGACTAACTGACTGCACAGGACTGACCGACTGACTGACTGACTGACTGTCTGACTGACTGACTGACTGACTGAGACTAAATGACTGACTGCTTGACTGACTGGCTGAAGGACTAACTGACTGACTGAGGGACTGACTGACTGGACTGACTGACTGAGACTGAATGACTGAGTGCTTGACTGATTGACTGTCAGACTGACTGACTGACTTCGCAAAAGGGAAAAATAAAAAAAAAAAAGAATTATAAAATTAGAAAAAAATATTTGCATTTAAGATTTCCTTTCCGGCTGGGATTTGAACCCAGGGCGACACTCATGGAAGCCCAACGCTCTCGCCAATATACTATCGGATCTCTGTTGATCGGTGTCTTAATTATAATAAAAACAAAAAATGCACCTTAGTAATTATTGATCTAAAATCTTTGAAATCTAAAGGTCGAATGATTAAACTGACTCAGAATTTTCTTCCGTACATAAATAATCCATATTTGCAAAAGAAAGAAATTGAAAAAAAAAAGAATCTTCAAATTAGAAGAGAAATATATACATGGAAGATTTTCGTTCCGGCCGGGACTCGAACACAGTACCACGCGCTTGGAACCCAACGGTCTAGCCATTAGGCTATCGGAGCTCTGTCGATGGAAGTCTTAAATATAATAAAAACTAAAAATGCACCTTGGTAATTATTGATTCAAACACTTTGAAATCTTCGTGTCGAAAAATTAAACTGACTCAGAATTTTCTTCCCTACATAAATAATCAATAATTGCAAAGGAAAGAAATTGAAAAAAAAAAGAATTTTCAAATTAGAAAAGAAATATATACATTGAAGATATTCGCTCCCGCTGGGACTCGAACCCAGGCCACTCGCTTGGAAGACCAGCGGTCTAGCCATTAGGCTATCGGAGTTCTGTCGAGCGGAGTCTTACTGCCTGACTGATACTGCCTGACTGACAGACTGACTCACTGACTGACTGATACTGACTGACTGACTCACTGACTGACCGAGACTGACTGACTAACTGCCTGACTGACTGAGACTGGACTGACTGACTGACTGACTGACTGACTGACTAACTGACTGACTGAGACTGACTGACTGACTGCTTGACTCTCTGACTGGCTATTTCACTGACTGACTGAATGACTGAATGACTGACTGACTGACTGCTTGACTACCTGACTGACTGCTTGACTGACTAACTGACTGGACAGGACTGACCGACTGACTGACTGACAGACTGACTGAATAAGGATGACTGACAGACTGACTGAATAAGGCTGACTGACTGACTGACTGACAGACTGACTGAATAATGCTGACCGACTGACTGACTGCCTGACTGACTGACTGACTGAATGACTGACTGAATGACTGACCGAGACTGACTGACTGACTGACTGAGACTGGACTGGACTGACTGACTGACTGACTGACTGAGACTGGACTGGACTGACTGACTGACTGACTGACTGAGACTGACTGACTGCTTTAGTGACTAACTGACTGCACAGGACTGACCGACTGACTGACTGACTGACTGCCTGACTGACTGAATGACTGACTGACTGAGACTAAATGACTGACTGCTTGACTGACTGGCTGAAGGACTAACTGACTGACTGAGTGACTGACTGACTGGACTGACTGACTGAGACTGAATGACTGAGTGCTTGACTGATTGACTGTCAGACTGACTGACTGACTTCGCAAAAGGGAAAAATAAAAAAAAAAGAATTATAAAATTAGAAAAAAATATTTGCATTTAAGATTTCCTTTCCGGCCGGGACTCGAACCCAGTACCACGCGCTAGGAACCCAACGGTCTAGCCATTAGGCTATCGGAGCTCTGTCGATGGAAGTCTTAAATATAATAAAAACAAAAAATGCACCTTGGTAATTATTGATTCAAACACTTTGAAATTTACAGGTCGAATAATTAAACTGACTCAGAATTTTTCTCCCTACATAAATAATCAATATTCGCAAAAGAGAAAAATTAAAAAAAAAAAGAAGAAGAAATTTCAAATTAGAAACTAAAAGTATACATTGAAGATTTTCGTTCAGGCTGGGACTCGAACCCAGGGCCACTCGCTTGGAAGCCTAACACTCTAGCCATTAGTCTATGGGAGCTCTGTCGGTGGGAGTTTTAAATATAATAAAAACAAAAAATGCACCTTGGTAATTGTTTATTTAAACACTTTGAAATCTTCGTGTCGAAAAATTAAACTGACTCAGAATTTTCTTCCCTACATAAATAATCAATAATTGCAAAGGAAAGAAATTGAAAAAAAAAAGAATTTTCAAATTAGAAAAGAAATATATACATTGAAGATATTCGCTCCGGCTGGGACTCGAACCCAGGCCACTCGCTTGGAAGACCAGCGGTCTAGCCATTAGGCTATCGGATTTCTGTCGAGCGGAGTCTTACTGCCTGACTGATACTGCCTGACTGACAGACTGACTCACTGACTGACTGATACTGACTGACTGACTCACTGACTGACCGAGACTGACTGACTAACTGCCTGACTGACTGAGACTGGACTGACTGACTGACTGACTGACTGACTGACTAACTGACTGACTGAGACTGACTGACTGACTGCTTGACTCTCTGACTGGCTATTTCACTGACTGACTGAATGACTAAATGACTGACTGACACTGACTGACTGACTGCTTGACTACCTGACTGACTGCTTGACTGACTAACTGACTGGACAGGACTGACCGACTGACTGACTGACAGACTGACTGAATAAGGATGACTGACAGACTGACTGAATAAGGCTGACTGACTGACTGACTGACAGACTGACTGAATAAGGCTGACCGACTGACTGACTGCCTGACTGACTGACTGAATGACTGACTGACTGACTGACCGAGACTGACTGACTGACTGACTGAGACTGGACTGGACTGACTGACTGACTGACTGACTGAGACTGACTGACTGCTTTAGTGACTAACTGATTGCACAGGACTGACCGACTGACTGACTGACTGACTGCCTGACTGACTGACTGACTGCCTGACTGACTGACTGACTGAATGACTGACTGGCTGAGACTAAATGACTGACTGCTTGACTGACTGGCTGAAGGACTAACTGACTGACTGAGTGACTGACTGACTGGACTGACTGACTGAGACTGAATGACTGAGTGCTTGACTGATTGACTGTCAGACTGACTGACTGACTTCGCAAAAGGGAAAAATAAAAAAAAAAGAATTATTAAATTAGAAAAAAATATTTGCATTTAAGATTTCCATTCCGGCTGGGATTTGAACCCAGGGCGACACTCATGGAAGCCCAACGCTCTCGCCAATATACTATCGGATCTCTGTTGATCGGTGTCTTAATTATAATAAAAACAAAAAATGCACCTTAGTAATTATTGATCTAAAATCTTTGAAATCTAAAGGTCGAATGATTAAACTGACTCAGAATTTTCTTCCGTACATAAATAATCCATATTTGCAAAAGAAAGAAATTGAAAAAAAAAAGAATCTTCAAATTAGAAGAGAAATATATACATGGAAGATTTTCGTTCCGGCCGGAACTCGAACCCAGTACCACGCGTTTGAAACCCAACGGTCTAGCCATTAGGCTATCGGAGCTCTGTCGATGGAAGTCTTAAATATAATAAAAACAAAAAATGCACCTTGGTAATTATTGATTCAAACACTTTGAAATTTACAAGTCGAATAATTAAACTGACTCAGAATTTTTCTCCCTACATAAATAATCAATATTCGCAAAAGAGAAAAATTAAAAAAAAAAAAGAAGAAGAAATTTCAAATTAGAAACTAAAAGTATACATTGAAGATTTTCGTTCAGGCTGGGACTCGAACCCAGGGCCACTCGCTTGGAAGCCTAACACTCTAGCTATTAGTCTATGGGAGCTCTGTCGGTGGGAGTTTTAAATATAATAAAAACAAAAAATGCACCTTGGTAATTGTTTATTTAAACACTTTGAAATCTTCGTGTCGAAAAATTAAACTGACTCAGAAATTTCTTCCCTACATAAATAATCAATAATTGCAAAGGAAAGAAATTGAAAAAAAAAGAATTTTCAAATTAGAAAAGAAATATATACATTGAAGATAGTCGCTCCGGCTGGGACTCGAACCCAGGCCACTCGCTTGGAAGACCAGCGGTCTAGCCATTAGGCTATCGGAGTTCTGTCGAGCGGAGTCTTACTGCCTGACTGATACTGCCTGACTGACAGACTGACTCACTGACTGACTGATACTGACTGACTGACTCACTGACTGACCGAGACTGACTGACTAACTGCCTGACTGACTGAGACTGGACTGACTGACTGACTGACTGACTGACTGACTAACTGACTGACTGAGACTGACTGACTGACTGCTTGACTCCATGACTGGCTATTTCACTGACTGACTGAATGACTGAATGACTGACTGACACTGACTGACTGACTGCTTGACTACCTGACTGACTGCTTGACTGACTAACTGACTGGGCAGGACTGACCGACTGACTGACTGACAGACTGACTGAATAAGGATGACTGACAGACTGACTGAATAAGGCTGACTGACTGACTGACTGACAGACTGACTGAATAATGCTGACCGACTGACTGACTGACTGAATGACTGACCGAGACTGACTGACTGACTGACTGAGACTGGACTGGACTGACTGACTGACTGACTGACTGAGACTGGACTGGACTGACTGACTGACTGACTGACTGAGACTGACTGACTGCTTTAGTGACTAACTGACTGCACAGGACTGACCGACTGACTGACTGACTGAGACTAAATGACTGACTGCTTGACTGACTGGCTGAAGGACTAACTGACTGACTGAGTGACTGACTGACTGGACTGACTGACTGAGACTGAATGAGTGAGTGCTTGACTGATTGACTGTCAGACTGACTGACTGACTTCGCAAAAGGGAAAAATAAAAAAAAAAAAGAATTATAAAATTAGAAAAAAATATTTGCATTTAAGATTTCTTTTCCGGCCGGGACTCGAACCCAGTACCACGCGCTAGGAACCCAACGGTCTAGCCATTAGGCTATCGGAGCTCTGTCGATGGAAGTCTTAAATATAATACAAACAAAAAATGCACCTTGGTAATTATTGATTCAAACACTTTGAAATTTACAGGTCGAATAATTAAACTGACTCAGAATTTTTCTCCCTACTCAAATAATCAATATTCGCAAAAGAGAAAAATTAAAAAAAAAAGAAGAAGAAATTTCAAATTAGAAACTAAAAGTATACATTGAAGATTTTCGTTCAGGCTGGGACTCGAACCCAGGGCCACTCGCTTGGAAACCTAACACTCTAGCCATTAGTCTATGGGAGCTCTGTCGGTGGGAGTTTTAAATATAATAAAAACAAAAATGCACCTTGGTAATTGTTTATTTAAACACTTTGAAATCTTCGTGTCGAAAAATTAAACTGACTCAGAATTTTCTTCCCTACATAAATAATCAATAATTGCAAAGGAAAGAAATTGAAAAAAAAAAGAATTTTCAAATTAGAAAAGAAATATATACATTGAAAATATTCGCTCCGGCTGGGACTTGAAACCAGGCCACTCGCTTGGAAGACCAGCGGTTTAGCCATTAGGCTATCGGAGTTCTGTCGAGCGGAGTCTTACTGCCTGACTGATACTGCCTGACTGACAGACTGACTCACTGACTGACTGACTGAGACTGGACTGACTGACTGACTGACTGACTAAATGACTGACTGAGACTGACTGACTGACTGCTTGACTCTCTGACTGGCTATTTCACTGACTGACTGAATGACTAAATGACTGACTGACACTGACTGACTGACTGCTTGACTACCTGACTGACTGCTTGACTGACTAACTGACTGGACAGGACTGACCGACTGACTGACTGACTGAATAAGGATGACTGACAGACTGACTGAATAAGGCTGACTGACTGACTGACTGACAGACTGACTGAATAAGGCTGACAGACTGACTGACTGCCTGACTGACTGACTGACTGAATGACTGACTGACTGAGACTAAATGACTGACTGCTTGACTGACTGGCTGAAGGACTAACTGACTGACTGAGTGACTGACTGACTGGACTGACTGACTGAGACTGAATGACTGAGTGCTTGACTGATTGACTGTCAGACTGACTGACAGACTTCGCAAAAGGGAAAAATAAAAAAAAAGAATTATAAAATTAGAAAAAAATATTTGCATTTAAGATTTCCTTTCCGGCTGGGATTTGAACCCAGGGCGACACTCATGGAAGCCCAACGCTCTCGCCAATATACTATCGGATCTCTGTTGATCGGTGTCTTAATTATAATAAAAACAAAAAATGCACCTTAGTAATTATTGATCTAAAATCTTTGACATCTAAAGGTCGAATGAGTAAACTGACTCAGAATTTTCTTCCGTACATAAATAATCCATATTTGCAAAAGAAAGAAATTGAAAAAAAAAAAAAATCTTCAAATTAGAAGAGAAATATATACATGGAAGATTTTCGTTCCGGCCAGGACTCGAACCCAGTACCACGCGCTTGGAACCCAACGGTCTAGCCATTAGGCTATCGGAGCTCTGTCGATGGAAGTCTTAAATATAATAAAAACTAAAAATGCACCTTGGTAATTATTGATTCAAACACTTTGAAATTTACAGGTCGAATAATTAAACTGACTCAGAATTTTTCTCCCTACATAAATAATCAATAATAATTTCAAAGGAAAGAAATTGAAAAAAAAAAGAATTTTCAAATTAGAAAAGAAATATATACATTGAAGATATTCGCTCCGGCTGGGACTCGAACAAAGGCCACTCGCTTGGAAGACCAGCGGTCTAGCCATTAGGCTATCGGAGTTCTGTCGTGCGGAGTCTTACTGCCTGACTGATACTGCCTGACTGACAGACTGACTCAGTGACTGACTGATACTGACTGACTGACTCACTGACTGACCGAGACTGACTGACTAACTGCCTGACTGACTGAGACTGGACTGACTGACTGACTGACTGACTGACTGACTAACTGACTGACTGAGACTGACTGACTGACTGCTTGACACTCTGACTGGCTATTTCACTGACTGACTGAATGACTAAATGACTGACTGACACTGACTGACTGACTGCTTGACTACCTGACTGACTGCTTGACTGACTAACTGACTGGACAGGACTGACCGACTGACTGACTGACAGACTGACTGAATAAGGATGAGTGACAGACTGACTGAATAAGGATGACTGACAGACTGACTGAATAAGGCTGACTGACTGACTGCCTGACTGACTGACTGACTGAATGACTGACTGACTGACTGAGACTAAATGACTGACTGCTTGACTGACTGGCTGAAGGACTAACTGACTGACTGAGTGACTGACTGACTGGACTGACTGACTGAGACTGAGTGACTGACTGCTTGACTGATTGACTGTCAGACTGACTGACTGACTTCGCAAAAGGGAAAAATAAAAAAAAAAGAATTATAAAATTAGAAAAAAATATTTGCATTTAAGATTTCCTTTCCGGCCGGGACTCGAACCCAGTACCACGCGCTAGGAACCCAACGGTCTAGCCATTAGGCTATCGGAGCTCTGTCGATGGAAGTCTTAAATATAATAAAAACAATAAATGCACCTTGGTAATTATTGATTCAAACACTTTGAAATTTACAGGTCGAATAATTAAACTGACTCAGAATTTTTCTCCCTACTCAAATAATCAATATTCGCAAAAGAGAAAAATTAAAAAAAAAAGAAGAAGAAATTTCAAATTAGAAACTAAAAGTATACATTGAAGATTTTCGTTCAGGCTGGGACTCGAACCCAGGGCCACTCGCTTGGAAGCCTAACACTCTAGCCATTAGTCTATGGGAGCTCTGTCGGTGGGAGTTTTAAATATAATAAAAACAAAAAATGCACCTTGGTAATTGTTTATTTAAACACTTTGAAATCTTCGTGTCGAAAAATTAAACTGACTCAGAATTTTCTTCCCTACATAAATAATCAATAATTGCAAAGGAAAGAAATTGAAAAAAAAAAAGAATTTTCAAATTAGAAAAGAAATATATACATTGAAGATATTCGCTCCGGCTGGGACTCGAACCCAGGCCACTCGCTTGGAAGACCAGCGGTCTAGCCATTAGGCTATCGGAGTTCTGTCGAGCGGAGTCTTACTGCCTGACTGATACTGCCTGACTGACAGACTGACTCACTGACTGACTGACTGAGACTGGACTGACTCACTGACTGACCGAGACTGACTGACTAACTGCCTGACTGACTGAGACTGGACTGACTGACTGACTGACTAACTGACTGACTGAGACTGACTGACTGACTGCTTGACTCTCTGACTGGCTATTTCACTGACTGACTGAATGACTAAATGACTGACTGACACTGACTACTGACTGCTTGACTACCTGACTGACTGCTTGACTGACTAACTGACTGGACAGGACTGACCGACTGACTGACTGACAGACTGACTGAATAAGGATGACTGACAGACTGACTGAATAAGGCTGACTGACTGACTAAATGACAGACTGACTGAATAAGGCTGACCGACTAACTGACTGCCTGACTGACTGACTGACTGAATGACTGACTGACTGACTGACCGAGACTGACTGACTGACTGACTGAGACTGGACTGGACTGACTGACTGCTTTAGTGACTAACTGACTGCACAGGACTGACCGACTGACTGACTGACTGACTGCCTGACTGACTGACTGACTGAATGACTGACTGACTGAGACTAAATGACTGACTGCTTGACTGACTGGCTGAAGGACTAACTGACTGACTGAGTGACTGACTGACTGGACTGACTGACTGAGACTGAATGACTGAGTGCTTGACTGATTGACTGTCAGACTGACTGACTGACTTCGCAAAAGGGAAAAATAAAAAAAAAGAATTATAAAATTAGAAAAAAATATTTGCATTTAAGATTTCCTTTCCGGCTGGGATTTGAACCCAGGGCGACACTCATGGAAGCCCAACGCTCTCGCCAATATACTATCGGATCTCTGTTGATCGGTGTCTTAATTATAATAAAAACAAAAAATGCACCTTAGTAATTATTGATCTAAAATCTTTGAAATCTAAAGGTCGAATGATTAAACTGACTCAGAATTTTCTTCCGTACATAAATAATCCATATTTGCAAAAGAAAGAAATTGAAAAAAAAAAGAATCTTCAAATTAGAAGAGAAATATATACATGGAAGATTTTCGTTCCGGCCGGGACTCGAACCCAGTACCACGCGCTTGGAACCCAACGGTCTAGCCATTAGGCTATCGGAGCTCTGTCGATGGAAGTCTTAAATATAATAAAAACTAAAAATGCACCTTGGTAATTATTGATTCAAACACTTTGAAATTTACAGGTCGAATAATTAAACTGACTCAGAATTTTTCTCCCTACATAAATAATCAATATTCGCAAAAGAGAAAAATTAAAAAAAAAAGAAGAAGAAATTTCAAATTAGAAACTAAAAGTATACATTGAAGATTTTCGTTCAGGCTGGGACTCGAACCCAGGGCCACTCGCTTGGAAGCGTAACACTCTAGCCATTAGTCTATGGGAGCTCTGTCGGTGGGAGTTTTAAATATAATAAAAACAAAAATGCACCTTGGTAATTGTTTATTTAAACACTTTGAAATCTTCGTGTCGAAAAATTAAACTGACTCAGAATTTTCTTCCCTACATAAATAATCAATAATTGCAAAGGAAAGAAATTGAAAAAAAAAAGAATTTTCAAATTAGAAAAGAAATATATACATTGAAAATATTCGCTCCGGCTGGGACTCGAACCCAGGCCACTCGCTTGGAAGACCAGCGGTCCAGCCATTAGGCTATCGGAGTTCTGTCGAGCGGAGTCTTACTGCCTGACTGATACTGCCTGACTGACAGACTGACTCACTGACTGACTGACTGAGACTGGACTGACTCACTGACTGACCGAGACTGACTGACTAACTGCCTGCCTGACTGAGACTGGACTGACTGACTGACTGACTGACTAAATGACTGACTGAGACTGACTGACTGACTGCTTGACTCTCTGACTGGCTATTTCACTGACTGACTGAATGACTAAATGACTGACTGACACTGACTGACTGACTGCTTGACTACCTGACTGACTGCTTGACTGACTAACTGACTGGACAGGACTGACCGACTGACTGACTGACTGAATAAGGATGACTGACAGACTGACTGAATAAGGCTGACTGACTGACTGACAGACTGACTGAATAAGGCTGACCGACTGACTGACTGCCTGACTGACTGACTGACTGAATGACTGACTGACTGAGACTAAATGACTGACTGCTTGACTGACTGGCTGAAGGACTAACTGACTGACTGAGTGACTGACTGACTGGACTGACTGACTGAGACTGAATGACTGAGTGCTTGACTGATTGACTGTCAGACTGACTGACTGACTTCGCAAAAGGGAAAAATAAAAAAAAAGAATTATAAAATTAGAAAAAAATATTTGCATTTAAGATTTCCTTTCCGGCTGGGATTTGAACCCAGGGCGACACTCATGGAAGCCCAACGCTCTCGCCAATATACTATCGGATCTCTGTTGATCGGGGTCTTAATTATAATAAAAACAAAAAATGCACCTTAGTAATTATTGATCTAAAATCTTTGACATCTAAAGGTCGAATGAGTAAACTGACTCAGAATTTTCTTCCGTACATAAATAATCCATATTTGCAAAAGAAAGAAATTGAAAAAAAAAAAAAGAATCTTCAAATTAGAAGAGAAATATATACATGGAAGATTTTCGTTCCGGCCGGGACTCGAACCCAGTACCACGCGCTTGGAACCCAACGGTCTAGCCATTAGGCTATCGGAGCTCTGTCGATGGAAGTCTTAAATATAATAAAAACTAAAAATGCACCTTGGTAATTATTGATTCAAACACTTTGAAATTTACAGGTCGAATAATTAAACTGACTCAGAACTTTTCTCCCTACATAAATAATCAATAATAATTTCAAAGGAAAGAAATTGAAAAAAAAAAGAATTTTCAAATTAGAAAAGAAATATATACATTGAAGATATTCGCTCCGGCTGGGACTCGAACCCAGGCCACTCGCTTGGAAGACCAGCGGTCTAGCCATTAGGCTATCGGAGTTCTGTCGAGCGGAGTCTTACTGCCTGACTGATACTGCCTGACTGACAGACTGACTCAGTGACTGACTGATACTGACTGACTGACTCACTGACTGACCGAGACTGACTGACTAACTGCCTGACTGACTGAGACTGGACTGACTGACTGACTGACTGACTGACTGACTAACTGACTGACTGACACTGACTGACTGACTGCTTGACTACCTGACTGACTGCTTGACTGACTAACTGACTGGACAGGACTGACCGACTGACTGACTGACAGACTGACTGAATAAGGATGACTGACAGACTGACTGAATAAGGCTGACTGACTGACTGCCTGACTGACTGACTGACTGAATGACTGACTGACTGACTGACCGAGACTGACTGACTGACTGACTGAGACTGGACTGGACTGGACTGACTGACTGACTGACTGACTGAGACTGACTGACTGCTTTAGTGACTAACTGACTGCACAGGACTGACCGACTGACTGACTGACTGACTGCCTGACTGACTGACTGCCTGACTGACTGACTGACTGAGACTAAATGACTGACTGCTTGACTGACTGGCTGAAGGACTAACTGACTGACTGAGTGACTGACTGACTGGACTGACTGACTGAGACTGAATGACTGAGTGCTTGACTGATTGACTGTCAGACTGACTGACTGACTTCGCAAAAGGGAAAAATAAAAAAAAAAGAATTATAAAATTAGAAAAAAATATTTGCATTTAAGATTTCCTTTCCGGCCGGGACTCGAACCCAGTACCACGCGCTAGGAACCCAACGGTCTAGCCATTAGGCTATCGGAGCTCTGTCGATGGAAGTCTTAAATATAATAAAAACAAAAAATGCACCTTGGTAATTATTGATTCAAACACTTTGAAATTTACAGGTCGAATAATTAAACTGATTCAGAATTTTTCTCCCTACATAAATAATCAATAATTGCAAAGGAAAGAAATTGAAAAAAAAAAGAATTTTCAAATTAGAAAAGAAATATATACATTGAAGATATTCGCTCCGGCTGGGACTCGAACCCAGACCACTCGCTTGGAAGACCAGCGGTCTAGCCATTAGGCTATCAGAGTTCTGTCGAGCGGAGTCTTACTGCCTGACTGATACTGCCTGACTGACAGACTGACTCACTGACTGACCGAGACTGACTGACTAACTGCCTGACTGACTGAGACTGGACTGACTCACTGACTGACCGAGACTGACTGACTAACTGCCTGACTGACTGAGACTGGACTGACTGACTGACTGACTGACTGACTGACTAACTGACTGACTGAGACTGACTGACTGACTGCTTGACTCTCTGACTGGTTATTTCACTGACTGACTGAATGACTAAATGACTGACTGACACTGACTGACTGACTGCTTGACTACCTGACTGACTGCTTGACTGACTAACTGACTGGACAGGACTCACCGACTGACTGACTGACAGACTGACTGAATAAGGATGACTGACAGACTGACTGAATAAGGCTGACTGACTGACTGACTGACAGACTGACTGAATAAGGCTGACCGACTGACTGACTGCCTGACTGACTGACTGACTGACTGACCGAGACTGACTGACTGACTGACTGACTCTGGACTGGACTGACTGACTGACTGACTGACTGACTGAGACTGACTGACTGCTTTAGTGACTAACTGACTGCACAGGACTGACCGACTGACTGACTGACTGACTGCCTGACTGAATGACTGACTGACTGAGACTAAATGACTGACTGCTTGACTGACTGGCTGAAGGACTAACTGACTGACTGAGTGACTGACTGACTGGACTGACTGACTGAGACTGAATGACTGAGTGCTTGACTGATTGACTGTCAGACTGACTGACTGACTTCGCAAAAGGGAAAAATAAAAAAAAAAGAATTATAAAAAATATTTGCATTTAAGATTTCCTTTCCGGCCGGGACTCGAACCCAGTACCACGCGCTAGGAACCCAACGGTCTAGCCATTAGGCTATCGGAGCTCTGTCGATGGAAGTCTTAAATATAATAAAAACAAAAAATGCACCTTGGTAATTATTGATTCAAACACTTTGAAATTTACAGGTCGAATAATTAAACTGACTCAGATTTTTTCTCCCTACATAAATAATCAATATTCGCAAAAGAGAAAAATTAAAAAAAAGAAGAAGAAATTTCAAATTAGAAACTAAAAGTATACATTGAAGATTTTCGTTCAGGCTGGGACTCGAACCCAGGGCCACTCGCTCGGAAGCCTAACACTCTAGCCATTAGTCTATGGCAGCTCTGTCGGTGGGAGTTTTAAATATAATAAAAACAAAAAATGCACCTTGGTAATTGTTTATTTAAACACTTTGAAATCTTCGTGTCGAAAAATTAAACTGACTCAGAATTTTCTTCCCTACATAAATAATCAATAATTGCAAAGGAAAGAAATTGAAAAAAAAAAGAATTTTCAAATTAGAAAAGAAATATATACATTGAAGATATTCGCTCCGGCTGGGACTCGAACCCAGGCCACTCGCTTGGAAGACCAGCGGTCTAGCCATTAGGCTATCGGAGTTCTGTCGAGCGGAGTCTTACTGCCTGACTGATACTGCCTGACTGACAGACTGACTCACTGACTGACTGATACTGACTGACTGACTCACTGACTGACCGAGACTGACTGACTAACTGCCTGACTGACTGAGACTGGACTGACTGACTGACTGACTGACTGACTGACTAACTGACTGACTGAGACTGACTGACTGACTGCTTGACTCTCTGACTGGCTATTTCACTGACTGACTGAATGACTAAATGACTGACTGACACTGACTGACTGACTGCTTGACTACCTGACTGACTGCTTGACTGACTAACTGACTGGACAGGACTGACCGACTGACTGACTGACAGACTGACTGAATAAGGATGACTGACAGACTGACTGAATAAGGCTGACTGACTGACTGACTGACAGACTGACTGAATAAGGCTGACCGACTGACTGACTGCCTGACTGACTGACTGACTGAATGACTGACTGCCTGACTGACTGACTGACTGAATGACTGACTGACTGACTGACCGAGACTGACTGACTGACTGACTGACTGAGACTGGACTGGACTGACTGACTGACTGACTGACTGAGACTGACTGACTGCTTTAGTGACTAACTGACTGCACAGGACTGACCGACTGACTGACTGACTGACTGCCTGACTGACTGACTGACTGAATGACTGACTGACTGAGACTAAATGACTGACTGCTTGACTGACTGACTGAAGGACTAACTGACTGACTGAGTGACTGACTGACTGGACTGACTGACTGAGACTGAATGACTGAGTGCTTGACTGATTGACTGTCAGACTGACTGACTGACTTCGCAAAAGGGAAAAATAAAAAAAAGAAAGAATTATAAAATTAGAAAAAAATATTTGCATTTAAGATTTCCTTTCCGGCCGGGACTCGAACCCAGTACCACGCGCTAGGAACCCAACGGTCTAGCCATTAGGCTATCGGAGCTCTGTCGATGGAAGTCTTAAATATAATAAAAACAAAAAATGCACCTTGGTAATTATTGATTCAAACACTTTGAAATTTACAGGTCGAATAATTAAACTGACTCAGAATTTTTCTCCCTACTCAAATAATCAATATTCGCAAAAGAGAAAAATTAAAAAAAAAAGAAGAAGAAATTTCAAATTATAAACTAAAAGTATACTTTGAAGATTTTCGTTCAGGCTGGGACTCGAACCCAGGGCCACTCGCTTGGAAGCCTAACACTCTAGCCATTAGTCTATGGGAGCTCTGTCGGTGGGAGTTTTAAATATAATAAAAACAAAAAATGCACCTTGGTAATTGTTTATTTAAACACTTTGAAATCTTTATGTCGAAAAATTAAACTGACTCAGAATTTTCTTCCCTACATAAATAATCAATAATTGCAAAGGAAAGAAATTGAAAAAAAAAGAATTTTCAAATTAGAAAAGAAATATAAACATTGAAGATATTCGCTCCGGCTGGGACTCGAACCCAGGCCACTCGCTTGGAAGACCAGCGGTCTAGCCATTAGGCTATCGGAGTTCTGTCGAGCGGAGTCTTACTGCCTGACTGATACTGCCTGACTGACAGACTGACTCACTGACTGACTGACTGAGACTGGACTGACTCACTGACTGACCGAGACTGACTGACTAACTGCCTGACTGACTGAGACTGGACTGACTGACTGACTGACTGACTGACTGACTAACTGACTGACTGAGACTGACTGACTGACTGCTTGACTCTCTGACTGGCTATTTCACTGACTGACTGAATGACTAAATGACTGACTGACACTGACTGACTGACTGCTTGACTACCTGACTGACTGCTTGACTGACTAACTGACTGGACAGGACTGACCGACTGACTGACTGACAGACTGACTGAATAAGGATGACTGACAGACTGACTGAATAAGGCTGACTGACTGACTAAATGACAGACTGACTGAATAAGGCTGACCGACTGACTGACTGCCTGACTGACTGACTGACTGAATGACTGACTGACTGACTGACCGAGACTGACTGACTGACTGACTGAGACTGGACTGGACTGACTGACTGACTGACTGACTGAGACTGACTGACTGCTTTAGTGACTAACTGACTGCACAGGACTGACCGACTGACTGACTGACTGACTGCCTGACTGACTGACTGACTGAATGACTGACTGACTGAGACTAAATGACTGACTGCTTGACTGACTGGCTGAAGGACTAACTGACTGACTGAGTGACTGACTGACTGGACTGACTGACTGAGACTGAATGACTGAGTGCTTGACTGATTGACTGTCAGACTGACTGACTGACTTCGCAAAAGGGAAAAATAAAAAAAAAAAAGAATTATAAAATTAGAAAAAAATATTTGCATTTAAGATTTCCTTTCCGGCTGGGATTTGAACCCAGGGCGACACTCATGGAAGCCCAACGCTCTCGCCAATATACTATCGGATCTCTGTTGATCGGTGTCTTAATTATAATAAAAACAAAAAATGCACCTTAGTAATTATTGATCTAAAATCTTTGAAATCTAAAGGTCGAATGATTAAACTGACTCAGAATTTTCTTCCGTACATAAATAATCCATATTTGCAAAAGAAAGAAATTGAAAAAAAAAAAAGAATCTTCAAATTAGAAGAGAAATATATACATGGAAGATTTTCGTTCCGGCCGGGACTCGAACCCAGTACCACGCGCTTGGAACCCAACGGTCTAGCCATTAGGCTATCGGAGCTCTGTCGATGGAAGTCTTAAATATAATAAAAACTAAAAATGCACCTTGGTAATTATTGATTCAAACACTTTGAAATTTACAGGTCGAATAATTAAACTGACTCAGAATTTTTCTCCCTACATAAATAATCAATATTCGCAAAAGAGAAAAATTAAAAAAAAAAGAAGAAGACATTTCAAATTAGAAACTAAAAGTATACATTGAAGATTTTCGTTCAGGCTGGGACTCGAACCCAGGGCCACTCGCTTGGAAGCCTAAAACTCTAGCCATTAGTCTATGGGAGCTCTGTCGGTGGGAGTTTTAAATATAATAAAAACAAAAAATGCACCTTGGTAATTGTTTATTTAAACACTTTGAAATCTTCGTGTCGAAAAATTAAACTGACTCAGAATTTTCTTCCCAACATAAATAATCAATAATTGCAAAGGAAAGAAATAGAAAAAAAAAAGAATTTTCAAATTAGAAAAGAAATATATACATTGAAGATATTCGCTCCGGCTGGGACTCGAACCCAGGCCACTCGCTTGGAATACCAGCGGTCTAGCCATTAGGCTATCGGAGTTCTGTCGAGCGGAGTCTTACTGCCTGACTGATACTGCCTGACTGACAGACTGACTCACTGACTGACTGATACTGACTGACTGACTCACTGACTGACCGAGACTGACTGACTAACTGCCTGACTGACTGAGACTGGACTGATTGACTGACTGACTGACTGACTGACTAACTGACTGACTGAGACTGACTGACTGACTGCTTGACTCTCTGACTGGCTATTTCACTGACTGACTGAATGACTAAATGACTGACTGACACTGACTGACTGACTGCTTGACTACCTGACTGACTGCTTGACTGACAAACTGACTGGACAGGACTGACCGACTGACTGAATGACAGACTGACTGAATAAGGATGACTGACAGACTGACTGAATAAGGCTGACTGACTGACTGACTGACAGACTGACTGAATAAGGCTGACCGACTGACTGACTGCCTGACTGACTGACTGAATGACTGACTGACTGACTGACTGAGACTGACTGACTGACTGACTGAGACTGGACTGGACTGACTGACTGAGACTGACTGACTGCTTTAGTGACTAACTGACTGCACAGGACTGACCGACTGACTGACTGACTGAGACTAAATGACTGACTGCTTGACTGACTGGCTGAAGGACTAACTGACTGACTGAGTGACTGACTGACTGGACTGACTGACTGAGACTGAATGACTGAGTGCTTGACTGATTGACTGTCAGACTGACTGACTGACTTCGCAAAAGGGAAAAATAAAAAAAAAGAATTATAAAATTAGAAAAAAATATTTGCATTTAAGATTTCCTTTCCGGCCGGGACTCGAACCCAGTACCACGCGCTAGGAACCCAACGGTCTAGCCATTAGGCTATCGGAGCTCTGTCGATGGAAGTCTTAAATATAATAAAAACAAAAAATGCACCTTGGTAATTATTGATTCAAACACTTTGAAATTTACAGGTCGAATAATTAAACTGATTCAGAATTTTTCTCCCTACATAAATAATCAATAATTGCAAAGGAAAGAAATTGAAAAAAAAAAGAATTTTCAAATTAGAAAAGAAATATATACATTGAAGATATTCGCTCCGGCTGGGACTCGAACCCAGACCACTCGCTTGGAAGACCAGCGGTCTAGCCATTAGGCTATCAGAGTTCTGTCGAGCGGAGTCTTACTGCCTGACTGATACTGCCTGACTGACAGACTGACTCACTGACTGACCGAGACTGACTGACTAACTGCCTGACTGACTGAGACTGGACTGACTCACTGACTGACCGAGACTGACTGACTAACTGCCTGACTGACTGAGACTGGACTGACTGACTGACTGACTGACTGACTGACTAACTGACTGACTGACTAACTGACTGACTGAGACTGACTGACTGACTGCTTGACTCTCTGACTGGTTATTTCACTGACTGACTGAATGACTAAATGACTGACTGACACTGACTGACTGACTGCTTGACTACCTGACTGACTGCTTGACTGACTAACTGACTGGACAGGACTCACCGACTGACTGACTGACAGACTGACTGAATAAGGATGACTGACAGACTGACTGAATAAGGCTGACTGACTGACTGACTGACAGACTGACTGAATAAGGCTGACCGACTGACTGACTGCCTGACTGACTGACTGACCGAGATTGACTGAGTGACTGACTGAGACTGGACTGGACTGACTGACTGACTGACTGACTGACTGAGACTGACTGACTGCTTTAGTGACTAACTGACTGCACAGGACTGACCGACTGACTGACTGACTGACTGCCTGACTGAATGACTGACTGACTGAGACTAAATGACTGACTGCTTGACTGACTGGCTGAAGGACTAACTGACTGACTGAGTGACTGACTGACTGGACTGACTGACTGAGACTGAATGACTGAGTGCTTGACTGATTGACTGTCAGACTGACTGACTGACTTCGCAAAAGGGAAAAATAAAAAAAAAAGAATTATAAAAAATATTTGCATTTAAGATTTCCTTTCCGGCCGGGACTCGAACCCAGTACCACGCGCTAGGAACCCAACGGTCTAGCCATTAGGCTATCGGAGCTCTGTCGATGGAAATCTTAAATATAATAAAAACAAAAAATGCACCTTGGTAATTATTGATTCAAACACTTTGAAATTTACAGGTCGAATAATTAAACTGACTCAGAATTTTTCTCCCTACATAAATAATCAATATTCGCAAAAGAGAAAAATTAAAAAAAAAGAAGAAGAAATTTCAAATTAGAAACTAAAAGTATACATTGAAGATTTTCGTTCAGGCTGGGACTCGAACCCATGGCCACTCGCTCGGAAGCCTAACACTCTAGCCATTAGTCTATGGGAGCTCTGTCGGTGGGAGTTTTAAATATAATAAAAACAAAAAATGCACCTTGGTAATTGTTTATTTAAACACTTTGAAATCTTCGTGTCGAAAAATTAAACTGACTCAGAATTTTCTTCCCTACATAAATAATCAATAATTGCAAAGGAAAGAAATTGAAAAAAAAAAGAATTTTCAAATTAGAAAAGAAATATATAAATTGAAGATATTCGCTCCGGCTGGGACTCGAACCCAGGCCACTCGCTTGGAAGACCAGCGGTCTAGCCATTAGGCTATCGGAGTTCTGTCGAGCGGAGTCTTACTGCCTGACTGATACTGCCTGACTGACAGACTGACTCACTGACTGACTGATACTGACTGACTGACTCACTGACTGACCGAGACTGACTGACTAACTGCCTGACTGACTGAGACTGGACTGACTGACTGACTGACTGACTGACTGACTAACTGACTGACTGAGACTGACTGACTGACTGCTTGACTCTCTGACTGGCTATTTCACTGACTGACTGAATGACTAAATGACTGACTGACACTGACTGACTGACTGCTTGACTACCTGACTGACTGCTTGACTGACTAACTGACTGGACAATACTGACCGACTGACTGACTGACAGACTGACTGAATAAGGATGACTGACAGACTGACTGAATAAGGCTGACTGACTGACTGACTGACAGACTGACTGAATAAGGCTGACCGACTGACTGACTGCCTGACTGACTGACTGACTGAATGACTGACTGCCTGACTGACTGACTGACTGAATGACTGACTGACTGACTGACCGAGACTGACTGACTGACTGACTGAGACTGGACTGGACTGACTGACTGACTGACTGACTGAGACTGACTGACTGCTTTAGTGACTAACTGACTGCACAGGACTGACGGACTGACTGACTGACTGACTGCCTGACTGACTGACTGACTGAATGACTGACTGACTGAGACTAAATGACTGACTGCTTGACTGACTGGCTGAAGGACTAACTGACTGACTGAGTGACTGACTGACTGGACTGACTGACTGAGACTGAATGACTGAGTGCTTGACTGATTGACTGTCAGACTGACTAACTGACTTCGCAAAAGGGAAAAATAAAAAAAAAAAGAATTATAAAATTAGAAAAAAATATTTGCATTTAAGATTTCCTTTCCGGCCGGGACTCGAACCCAGTACCACGCGCTAGGAACCCAACGGTCTAGCCATTAGGCTATCGGAGCTCTGTCGATGGAAGTCTTAAATATAATAAAAACAAAAAATGCACCTTGGTAATTATTGATTCAAACACTTTGAAATTTACAGGTCGAATAATTAAACTGACTCAGAATTTTTCTCCCTACTCAAATAATCAATATTCGCAAAAGAGAAAAATTAAAAAAAAAGAAGAAGAAATTTCAAATTATAAACTAAAAGTATACATTGAAGATTTTCGTTCAGGCTGGGACTCGAACCCAGGGCCACTCGCTTGGAAGCCTAACACTCTAGCCATTAGTCTATGGGAGCTCTGTCGGTGGGAGTTTTAAATATAATAAAAACAAAAAATGCACCTTGGTAATTGTTTATTTAAACACTTTGAAATCTTCGTGTCGAAAAATTAAACTGACTCAGAATTTTCTTCCCTACATAAATAATCAATAATTGCAAAGGAAAGAAATTGAAAAAAAAAGAATTTTCAAATTAGAAAAGAAATATATACATTGAAAATATTCGCTCCGGCTGGGACTCGAACCCAGGCCACTCGCTTGGAAGACCAGCGGTCCAGCCATTAGGCTATCGGAGTTCTGTCGAGCGGAGTCTTACTGCCTGACTGATACTGCCTGACTGACAGACTGACTCACTGACTGACTGACTGAGACTGGACTGACTCACTGACTGACCGAGACTGACTGACTAACTGCCTGCCTGACTGAGACTGGACTGACTGACTGACTGACTGACTGACTGACTAACTGACTGACTGAGACTGACTGACTGACTGCTTGACTCTCTGACTGGCTATTTCACTGACTGACTGAATGACTAAATGACTGACTGACACTGACTGACTGACTGCTTGACTACCTGACTGACTGCTTGACTGACTAACTGACTGGACAGGACTGACCGACTGACTGACTGACAGACTGACTGAATAAGGATGACTGACAGACTGACTGAATAAGGCTGACTGACTGACTGACTGACAGACTGACTGAATAAGGCTGACCGACTGACTGACTGCCTGACTGACTGACTGAATGACTGACTGACTGAGACTAAATGACTGACTGCTTGACTGACTGGCTGAAGGACTAACTGACTGACTGAGTGACTGACTGACTGGACTGACTGACTGAGACTGAATGACTGAGTGCTTGACTGATTGACTGTCAGACTGACTGACTGACTTCGCAAAAGGGAAAAATAAAAAAAAAAACAATTATAAAATTAGAAAAAAATATTTGCATTTAAGATTTCCTTTCCGGCTGGGATTTGAACCCAGGGCGACACTCATGGAAGCCCAACGCTCTCGCCAATATACTATCGGATCTCTGTTGATCGGTGTCTTAATTATAATAAAAACAAAAAATGCACCTTAGTAATTATTGATCTAAAATCTTTGAAATCTAAAGGTCGAATGATTAAACTGACTCAGAATTTTCTTCCGTACATAAATAATCCATATTTGCAAAAGAAAGAAATTGAAAAAAAAAGAATCTTCAAATTAGAAGAGAAATATATACATGGAAGATTTTCGTTCCGGCCGGGACTCGAACCCAGTACCACGCGCTTGGAACCCAACGGTCTAGCCATTAGGCTATCGGAGCTCTGTCGATGGAAGTCTTAAATATAATAAAAACTAAAAATGCACCTTGGTAATTATTGATTCAAACACTTTGAAATTTACAGGTCGAATAATTAAACTGACTCAGAATTTTTCTCCCTACATAAATAATCAATATTCGCAAAAGAGAAAAATTAAAAAAAAAAAGAAGAAGACATTTCAAATTAGAAACTAAAAGTATACATTGAAGATTTTCGTTCAGGCTGGGACTCGAACCCAGGTCCACTCGCTTGGAAGCCTAAAACTCTAGCCATTAGTCTATGGGAGCTCTGTCGGTGGGAGTTTTAAATATAATAAAAACAAAAAATGCACCTTGGTAATTGTTTATTTAAACACTTTGAAATCTTCGTGTCGAAAAATTAAACTGACTCAGAATTTTCTTCCCAACATAAATAATCAATAATTGCAAAGGAAAGAAATTGAAAAAAAAAAGAATTTTCAAATTAGAAAAGAAATATATACATTGAAGATATTCGCTCCGGCTGGGACTCGAACCCAGGCCACTCGCTTGGAAGACCAGCGGTCTAGCCATTAGGCTATCGGAGTTCTGTCGAGCGGAGTCTTACTGCCTGACTGATACTGCCTGACTGACAGACTGACTCACTGACTGACTGATACTGACTGACTGACTCACTGACTGACCGAGACTGACTGACTAACTGCCTGACTGACTGAGACTGGACTGACTGACTGACTGACTGACTGACTGACTAACTGACTGACTGAGACTGACTGACTGACTGCTTGACTCTCTGACTGGCTATTTCACTGACTGACTGAATGACTAAATGACTGACTGACACTGACTGACTGACTGCTTGACTACCTGACTGACTGCTTGACTGACTAACTGACTGGACAGGACTGACCGACTGACTGAATGACAGACTGACTGAATAAGGATGACTGACAGACTGACTGAATAAGGCTGACTGACTGACTGCCTGACTGACTGACTGAATGACTGACTGACTGACTGACTGAGACTGACTGACTGACTGACTGAGACTGGACTGGACTGACTGACTGACTGACTGACTGAGACTGACTGACTGCTTTAGTGACTAACTGACTGCACAGGACTGACCGACTGACTGACTGACTGAGACTAAATGACTGACTGCTTGACTGACTGGCTGAAGGACTAACTGACTGACTGAGTGACTGACTGACTGGACTGACTGACTGAGACTGAATGACTGAGTGCTTGACTGATTGACTGTCAGACTGACTGACTGACTTCGCAAAAGGGAAAAATAAAAAAAAAGAATTATAAAATTAGAAAAAAATATTTGCATTTAAGATTTCCTTTCCGGCCGGGACTCGAACCCAGTACCACGCGCTAGGAACCCAACGGTCTAGCCATTAGGCTATCGGAGCTCTGTCGATGGAAGTCTTAAATATAATAAAAACAAAAAATGCACCTTGGTAATTATTGATTCAAACACTTTGAAATTTACAGGTCGAATAATTAAACTGATTCAGAATTTTTCTCCCTACATAAATAATCAATAATTGCAAAGGAAAGAAATTGAAAAAAAAAAGAATTTTCAAATTAGAAAAGAAATATATACATTGAAGATATTCGCTCCGGCTGGGACTCGAACCCAGACCACTCGCTTGGAAGACCAGCGGTCTAGCCATTAGGCTATCAGAGTTCTGTCAAGCGGAGTCTTACTGCCTGACTGATACTGCCTGACTGACAGACTGACTCACTGACTGACCGAGACTGACTGACTAACTGCCTGACTGACTGAGACTGGACTGACTCACTGACTGACCGAGACTGACTGACTAACTGCCTGACTGACTGAGACTGGACTGACTGACTGACTGACTGACTGACTGACTAACTGACTGACTGACTGACTGACTGACTGAGACTGACTGACTGACTGCTTGACTCTCTGACTGGTTATTTCACTGACTGACTGAATGACTAAATGACTGACTGACACTGACTGACTGACTGCTTGACTACCTGACTGACTGCTTGACTGACTAACTGACTGGACAGGACTCACCGACTGACTGACTGACAGACTGACTGAATAAGGATGACTGACAGACTGACTGAATAAGGCTGACTGACTGACTGACTGACAGACTGACTGAATAAGGCTGACCGACTGACTGACTGCCTGACTGACTGACTGACTGACTGACCGAGACTGACTGAGTGACTGACTGAGACTGGACTGGACTGACTGACTGACTGACTGACTGACTGAGACTGACTGACTGCTTTAGTGACTAACTGACTGCACAGGACTGACCGACTGACTGACTGACTGACTGCCTGACTGAATGACTGACTGACTGAGACTAAATGACTGACTGCTTGACTGACTGGCTGAAGGACTAACTGACTGACTGAGTGACTGACTGACTGGACTGACTGACTGAGACTGAATGACTGAGTGCTTGACTGATTGACTGTCAGACTGACTGACTGACTTCGCAAAAGGGAAAAATAAAAAAAAAAAGAATTATAAAAAATATTTGCATTTAAGATTTCCTTTCCGGCCGGGACTCGAACCCAGTACCACGCGCTAGGAACCCAACGGTCTAGCCATTAGGCTATCGGAGCTCTGTCGATGGAAGTCTTAAATATAATAAAAACAAAAAATGCACCTTGGTAATTATTGATTCAAACACTTTGAAATTTACAGGTCGAATAATTAAACTGACTCAGAATTTTTCTCCCTACATAAATAATCAATATTCGCAAAAGAGAAAAATTAAAAAAAAAGAAGAAGAAATTTCAAATTAGAAACTAAAAGTATACATTGAAGATTTTCGTTCAGGCTGGGACTCGAACCCATGGCCACTCGCTCGGAAGCCTAACACTCTAGCCATTAGTCTATGGGAGCTCTGTCGGTGGGAGTTTTAAATATAATAAAAACAAAAAATGCACCTTGGTAATTGTTTATTTAAACACTTTGAAATCTTCGTGTCGAAAAATTAAACTGACTCAGAATTTTCTTCCCTACATAAATAATCAATAATTGCAAAGGAAAGAAATTGAAAAAAAAAAGAATTTTCAAATTAGAAAAGAAATATATAAATTGAAGATATTCGCTCCGGCTGGGACTCGAACCCAGGCCACTCGCTTGGAAGACCAGCGGTCTAGCCATTAGGCTATCGGAGTTCTGTCGAGCGGAGTCTTACTGCCTGACTGATACTGCCTGACTGACAGACTGACTCACTGACTGACTGATACTGACTGACTGACTCACTGACTGACCGAGACTGACTGACTAACTGCCTGACTGACTGAGACTGGACTGACTGACTGACTGACTGACTGACTGACTAACTGACTGACTGAGACTGACTGACTGACTGCTTGACTCTCTGACTGGCTATTTCACTGACTGACTGAATGACTAAATGACTGACTGACACTGACTGCTTGACTACCTGACTGACTGCTTGACTGACTAACTGACTGGACAATACTGACCGACTGACTGACTGACAGACTGACTGAATAAGGTTGACTGACAGACTGACTGAATAAGGCTGACTGACTGACTGACTGACAGACTGACTGAATAAGGCTGACCGACTGACTGACTGCCTGACTGACTGACTGACTGAATGACTGACTGCCTGACTGACTGACTGACTGAATGACTGACTGACTGACTGACCGAGACTGACTGACTGACTGACTGAGACTGGACTGGACTGACTGACTGACTGACTGACTGAGACTGACTGACTGCTTTAGTGACTAACTGACTGCACAGGACTGACGGACTGACTGACTGACTGACTGCCTGACTGACTGACTGACTGAATGACTGACTGACTGAGACTAAATGACTGACTGCTTGACTGACTGGCTGAAGGACTAACTGACTGACTGAGTGACTGACTGACTGGACTGACTGACTGAGACTGAATGACTGAGTGCTTGACTGATTGACTGTCAGACTGACTAACTGACTTCGGAAAAGGGAAAAATAAAAAAAAAAGAATTATAAAATTAGAAAAAAATATTTGCATTTAAGATTTCCTTTCCGGCCGGGACTCGAACCCAGTGCCACGCGCTAGGAACCCAACGGTCTAGCCATTAGGCTATCGGAGCTCTGTCGATGGAAGTCTTAAATATAATAAAAACAAAAAATGCACCTTGGTAATTATTGATTCAAACACTTTGAAATTTACAGGTCGAATAATTAAACTGACTCAGAATTTTTCTCCCTACTCAAATAATCAATATTCGCAAAAGAGAAAAATTAAAAAAAAAGAAGAAGAAATTTCAAATTATAAACTAAAAGTATACATTGAAGATTTTCGTTCAGGCTGGGACTCGAACCCAGGGCCACTCGCTTGGAAGCCTAACACTCTAGCCATTAGTCTATGGGAGCTCTGTCGGTGGGAGTTTTAAATATAATAAAAACAAAAAATGCACCTTGGTAATTGTTTATTTAAACACTTTGAAATCTTCGTGTCGAAAAATTAAACTGACTCAGAATTTTCTTCCCTACATAAATAATCAATAATTGCAAAGGAAAGAAATTGAAAAAAAAAGAATTTTCAAATTAGAAAAGAAATATATACATTGAAAATATTCGCTCCGGCTGGGACTCGAACCCAGGCCACTCGCTTGGAAGACCAGCGGTCCAGCCATTAGGCTATCGGAGTTCTGTCGAGCGGAGTCTTACTGCCTGACTGATACTGCCTGACTGACAGACTGACTCACTGACTGACTGACTGAGACTGGACTGACTCACTGACTGACCGAGACTGACTGACTAACTGCCTGCCTGACTGAGACTGGACTGACTGACTGACTGACTGACTGACTGACTAACTGACTGACTGAGACTGACTGACTGACTGCTTGACTCTCTGACTGGCTATTTCACTGACTGACTGAATGACTAAATGACTGACTGACACTGACTGACTGACTGCTTGACTACCTGACTGACTGCTTGACTGACTAACTGACTGGACAGGACTGACCGACTGACTGACTGACAGACTGACTGAATAAGGATGACTGACAGACTGACTGAATAAGGCTGACTGACTGACTGACTGACAGACTGACTGAATAAGGCTGACCGACTGACTGACTGCCTGACTGACTGACTGAATGACTGACTGACTGAGACTAAATGACTGACTGCTTGACTGACTGGCTGAAGGACTAACTGACTGACTGAGTGACTGACTGACTGGACTGACTGACTGAGACTGAATGACTGAGTGCTTGACTGATTGACTGTCAGACTGACTGACTGACTTCGCAAAAGGGAAAAATAAAAAAAAAAAACAATTATAAAATTAGAAAAAAATATTTGCATTTAAGATTTCCTTTCCGGCTGGGATTTGAACCCAGGGCGACACTCATGGAAGCCCAACGCTCTCGCCAATATACTATCGGATCTCTGTTGATCGGTGTCTTAATTATAATAAAAACAAAAAATGCACCTTAGTAATTATTGATCTAAAATCTTTGAAATCTAAAGGTCGAATGATTAAACTGACTCAGAATTTTCTTCCGTACATAAATAATCCATATTTGCAAAAGAAAGAAATTGAAAAAAAAAAAGAATCTTCAAATTAGAAGAGAAATATATACATGGAAGATTTTCGTTCCGGCCGGGACTCGAACCCAGTACCACGCGCTTGGAACCCAACGGTCTAGCCATTAGGCTATCGGAGCTCTGTCGATGGAAGTCTTAAATATAATAAAAACTAAAAATGCACCTTGGTAATTATTGATTCAAACACTTTGAAATTTACAGGTCGAATAATTAAACTGACTCAGAATTTTCTTCCCTACATAAATAATCAATACTTGCAAAGGAAAGAAATTGAAAAAAAAAAAGAATTTTCAAATTAGAAAAGAAATATATACATTGAAGATATTCGCTCCGGCTGGGACTCGAACCCAGGCCACTCGCTTGGAAGACCAGCGGTCTAGCCATTAGGCTATCGGAGTTCTGTCGAGCGGAGTCTTACTGCCTGACTGATACTGCCTGACTGACAGACTGACTCACTGACTGAATGACTGAGACTGGACTGACTGAGACTGGACTGACTGACTGACTGACTGACTGACTGACTAACTGACTGACTGAGACTGACTGACTGACTGCTTGCCTCTCTGACTGGCTATTTCACTGACTGACTGAATGACTAAATGACTGACTGACACTGACTGACTGACTGAATGACTAAATGACTGACTGACACTGACTGACTGACTGCTTGACTACCTGACTGACTGCTTGACTGACTAACTGACTGGACAGGACTGACCGACTGACTGACTGACAGACTGACTGAATAAGGATGAGTGACAGACTGACTGAATAAGGATGACTGACAGACTGACTGAATAAGGCTGACTGACTGACTGCCTGACTGACTGACTGACTGAATGACTGACTGACTGACTGACCGAGACTGACTGACTGACTGACTGAGACTGGACTGGACTGGACTGACTGACTGACTGACTGACTGAGACTGACTGACTGCTTTAGTGACTAACTGACTGCACAGGACTGACCGACTGACTGACTGACTGACTGCCTGACTGACTGACTGACTGAATGACTGACTGACTGAGACTAAATGACTGACTGCTTGACTGACTGGCTGAAGGACTAACTGACTGACTGAGTGACTGACTGACTGGACTGACTGACTGAGACTGAATGACTGAGTGCTTGACTGATTGACTGTCAGACTGACTGACTGACTTCGCAAAAGAGAAAAATAAAAAAAAAAGAATTATAAAATTATAAAAAAATATTTGCATTTAAGATTTCCTTTCCGGCCGGGACTCGAACCCAGTACCACACGCTAGGAACCCAACGGTCTAGCCATTAGGCTATCGGAGCTCTGTCGATGGAAGTCTTAAATATAATATAAACAAAAAATGCACCTTGGTAATTATTGATTCAAACACTTTGAAATTTACAAGTCGAATAATTAAACTGACTCAGAATTTTTCTCCCTACATAAATAATCAATATTCGCAAAAGGGAAAAATTAAAAAAAAAGAAGAAGAAATTTCAAATTAGAAACTAAAAGTATACATTGAAGATTTTCGTTCAGGCTGGGACTCGAACCCAGGGCCACTCGCTTGGAAGCCTAACACTCTAGCCATTAGTCTATGGGAGCTCTGTCGGTGGGAGTTTTAAATATAATAAAAACAAAAAATGCACCTTGGTAATTGTTTATTTAAACACTTTGAAATCTTCGTGTCGAAAAATTAAACTGACTCAGAATTTTCTTCCCTACATAAATAATCAATAATTGCAAAGGAAAGAAATTGAAAAAAAAAAATTTCAAATTAGAAAAGTAATATATACATTGAAGATATTCGCTCCGGCTGGGACTCGAACCCAGGCCACTCGCTTGGAAGACCAGCGGTCTAGCCATTAGGCTATCGGAGTTCTGTCGAGCGGAGTCTTACTGCCTGACTGATACTGCCTGACTGACAGACTGACTCAGTGACTGACTGATACTGACTGACTGACTCACTGACTGACCGAGACTGACTGACTAACTGCCTGACTGACTGAGACTGGACTGACTGACTGACTGACTGACTGACTGACTAACTGACTGACTGAGACTGACTGACTGACTGCTTGACTCTCTGACTGGCTATTTCACTGACTGACTGAATGACTAAATGACTGACTGACACTGACTGACTGACTGCTTGACTACCTGACTGACTGCTTGACTGACTAACTGACTGGACAGGACTGACCGACTGACTGACTGACTGAATAAGGCTGACTGACTGACTGACTGACAGACTGACTGAATAAGGCTGACCGACTGACTGACTGCCTGACTGACTGACTGACTGAATGACTGACTGCCTGACTGACTGACTGACTGAATGACTGACTGACTGACTGACCGAGACTGACTGACTGACTGACTGAGACTGGACTGGACTGACTGACTGACTGACTGACTGAGACTGACTGACTGCTTTAGTGACTAACTGACTGCACAGGACTGACCGACTGACTGACTGACTGACTGCCTGACTGACTGACTGACTGAATGACTGACTGACTGAGACTAAATGACTGACTGATTGACTGACTGGCTGAAGGACTAACTGACTGACTGAGTGACTGACTGACTGGACTGACTGACTGAGACTGAATGACTGAGTGCTTGACTGATTGACTGTCAGACTGACTGACTGACTTCGCAAAAGGGAAAAATAAAAAAAAAAGAATTATAAAATTAGAAAAAAATATTTGCATTTAAGATTTCCTTTCCGGCCGGGACTCGAACCCAGTACCACGCGCTAGGAACCCAACGGTCTAGCCATTAGGCTATCGGAGCTCTGTCGATGGAAGTCTTAAATATAATAAAAACAATAAATGCACCTTGGTAATTATTGATTCAAACACTTTGAAATTTACAGGTCGAATAATTAAACTGACTCAGAATTTTTCTCCCTACTCAAATAATCAATATTCGCAAAAGAGAAAAATTAAAAAAAAAAAAGAAGAAGAAATTTCAAATTAGAAACTAAAAGTATACATTGAAGATTTTCGTTCAGGCTGGGACTCGAACCCAGGGCCACTCGCTTGGAAGCCTAACACTCTAGCCATTAGTCTATGGGAGCTCTGTCGGTGGGAGTTTTAAATATAATAAAAACAAAAAATGCACCTTGGTAATTGTTTATTTAAACACTTTGAAATCTTCGTGTCGAAAAATTAAACTGACTCAGAATTTTCTTCCCTACATAAATAATCAATAATTGCAAAGGAAAGAAATTGAAAAAAAAAAGAATTTTCAAATTAGAAAAGAAATATATACATTGAAGATATTCGCTCCGGCTGGGACTCGAACCCAGGCCACTCGCTTGGAAGACCAGCGGTCTAGCCATTAGGCTATCGGAGTTCTGTCGAGCGGAGTCTTACTGCCTGACTGATACTGCCTGACTGACAGACTGACTCACTGACTGACTGACTGAGACTGGACTGACTCACTGACTGACCGAGACTGACTGACTAACTGCCTGACTAACTGACTGACTGAGACTGACTGACTGACTGCTTGACTCTCTGACTGGCTATTTCACTGACTGACTGAATGACTAAATGACAGACTGACACTGATTGACTGACTGCTTGACTACCTGACTGACTGCTTGACTGACTAACTGACTGGACAGGACTGAACGACTGACTGACTGACAGACTGACTGAATAAGGATGACTGATAGACTGACTGAATAAGGCTGACTGACTGACTGACTGACAGACTGACTGCTTTAGTGACTAACTGACTGCACAGGACTGACCGACTGACTGACTGACTGACTGCCTGACTGACTGACTGACTGAATGACTGACTGACTGAGACTAAATGACTGACTGCTTGACTGACTGGCTGAAGGACTAACTGACTGACTGAGTGACTGACTGACTGGACTGACTGACTGAGACTGAATGACTGAGTGCTTGACTGATTGACTGTCAGACTGACTGACTGACTTCGCAAAAGGGAAAAATAAAAAAAAAAGAATTATAAAATTAGAAAAAAATATTTGCATTTAAGATTTCCTTTCCGGCTGGGATTTGAACCCAGGGCGACACTCATGGAAGCCCAACGCTCTCGCCAATATACTATCGGATCTCTGTTGATCGGTGTCTTAATTATAATAAAAACAAAAAATGCACCTTAGTAATTATTGATCTAAAATCTTTGAAATCTAAAGGTCGAATGATTAAACTGACTCAGAATTTTCTTCCGTACATAAATAATCCATATTTGCAAAAGAAAGAAATTGAAAAAAAAAAGAATCTTCAAATTAGAAGAGAAATATATACATGGAAGATTTTCGTTCCGGCCGGGACTCGAACCCAGTACCACGCGCTTGGAACCCAACGGTCTAGCCATTAGGCTATCGGAGCTCTGTCGATGGAAGTCTTAAATATAATAAAAACTAAAAATGCACCTTGGTAATTATTGATTCAAACACTTTGAAATTTACAGGTCGAATAATTAAACTGACTCAGAATTTTTCTCCCTACATAAATAATCAATATTCGCAAAAGAGAAAAATTAAAAAAAAAAGAAGAAGAAATTTCAAATTAGAAACTAAAAGTATACATTGAAGATTTTCGTTCAGGCTGGGACTCGATCCCAGGGCCACTCGCTTGGAAGCCTAACACTCTAGCCATTAGTCTATGGGAGCTCTGTCGGTGGGAGTTTTAAATATAATAAAAACAAAAAATGCACCTTGGTAATTGTTTATTTAAACACTTTGAAATCTTCGTGTCGAAAAATTAAACTGACTCAGAATTTTGTTCCCTACATAAATAATCAATAATTGCAAAGGAAAGAAATTGAAAAAAAAAAGAATTTTCAAATTAGAAAAGAAATATATACATTGAAGATATTCGCTCCGGCTGGGACTCGAACCCAGGCCACTCGCTTGGAAGACCAGCGGTCTAGCCATTAGGCTATCGGAGTTCTGTCGAGCGGAGTCTTACTGCCTGACTGATACTGCCTGACTGACAGACTGACTCACTGACTGACTGATACTGACTGACTGACTCACTGACTGACCGAGACTGACTGACTAACTGCCTGACTGACTGACTCACTGACTGACCGAGACTGACTGACTAACTGCCTGACTGACTGAGACTGGACTGACTGACTGACTGACTGACTGACTGACTAACTGACTGACTGAGACTGACTGACTGATTGCTTGACTCTCTGACTGGCTATTTCACTGACTGACTGAATGACTAAATGACTGACTGACACTGACTGACTGACTGCTTGACTGACTAACTGACTGGACAGGACTGACCGACTGACTGACTGACAGACTGACTGAATAAGGATGACTGACAGACTGACTGAATAAGGCTGACTGACTGACTGACAGACTGACTGAATAAGGCTGACCGACTGACTGACTGCCTGACTGACTGACTGAATGACTGACTGACTGTCTGACCGAGACTGACTGACTGACTGACTGAGACTGGACTGGACTGACTGACTGCTTGACTACCTGACTGACTGCTTGACTGACTAACTGACTGGACAGGACTGACCGACTGACTGACTGACAGACTGACTGAATAAGGATGACTGACAGACTGACTGAATAAGGCTGACTGACTGACTGACTGACAGACTGACTGAATAAGGCTGACCGACTGACTGACTGCCTGACTGACTGACTGACTGACTGACCGAGACTGACTGACTGACTGAGACTGGACTGGACTGACTGACTGACTGACTGACTGAAACTGACTGACTGCTTTAGTGACTAACTGTCGAGCGGAGTCTTACTGCCTGACTGATACTGCCTGACTGACAGACTGACTCACTGACTGACTGATACTGACTGACTGACTCACTGACTGACCGAGACTGACTGACTAACTGCCTGACTGACTGAGACTGGACTGACTCACTGACTGACCGAGACTGACTGACTAACTGCCTGACTGAGACTGACTGACTGACTGCTTGACTCTCTGACTGGCTATTTCACTGACTGACTGAATGACTAAATGACTGACTGACACTGACTGACTGACTGCTTGACTACCTGACTGACTAACTGACTGGACAGGACTGACTGACTGACTGACTGACAGACTGACTGAATAAGGATGACTGACACACTGACTGAATAAGGCTGACTGACTGACTGACTGACAGACTGACTGAATAAGGCTGACCGACTGACTGACTGCCTGACTGACTGACTGACTGAATGACTGACTGACTGACTGACCGAGACTGACTGACTGACTGACTGACTGACTGAGACTGGACTGGACTGACTGACTGACTGACTGAGACTGACTGACTGCTTTAGTGACTAACTGACTGCACAGGACTGAACGACTGACTGACTGACTGACTGCCTGTCTGACTGACTGACTGAATGACTGACTGAGTGAGACTAAATGACTGACTGCTTGACTGACTGGCTGAAGGACTAACTGACTGACTGAGTGACTGACTGACTGGACTGACTGACTGAGACTGAATGACTGAGTGCTTGACTGATTGACTGTCAGACTGACTGACTGACTTCGCAAAAGGGAAAAATAAAAAAAAAGAATTATAAAATTAGAAAAAAATATTTGCATTTAAGATTTCCTTTCCGGCCGGGACTCGAACCCAGTACCACGCGCTAGGAACCCAACGGTCTAGCCATTAGGCTATCGGAGCTCTGTCGATGGAAGTCTTAAATATAATAAAAAAAAAATGCACCTTGGTAATTGTTTATTTAAACACTTTGAAATCTTCGTGTCGAAAAATTAAACTGACTCAGAATTTTCTTCCCTACATAAATAATCAATAATTGCAAAGGAAAGAAATTGAAAAAAAAAAGAATTTTCAAATTAGAAAAGAAATATATCCATTGAAGATATTCGCTCCGGCTGGGACTCGAACCCAGGCCACTCGCTTGGAAGACCAGCGGTCTAGCCATTAGGCTATCGGAGTTCTGTCGAGCGGAGTCTTACTGCCTGACTGATACTGCCTGACTGACAGACTGACTCACTGATTGACTGATACTGACTGACTGACTCACTGACTGACCGAGACTGACTGACTAACTGCCTGACTGACTGAGACTGGACTGACTGACTGACTGACTGACTGACTGACTAACTGACTGACTGAGACTGACTGACTGACTGCTTGACTCTCTGACTGGCTATTTCACTGACTGACTGAATGACTAAATGACTGACTGACACTGACTGACTGACTGCTTGACTACCTGACTGACTGCTTGACTGACTAACTGACTGGACAGGACTGACCGACTGACTGACTGACAGACTGACTGAATAAGGATGACTGACAGACTGACTGAATAAGGCTGACTGACTGACTGACTGACAGACTGACTGAATAAGGCTGACCGACTGACTGACTGCCTGACTGACTGACTGACTGAATGACTGACTGCCTGACTGACCGAGACTGACTGACTGACTGACTGAGACTGGACTGGACTGACTGACTGACTGACTGACTGAGACTGACTGACTG
The DNA here is from genome assembly GCF_026930045.1 of Uloborus diversus. NCBI lineage: Eukaryota > Metazoa > Arthropoda > Arachnida > Araneae > Uloboridae > Uloborus > Uloborus diversus. Next base: position 103,102 of record NW_026558406.1, read on the forward strand.
CTTTAGTGACTAACTGACTGCACAGGACTGACCGACTGACTGACTGACTGACTGCCTGACTGACTGACTGACTGACTGACTGACTGACTGAGACTAAATGACTGACTGCTTGACTGACTGGCTGAAGGACTAACTGACTGACTGAGTGACTGACTGACTGGACTGACTGACTGAGACTGAATGACTGAGTGCTTGACTGAGTGACTGTCAGACTGACTGACTGACTTCGCAAAAGGGAAAAATAAAAAAAAAGAATTATAAAATTAGAAAAAAATATTTGCATTTAAGATTTCCTTTCCGGCTGGGATTTGAACCCAGGGCGACACTCATGGAAGCCCAACGCTCTCGCCAATATACTATCGGATCTCTGTTGATCGGTGTCTTAATTATAATAAAAACAAAAAATGCACCTTAGTAATTATTGACCTAAAATCTTTGAAATCTAAAGGTCGAATGATTAAACTGACTCAGAATTTTCTTCCGTACATAAATAATCCATATTTGCAAAAGAAAGAAATTGAAAAAAAAAAGAATCTTCAAATTAGAAGAGAAATATATACATGGAAGATTTTCGTTCCGGCCGGGACTCGAACCCAGTACCACGCGCTTGGAACCCAACGGTCTAGCCATTAGGCTATCGGAGCTCTGTCGATGGAAGTCTTAAATATAATAAAAACAAAAAATGCACCTTGGTAATTATTGATTCAAACACTTTGAAATTTACAGGTCGAATAATTAAACTGACTCAGAATTTTTCTTCCTACATAAATAATCAATATTCGCAAAAGAGAAAAATTAAAAAAAAAAAAGAAGCAATTTCAAATTAGAAACTAAAAGTATACATTGAAGATTTTCGTTCAGGCTGGGACTCGAACCCAGGGCCACTCGCTTGGAAGCCTAACACAATAGCCATTAGTCTATGGGAGCTCTGTCGGTGGGAGTTTTAAATATAATAAAAACAAAAAATGCACCTTGGTAATTGTTTATTTAAACACTTTGCAATCTTCGTGTCGAAAAATTAAACTGACTCAGAATTTTCTTCCCTACATAAATAATCAATAATTGCAAAGGAAAGAAATTGAAAAAAAAAAAAGAATTTTCAAATTAGAAAAGAAATATATACATTGAAGATATTCGCTCCGGCTGGGACTCGAACACAGGCCACTCGCTTGGAAGACCAGCGGTCTAGCCATTAGGCTATCGGAGTTCTGTCGAGCGGAGTCTTACTGCCTGACTGATACTGCCTGACTGACAGACTGACTCACTGACTGACAATAATGACTGAATAACTCACTGACTGACCGAGACTGACTGACTAACTGCCTGACTGACTGAGACTGGACTGACTGACTTACTGACTGACTGACTGACTAACTGACTGACTGAGACTGACTGATTGACTGCTTGACTCTCTGACTGGCTATTTCACTGACTGACTGAATGACTAAATGACTGACTGACACTGACTGACTGACTGCTTGACTACCTGACTGACTGCTTGACTGACTAACTGACTGGACAGGACTGACCGACTGACTGACTGACAGACTGACTGACTGACAGACTGACTGAATAAGGCTGACCGACTGACTGACTGCCTGACTGACTGACTGACTGAATGACTGACTGACTGACTGACCGAGACTGACTGACTGACTGACTGAGACTGGACTGGACTGACTGACTGAGACTGACTGACTGCTTTAGTGACTAACTGACTGCACAGGACTGACCGACTGACTGACTGACTGACTGCCTGACTGAGACTAAATGACTGACTGCTTGACTGACTGGCTGAAGGACTAACTGACTGACTGAGTGACTGACTGACTGGACTGACTGACTGAGACTGAATGACTGAGTGCTTGACTGATTGACTGTCAGACTGACTGACTGACTTCGCAAAAGGGAAAAATAAAAAAAAAAATTATAAAATTAGAAAAAAATATTTGCATTTAAGATTTCCTTTCCGGCCGGGACTCGAACCCAGTACCACGCGCTAGGAACCCAACGGTCTAGCCATTAGGCTATCGGAGCTCTGTCGATGGAAGTCTTAAATATAATAAAAACAAAAAATGCACCTTGGTAATTATTGATTCAAACACTTTGAAATTTACAGGTCGAATAATTAAACTGACTCAGAATTTTTCTCCCTACATAAATAATCAATATTCGCAAAAGAGAAAAATTAAAAAAAAAAGAAGAAGAAATTTCAAATTAGAAACTAAAAGTATACATTGAAGATTTTCGTTCAGGCTGGGACTCGAACCCAGGGCCACTCGCTTGGAAGCCTAACACTCTAGCCATTAGTCTATGGGAGCTCTGTCGGTGGGAGTTTTAAATATAATAAAAACAAAAAATGAACCTTGGTAATTGTTTATTTAAACACTTTGAAATCTTCGTGTCGAAAAATTAAACTGACTCAGAATTTTCTTCCCTACATAAATAATCAATAATTGCAAAGGAAAGAAATTGAAAAAAAAAAAAGAATTTTCAAATTAGAAAAGAAATATATACATTGAAGATATTCACTCCGGCTGGGACTCGAACCCAGGGCACTCGCTTGGAAGACCAGCGGTCTAGCCATTAGGCTATCGGAGTTCTGTCGAGCGGAGTCTTACTGCCTGACTGATACTGCCTGACTGACAGACTGACTCACTGACTGACTGATACTGACTGACTGACTCACTGACTGACCGAGACTGACTGACTAACTGCCTGACTGACTGAGACTGGACTGACTGACTGACTGACTGACTGACTGACTGACTGAATAAGGATGACTGACAGACTGACTAACAGACTGACTGAATAAGGCTGACCGACTGACTGACTGCCTGACTGACTGAATGACTGACTGACTGCTTTAGTGACTAACTGACTGCACAGGACTGACCGACTGACTGACTGACTGCCTGACTGACTGACTGACTGACTGAATGACTGACTGACTGAGACTAAATGACTGACTGCTTGACTGACTGGCTGAAGGACTAACTGACTGACTGAGTGACTGACTGACTGGACTGACTGACTGAGACTGAATGACTGAGTGCTTGACTGATTGACTGTCAGACTGACTGACTGACTTCGCAAAAGGGAAAAATAAAAAAAAAAGAATTATAAAATTAGAAAAAAATATTTGCATTTAAGATTTCCTTTCCGGCCGGGACTCGAACCCAGTACCACGCGCTAGGAACCCAACGGTCTAGCCATTAGGCTATCGGAGCTCTGTCGATGGAAGTCTTAAATATAATAAAAAGAAAAAATGCACCTTGGTAATTATTGTTTCAAACACTTTGAAATTTACAGGTACCTGACTGACTGCTTGACTGACTAACTGACTAGACAGGACTGACCGACTGACTGACTGACAGACTGACTGAATAAGGATGACTGACAGACTGACTGAATAAGGCTGACTGACTGACTGACTGACAGACTGACCGAATAAGGCTGACCGACTGACTGACTGCCTGACTGACTGACTGACTGACTGACTGACTGACCGAGACTGACTGACTGACTGACTGAGACTGGACTGACTGACTGACTGACTGACTGACTGACTAACTGACTGACTGAGACTGACTGACTGACTGCTTGACTCTCTGACTGGCTATTTCACTGACTGACTGAATGACTAAATGACTGACTGACACTGACTGACTGACTGCTTGACTACCTGACTGACTGCTTGACTGACTAACTGACTGGACAGGACTGACCGACTGACTGACTGACAGACTGACTGAATAAGGATGACTGACAGACTGACTGAATAAGGCTGACTGACTGACTGACTGACAGACTGACTGAATAAGGCTGACCGACTGACTGACTGCCTGACTGACTGACTGACTGAATGACTGACTGACTGACTGACCGAGACTGACTGACTGACTGACTGAGACTGGACTGGACTGACTGACTGACTGACTGACTGACTGAGACTGACTGACTGCTTTAGTGACTAACTGACTGCACAGGACTGACCGACTGACTGACTGACTGACTGCCTGACTGACTGACTGACTGAATGACTGACTGACTGAGACTAAATGACTGACTGCTTGACTGACTGGCTGAAGGACTAACTGACTGACTGAGTGACTGACTGACTGGACTGACTGACTGAGACTGAATGACTGAGTGCTTGACTGATTGACTGTCAGACTGACTGACTGACTTCGCAAAAGGGAAAAATAAAAAAAAAGAATTATAAAATTAGAAAAAAATATTTGCATTTAAGATTTCCTTTCCGGCCGGGACTCGAACCCAGTACTACGCGCTAGGAACCCAACGGTCTAGCCATTAGGCTATCGGAGCTCTGTCGATGGAAGTCTTAAATATAATAAAAACAAAAAATGCACCTTGGTAATTATTGATTCAAACACTTTGAAATTTACAGGTCGAATAATTAAACTGACTCAGAATTTTTCTCCCTACATAAATAATCAATATTCGCAAAAGAGAAAAATTTAAAAAAAAAGAAGAAGAAATTTCAAATTAGAAACTGAAAGTATACATTGAAGATTTTCGTTCAGGCTGGGACTCGAACCCAGGGCCACTCGCTTGGAAGCCTAACACTCTAGCCATTAGTCTATGGGAGCTCTGTCGGTGGGAGTTTTAAATATAATAAAAACAAAAAATGCACCTTGGTAATTGTTTATTTAAACACTTTGAAATCTTCGTGTCGAAAAATTAAACTGACTCAGAATTTTCTTCCCTACATAAATAATCGGTACAGATGTGATATACCCCCCCCATTTGGCGACATCCGATTTTTTGCACAAAATTGAAATATTTTCCTCGCCAATGAGGCGATAAATTTTTAAGCATGGCATCCCTGGTGAAACTAACCTGTGGTTGGCAACGCGAAGGCAAACTTGTCCGAACTTGTTTACTTGGGTTCTTGGTTTTACGCAGGAAAGATACGTGTTGTTTCGTGCAATATACCTTACAGGAATGCTTATTTTGTGTTAGTTTAGATTCAGTAGTTGTGTTTTGAAGTAAAAACATTAGAAAATGCCAGTTTCTTCAAACTTGAAGGTTAATTAAAAGTTAACTCCAACGTGGTGTGTATGTATAATGCGCCATTGTCAGATGATGTTTTGTTTTGGACTGAGTGTGAGGATTTATACCATAAAAAGGTAAGTTCTTTATTTTAGAATTCACATAAAAATTCTCACTTCGGAAATTCTTTGTTTTTTACAAATCCTTGAGGGGTTCTTGTAGCTTTTAACTTTATTTTTACTGTATGTTAATTAATTTTACAAAAATAGTTTGGTTATTTTGTTCTAAAAGTTAATCCTTATCGATGCCACGAATTATTAAGACATTAACGTGCCTCCTTTAGGTACTGAATTTTAAGTTAACAATTGAAAGTTCTTTCGGTTGTACTCTTAAAAATGCTGAATTTTATTAATAAATCTGCACAATAATGGTGCATATTTCACACTTAAAACTGTCATTATTGTACACTGAACGGAAGGTGCCACCCTTGGGTGTACATACACATGAATATGCATAATATACATAAATATACATAATTGTGACCATACTCCGACTGTAATGTATATTAACAGTCGGAGGGATAACGGACCGAGCGAAGCGAGGTCCTGGCGAGCCCGAGGTCTCATAGTACTTTCGTAATGAGACCGAGGCAGGGCCGGCGAGCCGAGGTCTCATTACGAAAGTACTATGAGACCGAGGGCTCGTATCCCGGAGAAATGATGAAAAAAAATTAATGCATTAATTTCGACTTGTAACTAATACAATAATTTATTTCATTGTATTTTAATATGTTTACAAAAAACCCCGGCCCTGTACATTTTTGAAGCATATATTCGTGATATTTTTTGTTGTGCTTTTATGTTGTTTTTATATATATTGTGTTCTGAAGTGCTTTGATCATGTTTTTTTATCTGATTTTTTCCTGTTGGCGCTAAAAAAGCATCGCTAAGAACGATGTATGACGTATGTCGTCATACATCGTTTTCTTGGCAACGCTTTCTTGGCGCCAACAGGAAAAAGTCGCCAAGGGTGGGGTATATCACATCAGTTCCAAATAATCAATAATTGCAAAGGAAAGAAATTGAAAAAAAAGAAGAAATTTCAAATTAGAAAAGAAATATATACATTGAAGATATTCGCTCCGGCTGGGACTCGAACCCAGGCCACTTGCTTGGAATACCAGCGGTCTAGCCATTAGGCTATCGGAGTTCTGTCGAGCGGAGTCTTATTGCCTGACTGATACTGCCTGACTGACAGACTGACTCACTGACTGACTGATACTGACTGACTGACTCACTGACTGACCGAGACTGACTGACTAACTGCCTGACTGACTGAGACTGGACTGACTGACTGACTGACTGACTGACTAACTGACTGACTGACTGCTTGACTACCTGACTGACTGCTTGACTGACTAACTGACTGGACAGGACTGACCGACTGACTGACTGACAGACTGACTGAATAAGGATGACTGACAGACTGACTGAATAAGGCTGACTGACTGACTGACTGACAGACTGACTGAATAAGGCTGACCGACTGACTGACTGCCTGACTGACTGACTGACTGAATGACTGACTGACTGACTGACCGAGACTGACTGACTGACTGACTGAGACTGGACTGGACTGACTGACTGACTGACTGACTGAGACTGACTGACTGCTTTAGTGACTAACTGACTGCACAGGACTGACCGACTGACTGACTGACTGACTGCCTGACTGACTGACTGACTGAATGACTGACTGACTGAGACTAAATGACTGACTGCTTGACTGACTGGCTGAAGGACTAACTGACTGACTGAGTGACTGACTGACTGGACTGACTGACTGAGACTGAATGACTGAGTGCTTGACTGATTGACTGTCAGACTGACTGACTGACTTCGCAAAAGGGAAAAATAAAAAAAAAAAGAATTATAAAATTAGAAAAAAATATTTGCATTTAAGATTTCCTTTCCGGCCGGGACTCGAACCCAGTACCACGCGCTAGGAACCCAACGGTCTAGCCATTAGGCTATCGGAGCTCTGTCGAAGGAAGTCTTAAATATAATAAAAACAAAAAATGCACCTTGGTAATTATTGATTCAAACACTTTGAAATTTACAGGTCGAATAATTAATTTGACTCAGAATTTTTCTCCCTACATAAATAATCAATATTCGCAAAAGAGAAAAATTAAAAAAAAAAAGAAGAAGAAATTTCAAATTAGAAACTAAAATTATACATTGAAGATTTTCGTTCAGGCTGGGACTCGTACCCAGGGCCACTCACTTGGAAGCCTAACACTCTAGCCATTAGTCTACGGGAGCTCTGTCGGGGGGAGTTTTAAATATAATAAAAACAAAAAATGCACCTTGGTAATTGTTTATTTAAACACTTTGAAATCTTCGTGTCGAAAAATTAAACTGACTCAGAATTTTCTTCCCTACATAAATAATCAATAATTGCAAAGGAAAGAAATTGAAAAAAAAAAGATTTTTCAAATTAGAAAAGAAATATATACATTGAAGATATTCGCTCCGGCTGGGACTCGAACCCAGGCCACTCGCTTGGAAGACCAACGGTCTAGCCATTAGGCTATCGGAGTTCTGTCGAGCGGAGTCTTACTGCCTGACTGATACTGCCTGACTGACAGACTGACTCACTGACTGACTGATACTGACTGACTGACTCACTGACTGACCGAGACTGACTGACTAACTGCCTGACTGACTGAGACTGGACTGACTGACTGACTGACTGACTGACTGACTAACTGACTGACTGAGACTGACTGACTGACTGCTTGACTCTCTGACTGGCTATTTCACTGACTGACTGAATGACTAAATGACTGACTGACACTGACTGACTGACTGACCGAGACTGACTGACTGACTGAGACTGGACTGGACTGACTGACTGACTGACTGAGACTGACTGACTGCTTTAGTGACTAACTGACTGCACAGGACTGACCGACTGACTGACTGACTGACTGCCTGACTGACTGACTGACTGACTGAATGACTGACTGACTGAGACTAAATGACTGACTGCTTGACTGACTGGCTGAAGGACTAACTGACTGACTGAGTGACTGACTGACTGGACTGACTGACTGAGACTGAATGACTGAGTGCTTGACTGATTGACTGTCAGACTGACTGACTGACTTCGCAAAAGGAAAAAATAAAAAAAAAAGAATTATAAAATTAGAAAAAAATATTTGCATTTAAGATTTCCTTTCCGGCCGGGACTCGAACCCAGTACCACGCGCTAGGAACCCAACGGTCTAGCCATTAGGCTATCGGAGCTCTGTCGAAGGAAGTCTTAAATATAATAAAAACAAAAAATGCACCTTGGTAATTATTGATTCAAACACTTTGAAATTTACAGGTCGAATAATTAAACTGACTCAGAATTTTTCTCCCTACATAAATAATCAATATTCGCAAAAGAGAAAAATTAAAAAAAAAAAAGAAGAAATTTCAAATTAGAAAAGAAATATATACATTGAAGATATTCGCTCCGGCTGGGACTCGAACCCAGGCCACTTGCTTGGAAGACCAGCGGTCTAGCCATTAGGCTATCGGAGTTCTGTCGAGCGGAGTCTTACTGCCTGACTGATACTGCCTGACTGACAGACTGACTCACTGACTGACTGATACTGACTGACTGACTCACTGACTGACCGAGACTGACTGACTAACTGCCTGACTGACTGAGACTGGAGTGACTGACTGACGGACTAACTGACTGACTGAGACTGACTGACTGACTGCTTGACTCTCTGACTGGCTATTTCACTGACTGACTGAATGAATAAATGACTGACTGACACTGACTGACTGACTGCTTGACTACCTGACTGACTGCTTGACTGACTAACTGACTGGACAGGACTGACCGACTGACTGACTGACAGACTGACTAAATAAGGATGACTGACAGACTGACTGAATAAGGCTGACTGACTGACTGACTGACAGACTGACTGAATAAGGCTGACCGACTGACTGACTGCCTGACTGACTGACTGACTGAATGACTGACTGACTGACTGACCGAGACTGACTGACTGACTGACTGAGACTGACTGACTGCTTTAGTGACTAACTGACTGCACAGGACTGACCGACTGACTGACTGACTGACTGCCTGACTGACTGACTGACTGAATGACTGACTGACTGAGACTAAATGACTGACTGCTTGACTGACTGGCTGAAGGACTAACTGAGTGACTGACTGACTGGACTGACTGACTGAGACTGAATGACTGAGTGCTTGACTGATTGACTGTCAGACTGACTGACTGACTTCGCAAAAGGGAAAAATAAAAAAAAGAATTATAAAATTAGAAAAAAATATTTGCATTTAAGATTTCCTTTCCGGCCGGGACTCGAACCCAGTACTACGCGCTAGGAACCCAACGGTCTAGCCATTAGGCTATCGGAGCTCTGTCGATGGAAGTCTTAAATATAATAAAAACAAAAAATGCACCTTGGTAATTATTGATTCAAAAACTTTGAAATTTACAGGTCGAATAATTAAACTGACTCAGAATTTTTCTCCCTACATAAATAATCAATATTCGCAAAAGAGAAAAATTAAAAAAAAAAGAAGAAGAAATTTCAAATTAGAAACTAAAAGTATACATTGAAGATTTTCGTTCAGGCTGGGACTCGAACCCAGGGCCACTCGCTTGGAAGCCTAACACTCTAGCCATTAGTCTATGGGAGCTCTGTCGGGGGGAGTTTTAAATATAATAAAAACAAAAAATGCACCTTGGTAATTGTTTATTTAAACACTTTGAAATCTTCGTGTCGAAAAATTAAACTGACTCAGAATTTTCTTCCCTACATAAATAATCAATAATTGCAAAGGAAAGAAATTGAAAAAAAAAAGAATTTTCAAATTAGAAAAGAAATATATACATTGAAGATAGTCGCTCCGGCTGGGACTCGAACCCAGGCCACTCGCTTGGAAGACCAGCGGTCTAGCCATTAGGCTATCGGAGTTCTGTCGAGCGGAGTCTTACTACCTGACTGATACTGGCTGACTGACAGACTGACTCACTGACTGACTGATACTGACTGACTGACACACTGACTGACCGAGACTGACTGACTAACTGCCTGACTGACTGAGACTGGACTGACTGACTGACTGACTGACTGACTGACTAACTGACTGACTGAGACTGACTGACTGACTGCTTGACTCTCTGACTGGCTATTTCACTGACTGACTGAATGACTAAATGACTGACTGACACTGACTGACTGACTGCTTGACTACCTGACTGACTGCTTGACTGACTAACTGACTGGACAGGACTGACCGACTGACTGACAGACAGACTGACTGAATAAGGATGACTGACAGACTGACTGAATAAGGCTGACTGACTGACTGACTGACAGACTGACTGAATAAGGCTGACCGACTGACTGACTGCCTGACTGACTGACTGACTGAATGACTGACTGACTGACTGACCGAGACTGACTGACTGACTGACTGAGACTGGACTGGACTGACTGACTGACTGAGACTGGACTGGACTGACTGACTGACTGACTGACTAAGACTGACTGACTGCTTTAGTGACTAACTGACTGCACAGGACTGACCGACTGACTGACTGACTGACTGCCTGACTGACTGACTGACTGAATGACTGACTGACTGAGACTAAATGACTGACTGCTTGACTGACTGGCTGAAGGACTAACTGACTGACTGAGTGACTGACTGACTGGACTGACTGACTGAGACTGAATGACTGAGTGCTTGACTGATTGACTGTCAGACTGACTGACTGACTTCGCAAAAGGGAAAAATAAAAAAAAAAGAATTATAAAATTAGAAAAAAATATTTGCATTTAAGATTTCCTTTCCGGCCGGGACTCGAACCCAGTACTACGCGCTAGGAACCCATCGGTCTAGCCATTAGGCTATCGGAGCTCTGTCGATGGAAATCTTAAATATAATAAAAACAAAAAACGCACCTTGGTAATTATTGATTCAAACACTTTGAAATTTACAGGTCGAATAATTAAACTGACTCAGAATTTTTCTCCCTACATAAATAATCAATATTCGCAAAAGAGAAAAATTTAAAAAAAAAGAAGAAGAAATTTCAAATTAGAAACTAAAAGTATACATTGAAGATTTTCGTTCAGGCTGGGACTCGAACCCAGGGCCACTCGCTTGGAAGCCTAACACTCTAGCCATTAGTCTATGGGAGCTCTGTCGGTGGGAGTTTTAAATATAATAAAAACAAAAAATGCACCTTGGTAATTGTTTATTTAAACACTTTGAAATCTTCGTGTCGAAAAATTAAACTGACTCAGAATTTTCTTCCCTACATAAATAATCAATAATTGCAAAGGAAAGAAATTGAAAAAAAAAAGAATTTTCAAATTAGAAAAGAAATATATACATTGAAGATATTCGCTCCGGCTGGGACTCGAACCCCGGCCACTTGCTTGGAAGACCAGCGGTCTAGCCATTAGGCTATCGGAGTTCTGTCGAGCGGAGTCTTACTGCCTGACTGATACTGCCTGACTGACAGACTGACTCACTGACTGACTGATACTGACTGACTGACTCACTGACTGACCAAGACTGACTGACTAACTGCCTGACTGACTGAGACTGGACTGACTGACTGACTGACTGACTGACTGACTAACTGACTGACTGAGACTGACTGACTGACTGCTTGACTCTCTGACTGGCTATTTCACTGACTGACTGAATGACTAAATGACTGACTGACACTGACTGACTGACTGCTTGACTACCTGACTGACTGCTTGACTGACTAACTGACTGGACAGGACTGACCGACTGACTGACTGACAGACTGACTGAATAAGGATGACTGACAGACTGACTGAATAAGGCTGACTGACTGACTGACTGACAGACTGACTGAATAAGGCTGACGGACTGACTGACTTCCTGACTGACTGAATGACTGACTGACTGACTGACCGAGACTGACTGACTGACTGACTGAGACTGGACTGGACTGACTGACTGACTGACTGACTGACTGAGACTGACTGACTGCTTTAGTGACTAACTGACTGCACAGGACTGACCGACTGACTGACTGACTGCCTGACTGACTGACTGACTGAATGACTGACTGACTGAGACTAAATGACTGACTGCTTGACTGACTGGCTGAAGGACTAACTGACTGACTGAGTGACTGACTGACTGGACTGACTGACTGAGACTGAATGACTGAGTGCTTGACTGATTGACTGTCAGACTGACTGACTGACTTCGCAAAAGGGAAAAATAAAAAAAAAAGAATTATAAAAAAATATTTGCATTTAAGATTTCCTTTCCAGCCGGGACTCGAACCCAGTACCACGCGCTTGGAACCCAACGGTCTAGCCATTAGGCTATCGGAGCTCTGTCGATGGAAGTCTTAAATATAATAAAAACAAAAAATGCACCTTGGTAATTATTGATTCAAACACTTTGAAATTTACAGGTCGAATAATTAAACTGACTCAGAATTTTTCTCCCTACATAAATAATCAATATTCGCAAAAGAGAAAAATTAAAAAAAAAAGAAGAAGAAATTTCAAATTAGAAACTAAAAGTATACATTGAAGATTTTCGTTCAGGCTGGGACTCGAACCCAGGGCCACTCGCTTGGAAGCCTAACACTCTAGCCATTAGTCTATGGGAGCTCTGTCGGTGGGAGTTTTAAATATAATAAAAACAAAAAATGCACCTTGGTAATTGTTTATTTAAACACTTTAAAATCTTCGTGTCGAAAAATTAAACTGACTCAGAATTTTCTTCCCTACATAAATAATCAATAATTGCAAAGGAAATAAATTGAAAAAAAAAAGAATTTTCAAATTAGAAAAGAAATATATACATTGAAGATATTCGCTCCGGCTGGGACTCGAACCCAGGCCACTCGCTTGGAAGACCAGCGGTCTAGCCATTAGGCTATCGGAGTTCTGTCGAGCGGAGTCTTACTGCCTGACTGATACTGCCTGACTGACAGACTGACTCACTGACTGACTGATACTGACTGACTGACACACTGACTGACCGAGACTGACTGACTAACTGCCTGACTGACTGAGACTGGACTGACTGACTGACTGACTGACTAACTGACTGACTGAGACTGACTGACTGACTGCTTGACTCTCTGACTGGCTATTTCACTGACTGACTGAATGACTAAATGACTGACTGACACTGACTGACTGACTGCTTGACTACCTGACTGACTGCTTGACTGACTAACTGACTGGACAGGACTGACCGACTGACTGACTGACAGACTGACTGAATAAGGATGACTGACAGACTGACTGAATAAGGCTGACTGACTGACTGACTGACAGACTGACTGAATAAGGCTGACCGACTGACTGACTGCCTGACTGACTGACTGACTGAATGACTGACTGACTGACTGACCGAGACTGACTGACTGACTGACTGAGACTGGACTGGACTGACTGACTGACTGACTGACTGAGACTGACTGACTGCTTTAGTGACTAACTGACTGCACAGGACTGACCGACTGATTGACTGACTGACTGCCTGACTGACTGACTGACTGAATGACTGACTGACTGAGACTAAATGACTGACTGCTTGACTGACTGGCTGAAGGACTAACTGACTGACTGAGTGACTGACTGACTGGACTGACTGACTGAGACTGAATGACTGAGTGCTTGACTGATTGACTGTCAGACTGACTGACTGACTTCGCAAAAGGGAAAAATAAAAAAAAAAGAATTATAAAATTAGAAAAAAATATTTGCATTTAAGATTTCCTTTCCGGCCGGGACTCGAACCCAGTACCACGCGCTAGGAACCCAACGGTCTAGCCATTAGGCTATCGGAGCTCTGTCGATGGAAGTCTTAAATATAATAAAAACAAAAAATGCACCTTGGTAATTATTGATTCAAACACTTTGAAATTTACAGGTCGAATAATTAAACTGACTCAGAATTTTTCTCCCTACATAAATAATCAATATTCGCAAAAGAGAAAAATTAAAAAAAAAGAAGAAGAAATTTCAAATTAGAAACTAAAAGTATACATTGAAGATTTTCGTTCAGGCTGGGACTCGAACCCAGGGCCACTCGCTTGGAAGCCTAACACTCTAGCCATTAGTCTACGGGAGCTCTGTCGGTGGGAGTTTTAAATATAATAAAAACAAAAAATGCACCTTGGTAATTGTTTATTTAAACACTTTGAAATCTTCGTGTCGAAAAATTAAACTGACTCAGAATTTTCTTCCCTACATAAATAATCAATAATTGCAAAGGAAAGAAATTGAAAAAAAAAGAATTTTCAAATTAGAAAAGAAATATATACATTGAAGATATTCGCTCCGGCTGGGACTCGAACCCAGGCCACTCGCTTGGAAGACCAGCGGTCTAGCCATTAGGCTATCGGAGTTCTGTCGAGCGGAGTCTTACTGCCTGACTGATACTGCCTGACTGACAGACTGACTCACTGACTGACTGATACTGACTGACTGACTCACTGACTGACCGAGACTGACTGACTAACTGCCTGACTGACTGAGACTGGACTGACTGACTGACTGACTGACTGACTGACTAACTGACTGACTGAGACTGACTGACTGACTGTTTGACTCTCTGACTGGCTATTTCACTGACTGACTGAATGACTAAATGACTGACTGACACTGACTGACTGACTGCTTGACTACCTGACTGACTGCTTGACTGACTAACTGACTGGACAGGACTGACCGACTGACTGACTGACAGACTGACTGAATAAGGATGACTGACAGACTGACTGAATAAGGCTGACTGACTGACTGACTGACAGACTGACTGAATGAGGCTGACCGACTGACTGATTGCCTGACTGACTGACTGACTGAATGACTGACTGACTGACTGACCGAGACTGACTGACTGACTGGACTGACTGACTGAGACTGAATGACTGAGTGCTTGACTGATTGACTGTCAGACTGACTGACTGACTTCGCAAAAGGGAAAAATAAAAAAAAAGAATTATAAAATTAGAAAAAAATATTTGCATTTAAGATTTCCTTTCCGGCCGGGACTCGAACCCAGTACCACGCGCTAAGAACCCAACGGTCTAGCCATTAGGCTATCGGAGCTCTGTCGATGGAAGTCTTAAATATAATAAAAACAAAAAATGCACCTTGGTAATTATTGATTCAAGCACTTTGAAATTTACAGGTCGAATAATTAAACTGACTCAGAATTTTTCTCCCTACATAAATAATCAATATTCGCAAAAGAGAAAAATTAAAAAAAAAAGAAGAAGAAATTTCAAATTAGAAACTAAAAGTATACATTGAAGATTTTCGTTCAGGCTGGGACTCGAACCCAGGGCCACTCGCTTGGAAGCCTAACACTCGAGCCATTAGTCTATGGGAGCTCTGTCGGTGGGAGTTTTAAATATAATAAAAACAAAAAATGCACCTTGGTAATTGTTTATTTAAACACTTTGAAATCTTCGTGTCGAAAAATTAAACTGACTCAGAATTTTCTTCCCTACATAAATAATCAATAATTGCAAAGGAAAGAAATTGAAAAAAAAAAGAATTTTCAAATTAGAAAAGAAATATATACATTGAAGATATTCGCTCCGGCTGGGACTCGAACCCAGGCCACTCGCTTGGAAGACCAGCGGTCTAGCCATTAGGCTATCGGAGTTCTGTCGAGCGGAGTCTTACTGCCTGACTGATACTGCCTGACTGACAGACTGACTCACTGACTGACTGATACTGACTGACTGACTCACTGACTGACCGAGACTGACTGACTAACTGCCTGACTGACTGAGACTGGACTGACTGACTGACTGACTGACTGACTGACTAACTGACTGACTGAGACTGACTGACTGACTGCTTGACTCTCTGACTGGCTATTTCACTGACTGACTGAATGACTAAATGACTGACTGACACTGACTGACTGACTGCTTGACTACCTGACTGACTGCTTGACTGACTAACTGACTGGACAGGACTGACCGGCTGACTGACTGACAGACTTACTGAATAAGGATGACTGACAGACTGACTGAATAAGGCTGACTGACTGACTGACTGAATAAGGCTGACCGACTGACTGAATGCCTGACTGACTGACTGACTGAATGACTGACTGACTGACTGACCGAGACTGACTGACTGACTGACTGAGACTGGACTGGACTGACTGACTGACTGACTGACTGAGACTGACTGACTGCTTTAGTGACTAACTGACTGCACAGGACTGACCGACTGACTGACTGACTGACTGACTGACTGACTGAATGACTGACTGACTGAGACTAAATGACTGACTGCTTGACTGACTGGCTGAAGGACTAACTGACTGACTGAGTGACTGACTGACTGGACTGACTGACTGAGACTGAATGACTGAGTGCTTGACTGATTGACTGTCAGACTGACTGACTGACTTCGCAAAAGGGAAAAATAAAAAAAAAAGAATTATAAAATTAGAAAAAAATATTTGCATTTAAGATTTCCTTTCCGGCCGGGACTCGAACCCAGTACCACGCGCTTGGAACCCAACGGTCTAGCCATTAGGCTATCGGAGCTCTGTCGATGGAAGTCTTAAATATAATAAAAACAAAAAATGCACCTTGGTAATTATTGATTCAAACACTTTGAAATTTACAGGTCGAATAATTAAACTGACTCAGAATTTTTCTCCCTACATAAATAATCAATATTCGCAAAAGAGAAAAATTAAAAAAAAAGAAGAAGAAATTTCAAATTAGAAACTAAAAGTATACATTGAAGATTTTCGTTCAGGCTGGGATTCGAACCCAGGGCCACTCGCTTGGAAGCCTAACACTCTAGCCATTAGTCTATGGGAGCTCTGTCGGTGGGAGTTTTAAATATAATAAAAACAAAAAATGCACCTTGGTAATTGTTTATTTAAACACTTTGAAAACTTCGTGTCGAAAAATTAAACTGACTCAGAATTTTCTTCCCTACATAAATAATCAATAATTGCAAAGGAAAGAAATTGAAAAAAAAAAGAATTTTCAAATTAGAAAAGAAATATATACATTGAAGATATTCGCTCCGGCTGGGACTCGAACCCAGGCCACTCGCTTGGAAGACCAGCGGTCTAGCCATTAGGCTATCGGAGTTCTGTCGAGCGGAGTCTTACTGCCTGACTGATACTGCCTGACTGACAGACTGACTCACTGACTGACTGATACTGACTGACTGACTCACTGACTGACCGAGACTGACTGACTAACTGCCTGACTGACTGAGACTGGACTGACTGACTGACTGACTGACTGACTAACTAACTGACTGACACTGACTGACTGACTGCTTGACTCTCTGACTGGCTATTTCACTGACTGACTGAATGACAAATGACTGACTGACACTGACTGACTGACTGCTTGACTACCTGACTGACTGCTTGACTGACTAACTGACTGGACAGGACTGACCGACTGACTGACTGACAGACTGACTGAATAAGGATGACTGACAGACTGACTGAATAAGGCTGACTGACTGACTGACTGACAGACTGACTGAATGAGGCTGACCGACTGACTGACTGCCTGACTGACTGACTGACTGAATGACTGACTGACTGACTGACCGAGACTGACTGACTGACTGGACTGACTGACTGAGACTGAATGACTGAGTGCTTGACTGATTGACTGTCAGACTGACTGACTGACTTCGCAAAAGGGAAAAATAAAAAAAAAGAATTATAAAATTAGAAAAAAATATTTGCATTTAAGATTTCCTTTCCGGCCGGGACTCGAACCCAGTACCACGCGCTAGGAACCCAACGGTCTAGCCATTAGGCTATCGGAGCTCTGTCGATGGAAGTCTTAAATATAATAAAAACAAAAAATGCACCTTGGTAATTATTGATTCAAACACTTTGAAATTTACAGGTCGAATAATTAAACTGACTCAGAATTTTTCTCCCTACATAAATAATCAATATTCGCAAAAGAGAAAAATTAAAAAAAAAAAGAAGAAGAAATTTCAAATTAGAAACTAAAAGTATACATTGAAGATTTTCGTTCAGGCTGGGACTCGAACCCAGGGCCACTCGCTTGGAAGCCTAACACTCTAGCCATTAGTCTATGGGAGCTCTGTCGGTGGGAGTTTTAAATATAATAAAAACAAAAAATGCACCTTGGTAATTGTTTATTTAAACACTTTGAAATTTTCGTGTCGAAAAATTAAACTGACTCAGAATTTTCTTCCCTACATAAATAATCAATAATTGCAAAGGAAAGAAATTGAAAAAAAAAAGAATTTTCAAATTAGAAAAGAAATATATACATTGAAGATATTCGCTCCGGCTGGGACTCGAACCCAGGCCACTCGCTTGGAAGACCAGCGGTCTAGCCATTAGGCTATCGGAGTTCTGTCGAGCGCAGTCTTACTGCCTGACTGATACTGCCTGACTGACAGACTGACTCACTGACTGACTGATACTGACTGACTGACTCACTGACTGACCGAGACTGACTGACTAACTGCCTGACTGACTGAGACTGGACTGACTGACTGACTGACTGACTGACTGACTAACTGACTGACTGAGACTGACTGACTGACTGCTTGACTCTCTGACTGGCTATTTCACTGACTGACTGAATGACTAAATGACTGACTGACACTGACTGACTGACTGCTTGACTACCTGACTGACTGCTTGACTGACTAACTGACTGGACAGGACTGACCGGCTGACTGACTGACAGACTTACTGAATAAGGATGACTGACAGACTGACTGAATAAGGCTGACTGACTGACTGACTGAATAAGGCTGACCGACTGACTGACTGCCTGACTGACTGAATGACTGACTGACTGACTGACCGAGACTGACTGACTGACTGACTGAGACTGGACTGGACTGACTGACTGACTGACTGACTGAGACTGACTGACTGCTTTAGTGACTAACTGACTGCACAGGACTGACCGACTGACTGACTGACTGACTGCCTGACTGACTGACTGACTGAATGACTGACTGACTGAGACTAAATGACTGACTGCTTGACTGACTGGCTGAAGGACTAACTGACTGACTGAGTGACTGACTGACTGGACTGACTGACTGAGACTGAATGACTGAGTGCTTGACTGATTGACTGTCAGACTGACTGACTGACTTCGCAAAAGGGAAAAATAAAAAAAAAAGAATTATAAAATTAGAAAAAAATATTTGCATTTAAGATTTCCTTTCCGGCCGGGACTCGAACCCAGTACCACGCGCTAGGAACCCAACGGTCTAGCCATTAGGCTATCGGAGCTCTGTCGATGGAAGTCTTAAATATAATAAAAACAAAAAATGCACCTTGGTAATTATTGATTCAAACACTTTGAAATCTACAGGTCGAATAATTAAACTGACTCAGAATTTTTCTCCCTACATAAATAATCAATATTCGCAAAAGAGAAAAATTAAAAAAAAGAAGAAAAATTTTCAAATTAGAAACTAAAAGTATACATTGAAGATTTTCGTTCAGGCTGGGACTCGAACCCAGGGCCACTCGCTTGGAAGCCTAACACTCTAGCCATTAGTCTATGGGAGCTCTGTCGGTGGGAGTTTTAAATATAATAAAAACAGAAAATGCACCTTGGTAATTGTTTATTTAAACACTTTGAAATCTTCGTGTCGAAAAATTAAACTGACTCAGAATTTTCTTCCCTACATAAATAATCAATAATTGCAAAGGAAAGAAATTGAAAAAAAAAAGAATTTTCAAATTAGAAAAGAAATATATACATTGAAGATATTCGCTCCGGCTGGGACTCGAACCCCGGCCACTTGCTTGGAAGACCAGCGGTCTAGCCATTAGGCTATCGGAGTTCTGTCGAGCGGAGTCTTACTGCCTGACTGATACTGCCTGACTGACAGACTGACTCACTGACTGACTGATACTGACTGACTGACTCACTGACTGACCGAGACTGACTGACTAACTGCCTGACTGACTGAGACTGGACTGACTGACTGACTGACTGACTGACTGACTAACTGACTGACTGAGACTGACTGACTGACTGCTTGACTCTCTGACTGGCTATTTCACTGACTGACTGAATGACTAAATGACTGACTGACACTGACTGACTGACTGCTTGACTACCTGACTGACTGCTTGACTGACTAACTGACTGGACAGGACTGACCGACTGACTGACTGACAGACTGACTGAATAAGGATGACTGACAGACTGACTGAATAAGGCTGACTGACTGACTGACTGACAGACTGACTGAATAAGGCTGACCGACTGACTGACTGCCTGACTGACTGAATGACTGACTGACTGACTGACCGAGACTGACTGACTGACTGACTGAGACTGGACTGGACTGACTGACTGACTGACTGACTGAGACTGACTGACTGCTTTAGTGACTAACTGACTGCACAGGACTGACCGACTGACTGACTGACTGCCTGACTGACTGACTGACTGACTGCCTGACTGACTGAGACTAAATGACTGACTGCTTGACTGACTGGCTGAAGGACTAACTGACTGACTGAGTGACTGACTGACTGGACTGACTGACTGAGACTGAATGACTGAATGCTTGACTGATTGACTGTCAGACTGACTGACTGACTTCGCAAAAGGGAAAAATAAAAAAAAAGAATTATAAAAAAATATTTGCATTTAAGATTTCCTTTCCGGCCGGGACTCGAACCCAGTACCACGCGCTTGGAACCCAACGGTCTAGCCATTAGGCTATCGGAGCTCTGTCGATGGAAGTCTTAAATATAATAAAAACAAAAAATGCACCTTGGTAAGTATTGATTCAAACACTTTGAAATTTACAGGTCGAATAATTAAACTGACTCAGAATTTTTCTCCCTACATAAATAATCAATATTCGCAAAAGAGAAAAATTTAAAAAAAAAAGAAGAAGAAATTTCAAATTAGAAACTAAAAGTATACATTGAAGATTTTCGTTCAGGCTGGGACTCGAACCCAGGGCCACTCGCTTGGAAGCCTAACACTCTAGCCATTAGTCTATGGGAGCTCTGTCGGTGGGAGTTTTAAATATAATAAAAACAAAAAATGCACCTTGGTAATTGTTTATTTAAACACTTTGAAATCTTCGTGTCGAAAAATTAAACTGACTCAGAATTTTCTTCCCTACATAAATAATCAATAATTGCAAAGGAAAGAAATTGAAAAAAAAAAGAATTTTCAAATTAGAAAAGAAATATATACATTGAAGATATTCGCTCCGGCTGGGACTCGAACCCAGGCCACTCGCTTGGAAGACCAGCGGTCTAGCCATTAGGCTATCGGAGTTCTGTCGAGCGGAGTCTTACTGCCTGACTGATACTGCCTGACTGACAGACTGACTCACTGACTGACTGATACTGACTGACTGACACACTGACTGACCGAGACTGACTGACTAACTGCCTGACTGACTGAGACTGGACTGACTGACTGACTGACTGACTGACTGACTAACTGACTGACTGAGACTGACTGACTGACTGCTTGACTCTCTGACTGGCTATTTCACTGACTGACTGAATGACTAAATGACTGACTGACACTGACTGACTGCTTGACTACCTGACTGACTGCTTGACTGACTAACTGACTGGACAGGACTGACCGACTGACAGACTGACTGAATAAGGATGACTGACAGACTGACTGAATAAGGCTGACTGACTGACTGACTGACAGACTGACTGAATAAGGCTGACCGACTGACTGACTGCCTGACTGACTGACTGACTGAATGACTGACTGACTGACTGACTGACCGAGACTGACTGACTGACTGACTGAGACTGGACTGGACTGACTGACTGACTGACTGACTGAGACTGACTGACTGCTTTAGTGACTAACTGACTGCACAGGACTGACCGACTGACTGACTGACTGACTGCCTGACTGACTGACTGACTGAATGACTGACTGACTGAGACTAAATGACTGACTGCTTGACTGACTGGCTGAAGGACTAACTGACTGACTGAGTGACTGACTGACTGGACTGACTGACTGAGACTGAATGACTGAGTGCTTGACTGATTGACTGTCAGACTGACTGACTGACTTCGCAAAAGGGAAAAATAAAAAAAAATAAAAAAATTATAAAACTAGAAAAAAATATTTGCATTTAAGATTTCCTTTCCGGCCGGGACTCGAACCCAGTACCACGCACTAGGAACCCAACGGTCTAGCCATTAGGCTATCGGAGCTCTGTCGATGGAAGTCTTAAATATAATAAAAACAAAAATGCACCTTGGTAATTATTGATTCAAACACTTTGAAATTTACAGGTCGAATAATTAAACTGACTCAGAATTTTTCTCCCTACATAAATAATCAATATTCGCAAAAGAGAAAAATTAAAAAAAAAGAAGAAGAAATTTCAAATTAGAAACTAAAAGTATACATTGAAGATTTTCGTTCAGGCTGGGACTCGAACCCAGGGCCACTCACTTGGAAGCCTAACACTCTAGCCATTAGTCTATGGGAGCTCTGTCGGTGGGAGTTTTAAATATAATAAAAACAAAAAATGCACCTTGGTAATTGTTTATTTAAACACTTTGAAATCTTCGTGTCGAAAAATTAAACTGACTCAGAATTTTCTTCCCTACATAAATAATCAATAATTGCAAAGGAAAGAAATTGAAAAAAAAAGAATTTTCAAATTAGAAAAGAAATATATACATTGAAGATATTCGCTCCGGCTGGGACTCGAACCCAGGCCACTCGCTTGGAAGACCAGCGGTCTAGCCATTAGGCTATCGGAGTTCTGTCGAGCGGAGTCTTACTGCCTGACTGACAGACTGACTCACTGACTGACTGATACTGACTGACTGACACACTGACTGACCGAGACTGACTGACTAACTGCCTGACTGACTGAGACTGGACTGACTGACTGACTGACTGACTGACTGACTAACTGACTGACTGAGACTGACTGACTGACTGCTTGACTCTCTGACTGGCTATTTCACTGACTGACTGAATGACTAAATGACTGACTGACACTGACTGACTGACTGCTTGACTACCTGACTGACTGCTTGACTGACTAACTGACTGGACAGGACTGACCGACTGACTGACTGACAGACTGACTGAATAAGGATGACTGACAGACTGACTGAATAAGGCTGACTGACTGACTGACTGACAGACTGACTGAATAAGGCTGACCGACTGACTGACTGCCTGACTGACTGACTGACTGAATGACTGACTGACTGACTGACTGACCGAGACTGACTGACTGAGACTGGACTGGACTGACTGACTGACTGACTGACTGAGACTGACTGACTGCTTTAGTGAATAACTGACTGCACAGGACTGACCGACTGACTGACTGACTGCCTGACTGACTGACTGACTGAATGACTGACTGACTGAGACTAAATGACTGACTGCTTGACTGACTGGCTGAAGGACTAACTGACTGACTGAGTGACTGACTGACTGAGACTGAATGACTGAGTGCTTGACTGATTGACTGTCAGACTGACTGACTGACTTCGCAAAAGGGAAAAATAAAAAAAAAAGAATTATAAAATTAGAAAAAAATATTTGCATTTAAGATTTCCTTTCCGGCCGGGGCTCGAACCCAGTACCACGCGCTTGGAACCCAACGGTCTAGCCATTAGGCTATCGGAGCTCTGTCGATGGAAGTCTTAAATATAATAAAAACAAAAAATGCACCTCGGTAATTCTTGATTCAAACACATTGAAATTTACAGGTCAAATAATTAAACTGACTCAGAATTTTTCTCCCTACATAAATAATCAATATTCGCAAAAGAGAAAAATTTAAAAAAAAGAAGAAATTTCAAATTAGAAACTAAAAGTATACATTGAAGATTTTCGTTCAGGCTGGGACTCGAACCCAGGGCCACTCGCTTGGAAGCCTAACACTCTAGCCATTAGTCTATGGGAGCTCTGTCGGTGGGAGTTTTAAATATAATAAAAACAAAAAATGCACCTTGGTAATTGTTTATTTAAACACTTTGAAAACTTCGTGTCGAAAAATTAAACTGACTCAGAATTTTCTTCCCTACATAAATAATCAATAATTGCAAAGGAAAGAAATTGAAAAAAAAAAGAATTTTCAAATTAGAAAAGAAATATATACATTGAAGATATTCGCTCCGGCTGGGACTCGAACCCAGGCCACTCGCTTGGAAGACCAGCGGTCTAGCCATTAGGCTATCGGAGTTCTGTCGAGCGGAGTCTTACTGCCTGACTGATACTGCCTGACTGACAGACTGACTCACTGACTGACTGATACTGACTGACTGACTCACTGACTGACCGAGACTGACTGACTAACTGCCTGACTGACTGAGACTGGACTGACTGACTGACTGACTGACTGACTGACTGACTGACTGAGACTGACTGACTGACTGCTTGACTCTCTGACTGGCTATTTCACTGACTGACTGAATGACTAAATGACTGACTGACACTGACTGACTGACTGCTTGACTACCTGATTGACTGCTTGACTGACTAACTGACTGGACAGGACTGACCGACTGACTGACTGACAGACTGACTGAATAAGGATGACTGACAGACTGACTGAATAAGGCTGACTGACTGACTGACTGACAGACTGACTGAATAAGGCTGACCGACTGACTGACTGCCTGACTGACTGACTGACTGAATGACTGACTGACTGACTGACCGAGACTGACTGACTGACTGACTGAGACTGACTGACTGCTTTAGTGACTAACTGACTGCACAGGACTGACCGACTGACTGACTGACTGACTGCCTGACTGACTGACTGACTGAATGACTGACTGCTTGACTGACTGGCTGAAGGACTAACTGACTGACTGAGTGACTGACTGACTGGACTGACTGACTGAGACTGAATGACTGAGTGCTTGACTGATTGACTGTCAGACTGACTGACTGACTTCGCAAAAGGGAAAAATAAAAAAAAAAGAATTATAAAATTAGAAAAAAATATTTGCATTTAAGATTTCCTTTCCGGCCGGGACTCGAACCCAGTACCACGCGCTAGGAACCCAACGGTCTAGCCATTAGGCTATCGGAGCTCTGTCGATGGAAGTCTTAAATATAATAAAAACAAAAAATGCACCTTGGTAATTATTGATTCAAACACTTTGGAATTTACAGGTCGAATAATTAAACTGACTCAGAATTTTTCTCCCTACATAAATAATCAATATTCGCAAAAGAGAAAAATTTAAAAAAAAAGAAGAAGAAATTTCAAATTAGAAACTAAAAGTATACATTGAAGATTTTCGTTCAGGCTGGGACTCGAACCCAGGGCCACTCGCTTGGAAGCCTAACACTCTAGCCATTAGTCTATGGGAGCTCTGTCGGTGGGAGTTTTAAATATAATAAAAACAAAAAATGCACCTTGGTAATTGTTTATTTAAACACTTTGAAATCTTCGTGTCGAAAAATTAAACTGACTCAGAATTTTCTTCCCTACATAAATAATCAATAATTGCAAAGGAAAGAAATTGAAAAAAAAAAGAATTTTCAAATTAGAAAAGAAATATATACATTGAAGATATTCGCTCCGGCTGGGACTCGAACCCAGGCCACTCGCTTGGAAGACCAGCGGTCTAGCCATTAGGCTATCGGAGTTCTGTCGAGCGGAGTCTTACTGCCTGACTGATACTGCCTGACTGACAGACTGACTCACTGACTGACTGATACTGACTGACTGACTCACTGACTGACCGAGACTGACTGACTAACTGCCTGACTGACTGAGACTGGACTGACTGACTGACTGACTGACTGACTAACTGACTGACTGAGACTGACTGACTGACTGCTTGACTCTCTGACTGGCTATTTCACTGACTGACTGAATGACTAAATGACTGACTGACACTGACTGACTGACTGCTTGACTACCTGACTGACTGCTTGACTGACTAACTGACTGGACAGGACTGACCGACTGACTGACTGACAGACTGACTGAATAAGGATGACTGACAGACTGACTGAATAAGGCTGACTGACTGACTGACTGACAGACTGACTGAATAAGGCTGACCGACTGACTGACTGCCTGACTGACTGACTGACTGAATGACTGACTGACTGACTGACCGAGACTGACTGACTGACAGACTGAGACTGGACTGGACTGACTGACTGAGACTGACTGACTGCTTTAGTGACTAACTGACTGCACAGGACTGACCGACTGACTGACTGACTGCCTGACTGACTGCCTGACTGACTGACTGACTGAATGACTGACTGCTTGACTGACTGGCTGAAGGACTAACTGACTGACTGAGTGACTGACTGACTGAGACTGAATGACTGAGACTGAATGACTGAGTGCTTGACTGATTGACTGTCAGACTGACTGACTGACTTCGCAAAAGGGAAAAATAAAAAAAAAAAAAGAATTATAAAATTAGAAAAAAATATTTGCATTTAAGATTTCCTTTCCAGCCGGGACTCGAACCCAGTACCACGCGCTAGGAACCCAACGGTCTAGCCATTAGGCTATCGGAGCTCTGTCGATGGAAGTCTTAAATATAATAAAAACAAAAAATGCACCTTGGTAATTATTGATTCAAACACTTTGAAATTTACAGGTCGAATAATTAAACTGACTCAGAATTTTTCTCCCTACATAAATAATCAATATTCGCAAAATAGAAAAATTAAAAAAAAAAGAAGAAGAAATTTCAAATTAGAAACTAAACATATATTCGAAATATTCATATTAATTCAATGTATACTTCGAAAATATTCGAAGTATACATTGAAGATTTTCGTTCAGGCTGGGACTCGAACCCAGGGCCACTCGCTTGGAAGCCTAACACTCTAGCCATTAGTCTATGGGAGCTCTGTCGGTGGGAGTTTTAAATATAATAAAAACAAAAAATGCACCTTGGTAATTGTTTATTTAAACACTTTGAAATCTTCGTGTCGAAAAATTAAACTGACTCAGAATTTTCTTCCCTACATAAATAATCAATAATTGCAAAGGAAAGAAATTGAAAAAAAAAAGAATTTTCAAATTAGAAAAGGAATATATACATTGAAGATATTCGCTCCGGCTGGGACTCGAACCCAGGCCACTCGCTTGGAAGACCAGCGGTCTAGCCATTAGGCTATCGGAGTTCTGTCGAGCGGAGTCTTACTGCCTGACTGATACTGCCTGACTGACAGACTGACTCACTGACTGACTGATACTGACTGACTGACTCACTGACTGACCGAGACTGACTGACTGAGACTGGACTGACTGACTGACTGACTGACTGACTGACTGACTGACTGACTGAGACTGACTGACTGACTGCTTGACTCTCTGACTGGCTATTTCACTGACTGACTGAATGACTAAATGACTGACTGACTGACACTGACTGACTGACTGCTTGACTACCTGACTGACTGCTTGACTGACTAACTGACTGGACAGGACTGACCGACTGACTGACTGACAGACTGACTGAATAAGGATGACTGACAGACTGACTGAATAAGGCTGACTGACTGACTGACTGACAGACTGACTGAATAAGGCTGACCGACTGACTGACTGCCTGACTGACTGACTGACTGAATGACTGACTGACTGACTGACCGAGACTGACTGACTGACTGACTGACTGAGACTGGACTGGACTGACTGACTGACTGACTGACTGAGACTGACTGACTGCTTTAGTGACTAACTGACTGCACAGGACTGACCGACTGACTGACTGACTGACTGCCTGACTGACTGACTGACTGAATGACTGACTGACTGAGACTAAATGACTGACTGCTTGACTGACTGGCTGAAGGACTAACTGACTGACTGAGTGACTGACTGACTGGACTGACTGACTGAGACTGAATGACTGAGTGCTTGACTGATTGACTGTCAGACTGACTGACTGACTTCGCAAAAGGGAAAAATAAAAAAAAAAGAATTATAAAATTAGAAAAAAATATTTGCATTTAAGATTTCCTTTCCGGCCGGGACTCGAACCCAGTACCACGCGCTAGGAACCCAACGGTCTAGCCATTAGGCTATCGGAGCTCTGTCGATGGAAGTCTTAAATATAATAAAAACAAAAAATGCACCTTGGTAATTATTGATTCAAACACTTTGAAATTTACAGGTCGAATAATTAAACTGACTCAGAATTTTTCTCCCTACATAAATAATCAATATTCGCAAAAGAGAAAAATTAAAAAAAAAAGAAGAAGAAATTTCAAATTAGAAACTAAAAGTATACATTGAAGATTTTCGTTCAGGCTGGGACTCGAACCCAGGGCCTCTCGCTTGGAAGCCTAACACTCTAGCCATTAGTCTATGGGAGCTCTGTCGGTGGGAGTTTTAAATATAATAAAAACAAAAAATGCACCTTGGTAATTGTTTATTTAAACACTTTGAAATCTTCGTGTCGAAAAATTAAACTGACTCAGAATTTTCTTCCCTACATAAATAATCAATAATTGCAAAGGAAAGAAATTGAAAAAAAAAAAAATTTCAAATTAGAAAAGAAATATATACATTGAAGATATTCGCTCCGGCTGGGACTCGAACCCAGGCCACTCGCTTGGAAGACCAGCGGTCTAGCCATTAGGCTATCGGAGTTCTGTCGAGCGGAGTCTTACTGCCTGACTGATACTGCCTGACTGACAGACTGACTCACTGACTGACTGATACTGACTGACTGACTCACTGACTGACCGAGACTGACTGACTAACTGCCTGACTGACTGAGACTGGACTGACTGACTGACTGACTGACTGACTGACTGACTAACTGACTGACTGAGACTGACTGACTGACTGCTTGACTCTCTGACTGGCTATTTCACTGACTGACTGAATGACTAAATGACTGACTGACACTGACTGACTGACTGCTTGACTACCTGACTGACTGCTTGACTGACTAACTGACTGGACAGGACTGACCGACTGACTGACTGACAGACTGACTGAATAAGGATGACTGACAGACTGACTGAATAAGGCTGACTGACTGACTGACTGACAGACTGACTGAATAAGGATGACTGACAGACTGACTGAATAAGGCTGACTGACTGACTGACTGACAGACTGACTGAATAAGGATGACTGACAGACTGACTGAATAAGGCTGACTGACTGACTGACAGACTGACTGAATAAGGCTGACCGACTGACTGCCTGACTGACTGACTGACTGAATGACTGACTGACTGACTGACCGAGACTGACTGACTGACTGACTGAGACTGGACTGGACTGACTGACTGACTGACTGACTGCTTTAGTGACTAACTGACTGCACAGGACTGACCGACTGACTGACTGACTGACTGCCTGAATGACTGACTGACAGAATGACTGACTGACTGAGACTAAATGACTGAGTGCTTGACTGATTGACTGTCAGACTGACTGACTGACTTCGCAAAAGGGAAAAATAAAAAAAAAAGTATTATAAAATTAGAAAAAAATATTTGCATTTAAGATTTCCTTTCCGGCTGGGATTTGAACCCAGGGCGACACTCATGGAAGCCCAACGCTCTCGCCAATATACTATCGGATCTCTGTTGGTCGGTGTCTTAATTATAATAAAAACAAAAAATGCACCTTAGTAATTATTGATCTAAAATCTTTGAAATCTAAAGGTCGAATGATTAAACTGACTCAGAATTTTCTTCCGTACATAAATAATCCATATTTGCAAAAGAAAGAAATTGAAAAAAAAAAGAATCTTCAAATTAGAAGAGAAATATATACATGGAAGATTTTCGTTCCGGCCGGGACTCGAACCCAGTACCACGCGCTTGGAACCCAACGGGCTAGCCATTAGGCTATCGGAGCTCTGTCGACGGAAGTCCTAAATATAATAAAAACAAAAAATGCACCTTGGTAATTATTGATTCAAACACTTTGAAATTTACAGGTCGAATAATTAAACTGACTCAGAATTTTTCTCCCTACATAAATAATCAATATTCGCAAAAGAGAAAAATTAAAAAAAAAGAAGAAGAAATTTCAAATTAGAAACTAAAAGTATACATTGAAGATTTTCGTTCAGGCTGGGACTCGAACCCAGGGCCACTCGTTTGGAAGCCTAACACTCTAGCCATTAGTCTATGGGAGCTCTGTCGGTGGGAGTTTTAAATATAATAAAAACAAAAAATGCACCTTGGTAATTGTTTATTTAAACACTTTGAAATCTTCGTGTCGAAAAATTAAACTGACTCAGAATTTTCTTCCCTACATAAATAATCAATAATTGCAAAGGAAAGAAATTGAGAAAAAAAAAGAATTTTCAAATTAGAAAAGAAATATATACATTGAAGATATTCGCTCCGGCTGGGACTCGAACCCAGGCCACTCGCTTGGAAGACCAGCGGTCTAGCCATTAGGCTATCGGAGTTCTGTCGAACGGAGTCTTACTGCCTGACTGATACTGCCTGACTGACAGACTGACTCACTGACTGACTGATACTGACTGACTGACTCACTGACTGACCGAGACTGACTGACTAACTGCCTGACTGACTGAGACTGGACTGACTGACTGACTGACTGACTGACTGACTGACTGAGACTGACTGACTGACTGCTTGACTCTCTGACTGGCTATTTCACTGACTGACTGAATGACTAAATGACTGACTGACACTGACTGACTGACTGTATGACTACCTGACTGACTGCTTGACTGAGCAACTGACTGGACAGGACTGACCGACTGACTGACTGACAGACTGACTGAATAAGGATGACTGACAGACTGACTGAATAAGGCTGACTGACTGACTGACTGACAGACTGACTGAATAAGGCTGACCGACTGACTGACTGCCTGACTGACTGACTGACTGAATGACTGACTGACTGACTGACCGAGACTGACTGACTGACTGACTGAGACTGGACTGGACTGACTGACTGACTGACTGACTGAGACTGACTGACTGCTTTAGTGACTAACTGACTGCACAGGACTGACCGACTGACTGACTGACTGACTGCCTGACTGACTGACTGACTGAATGACTGACTGACTGAGACTAAATGACTGACTGCTTGACTGACTGGCTGAAGGACTAACTGACTGACTGAGTGACTGACTGACTGGACTGACTGACTGAGACTGAATGACTGAGTGCTTGACTGATTGACTGTCAGACTGACTGACTGACTTCGCAAAAGGGAAAAATAAAAAAAAAAAATTATAAAATTAGAAAAAAACATTTGCATTTAAGATTTCCTTTCCGGCCGGGACTCGAACCCAGTACCACGCGCTAGGAACCCAACGGTCTAGCCATTAGGCTATCGGAACTCTGTCGATGGAAGTCTTAAATATAATAAAAACAAAAAATGCACCTTGGAAATTATTGATTCAAACACTTTGAAATTTACAGGTCGAATAATTAAACTGACTCAGAATTTTTCTCCCTATATAAATAATCAGTATTCGCAAAAGAGAAAAATTAAAAAAAAAAAAGAAGAAGAAATTTCAAATTAGAAACTAAAATATACATTGAAGATATTCGCTCCGGCTGGGACTCGAACCCAGGCCACTCGCTTGGAAGACCAGCGGTCTAGCCATTAGGCTATCGGAGTTCTGTCGAAGGGAGTCTTACTGCCTGACTGATACTGCCTGACTGATACTGCCTGACTGACAGACTGACTCACTGACTGACTGATACTGACTGACTGACTCACTGACTGACCGAGACTGACTGACTAACTGCCTGACTGACTGAGACTGGACTGACTGACTGACTGACTGACTGACTGACTAACTGACTGACTGAGACTGACTGACTGACTGCTTGACTCTCTGACTGGCTATTTCACTGACTGACTGAATGACTAAATGACTGACTGACACTGACTGACTGACTGTATGACTACCTGACTGACTGCTTGACTGAGTAACTGACTGGACAGGACTGACCGACTGACTGACTGACAGACTGACTGAATAAGGATGACTGACAGACTGACTGAATAAGGCTGACTGACTGACTGACTGACAGACTGACTGAATAAGGCTGACCGACTGACTGACTGCCTGACTGACTGACTGACTGAATGACTGACTGACTGACTGACCGAGACTGACTGACTGACTGACTGAGACTGGACTGGACTGACTGACTGACTGACTGACTGCTTTAGTGACTAACTGACTGCACAGGACTGACCGACTGACTGACTGACTGACTGCCTGACTGACTGACTGCCTGACTGACTGACTGACTGAATGACTGACTGACTGAGACTAAATGACTGACTGCTTGACTGACTGGCTGAAGGACTAACTGACTGACTGAGTGACTGACTGACTGGACTGACTGACTGAGACTGAATGACTGAGTGCTTGACTGATTGACTGTCAGACTGACTGACTGACTTCGCAAAAGGGAAAAATAAAAAAAAATAATTATAAAATTAGAAAAAAATATTTGCATTTAAGATTTCCTTTCCGGCCGGGACTCGAACCCAGTACCACGCGCTAGGAACCCAACGGTCTAGCCATTAGGCTATCGGAGCTCTGTCGATGGAAGTCTTAAATATAATAAAAACAAAAAATGCACCTTGGAAATTATTGATTCAAACACTTTGAAATTTACAGGTCGAATAATTAAACTGACTCAGAATTTTTCTCCCTACATAAATAATCAATATTCGCAAAAGAGAAAAATTAAAAAAAAAAAAAGAAGAAGAAATTTCAAATTAGAAACTAAAAGTATACATTGAAGATTTTCGTTCAGGCTGGGACTCGAACCCAAGGCCACTCGCTTGGATGCCTAACACTCTAGCCATTAGTCTATGGGAGCTCTGTCGGTGGGAGTTTTAAATATAATAAAAACAAAAAATGCACCTTGGTAATTGTTTATTTAAGCACTTTGAAATCTTCGTGTCGGAAAATTAAACTGACTCAGAATTTTCTTCCCTACATAAATAATCAATAATTGCAAAGGAAAGAAATTGAAAAAAAAAAGAATTTTCAAATTAGAAAAGAAATATATACATTGAAGATATTCGCTCCGGCTGGGTCTGGAACCCAGGCCACTCGCTTGGAAGACCAGCGGTCTAGCCATTAGGCTATCGGAGTTCTGTCGAGCGGAGTCTTACTGCCTGACTGATACTGCCTGACTGACAGACTGACTCACTGACTGACTGATACTGACTGACTGACTCACTGACTGACCGAGACTGACTGACTAACTGCCTGACTGACTGAGACTGGACTGACTGACTGACTGACTGACTGAATGACTAACTGACTGACTGAGACTGACTGACTGACTGCTTGACTCTCTGACTGGCTATTTCACTGACTGACTGAATGACTAAATGACTGACTGACACTGACTGACTAACTGCTTGACTACCTGACTGACTGCTTGACTGACTGACTGGACAGGACTGACCGACTGACTGACTGACAGACTGACTGAATAAGGATGACTGACAGACTGACTGAATAAGGCTGACTGACTGACTGACTTACAGACTGACTGAATAAGGCTGACCGACTGACTGACTGCCTGACTGACTGACTGACTGAATGACTGACTGACTGACTGACCGAGACTGACTGACTGACTGACTGAGACTGGACTGGACTGACTGACTGACTGACTGACTGAGACTGACTGACTGCTTTAGTGACTAACTGACTGCACAGGACTGACCGACTGACTGACTGACTGACTGCCTGACTGACTGACTGACTGAATGACTGACTGACTGAGACTAAATAACTGACTGCTTGACTGACTGGCTGAAGGACTAACTGACTGACTGAGTGACTGACTGACTGGACTGACTGACTGAGACTGAATGACTGAGTGCTTGACTGATTGACTGTCAGACTGACTGACTGACTTCGCAAAAGGGAAAAATAAAAAAAAAAGAATTATAAAATTAGAAAAAAATATTTGCATTTAAGATTTCCTTTCCGGCCGGGACTCGAACCCAGTACCACGCGCTAGGAACCCAACGGTCTAGCCATTAGGCTATCGGAGCTCTGTCGATGGAAGTCTTAAATATAATAAAAACAAAAAATGCACCTTGGTAATTATTGATTCAAACACTTTGAAATTTACAGGTCGAATAATTAAACTGACTCAGAATTTTTCTCCCTACATAAATAATCAATATTCGCAAAAGAGAAAAATTAAAAAAAAAAGAAGAAGAAATTTCAAATTAGAAACTAAAAGTATACATTGAAGATTTTCGTTCAGGCTGGGACTCGAACCCAGGGCCACTCGCTTGGAAGCCTAACACTCTAGCCATTAGTCTATGGGAGCTCTGTCGGTGGGAGTTTTAAATATAATAAAAACAAAAAATGCACCTTGGTAATTGTTTATTTAAACACTTTGAAATCTTTGTGTCGAAAAATTAAACTGACTCAGAATTTTCTTCCCTACATAAATAATCAATAATTGCAAAGGAAAGAAATTGAAAAAAAAAAGAATTTTCAAATTAGAAAAGAAATATATACATTGAAGATATTCGCTCCGGCTGGGACTCGAACCCAGGCCACTCGCTTGGAAGACCAGCGGTCTAGCCATTAGGCTATCAGAGTTCTGTCGAGCGGAGTCTTACTGCCTGACTGATACTGCCTGACTGACAGACTGACTCACTGACTGACTGATACTGACTGACTGACTCACTGACTGACCGAGACTGACTGACTGAGACTGGACTGACTGACTGACTGACTGACTGACTGACTAACTGACTGACTGAGACTGACTGACTGACTGCTTGACTCTCTGACTGGCTATTTCACTGACTGACTGAATGACTAAATGACTGACTGACACTGACTGACTGACTGCTTGACTACCTGACTGACTGCTTGACTGACTAACTGACTGGACAGGACTGACCGACTGACTGACTGACAGACTGACTGAATAAGGATGACTGACAGACTGACTGAATAAGGCTGACTGACTGACTGACTGACAGACTGACTGAATAAGGCTGACCGACTGACTGACTGCCTGACTGACTGACTGACTGAATGACTGACTGACTGACTGACCGAGACTGACTGACTGACTGACTGAGACTGGACTGGACTGACTGACTGACTGACTGACTGACTGAGACTGACTGACTGCTTTAGTGACTAACTGACTGCACAGGACTGACCGACTGACTGACTGACTGACTGCCTGACTGACTGACTGACTGAATGACTGACTGAATGACTGACTGACTGAGACTAAATGACTGACTGCTTGACTGACTGGCTGAAGGACTAACTGACTGACTGAGTGACTGACTGACTGAACTGACTGACTGAGACTGAATGACTGAGTGCTTGACTGATTGACTGTCAGACTGACTGACTGACTTCGCAAAAGGGAAAAATAAAAAAAAAAGAATTATAAAATTAGAAAAAAATATTTGCATTTAAGATTTCCTTTCCGGCCGGGACTCGAACCCAGTACCACGCGCTAGGAACCCAACGGTCTAGCCATTAGGCTATCGGAGCTCTGTCGATGGAAGTCTTAAATATAATAAAAACAAAAAATGCACCTTGGTAATTATTGATTCAAACACTTTGAAATTTACAGGTCGAATAATTAAACTGACTCAGAATTTTTCTCCCTACATAAATAATCAATATTCGCAAAAGAGAAAAATTAAAAAAAAAAGAAGAAGAAATTTCAAATTAGAAACTAAAAGTATACATTGAAGATTTTCGTTCAGGCTGAGACTCGAACCCAGGGCCTCTCGCTTGGAAGCCTAACACTCTAGCCATTAGTCTATGGGAGCTCTGGCGGTGGGAGTTTTAAATATAATAAAAACAAAAAATGCACCTTGGTAATTGTTTATTTAAACACTTTGAAATCTTCGTGTCGAAAAATTAAACTGACTCAGAATTTTCTTCCCTACATAAATAATCAATAATTGCAAAGGAAAGAAATGGAAAAAAAAAAGAATTTTCAAATTAGAAAAGAAATATATACATTGAAGATATTCGCTAAGGCTGGGACTCGAACCCAGGCCACTCGCTTGGAAGACCAGCGGTTTAGCCATTAGGCTATCGGAGTTCTGTCGAGCGGAGTCTTACTGCCTGACTGATACTGCCTGACTGACAGACTGACTCACTGACTGACTGATACTGACTGACTGACTCACTGACTGACCGAGACTGACTGACTAACTGCCTGACTGACTGAGACTGGACTGACTGACTGACTGACTGACTGACTGACTAACTGACTGACTGAGACTGACTGACTGACTGCTTTACTCTCTGACTGGCTATTTCACTGACTGACTGAATGACTAAATGACTGACTGACACTGACTGACTGACTGCTTGACTACCTGACTGACTGCTTGACTGACTAACTGACTGGACAGGACTGACCGACTGACTGACTGACAGACTGACTGAATAAGGAAGACTGACAGACTGACTGAATAAGGCTGACTGACTAACTGACTGACATACTGACTGAATAAGGATTACTGACAGACTGACTGAATAAGGCTGACTGACTGACTGACTGACAGACTGACTGAATAAGGCTGACCGACTGACTGACTGAATGACTGACTGACTGACTGACCGAGACTGACTGACTGACTGACTGAGACTGGACTGGACTGACTGACTGATTGACTGACTGAGACTGACTGACTGCTTTAGTGACTAACTGACTGCACAGGACTGACCGACTGACTGACTGACTGACTGCCTGACTGACTGACTGACTGAATGACTGACTGACTGAGACTAAATGACTGACTGCTTGACTGACTGGCTGAAGGACTAACTGACTGACTGAGTGACTGACTGACTGGTCTGACTGACTGAGACTGAATGACTGAGTGCTTGACTGATTGACTGTCAGACTGACTGACTGACTTCGCAAAAGGGAAAAATAAAAAAAAAAGAATTATAAAATTAGAAAAAAATATTTGCATTTAAGATTTCCTTTCCGGCCGGGACTCGAACCCAGTACCACGCGCTAGGAACCCAACGGTCTAGCCATTAGGCTATCGGAGCTCTGTCGATGGAAGTCTTAAATATAATAAAAACAAAAAATGCACCTTGGTAATTATTGATTCAAACACTTTGAAATTTACAGGTCGAATAATTAAACTGACTCAGAATTTTTCTCCCTACATAAATAATCAATATTCGCAAAAGAGAAAAATTAAAAAAAAAGAAGAAGAAATTTCAAATTAGAAACTAAAAGTATACATTGAAGATTTTCGTTCAGGCTGGGACTCGAACCCAGGGCCACTCGCTTGGAAGCCTAACACTCTAGCCATTAGTCTATGGGAGCTCTGTCGGTGGGAGTTTTAAATGTAATAAAAACAAAAAATGCACCTTTGTAATTGTTTATTTAAACACTTTGAAATCTTCGTGTCGAAAAATTAAACTGACTCAGAATTTTCTTCCCTACATAAATAATCAATAATTGCAAAGGAAAGAAATTGAAAAAAAAAAGAATTTTCAAATTAGAAAAGAAATATATACATTGAAGATATTCGCTCCGGCTGGGACTCGAACCCAGGCCACTCGCTTGGAAGACCAGCGGTCTAGCCATTAGGCTATCAGAGTTCTGTCGAGCGGAGTCTTACTGCCTGACTGATACTGCCTGACTGACAGACTGACTCACTGACTGACTGATACTGACTGACTGACTCACTGACTGACCGAGACTGACTGACTAACTGCCTGACTGACTGAGACTGGACTGACTGACTGACTGACTGACTGACTGACTGACTGAGACTGACTGACTGACTGCTTGACTCTCTGACTGGCTATTTCACTGACTGACTGAATGACTAAATGACTGACTGACACTGACTGACTGACTGCTTGACTACCTGACTGACTGCTTGACTGACTAACTGACTGGACAGGACTGACCGACTGACTGACTGACAGACTGACTGAATAAGGATGACTGACAGACTGACTGAATAAGGATGACTGACAGACTGACTGAATAAGGCTGACTGACTGACTGACTGACAGACTGACTGAATAAGGCTGACTGACTGACTGACTGACAGACTGACTGAATAAGGATGACTGACAGACTGACTGAATAAGGCTGACTGACTGACTGACAGACTGACTGAATAAGGCTGACCGACTGACTGCCTGACTGACTGACTGACTGACTGAATGACTGACTGAATGAGTGACCGAGACTGACTGACTGACTGACTGAGACTGGACTGGACTGACTGACTGACTGACTGACTGAGACTGACTGACTGCTTTAGTGACTAACTGACTGCACAGGACTGACCGACTGACTGACTGACTGACTGCCTGAATGACTGACTGACAGAATGACTGACTGACTGAGACTAAATGACTGACTGCTTGACTGACTGGCTGAAGGACTAACTGACTGACTGAGTGACTGACTGACTGGACTGACTGACTGAGACTGAATGACTGAGTGCTTGACTGATTGACTGTCAGACTGACTGACTGACTTCGCAAAAGGGAAAAATAAAAAAAAAAGTATTATAAAATTAGAAAAAAATATTTGCATTTAAGATTTCCTTTCCGGCTGGGATTTGAACCCAGGGCGACACTCATGGAAGCCCAACGCTCTCGCCAATATACTATCGGATCTCTGTTGGTCGGTGTCTTAATTATAATAAAAACAAAAAATGCACCTTAGTAATTATTGATCTAAAATCTTTGAAATCTAAAGGTCGAATGATTAAACTGACTCAGAATTTTCTTCCGTACATAAATAATCCATATTTGCAAAAGAAAGAAATTGAAAAATAAAAGAATCTTCAAATTAGAAGAGAAATATATACATGGAAGATTTTCGTTCCGGCCGGGACTCGAACCCAGTACCACGCGCTTGGAACCCAACGGTCTAGCCATTAGGCTATCGGAGCTCTGTCGATGGAAGTCTGAAATATAATAAAAACAAAAAATGCACCTTGGTAATTATTGATTCAAACACTTTGAAATTTACAGGTCGAATAATTAAACTGACTCAGAATTTTTCTCCCTACATAAATAATCAATATTCGCAAAAGAGAAAAATTAAAAAAAAAAGAAGAAGAAATTTCAAATTAGAAACTAAAAGTATACATTGAAGATTTTCGTTCAGGCTGGGACTCGAACCCAGGGCCACTCGCTTGGAAGCCTAACACTCTAGCCATTAGTCTATGGGAGCTCTGTCGGTGGGAGTTTTAAATATAATAAAAACAAAAAATGCACCTTGGTAATTGTTTATTTAAACACTTTGAAATCTTCGTGTCGAAAAATTAAACTGACTCAGAATTTTCTTCCCTACATAAATAATCAATAATTGCAAAGGAAAGAAATTGAGAAAAAAAAAGAATTTTCAAATTAGAAAAGAAATATATACATTGAAGATATTCGCTCCGGCTGGGACTCGAACCCAGGCCACTCGCTTGGAAGACCAGCGGTCTAGCCATTAGGCTATCGGAGTTCTGTCGAGCGGAGTCTTACTGCCTGACTAATACTGCCTGACTGACAGACTGACTCACTGACTGACTGATACTGACTGACTGACTCACTGACTGACCGAGACTGACTGACTAACTGCCTGACTGACTGAGACTGGACTGACTGACTGACTGACTGACTGACTGACTGAGACTGACTGACTGACTGCTTGACTCTCTGACTGGCTATTTCACTGACTGACTGAATGACTAAATGACTGACTGACACTGACTGACTGACTGTATGACTACCTGACTGACTGCTTGACTGAGTAACTGACTGGACAGGACTGACCGACTGACTGACTGACAGACTGACTGAATAAGGATGACTGACAGACTGACTGAATAAGGCTGACTGACTGACTGACTGACAGACTGACTGAATAAGGCTGACCGACTGACTGACTGCCTGACTGACTGACTGACTGAATGACTGACTGACTGACTGACCGAGACTGACTGACTGAGACTGGACTGGACTGATTGACTGACTGACTGACTGAGACTGACTGACTGCTTTAGTGACTAACTGACTGCACAGGACTGACCGACTGACTGACTGACTGACTGCCTGACTGACTGACTGACTGAATGACTGACTGACTGAGACTAAATGACTGACTGCTTGACTGACTGGCTGAAGGACTAACTGACTGACTGAGTGACTGACTGACTGGACTGACTGACTGAGACTGAATGACTGAGTGCTTGACTGATTGACTGTCAGACTGACTGACTGACTTCGCAAAAGGGAAAAATAAAAAAAAAGAATTATAAAATTAGAAAAAAATATTTGCATTTAAGATTTCCTTTCCGGCCGGGACTCGAACCCAGTACCACGCGCTAGGAACCCAACGGTCTAGCCATTAGGCTATCGGAGCTCTGTCGATGGAAGTCTTAAATATAATAAAAACAAAAAAATGCACCTTGGAAATTATTGATTCAAACACTTTGAAATTTACAGGTCGAATAATTAAACTGACTCAGAATTTTTCTCAGTACATAAATAATCAATATTCGCAAAAGAGAAAAATTAAAAAAAAAAAGAAGAAGAAATTTCAAATTAGAAACTAAAAGTATACATTGAAGATTTTCGTTCAGGCTGGGACTCGAACCCAGGGCCACTCGCTTGGAAGCCTAACACTCTAGCCATTAGTCTATGGGAGCTCTGTCGGTGGGAGTTTTAAATATAATAAAAACAAAAAATGCACCTTGGTAATTGTTTATTTAAGCACTTTGAAATCTTCGTGTCGAAAAATTAAACTGACTCAGAATTTTCTTCCCTACATAAATAATCAATAATTGCAAAGGAAAGAAATTGAAAAAAAAAAAGAATTTTCAAATTAGAAAAGAAATATATACATTGAAGATATTCGCTCCGGCTGGGACTGGAACCCAGGCCACTCGCTTGGAAGACCAGCGGTCTAGCCATTAGGCTATCGGAGTTCTGTCGAGCGGAGTCTTACTGCCTGACTGATACTGCCTGACTGACAGACTGACTCACTGACTGACTGATACTGACTGACTGACTCACTGACTGACCGAGACTGACTGACTGAGACTGGACTGACTGACTGACTGACTGACTGACTGACTAACTGACTGACTGAGACTGACTGACTGACTGCTTGACTCTCTGACTGGCTATTTCACTGACTGACTGAATGACTAAATGACTGACTGACACTGACTGACTGACTGCTTGACTACCTGACTGACTGCTTGACTGACTAACTGACTGGACAGGACTGACCGACTGACTGACTGACAGACTGACTGAATAAGGATGACTGACAGACTGACTGAATAAGGCTGACTGACTGACTGACTGACAGACTGACTGAATAAGGCTGACCGACTGACTGACTGCCTGACTGACTGACTGACTGAATGACTGACTGACTGACTGACCGAGACTGACTGACTGACTGACTGAGACTGGACTGACTGACTGACTGACTGACTGACTGAGACTGACTGACTGCTTTAGTGACTAACTGACTGCACAGGACTGACCGACTGACTGACTGACTGACTGCCTGACTGACTGACTGACTGAATGACTGACTGAATGACTGACTGACTGAGACTAAATGACTGACTGCTTGACTGACTGGCTGAAGGACTAACTGACTGACTGAGTGACTGACTGACTGAACTGACTGACTGAGACTGAATGACTGAGTGCTTGACTGATTGACTGTCAGACTGACTGACTGACTTCGCAAAAGGGAAAAATAAAAAAAAAAGAATTATAAAATTAGAAAAAAATATTTGCATTTAAGATTTCCTTTCCGGCCGGGACTCGAACCCAGTACCACGCGCTAGGAACCCAACGGTCTAGCCATTAGGCTATCGGAGCTCTGTCGATGGAAGTCTTAAATATAATAAAAACAAAAAATGCACCTTGGTAATTATTGATTCAAACACTTTGAAATTTACAGGTCGAATAATTAAACTGACTCAGAATTTTTCTCCCTACATAAATAATCAATATTCGCAAAAGAGAAAAATTAAAAAAAAAAGAAGAAGAAATTTCAAATTAGAAACTAAAAGTATACATTGAAGATTTTCGTTCAGGCTGAGACTCGAACCCAGGGCCTCTCGCTTGGAAGCCTAACACTCTAGCCATTAGTCTATGGGAGCTCTGGCGGTGGGAGTTTTAAATATAATAAAAACAAAAAATGCACCTTGGTAATTGTTTATTTAAACACTTTGAAATCTTCGTGTCGAAAAATTAAACTGACTCAGAATTTTCTTCCCTACATAAATAATCAATAATTGCAAAGGAAAGAAATGGAAAAAAAAAAGAATTTTCAAATTAGAAAAGAAATATATACATTGAAGATATTCGCTAAGGCTGGGACTCGAACCCAGGCCACTCGCTTGGAAGACCAGCGGTTTAGCCATTAGGCTATCGGAGTTCTGTCGAGCGGAGTCTCACTGCCTGACTGATACTGCCTGACTGACAGACTGACTCACTGACTGACTGATACTGACTGACTGACTCACTGACTGACCGAGACTGACTGACTAACTGCCTGACTGACTGAGACTGGACTGACTGACTGACTGACTGACTGACTGACTAACTGACTGACTGAGACTGACTGACTGACTGCTTTACTCTCTGACTGGCTATTTCACTGACTGACTGAATGACTAAATGACTGACTGACACTGACTGACTGACTGCTTGACTACCTGACTGACTGCTTGACTGACTAACTGACTGGACAGGACTGACCGACTGACTGACTGACAGACTGACTGAATAAGGAAGACTGACAGACTGACTGAATAAGGCTGACTGACATACTGACTGAATAAGGATTACTGACAGACTGACTGAATAAGGCTGACTGACTGACTGACTGACAGACTGACTGAATAAGGCTGACCGACTGACTGACTGCCTGACTGACTGACTGACTGAATGACTGACTGACTGACTGACCGAGACTGACTGACTGACTGACTGAGACTGGACTGGACTGACTGACTGATTGACTGACTGAGACTGACTGACTGCTTTAGTGACTAACTGACTGCACAGGACTGACCGACTGACTGACTGACTGACTGCCTGACTG
Source organism: Uloborus diversus (assembly GCF_026930045.1). Taxonomy (NCBI): domain Eukaryota; kingdom Metazoa; phylum Arthropoda; class Arachnida; order Araneae; family Uloboridae; genus Uloborus; species Uloborus diversus. The sequence continues at coordinate 146,294 of NW_026558406.1, forward strand.
ACTGACTGACTGAATGACTGACTGACTGAGACTAAATGACTGACTGCTTGACTGACTGGCTGAAGGACTAACTGACTGACTGAGTGACTGACTGACTGGTCTGACTGACTGAGACTGAATGACTGAGTGCTTGACTGATTGACTGTCAGACTGACTGACTGACTTCGCAAAAGGGAAAAATAAAAAAAAAAGAATTATAAAATTAGAAAAAAATATTTGCATTTAAGATTTCCTTTCCGGCCGGGACTCGAACCCAGTACCACGCGCTAGGAACCCAACGGTCTAGCCATTAGGCTATCGGAGCTCTGTCGATGGAAGTCTTAAATATAATAAAAACAAAAAATGCACCTTGGTAATTATTGATTCAAACACTTTGAAATTTACAGGTCGAATAATTAAACTGACTCAGAATTTTTCTCCCTACATAAATAATCAATATTCGCAAAAGAGAAAAATTAAAAAAAAAGAAGAAGAAATTTCAAATTAGAAACTAAAAGTATACATTGAAGATTTTCGTTCAGGCTGGGACTCGAACCCAGGGCCACTCGCTTGGAAGCCTAACACTCTAGCCATTAGTCTATGGGAGCTCTGTCGGTGGGAGTTTTAAATGTAATAAAAACAAAAAATGCACCTTTGTAATTGTTTATTTAAACACTTTGAAATCTTGGTGTCGAAAAATTAAACTGACTCAGAATTTTCTTCCCTACATAAATAATCAATAATTGCAAAGGAAAGAAATTGAAAAAAAAAAGAATTTTCAAATTAGAAAAGAAATATATACATTGAAGATATTCGCTCCGGCTGGGACTCGAACCCAGGCCACTCGCTTGGAAGACCAGCGGTCTAGCCATTAGGCTATCAGAGTTCTGTCGAGCGGAGTCTTACTGCCTGACTGATACTGCCTGACTGACAGACTGACTCACTGACTGACTGATACTGACTGACTGACTCACTGACTGACCGAGACTGACTGACTAACTGCCTGACTGACTGAGACTGGACTGACTGACTGACTGACTGACTGACTGACTGACTGAGACTGACTGACTGACTGCTTGACTCTCTGACTGGCTATTTCACTGACTGACTGAATGACTAAATGACTGACTGACACTGACTGACTGACTGCTTGACTACCTGACTGACTGCTTGACTGACTAACTGACTGGACAGGACTGACCGACTGACTGACTGACAGACTGACTGAATAAGGATGACTGACAGACTGACTGAATAAGGATGACTGACAGACTGACTGAATAAGGCTGACTGACTGACTGACTGACAGACTGACTGAATAAGGCTGACTGACTGACTGACTGACAGACTGACTGAATAAGGATGACTGACAGACTGACTGAATAAGGCTGACAGACTGACTGACAGACTGACTGAATAAGGCTGACCGACTGACTGCCTGACTGACTGACTGACTGACTGAATGACTGACTGAATGAGTGACCGAGACTGACTGACTGACTGACTGAGACTGGACTGGACTGACTGACTGACTGACTGACTGAGACTGACTGACTGCTTTAGTGACTAACTGACTGCACAGGACTGACCGACTGACTGACTGACTGACTGCCTGAATGACTGACTGACAGAATGACTGACTGACTGAGACTAAATGACTGACTGCTTGACTGACTGGCTGAAGGACTAACTGACTGACTGAGTGACTGACTGACTGGACTGACTGACTGAGACTGAATGACTGAGTGCTTGACTGATTGACTGTCAGACTGACTGACTGACTTCGCAAAAGGGAAAAATAAAAAAAAAAGTATTATAAAATTAGAAAAAAATATTTGCATTTAAGATTTCCTTTCCGGCTGGGATTTGAACCCAGGGCGACACTCATGGAAGCCCAACGCTCTCGCCAATATACTATCGGATCTCTGTTGGTCGGTGTCTTAATTATAATAAAAACAAAAAATGCACCTTAGTAATTATTGATCTAAAATCTTTGAAATCTAAAGGTCGAATGATTAAACTGACTCAGAATTTTCTTCCGTACATAAATAATCCATATTTGCAAAAGAAAGAAATTGAAAAATAAAAGAATCTTCAAATTAGAAGAGAAATATATACATGGAAGATTTTCGTTCCGGCCGGGACTCGAACCCAGTACCACGCGCTTGGAACCCAACGGTCTAGCCATTAGGCTATCGGAGCTCTGTCGATGGAAGTCTTAAATATAATAAAAACAAAAAATGCACCTTGGTAATTATTGATTCAAACACTTTGAAATTTACAGGTCGAATAATTAAACTGACTCAGAATTTTTCTCCCTACATAAATAATCAATATTCGCAAAAGAGAAAAATTAAAAAAAAAAGAAGAAGAAATTTCAAATTAGAAACTAAAAGTATACATTGAAGATTTTCGTTCAGGCTGGGACTCGAACCCAGGGCCACTCGCTTGGAAGCCTAACACTCTAGCCATTAGTCTATGGGAGCTCTGTCGGTGGGAGTTTTAAATATAATAAAAACAAAAAATGCACCTTGGTAATTGTTTATTTAAACACTTTGAAATCTTCGTGTCGAAAAATTAAACTGACTCAGAATTTTCTTCCCTACATAAATAATCAATAATTGCAAAGGAAAGAAATTGAGAAAAAAAAAGAATTTTCAAATTAGAAAAGAAATATATACATTGAAGATATTCGCTCCGGCTGGGACTCGAACCCAGGCCACTCGCTTGGAAGACCAGCGGTCTAGCCATTAGGCTATCGGAGTTCTGTCGAGCGGAGTCTTACTGCCTGACTAATACTGCCTGACTGACAGACTGACTCACTGACTGACTGATACTGACTGACTGACTCACTGACTGACCGAGACTGACTGACTAACTGCCTGACTGACTGAGACTGGACTGACTGACTGACTGACTGACTGACTGACTGAGACTGACTGACTGACTGCTTGACTCTCTGACTGGCTATTTCACTGACTGACTGAATGACTAAATGACTGACTGACACTGACTGACTGACTGTATGACTACCTGACTGACTGCTTGACTGAGTAACTGACTGGACAGGACTGACCGACTGACTGACTGACAGACTGACTGAATAAGGATGACTGACAGACTGACTGAATAAGGCTGACTGACTGACTGACTGACAGACTGACTGAATAAGGCTGACCGACTGACTGACTGCCTGACTGACTGACTGACTGAATGACTGACTGACTGACTGACCGAGACTGACTGACTGAGACTGGACTGGACTGATTGACTGACTGACTGACTGAGACTGACTGACTGCTTTAGTGACTAACTGACTGCACAGGACTGACCGACTGACTGACTGACTGACTGCCTGACTGACTGACTGACTGAATGACTGACTGACTGAGACTAAATGACTGACTGCTTGACTGACTGGCTGAAGGACTAACTGACTGACTGAGTGACTGACTGACTGGACTGACTGACTGAGACTGAATGACTGAGTGCTTGACTGATTGACTGTCAGACTGACTGACTGACTTCGCAAAAGGGAAAAATAAAAAAAAAGAATTATAAAATTAGAAAAAAATATTTGCATTTAAGATTTCCTTTCCGGCCGGGACTCGAACCCAGTACCACGCGCTAGGAACCCAACGGTCTAGCCATTAGGCTATCGGAGCTCTGTCGATGGAAGTCTTAAATATAATAAAAACAAAAAATGCACCTTGGAAATTATTGATTCAAACACTTTGAAATTTACAGGTCGAATAATTAAACTGACTCAGAATTTTTCTCAGTACATAAATAATCAATATTCGCAAAAGAGAAAAATTAAAAAAAAAAAGAAGAAGAAATTTCAAATTAGAAACTAAAAGTATACATTGAAGATTTTCGTTCAGGCTGGGACTCGAACCCAGGGCCACTCGCTTGGAAGCCTAACACTCTAGCCATTAGTCTATGGGAGCTCTGTCGGTGGGAGTTTTAAATATAATAAAAACAAAAAATGCACCTTGGTAATTGTTTATTTAAGCACTTTGAAATCTTCGTGTCGAAAAATTAAACTGACTCAGAATTTTCTTCCCTACATAAATAATCAATAATTGCAAAGGAAAGAAATTGAAAAAAAAAAGAATTTTCAAATTAGAAAAGAAATATATACATTGAAGATATTCGCTCCGGCTGGGACTGGAACCCAGGCCACTCGCTTGGAAGACCAGCGGTCTAGCCATTAGGCTATCGGAGTTCTGTCGAGCGGAGTCTTACTGCCTGACTGATACTGCCTGACTGACAGACTGACTCACTGACTGACTGATACTGACTGACTGACTCACTGACTGACCGAGACTGACTGACTAACTGCCTGACTGACTGAGACTGGACTGACTGACTGACTGACTGACTGAATGACTAACTGACTGACTGAGACTGACTGACTGACTGCTTGACTCTCTGACTGGCTATTTCACTGACTGACTGAATGACTAAATGACTGACTGACACTGACTGACTAACTGCTTGACTACCTGACTAACTGCTTGACTGACTAACTGACTGGACAGGACTGACCGACTGACTGACTGACAGACTGACTGAATAAGGATGACTGACAGACTGACTGAATAAGGCTGACTGACTGACTGACTGACAGACTGACTGAATAAGGCTGACCGACTGACTGACTGCCTGACTGACTGACTGACTGAATGACTGACTGACTGACTGACTGACCGAGACTGACTGACTGACTGACTGAGACTGGACTGGACTGACTGACTGACTGAATGACTGAGACTGACTGACTGCTTTAGTGACTAACTGACTGCACAGGACTGACCGACTGACTGACTGACTGACTGACTGCCTGACTGACTGACTGACTGAATGACTGACTGACTGAGACTAAATGACTGACTGCTTGACTGACTGGCTGAAGGACTAACTGACTGACTGAGTGACTGACTGACTGAGACTGAATGACTGAGTGCTTGACTGATTGACTGTCAGACTGACTGACTGACTTCGCAAAAGGGAAAAATAAAAAAAAAAGAATTATAAAATTAGAAAAAAATATTTGCATTTAAGATTTCCTTTCCGGCCGGGACTCGAACCCAGTACCACGCGCTAGGAACCCAACGGTCTAGCCATTAGGCTATCGGAGCTCTGTCGATGGAAGTCTTAAATATAATAAAAACAAAAAATGCACCTTGGTAATTATTGATTCAAACACTTTGAAATTTACAGGTCGAATAATTAAACTGACTCAGAATTTTTCTCCCTACATAAATAATCAATATTCGCAAAAGAGAAAAATTAAAAAAAAAGAAGAAGAAATTTCAAATTAGAAACTAAAAGTATACATTGAAGATTTTCGTTCAGGCTGGGACTCGAACCCAGGGCCACTCGCTTGGAAGCCTAACACTCTAGCCATTAGTCTATGGGAGCTCTGTCTGTGGGAGTTTTAAATATAATAAAAACAAAAAATGCACCTTGGTAATTGTTTATTTAAACACTTTGAAATCTTCGTGTCGAAAAATTAAACTGACTCAGAATTTTCTTCCCTACATAAATAATCAATAATTGCAAAGGAAAGAAATTGAAAAAAAAAAGAATTTTCAAATTAGAAAAGAAATATATACATTGAAGATATTCGCTCCGGCTGGGACTCGAACCCAGGCCACTCGCTTGGAAGACCAGCGGTCTAGCCATTAGGCTATCGGAGTTCTGTCGAGCGGAGTCTTACTGCCTGACTGATACTGCCTGACTGACAGACTGACTCACTGACTGACTGATACTGACTGACTGACTCACTGACTGACCGAGACTGACTGACTAACTGCCTGACTGACTGAGACTGGACTGACTGACTGACTGACTGACTGACTAACTGACTGACTGAGACTGACTGACTGACTGCTTGACTCTCTGACTGGCTATTTCACTGACTGACTGAATGACTAAATGACTGACTGACACTGACTGACTGACTGCTTGACTACCTGACTGACTGCTTGACTGACTAACTGACTGGACAGGACTGACCGACTGACTGACTGACAGACTGACTGAATAAGGATGACTGACAGACTGACTGAATAAGGCTGACTGACTGACTGACTGAATGACTGACTGACTGACTGACCGAGACTGACTGACTGACTGACTGAGACTGGACTGGACTGACTGACTGACTGACTGACTGAGACTGACTGACTGCTTTAGTGACTAACTGACTGCACAGGACTGACCGACTGACTGACTGACTGACTGCCTGACTGACTGACTGACTGAATGACTGACTGACTGAGACTAAATGACTGACTGCTTGACTGACTGGCTGAAGGACTAACTGACTGACTGAGTGACTGACTGACTGAGACTGAATGACTGAGTGCTTGACTGATTGACTGTCAGACTGACTGACTGACTTCGCAAAAGGGAAAAATAAAAAAAAAAGAATTATAAAATTAGAAAAAAATATTTGCATTTAAGATTTCCTTTCCGGCCGGGACTCGAACCCAGTACCACGCGCTAGGAACCCAACGGTCTAGCCATTAGGCTATCGGAGCTCTGTCGATGGAAGTCTTAAATATAATAAAAACAAAAAATGCACCTTGGTAATTATTGATTCAAACACTTTGAAATTTACAGGTCGAATAATTAAACTGACTCAGAATTTTTCTCCCTACATAAATAATCAATATTCGCAAAAGAGAAAAACTTAAAAAAAAAGAAGAAGAAATTTCAAATTAGAAACTAAAAGTATACATTGAAGATTTTCGTTCAGGCTGGGACTCAATCCCAGGGCCACTCGCTTGGAAGCCTAACACTCTAGCCATTAGTCTATGGGAGCTCTGTCTGTGGGAGTTTTAAATATAATAAAAACAAAAAATGCACCTTGGTAATTGTTTATTTAAACACTTTGAAATCTTCGTGTCGAAAAATTAAACTGACTCAGAATTTTCTTCCCTACATAAATAATCAATAATTGCAAAGGAAAGAAATTGAAAAAAAAAAGAATTTTCAAATTAGAAAAGAAATATATACATTGAAGATATTCGCTCCGGCTGGGACTCGAACCCAGGCCACTCGCTTGGAAGACCAGCGGTCTAGCCATTAGGCTATCGGAGTTCTGTCGAGCGGAGTCTTACTGCCTGACTGATACTGCCTGACTGACAGACTGACTCACTGACTGACTGATACTGACTGACTGACTCACTGACTGACCGAGACTGACTGACTAACTGCCTGACTGACTGAGACTGGACTGACTGACTGACTGACTCACTGACTGACTAACTGACTGACTGAGACTGACTGACTGACTGCTTGACTCTCTGACTGGCTATTTCACTGACTGACTGAATGACTAAATGACTGATTGACACTGACTGACTGACTGCTTGACTACCTGACTGACTGCTTGACTGACTAACTGACTGGACAGGACTGACCGACTGACTGACTGACAGACTGACTGAATAAGGATGACTGACAGACTGACTGAATAAGGCTGACTGACTGACTGACTGAATGACTGACTGACTGACTGACCGAGACTGACTGACTGACTGACTGAGACTGGACTGGACTGACTGACTGACTGACTGACTGAGACTGACTGACTGCTTTAGTGACTAACTGACTGCACAGGACTGACCGACTGACTGACTGACTGACTGCCTGACTGACTGAATGACTGACTGACTGAGACTAAATGACTGACTGCTTGACTGACTGGCTGAAGGACTAACTGACTGACTGAGTGACTGACTGACTGGACTGACTGACTGAGACTGAATGACTGAGTGCTTGACTGATTGACTGTCAGACTGACTGACTGACTTCGCAAAAGGGAAAAATAAAAAAAAAAGAATTATAAAATTAGAAAAAAATATTTGCATTTAAGATTTCCTTTCCGGCCGGGACTCGAACCCAGTACCACGCGCTAGGAACCCAACGGTCTAGCCATTAGGCTATCGGAGCTCTGTCGATGGAAGTCTTAAATATAATAAAAACAAAAAATGCACCTTGGTAATTATTGATTCAAACACTTTGAAATTTACAGGTCGAATAATTAAACTGACTCAGAATTTTTCACCCTACATAAATAATCAATATTCGCAAAAGAGAAAAATTAAAAAAAAAGAAGAAGAAATTTCAAATTAGAAACTAAAAGTATACATTGAAGATTTTCGTTCAGGCTGGGACTCGAACCCAGGGCCACTCGCTTGGAAGCCTAACACTCTAGCCATTAGTCTATGGGAGCTCTGTCGGTGGGAGTTTTAAATATAATAAAAACAAAAAATGCACCTTTGTAATTGTTTATTTAAACACTTTGAAATCTTCGTGTCGAAAAATTAAACTGACTCAGAATTTTCTTCCCTACATAAATAATCAATAATTGCAAAGGAAAGAAATTGAAAAAAAAAAGAATTTTCAAATTAGAAAAGAAATATATACATTGAAGATATTCGCTCCGGCTGGGACTCGAACCCAGGCCACTCGCTTGGAAGACCAGCGGTCTAGCCATTAGGCTATCGGAGTTCTGTCGAGCGGAGTCTTACTGCCTGACTGATACTGCCTGACTGACAGACTGACTCACTGACTGACTGATACTGACTGACTGACTCACTGACTGACCGAGACTGACTGACTAACTGCCTGACTGACTGAGACTGGACTGACTGACTGACTGACTGACTGACTGACTAACTGACTGACTGAGACTGAGTGACTGACTGCTTGACTGATTGACTGTCAGACTGACTGACTGACTTCGCAAAAGGGAAAAATAAAAAAAAAGAATTTTAAAATTAGAAAAAAATATTTGCATTTAAGATTTCCTTTCCGGCCGGGACTCGAACCCAGTACCACGCGCTAGGAACCCAACGGTCTAGCCATTAGGCTATCGGAGCTCTGTCGATGGAAGTCTTAAATATAATAAAAACAAAAAATGCACCTTGGTAATTATTGATTTAAACACTTTGAAATTTACAGGTCGAATAATTAAACTGACTCAGAATTTTTCTCCCTACATAAATAATCAATATTCGCAAAAGAGAAAAATTTAAAAAAAAAGAAGAAGAAATTTCAAATTAGAAATTAAAAGTATACATTGAAGATTTTCGTTCAGGCTGGGACTCGATCCCAGGGCCACTCGCTTGGAAGCCTAACACTCTAGCCATTAGTCTATGGGAGCTCTGTCTGTGGGAGTTTTAAATATAATAAAAACAAAAAATGCACCTTGGTAATTGTTTATTTAAACACTTTGAAATCTCTGTGTCGAAAAATTAAACTGACTCAGAATTTTCTTCCCTACATAAATAATCAATAATTGCAAAGGAAAGAAATTGAAAAAAAAAAGAATTTTCAAATTAGAAAAGAAATATATACATTGAAGATATTCGCTCCGGCTGGGACTTGAACCCAGGCCACTCGCTTGGAAGACCAGCGGTCTAGCCATTAGGCTATCGGAGTGCTGTCGAGCGGAGTCTTACTGCCTGACTGATACTGCCTGACTGACAGACTGACTCACTGACTGACTGATACTGACTGACTGACTCACTGACTGACCGAGACTGACTGACTAACTGCCTGACTGACTGAGACTGGACTGACTGACTGACTGACTGACTGACTGACTAACTGACTGACTGAGACTGACTGACTGACTGCTTGACTCTCTGACTGGCTATTTCACTGACTGACTGAATGACTAAATGACTGACTGACACTGACTGACTGACTGCTTGACTACCTGACTGACTGCTTGACTGACTAACTGACTGGACAGGACTGACCGACTGACTGACTGACAGACTGACTGAATAAGGATGACTGACAGACTGACTGAATAAGGCTGACTGACTGACTGACTGAATGACTGACTGACTGACTGACCGAGACTGACTGACTGACTGACTGAGACTGGACTGGACTGACTGACTGACTGACTGAGACTGGACTGGACTGACTGACTGACTGACTGACTGAGACTGACTGACTGCTTTAGTGACTAACTGACTGCACAGGACTGACCGACTGACTGACTGACTGACTGCCTGACTGACTGACTGACTGAATGACTGACTGAATGAGACTAAATGACTGACTGCTTGACTGACTGGCTGAAGGACTAACTGACTGACTGAGTGACTGACTGACTGAGACTGAATGACTGAGTGCTTGACTGATTGACTGTCAGACTGACTGACTGACTTCGCAAAAGGGAAAAATAAAAAAAAAAGAATTATAAAATTAGAAAAAAATATTTGCATTTAAGATTTCCTTTCCGGCCGGGACTCGAACCCAGTACCACGCGCTAGGAACCCAACGGTCTAGCCATTAGGCTATCGGAGCTCTGTCGATGGAAGTCTTAAATATAATAAAAACAAAAAATGCACCTTGGTAATTATTGATTCAAACACTTTGAAATTTACAGGTCGAATAATTAAACTGACTCAGAATTTTTCTCCCTACATAAATAATCAATATTCGCAAAAGAGAAAAATTTAAAAAAAAAGAAGAAGAAATTTCAAATTAGAAACTAAAAGTATACATTGAAGATTTTCGTTCAGGCTGGGACTCAATCCCAGGGCCACTCGCTTGGAAGCCTAACACTCTAGCCATTAGTCTATGGGAGCTCTGTCTGTGGGAGTTTTAAATATAATAAAAACAAAAAATGCACCTTGGTAATTGTTTATTTAAACACTTTGAAATCTTCGTGTCGAAAAATTAAACTGACTCAGAATTTTCTTCCCTACATAAATAATCAATAATTGCAAAGGAAAGAAATTGAAAAAAAAAAGAATTTTCAAATTAGAAAAGAAATATATACATTGAAGATATTCGCTCCGGCTGGGACTCGAACCCAGGCCACTCGCTTGGAAGACCAGCGGTCTAGCCATTAGGCTATCGGAGTTCTGTCGAGCGGAGTCTTACTGCCTGACTGATACTGCCTGACTGACAGACTGACTCACTGACTGACTGATACTGACTGACTGACTCACTGACTGACCGAGACTGACTGACTAACTGCCTGACTGACTGAGACTGGACTGACTGACTGACTGACTCACTGACTGACTAACTGACTGACTGAGACTGACTGACTGACTGCTTGACTCTCTGACTGGCTATTTCACTGACTGACTGAATGACTAAATGACTGATTGACACTGACTGACTGACTGCTTGACTACCTGACTGACTGCTTGACTGACTAACTGACTGGACAGGACTGACCGACTGACTGACTGACAGACTGACTGAATAAGGATGACTGACAGACTGACTGAATAAGGCTGACTGACTGACTGACTGAATGACTGACTGACTGACTGACCGAGACTGACTGACTGACTGACTGAGACTGGACTGGACTGACTGACTGACTGACTGACTGAGACTGACTGACTGCTTTAGTGACTAACTGACTGCACAGGACTGACCGACTGACTGACTGACTGACTGCCTGACTGACTGACTGACTGAATGACTGACTGACTGAGACTAAATGACTGACTGCTTGACTGACTGGCTGAAGGACTAACTGACTGACTGAGTGACTGACTGACTGGACTGACTGACTGAGACTGAATGACTGAGTGCTTGACTGATTGACTGTCAGACTGACTGACTGACTTCGCAAAAGGGAAAAATAAAAAAAAAAGAATTATAAAATTAGAAAAAAATATTTGCATTTAAGATTTCCTTTCCGGCCGGGACTCGAACCCAGTACCACGCGCTAGGAACCCAACGGTCTAGCCATTAGGCTATCGGAGCTCTGTCGATGGAAGTCTTAAATATAATAAAAACAAAAAATGCACCTTGGTAATTATTGATTCAAACACTTTGAAATTTACAGGTCGAATAATTAAACTGACTCAGAATTTTTCACCCTACATAAATAATCAATATTCGCAAAAGAGAAAAATTAAAAAAAAAAGAAGAAGAAATTTCAAATTAGAAACTAAAAGTATACATTGAAGATTTTCGTTCAGGCTGGGACTCGAACCCAGGGCCACTCGCTTGGAAGCCTAACACTCTAGCCATTAGTCTATGGGAGCTCTGTCGGTGGGAGTTTTAAATATAATAAAAACAAAAAATGCACCTTTGTAATTGTTTATTTAAACACTTTGAAATCTTTGTGTCGAAAAATTAAACCGACTCAGAATTTTCTTCCCTACATAAATAATCAATAATTGCAAAGGAAAGAAATTGAAAAAAAAAAGAATTTTCAAATTAGAAAAGAATTATATACATTGAATATATTCGCTCCGGCTGGGACTCGAACCCAGGCCACTCGCTTGGAAGACCAGCGGTCTAGCCATTAGGCTATCGGAGTACTGTCGAGCGGAGTCTTACTGCCTGACTGATACTGCCTGACTGACAGACTGACTCACTGACTGACTGATACTGACTGACTGACTCACTGACTGACCGAGACTGACTGACTAACTGCCTGACTGACTGAGACTGGACTGACTGACTGACTGACTGACTGACTGACTAACTGACTGACTGAGACTGAGTGACTGACTGCTTGACTGATTGACTGTCAGACTGACTGACTGACTTCGCAAAAGGGAAAAATAAAAAAAAAGAATTATAAAATTAGAAAAAAATATTTGCATTTAAGATTTCCTTTCCGGCCGGGACTCGAACCCAGTACCACGCGCTAGGAACCCAACGGTCTAGCCATTAGGCTATCGGAGCTCTGTCGATGGAAGTCTTAAATATAATAAAAACAAAAAATGCACCTTGGTAATTATTGATTCAAACACTTTGAAATTTACAGGTCGAATAATTAAACTGACTCAGAATTTTTCTCCCTACATAAATAATCAATATTCGCAAAAGAGAAAAATTTAAAAAAAAAGAAGAAGAAATTTCAAATTAGAAACTAAAAGTATACATTGAAGATTTTCGTTCAGGCTGGGACTCGATCCCAGGGCCACTCGCTTGGAAGCCTAACACTCTAGCCATTAGTCTATGGGAGCTCTGTCTGTGGGAGTTTTAAATATAATAAAAACAAAAAATGCACCTTGGTAATTGTTTATTTAAACACTTTGAAATCTTCGTGTCGAAAAATTAAACTGACTCAGAATTTTCTTCCCTACATAAATAATCAATAATTGCAAAGGAAAGAAATTGAAAAAAAAAAATAATTTTCAAATTAGAAAAGAAACATATACATTGAAGATATTCGCTCCGGCTGGGACTCGAACCCAGGCCACTCGCTTGGAAGACCAGCGGTCTAGCCATTAGGCTATCGGAGTTCTGTCGAGCGGAGTCTTACTGCCTGACTGATACTGCCTGACTGACAGACTGACTCACTGACTGACTGATACTGACTGACTGACTCACTGACTGACCGAGACTGACTGACTAACTGCCTGACTGACTGAGTCTGGACTGACTGACTGACTGACTGACTGACTGACTAACTGACTGACTGAGACTGACTGACTGACTGCTTGACTCTCTGACTGGCTATTTCACTGACTGACTGAATGACTAAATGACTGACTGACACTGACTGACTGACTGCTTGACTACCTGACTGACTGCTTGACTGACTAACTGACTGGACAGGACTGACCGACTGACTGACTGACAGACTGACTGAATAAGGATGACTGACAGACGGACTGAATAAGGCTGACCGACTGACTGACTGCCTGACTGACTGACTGACTGAATGACTGACTGACTGACTGACCGAGACTGACTGACTGACTGACTGAGACTGGACTGGACTGACTGACTGACTGACTGACTGAGACTGACTGACTGCTTTAGTGACTAACTGACTGCACAGGACTGACCGACTGACTGACTGACTGACTGCCTGACTGACTGACTGACTGAATGACTGACTGACTGAATGACTGAATGACTGAGACTAAATGACTGACTGCTTGACTGACTGGCTGAAGGACTAACTGACTGACTGAGTGACTGACTGACTGGACTGACTGACTGAGACTGAATGACTGAGTGCTTGACTGATTGACTGTCAGACTGACTGACTGACTTCGCAAAAGGGAAAAATAAAAAAAAAAGAATTATAAAATTAGAAAAAAATATTTGCATTTAAGATTTCCTTTCCGGCCGGGACTCGAACCCAGAACCACGCGCTAGGAACCCAACGGTCTAGCCATTAGGCTATCGGAGCTCTGTCGATGGAAGTCTTAAATATAATAAAAACAAAAAATGCACCTTGGTAATTATTTATTCAAACACTTTGAAATTTACAGGTCGAATAATTAAACTGACTCAGAATTTTTCTCCCTGCATAAATAATCAATATTCGCAAAAGAGAAAAATTTAAAAAAAAGAAGAAGAAATTTCACATTAGAAACTAAAAGTATACATTGAAGATTTTCGTTCAGGCTGGGACTCGAACCCAGGGCCACTCGCTTGGAAGCCTAACACTCTAGCCATTAGCCTATGGGAGCTCTGTCGGTGGGAGTTTTAAATATAATAAAAACAAAAAATGCACCTTTGTAATTGTTTATTTAAACACTTTGAAATCTTCGTGTCGAAAAATTAAACTGACTCAGAATTTTCTTCCCTACATAAATAATCAATAATTGCAAAGGAAAGAAATTGAAAAAAAAAAGAATTTTCAAATTAGAAAAGAAATATATACATTGAAGATATTCGCTCCGGCTGGGACTCGAACCCAGGCCACTCGCTTGGAAGACCAGCGGTCTAGCCATTAGGCTATCGGAGTTCTGTCGAGCGGAGTCTTACTGCCTGACTGATACTGCCTGACTGACAGACTGACTCACTGACTGACTGATACTGACTGACTGACTCACTGACTGACCGAGACTGACTGACTAACTGCCTGACTGACTGAGACTGGACTGACTGACTGACTGACTGACTGACTGACTAACTGACTGACTGAGACTGACTGACTGACTGCTTGACTCTCTGACTGGCTATTTCACTGACTGACTGAATGATTAAATGACTGACTGACACTGACTGACTGACTGCTTGACTACCTGACTGACTGCTTGACTGACTAACTGACTGGACAGGACTGACCGACTGACTGACTGACAGACTGACTGAATAAGGAAGATTGACAGACTGACTGAATAAGGCTGACTGACTGACTGACTGACATACTGACTGAATAAGGATGACTGACAGACTGACTGAATAAGGCTGACTGACTGACTGACTGACAGACTGACTGAATAAGGCTGACCGACTGACTGACTGCCTGACTGACTGACTGACTGAATGACTGACTGACTGACTGACCGAGACTGACTGACTGACTGACTGAGACTGGACTGGACTGACTGACTGACTGACTGACTGAGACTGACTGACTGCTTTAGTGACTAACTGACTGCACAGGACTGACCGACTGACTGACTGACTGACTGCCTGACTGACTGACTGACTGAATGACTGACTGACTGAGACTAAATGACTGACTGCTTGACTGACTGGCTGAAGGACTAACTGACTGACTGAGTGACAGACTGACTGGACTGACTGACTGAGACTGAATGACTGAGTGCTTGACTGATTGACTGTCAGACTGACTGACTGACTTCGCAAAAGGGAAAAATAAAAAAAAAAGAATTATAAAATTAGAAAAAAATATTTGCATTTAAGATTTCCTTTCCGGCCGGGACTCGAACCCAGTACCACGCGCTAGGAACCCAACGGTCTAGCCATTAGGCTATCGGAGCTCTGTCGATGGAAGTCTTAAATATAATAAAAACAAAAAATGCACCTTGGTAATTATTGATTCAAACACTTTGAAATTTACAGGTCGAATAATTAAACTGACTCAGAATTTTTCTCCCTACATAAATAATCAATATTCGCAAAAGAGAAAAATTAAAAAAAGAGAAGAAGAAATTTCAAATTAGAAACTAAAAGTATACATTGAAGATTTTCGGTCAGGCTGGGACTCGAACCCAGGGCCACTCGCTTGGAAGCCTAACACTCTAGCCATTAGTCTATGGGAGCTCTGTCGGTGGGAGTTTTAAATATAATAAAAACAAAAAATGCACCTTGGTAATTGTTTATTTAAACACTTTGAAATCTTTGTGTCGAAAAATTAAACTGACTCAGAATTTTCTTCCCTACATAAATAATCAATAATTGCAAAGGAAAGAAATTGAGAAAAAAAAAGAATTTTCAAATTAGAAAAGAAATATATACATTGAAGATATTCGCTCCGGCTGGGACTCGAACCCAGGCCACTCGCTTGGAAGACCAGCGGTCTAGCCATTAGGCTATCGGAGTTCTGTCGAGCGGAGTCTTACTGCCTGACTGATACTGCCTGACTGACAGACTGACTCACTGACTGACTGATACTGACTGACTGACTCACTGACTGACCGAGACTGACTGACTAACTGCCTGACTGACTGAGACTGGACTGACTGACTGACTGACTGACTGACTGACTAACTGACTGACTGAGACTGACTGACTGACTGCTTGACTCTCTGACTGGCTATTTCACTGACTGACTGAATGACTAAATGACTGACTGACACTGACTGACTGACTGTATGACTACCTGACTGACTGCTTGACTGAGTAACTGACTGGACAGGACTGACCGACTGACTGACTGACAGACTGACTGAATAAGGATGACTGACAGACTGACTGAATAAGGCTGACTGACTGACTGACTGACAGACTGACTGAATAAGGCTGACCGACTGACTGACTGCCTGACTGACTGACTGACTGAATGACTGACTGACTGACTGACCGAGACTGACTGACTGACTGACTGAGACTGGACTGGACTGACTGACTGACTGACTGACTGAGACTGACTGACTGCTTTAGTGACTAACTGACTGCACAGGACTGACTGACTGACTGCTTGACTGACTGGCTGAAGGACTAACTGACTGACTGAGACTAAATGACTGACTGCTTGACTGACTGGCTGAAGGACTAACTGACTGACTGAGTGACTGACTGACTGGACTGACTGACTGAGACTGAATGACTGAGTGCTTGACTGATTGACTGTCAGACTGACTGACTGACTTCGCAAAAGGGAAAAATAAAAAAAAAAGAATTATAAAATTAGAAAAAAATATTTGCATTTAAGTTTTCCTTTCCGGCCGGGACTCGAACCCAGTACCACGCGCTAGGAACCCAACGGTCTAGCCATTAGGCTGTCGGAGCTCTGTCGATGGAAGTCTTAAATATAATAAAAACAAAAAATGCACCTTCGTAATTATTGATTCAAACACTTTGAAATTTACAGGTCGAATAATTAAACTGACTCAGAATTTTTCTCCCTACATAAATAATCAATATTCGCAAAAGAGAAAAATTAAAAAAAAAAAAGAAGAAGAAATTTCAAATTAGAAACTAAAAGTATACATTGAAGATTTTCGTTCAGGCTGGGACTCGAACCCAGGGCCACTCGCTTGGAAGCCTAACACTCTAGCCATTAGTCTATGGGAGCTCTGTCGGTGGGAGTTTTAAATATAATAAAAACAAAAAATGCACCTTGGTAATTGTTTATTTAAGCACTTTGAAATCTTCGTGTCGAAAAATTAAACTGACTCAGAATTTTCTTCCCTACATAAATAATCAATAATTGCAAAGGAAAGAAATTGAAAAAAAAAAGGATTTTCAAATTAGAAAAGAAATATATACATTGAAGATATTCGCTCCGGCTGGGACTGGAACCCAGGCCACTCGCTTGGAAGACCAGCGGTCTAGCCATTAGGCTATCGGAGTTCTGTCGAGCGGAGTCTTACTGCCTGACTGATACTGCCTGACTGACAGACTGACTCACTGACTGACTGATACTGACTGACTGACTCACTGACTGACCGAGACTGACTGACTAACTGCCTGACTGACTCACTGACTGACCGAGACTGACTGACTAACTGCCTGACTGACTGAGACTGGACTGACTGACTGACTGACTGACTGACTGACTAACTGACTGACAGAGACTGACTGACTGACTGCTTGACTCTCTGACTGGCTATTTCACTGACTGACTGAATGACTAAATGACTGACTGACACTGACTGACTGACTGCTTGACTACCTGACTGACTGCTTGACTGACTAACTGACTGGACAGGACTGACCGACTGACTGACTGACAGACTGACTGAATAAGGATGACTGACAGACTGACTGAATAAGGCTGACTGACTGACTGACTGACAGACTGACTGAATAAGGCTGACCGACTGACTGACTGCCTGACTGACTGACTGACTGAATGACTGACTGACTGACTGACCGAGACTGACTGACTGACTGACTGAGACTGGACTGGACTGACTGACTGACTGACTGACTGAGACTGACTGACAGCTTTAGTGACTAACTGACTGCACAGGACTGACCGACTGACTGACTGACTGACTGCCTGACTGACTGACTGACTGAATGACTGACTGACTGAGACTAACTGACTGACTGAGTGACTGACTGACTGGACTGACTGACTGAGACTGAATGACTGAGTGCTTGACTGATTGACTGTCAGACTGACTGACTGACTTCGCAAAAGGGAAAAATAAAAAAAAAAGAATTAGAAAATTAGAAAAAAATATTTGCATTTAAGATTTCCTTTCCGGCCGGGACTCAAACCCAGTACCACGCGCTAGGAACCCAACGGTGTAGCCATTAGGCTATCGGAGCTCTGTCGATGGAAGTCTTAAATATAATAAAAACAAAAAATGCACCTTGGTAATTATTGATTCAAACACTTTGAAATTTACAGGTCGAATAATTAAACTGACTCAGAATTTTTCTCCCTACATAAATAATCAATATTCGCAAAAGAGAAAAATTAAAAAAAAAGAAGAAGAAATTTCAAATTAGAAACTAAAAGTATACATTGAAGATTTTCGTTCAGGCTGGGACTCGAACCCAGGGCCACTCGCTTGGAAGCCTAACACTCTAGCCATTAGTCTATGGGAGCTCTGTCGGTGGGAGTTTTAAATATAATAAAAACAAAAAATGCACCTTGGTAATTGTTTATTTAAACACTTTGAAATCTTCGTGTCGAAAAATTAAACTGACTCAGAATTTTCTTCCCTACATAAATAATCAATAATTGTAAAGGAAAGAAATTGAAAAAAAAAAGAATTTTCAAATTAGAAAAGAAATATATACATTGAAGATATTCGCTCCGGCTGGGACTCGAACCCAGGCCACTCGCTTGGAAGACCAGCGGTCTAGCCATTAGGCTATCGGAGTTCTGTCGAGCGGAGTCTTACTGCCTGACTGATACTGCCTGACTGACAGACTGACTCACTGACTGACTGATACTGACTGACTGACTCACTGACTGACCGAGACTGACTGACTAACTGCCTGACTGACTGAGACTGGACTGACTGACTGCCTGACTAACTGACTGACTGAGACTGACTGACTGACTGCTTGACTCTCTGACTGGCTATTTCACTGACTGACTGAATGACTAAATGACTGACTGACACTGACTGACTAACTGCTTGACTACCTGACTGACTGCTTGACTGACTAACTGACTGGACAGGACTGACCGACTGACTGACTGACAGACTGACTGAATAAGGCTGACTGACTGACTGACTGACAGACTGACTGAATAAGGCTGACCGACTGACTGACTGCCTGACTGACTGACTGACTGAATGACTGACTGACTGACTGACCGAGACTGACTGACTGACTGACTGAGACTGGACTGGACTGACTGACTGACTGACTGACTGAGACTGACTGACTGCTTTAGTGACTAACTGACTGCACAGGACTGACCGACTGACTGACTGACTGACTGACTGACTGCCTGACTGACTGACTGACTGAATGACTGACTGACTGAGACTAAATGACTGACTGCTTGACTGACTGGCTGAAGGACTAACTGACTGACTGAGTGACTGACTGACTGAGACTGAATGACTGAGTGCTTGACTGATTGACTGTCAGACTGACTGACTGACTTCGCAAAAGGGAAAAAAAAAAAAGAATTATAAAAAAATATTTGCATTTAAGATTTTCTTTCCGGCCGGGACTCGAACCCAGTACCACGCGCTAGGAACCCAACGGTCTAGCCATTAGGCTATCGGAGCTCTGTCGTTGGAAGTCTTAAATATAATAAAAACAAAAAATGCACCTTGGTAATTATTGATTCAAACACTTTGAAATTTACAGGTCGAATAATTAAACTGACTCAGAATTTTTCTCCCTACATAAATAATCAATATTCGCAGAAGAGAAAAATTAAAAAAAAAAAAGAAGAAGAAATTTCAAATTAGAAACTAAAAGTATACATTGAAGATTTTCAATCAGGCTGGGACTCGATCCCAGGGCCACTCGCTTGGAAGCCTAACACTCTAGCCATTAGTCTATGGGAGCTCTGTCTGTGGGAGTTTTAAATATAATAAAAACAAAAAATGCACCTTGGTAATTTTTTATTTAAACACTTTGAAATCTTCGTGTCGAAAAATTAAACTGACTCAGAATTTTCTTCCCTACATAAATAATCAATAATTGCAAAGGAAAGAAATTGAAAAAAAAAAAGAATTTTCAAATTAGAAAAGAAATATATACATTGAAGATGTTCGCTCCGGCTGGGACTCGAACCCAGGCCACTCGCTTGGAAGACCAGCGGTCTAGCCATTAGGCTATCGGAGTTCTGTCGAGCGGAGTCTTACTGCCTGACTGATACTGCCTGACTGACAGACTGACTCACTGACTGACTGATACTGACTGACTGACTCACTGACTGACCGAGACTGACTGACTAACTGCCTGACTGACTGAGACTGGACTGACTGACTGACTGACTGACTGACTGACTAACTGACTGACTGAGACTGACTGACTGACTGCTTGACTCTCTGACTGGCTATTTCACTGACTGACTGAATGACTAAATGACTGACTGACACTGACTGACTGACTGCTTGACTACCTGACTGACTGCTTGACTGACTAACTGACTGGACAGGACTGACCGACTGACTGACTGACAGACTGACTGAATAAGGATGACTGACAGACTGACTGAATAAGGCTGACTGACTGACTGACTGACAGACTGACTGAATAAGGCTGACCGACTGACTGACTGCCTGACTGACTGACTGACTGAATGACTGACTGACTGACTGACCGAGACTGACTGACTGACTGACTGAGACTGGACTGGACTGACTGACTGACTGACTGACTGAGACTGACTGACAGCTTTAGTGACTAACTGACTGCACAGGACTGACCGACTGACTGACTGACTGACTGCCTGACTGACTGACTGACTGAATGACTGACTGACTGAGACTAACTGACTGACTGAGTGACTGACTGACTGGACTGACTGACTGAGACTGAATGACTGAGTGCTTGACTGATTGACTGTCAGACTGACTGACTGACTTCGCAAAAGGGAAAAATAAAAAAAAAGAATTAGAAAATTAGAAAAAAATATTTGCATTTAAGATTTCCTTTCCGGCCGGGACTCAAACCCAGTACCACGCGCTAGGAACCCAACGGTGTAGCCATTAGGCTATCGGAGCTCTGTCGATGGAAGTCTTAAATATAATAAAAACAAAAAATGCACCTTGGTAATTATTGATTCAAACACTTTGAAATTTACAGGTCGAATAATTAAACTGACTCAGAATTTTTCTCCCTACATAAATAATCAATATTCGCAAAAGAGAAAAATTAAAAAAAAAGAAGAAGAAATTTCAAATTAGAAACTAAAAGTATACATTGAAGATTTTCGTTCAGGCTGGGACTCGAACCCAGGGCCACTCGCTTGGAAGCCTAACACTCTAGCCATTAGTCTATGGGAGCTCTGTCGGTGGGAGTTTTAAATATAATAAAAACAAAAAATGCACCTTGGTAATTGTTTATTTAAACACTTTGAAATCTTCGTGTCGAAAAATTAAACTGACTCAGAATTTTCTTCCCTACATAAATAATCAATAATTGTAAAGGAAAGAAATTGAAAAAAAAAAGAATTTTCAAATTAGAAAAGAAATATATACATTGAAGATATTCGCTCCGGCTGGGACTCGAACCCAGGCCACTCGCTTGGAAGACCAGCGGTCTAGCCATTAGGCTATCGGAGTTCAGTCGAGCGGAGTCTTACTGCCTGACTGACAGACTGACTCACTGACTGACTGATACTGACTGACTGACTCACTGACTGACCGAGACTGACTGACTAACTGCCTGACTGACTGAGACTGGACTGACTGAGTGACTGACTGACTGAATGACTAAATGACTGACTGACACTGACTGACTGACTGCTTGACTACCTGACTGACTGCTTGACTGACTAACTGACTGGACAGGACTGACCGACTGACTGACTGACAGACTGACTGAATAAGGATGACTGACAGACTGACTGAATAAGGCTGACTGACTGACTGACTGACTGACAGACTGACTGAATAAGGCTGACCGACTGACTGACTGCCTGACTGACTGACTGACTGACTGACTGACCGAGACTGACTGACTCACTGACTGAGACTGGACTGGACTGACTGACTGACTGACTGACTGAGACTGACTGACTGCTTTAGTGACTAACTGACTGCACAGGACTGACTGAATGACTGACTGACTGAGACTAAATGACTGACTGCTTGACTGACTGGCTGAAGGACTAACTAACTGACTGAGTGACTGACTGACTGGACTGACTGACTGAGACTGAATGACTGAGTGCTTGACTGATTGACTGTCAGACTGACTGACTGACTTCGCAAAAGGGAAAAATAAAAAAAAAAGAATTATAAAATTAGAAAAAAATATTTGCATTTAAGATTTCCTTTCCGGCCGGGACTCGAACCCAGTACCACGCGCTAGGAACCCAACGGTCTAGCCATTAGGCTATCGGAGCTCTGTCGATGGAAGTCTTAAATATAATAAAAACAAAAAATGCACCTTGGTAATTATTGATTCAAACACTTTGAAATTTACAGGTCGAATAATTAAACTGACTCAGAATTTTTCTCCCTACATAAATAATCAATATTCGCAAAAGAGAAAAATTAAAAAAAAAGAAGAAGAAATTTCAAATTAGAAACTAAAAGTATACATTGAAGATTTTCGTTCAGGCTGGGACTCGAACCCAGGGCCACTCGCTTGGAAGCCTAACACTCTAGCCATTAGTCTATGGGAGCTCTGTCGGTGGGAGTTTTAAATATAATAAAAACAAAAAATGCACCTTGGTAATTGTTTATTTAAACACTTTGAAATCTTCGTGTCGAAAAATTAAACTGACTCAGAATTTTCTTCCCTACATAAATAATCAATAATTGCAAAGGAAAGAAATTGAAAAAGAAAAGAATTTTCAAATTAGAAAAGAAATATATACATTGAAGATATTCGCTCCGGCTGGGACTCGAACACAGGCCACTCGCTTGGAAGACCAGCGGTCTAGCCATTAGGCTATCGGAGTTCTGTCGAGCGGAGTCTTACTGCCTGACTGATACTGCCTGACTGACAGACTGACTCACTGACTGATACTGACTGACTGACTCACTGACTGACCGAGACTGACTGACTAACTGCCTGACTGACTGAGACTGGACTGACTGACTGACTGACTGACTGACTGACTGACTAACTGACTGACTGAGACTGACTGACTGACTGCTTGACTCTCTGACTGGCTATTTCACTGACTGACTGACTGCTTGACTACCTGACTGACTGCTTGACTGACTAACTGACTGGACAGGACTGACCGACTGACTGACTGACAGACTGACTGAATAAGGATGACTGGCAGACTGACTGAATAAGGCTGACTGACTGACTGACTGACAGA
Source organism: Uloborus diversus (assembly GCF_026930045.1). Classification (NCBI taxonomy): domain Eukaryota; kingdom Metazoa; phylum Arthropoda; class Arachnida; order Araneae; family Uloboridae; genus Uloborus; species Uloborus diversus. Next base: position 170,100 of record NW_026558406.1, read on the forward strand.
CTGACTGAATAAGGCTGACCGACTGACTGACTGCCTGACTGACTGACTGACTGAATGACTGACTGACTGACTGACTGAGACTGGACTGGACTGACTGACTGACTGACTGACTGAGACTGACTGACTGCTTTAGTGACTAACTGACTGCACAGGTCTGACCGACTGACTGACTGACTGACTGACTGACTGACTGACTGACTGACTGAATGACTGACTGACTGAGACTAAATGACTGACTGCTTGACTGACTGGCTGAAGGACTAACTGACTGACTGAGTGACTGACTGACTGGACTGACTGACTGAGACTGAATGACTGAGTGCTTGACTGATTGACTGTCAGACTGACTGACTGACTTCGCAAAAGGGAAAAATAAAAAAAAAAGAATTATAAAATTAGAAAAAAATATTTGCATTTAAGATTTCCTTTCCGGCCTGGACTCGAACCCAGTACCACGCGCTAGGAACCCAACGATCTAGCCATTAGGCTATCGGAGCTCTGTCGATGGAAGTCTTAAATATAATAAAAACAAAAAATGCACCTTGGTAATTATTGATTCAAACACTTTGAAATTTGCAGGTCGAATAATTAAACTGACTCAGAATTTTTCTCCCTACATAAATAATCAATATTCGCAAAAGAGAAAAATTTAAAAAAAAAAGAAGAAGAAATTTCAAATTAGAAACTAAAAGTACACATTGAAGATTTTCGTTCAGGCTGGGACTCGAACCCAGGGCCACTCGCTTGGAAGCCTAACACTCTAGCCATTAGTCTATGGGAGCTCTGTCGGTGGGAGTTTTAAATATAATAAAAACAAAAAATGCACCTTGGTAATTGTTTATTTAAACACTTTGAAATCTTCGTGTCGAAAAATTAAACTGACTCAGAATTTTCTTCCCTACATAAATAATCAATAATTGCAAAGGAAAGAAATTGAAAAAAAAAAAGAATTTTAAAATTAGAAAAGAAATATATACATTGAAGATATTCGCTCCGGCTGGGACTCGAACCCAGGCCACTCGCTTGGAAGACCAGCGATCTAGCCATTAGGCTATCGGAGTTCTGTCGAGCGGAGTCTTACTGCCTGACTGATACTGCCTGACTGACAGACTGACTCACTGACTGACTGATACTGACTGACTGACTCACTGACTGACCGAGACTGACTGACTAACTGCCTGACTGACTAAGACTGGACTGACTGACTGACTGACTGACTGACTGACTAACTGACTGACTGAGACTGACTGACTGACTGCTTGACTCTCTGACTGGCTATTTCACTGACTGACTGAATGACTAAATGACTGACTGACACTGACTGACTGACTGCTTGACTACCTGACTGACTGCTTGACTGACTAACTGACTGGACAGGACTGACCGACTGACTGACTGACAGACTGACTGAATAAGGATGACTGACAGACTGACTGAATAAGGCTGACTGACTGACTGACTGACTGACTGACTGACTGACTGACTGACTGACCGAGACTGACTGACTCACTGACTGAGACTGGACTGGACTGACTGACTGACTGACTGACTGAGACTGACTGACTGCTTTAGTGACTAACTGACTGCACAGGACTGACCGACTGACTGACTGACTGACTGCCTGACTGACTGACTGACTGAATGACTGACTGACTGAGACTAAATGACTGACTGCTTGACTGACTGGCTGAAGGACTAACTAACTGACTGAGTGACTGACTGACTGGACTGACTGACTGAGACTGAATGACTGAGTGCTTGACTGATTGACTGTCAGACTGACTGACTGACTTCGCAAAAGGGAAAAATAAAAAAAAAGAATTATAAAATTAGAAAAAAATATTTGCATTTAAGATTTCCTTTCCGGCCGGGACTCGAACCCAGTACCACGCGCTAGGAACCCAACGGTCTAGCCATTAGGCTATCGGAGCTCTGTCGATGGAAGTCTTAAATATAATAAAAACAAAAAATGCACCTTGGTAATTATTGATTCAAACACTTTGAAATTTACAGGTCGAATAATTAAACTGACTCAGAATTTTTCTCCCTACATAAATAATCAATATTCGCAAAAGAGAAAAATTAAAAAAAAAGAAAAAGAAATTTCAAATTAGAAACTAAAAGTATACATTGAAGATTTTCGTTCAGGCTGGGACTCGAACCCAGGGCCACTCGCTTGGAAGCCTAACACTCTAGCCATTAGTCTATGGGAGCTCTGTCGGTGGGAGTTTTAAATATAATAAAAACAAAAAATGCACCTTGGTAATTGTTTATTTAAACACTTTGAAATCTTCGTGTCGAAAAATTAAACTGACTCAGAATTTTCTTCCCTACATAAATAATCAATAATTGCAAAGGAAAGAAATTGAAAAAGAAAAGAATTTTCAAATTAGAAAAGAAATATATACATTGAAGATATTCGCTCCGGCTGGGACTCGAACACAGGCCACTCGCTTGGAAGACCAGCGGTCTAGCCATTAGGTTATCGGAGTTCTGTCGAGCGGAGTCTTACTGCCTGACTGATACTGCCTGACTGACAGACTGACTCACTGACTGATACTGACTGACTGACTCACTGACTGACCGAGACTGACTGACTAACTGCCTGACTGACTGAGACTGGACTGACTGACTGACTGACTGACTGACTGACTGACTAACTGACTGACTGAGACTGACTGACTGAGACTGACTTACTGACTGCTTGACTCTCTGACTGGCTATTTCACTGACTGACTGACTGCTTGACTACCTGACTGACTGCTTGACTGACTAACTGACTGGACAGGACTGACCGACTGACTGACTGACAGACTGACTGAATAAGGATGACTGGCAGACTGACTGAATAAGGCTGACTGACTGACTGACTGACAGACTGACTGAATAAGGCTGACCGACTGACTGACTGCCTGACTGACTGACTGACTGAATGACTGACTGACTGACTGACTGAGACTGGACTGGACTGATTGACTGACTGACTGACTGAGACTGACTGACTGCTTTAGTGACTAACTGACTGCACAGGACTGACCGACTGACTGACTGACTGACTGACTGACTGACTGACTGACTCAATGACTGACTGACTGAGACTAAATGACTGACTGCTTGACTGACTGGCTGAAGGACTAACTGACTGACTGAGTGACTGACTGACTGGACTGACTGACTGAGACTGAATGACTGAGTGCTTGACTGATTGACTGTCAGACTGACTGACTGACTTCGCAAAAGGGAAAAATAAAAAAAAAGAATTATAAAATTAGAAAAAAATATTTGCATTTAAGATTTCCTTTCCGGCCTGGACTCGAACCCAGTACCACGCGCTAGGAACCCAACGATCTAGCCATTAGGCTATCGGAGCTCTGTCGATGGAAGTCTTAAATATAATAAAAACAAAAAATGCACCTTGGTAATTATTGATTCAAACACTTTGAAATTTGCAGGTCGAATAATTAAACTGACTCAGAATTTTTCTCCCTACATAAATAATCAATATTCGCAAAAGAGAAAAATTAAAAAAAAAAGAAGAAGAAATTTCAAATTAGAAACTAAAAGTACACATTGAAGATTTTCGTTCAGGCTGGGACTCGAACCCAGGGCCACTCGCTTGGAAGCCTAACACTCTAGCCGTTAGTCTATGGGAGCTCTGTCGGTGGGAGTTTTAAATATAATAAAAACAAAAAATGCACCTTGGTAATTGTTTATTTAAACACTTTGAAATCTTCGTGTCGAAAAATTAAACTGACTCAGAATTTTCTTCCCTACATAAATAATCAATAATTGCAAAGGAAAGAAATTGAAAAAAAAAAGAATTTTAAAATTAGAAAAGAAATATATACATTGAAGATATTCGCTCCGGCTGGGACTCGAACCCAGGCCACTCGCTTGGAAGACCAGCGATCTAGCCATTAGGCTATCGGAGTTCTGTCGAGCGGAGTCTTACTGCCTGACTGATACTGCCTGACTGACAGACTGACTCACTGACTGACTGATACTGACTGACTGACTCACTGACTGACCGAGACTGACTGACTAACTGCCTGACTGACTGAGACTGGACTGACTGACTGACTGACTGACTGACTGACTAACTGACTGACTGAGACTGACTGACTGACTGCTTGACTCTCTGACTGGCTATTTCACTGACTGACTGAATGACTAAATGACTGACTGACACTGACTGACTGACTGCTTGACTACCTGACTGACTGCTTGACTGACTAACTGACTGGACAGGACTGACCGACTGACTGACTGACAGACTGACTGAATAAGGATGACTGACAGACTGACTGAATAAGGATGACTGACAGACTGACTGAATAAGGCTGACTGACTGACTGACTGACAGACTGACTGAATAAGGCTGACCGACTGACTGACTGCCTGACTGACTGCCTGACTGACTGACTGTCTGAATGACTGACTGACTGACTGACCGAGACTGACTGACTGACTGACTGAGACTGGACTGGACTGACTGACTGACTGACTGACTGAGACTGACTGACTGCTTTAGTGACTAACTGACTGCACAGGACTGACCGACTGACTGACTGACTGACTGCCTGACTGACTGACTGACTGAATGACTGACTGACTGAGACTAAATGACTGACTGCTTGACTGACTGGCTGAAGGACTAACTGACTGACTGGACTGACTGACTGAGACTGAATGACTGAGTGCTTGACTGATTGACTGTCAGACTGACTTCGCAAAAGGGAAAAATAAAAAAAAAAGAATTATAAAATTAGAAAAAAATATTTGCATTTAAGATTTCCTTTCCGGTCGGGACTCGAACCCAGTACCACGCGCTAGGAACCCAACGGTCTAGCCATTAGGCTATCGGAGCTCTGTCGATGGAAGTCTTAAATATAATAAAAACAAAAAATGCACCTTGGTAATTATTGATTCAAACACTTTGAAATTTACAGGTCGAATAATTAAACTGACTCAGAATTTTTCTCCCTACATAAATAATCAATATTCGCAAAAGAGAAAAATTAAAAAAAAAAGAAGAAGAAATTTCAAATTAGAAACTAAAAGTATACATTGAAGATTTTCGTTCAGGCTGGGACTCGAACCCAGGGCCACTCGCTTGGAAGCCTAACACTCTAGCCATTAGTCTATGGGAGCTCTGTCGGTGGGAGTTTTAAATATAATAAAAACAAAAAATGCACCTTGGTAATTGTTTATTTAAACACTTTGAAATCTTCGTGTCGAAAAATTAAACTGACTCAGAATTTTCTTCCCTACATAAATAATCAATAATTGCAACGGAAAGAAATTGAAAAAAAAAAGAATTTTCAAATTAGAAAAGAAATATATACATTGAAGATATTCGCTCCGGCTGGGAATCGAACCCAGGCCACTCGCTTGGAAGACCAGCGGTCTAGCCATTAGGCTATCGGAGTTCTGTCGAGCGGAGTCTTACTGCCTGACTGATACTGCCTGACTGACAGACTGACTCACTGACTGATACTGACTGACTGACTCACTGACTGACCGAGACTGACTGACTAACTGCCTGACTGACTGAGACTGGACTGACTGACTGACTGACTGACTGACTGACTAACTGACTGACTGAGACTGACTGACTGACTGCTTGACTCTCTGACTGGCTATTTCACTGACTGACTGAATGACTAAATGACTGACTGACACTGACTGACTGACTGCTTGACTACCTGACTGACTGCTTGACTGACTAACTGACTGGACAGGACTGACCGACTGACTGACTGACAGACTGACTGAATAAGGATGACTGACAGACTGACTGAATAAGGCTGACTGACTGACTGACTGACTGACTGACTGACTGACTGACTGACTGACCGAGACTGACTGACTCACTGACTGAGACTGGACTGGACTGACTGACTGACTGACTGACTGAGACTGACTGACTGCTTTAGTGACTAACTGACTGCACAGGACTGACCGACTGACTGACTGACTGACTGCCTGACTGACTGACTGACTGAATGACTGACTGACTGAGACTAAATGACTGACTGCTTGACTGACTGGCTGAAGGACTAACTAACTGACTGAGTGACTGACTGACTGGACTGACTGACTGAGACTGAATGACTGAGTGCTTGACTGATTGACTGTCAGACTGACTGACTGACTTCGCAAAAGGGAAAAATAAAAAAAAAGAATTATAAAATTAGAAAAAAATATTTGCATTTAAGATTTCCTTTCCGGCCGGGACTCGAACCCAGTACCACGCGCTAGGAACCCAACGGTCTAGCCATTAGGCTATCGGAGCTCTGTCGATGGAAGTCTTAAATATAATAAAAACAAAAAATGCACCTTGGTAATTATTGATTCAAACACTTTGAAATTTACAGGTCGAATAATTAAACTGACTCAGAATTTTTCTCCCTACATAAATAATCAATATTCGCAAAAGAGAAAAATTAAAAAAAAGAAAAAGAAATTTCAAATTAGAAACTAAAAGTATACATTGAAGATTTTCGTTCAGGCTGGGACTCGAACCCAGGGCCACTCGCTTGGAAGCCTAACACTCTAGCCATTAGTCTATGGGAGCTCTGTCGGTGGGAGTTTTAAATATAATAAAAAACAAAAAATGCACCTTGGTAATTGTTTATTTAAACACTTTGAAATCTTTGTGTCGAAAAATTAAACTGACTCAGAATTTTCTTCCCTACATAAATAATCAATAATTGCAAAGGAAAGAAATTGAAAAGAAAAGAATTTTCAAATTAGAAAAGAAATATATACATTGAAGATATTCGCTCCGGCTGGGACTCGAACACAGGCCACTCGCTTGGAAGACCAGCGGTCTAGCCATTAGGTTATCGGAGTTCTGTCGAGCGGAGTCTTACTGCCTGACTGATACTGCCTGACTGACAGACTGACTCACTGACTGATACTGACTGACTGACTCACTGACTGACCGAGACTGACTGACTAACTGCCTGAGACTGGACTGACTGACTGACTGACTGACTGACTGACTGACTAACTGACTGACTGAGACTGACTGACTGAGACTGACTTACTGACTGCTTGACTCTCTGACTGGCTATTTCACTGACTGACTGACTGCTTGACTACCTGACTGACTGCTTGACTGACTAACTGACTGGACAGGACTTACCGACTGACTGACTGACAGACTGACTGAATAAGGATGACTGGCAGACTGACTGAATAAGGCTGACTGACTGACTGACTGACAGACTGACTGAATAAGGCTGACCGACTGACTGACTGCCTGACTGACTGACTGACTGAATGACTGACTGACTGACTGACTGAGACTGGACTGGACTGATTGACTGACTGACTGACTGAGACTGACTGACTGCTTTAGTGACTAACTGACTGCACAGGACTGACCGACTGACTGACTGACTGACTGACTGACTGACTGACTGACTCAATGACTGACTGACTGAGACTAAATGACTGACTGCTTGACTGACTGGCTGAAGGACTAACTGACTGACTGAGTGACTGACTGACTGGACTGACTGACTGAGACTGAATGACTGAGTGCTTGACTGATTGACTGTCAGACTGACTGACTGACTTCGCAAAAGGGAAAAATAAAAAAAAAGAATTATAAAATTAGAAAAAAATATTTGCATTTAAGATTTCCTTTCCGGCCTGGACTCGAACCCAGTACCACGCGCTAGGAACCCAACGATCTAGCCATTAGGCTATCGGAGCTCTGTCGATGGAAGTCTTAAATATAATAAAAACAAAAAATGCACCTTGGTAATTATTGATTCAAACACTTTGAAATTTGCAGGTCGAATAATTAAACTGACTCAGAATTTTTCTCCCTACATAAATAATCAATATTCGCAAAAGAGAAAAATTAAAAAAAAAAGAAGAAGAAATTTCAAATTAGAAACTAAAAGTACACATTGAAGATTTTCGTTCAGGCTGGGACTCGAACCCAGGGCCACTCGCTTGGAAGCCTAACACTCTAGCCGTTAGTCTATGGGAGCTCTGTCGGTGGGAGTTTTAAATATAATAAAAACAAAAAATGCACCTTGGTAATTGTTTATTTAAACACTTTGAAATCTTCGTGTCGAAAAATTAAACTGACTCAGAATTTTCTTCCCTACATAAATAATCAATAATTGCAAAGGAAAGAAATTGAAAAAAAAAAGAATTTTAAAATTAGAAAAGAAATATATACATTGAAGATATTCGCTCCGGCTGGGACTCGAACCCAGGCCACTCGCTTGGAAGACCAGCGATCTAGCCATTAGGCTATCGGAGTTCTGTCGAGCGGAGTCTTACTGCCTGACTGATACTGCCTGACTGACAGACTGACAGACTGACTCACTGACTGACTGATACTGACTGACTGACTCACTGACTGACCAAGACTGACTGACTAACTGCCTGACTGACTGACTGACTGACTGACTGACTAACTGACTGACTGAGACTGACTGACTGACTGCTTGACTCTCTGACTGGCTATTTCACTGACTGACTGAATGACTAAATGACTGACTGACACTGACTGACTGACTGCTTGACTACCTGACTGACTGCTTGACTGACTAACTGACTGGACAGGACTGACCGACTGACTGACTGACAGACTGACTGAATAAGGATGACTGACAGACTGACTGAATAAGGATGACTGACAGACTGACTGAATAAGGCTGACTGACTGACTGACTGACAGACTGACTGAATAAGGCTGACCGACTGACTGACTGCCTGACTGACTGCCTGACTGACTGACTGTCTGAATGACTGACTGACTGACTGACCGAGACTGACTGACTGACTGACTGAGACTGGACTGGACTGACTGACTGACTGACTGACTGAGACTGACTGACTGCTTTAGTGACTAACTGACTGCACAGGACTGACCGACTGACTGACTGACTGACTGCCTGACTGACTGACTGACTGAATGACTGACTGACTGAGACTAAATGACTGACTGCTTGACTGACTGGCTGAAGGACTAACTGACTGACTGGACTGACTGACTGAGACTGAATGACTGAGTGCTTGACTGATTGACTGTCAGACTGACTTCGCAAAAGGGAAAAATAAAAAAAAAGAATTATAAAATTAGAAAAAAATATTTGCATTTAAGATTTCCTTTCCGGTCGGGACTCGAACCCAGTACCACGCGCTAGGAACCCAACGGTCTAGCCGTTAGGCTATCGGAGCTCTGTCGATGGAAGTCTTAAATATAATAAAAACAAAAAATGCACCTTGGTAATTATTGATTCAAACACTTTGAAATTTACAGGTCGAATAATTAAACTGACTCAGAATTTTTCTCCCTACATAAATAATCAATATTCGCAAAAGAGAAAAATTAAAAAAAAAAAGAAGAAGAAATTTCAAATTAGAAACTAAAAGTATACATTGAAGATTTTCGTTCAGGCTGGGACTCGAACCCAGGGCCACTCGCTTGGAAGCCTAACACTCTAGCCATTAGTCTATGGGAGCTCTGTCGGTGGGAGTTTTAAATATAATAAAAACAAAAAATGCACCTTGGTAATTGTTTATTTAAACACTTTGAAATCTTCGTGTCGAAAAATTAAACTGACTCAGAATTTTCTTCCCTACATAAATAATCAATAATTGCAAAGGAAAGAAATTGAAAAAAAAAACAATTTTCAAATTAGAAAAGAAATATATACATTGAAGATATTCGCTGCAGCTGGGACTCGAACCCAGGCCACTCGCTTGGAAGACCAGCGGTCTAGCCATTAGGCTATCGGAGTTCTGTCGAGCGGAGTCTTACTGCCTGACTGATACTGCCTGACTGACAGACTGACTCACTGACTGATACTGACTGACTGACTCACTGACTGACCGAGACTGACTGACTAACTGCCTGACTGACTGAGACTGGACTGACTGACTGACTGACTGACTGACTGACTAACTGACTGACTGAGACTGACTGACTGACTGCTTGACTCTCTGACTGGCTATTTCACTGACTGACTGAATGACTAAATGACTGACTGACACTGACTGACTGACTGCTTGACTACCTGACTGACTGCTTGACTGACTAACTGACTGGACAGGACTGACCGACTGACTGACTGACAGACTGACTGAATAAGGATGACTGACAGACTGACTGAATAAGGCTGACTGACTGACTGACTGACTGACAGACTGACTGAATAAGGCTGACCGACTGACTGACTGCCTGACTGACTGACTGACTGACTGACTGACTGACTGACTGACCGAGACTGACTGACTCACTGACTGAGACTGGACTGGACTGACTGACTGACTGACTGACTGAGACTGACTGACTGCTTTAGTGACTAACTGACTGCACAGGACTGACCGACTGACTGACTGACTGCCTGACTGACTGACTGACTGAATGACTGACTGACTGAGACTAAATGACTGACTGCTTGACTGACTGGCTGAAGGACTAACTAACTGACTGAGTGACTGACTGACTGGACTGACTGACTGAGACTGAATGACTGAGTGCTTGACTGATTGACTGTCAGACTGACTGACTGACTTCGCAAAAGGGAAAAATAAAAAAAAAGAATTATAAAATTAGAAAAAAATATTTGCATTTAAGATTTCCTTTCCGGCCGGGACTCGAACCCAGTACCACGCGCTAGGAACCCAACGGTCTAGCCATTAGGCTATCGGAGCTCTGTCGATGGAAGTCTTAAATATAATAAAAACAAAAAATGCACCTTGGTAATTATTGATTCAAACACTTTGAAATTTACAGGTCGAATAATTAAACTGACTCAGAATTTTTCTCCCTACATAAATAATCAATATTCGCAAAAGAGAAAAATTAAAAAAAAAAGAAGAAGAAATTTCAAATTAGAAACTAAAAGTATACATTGAAGATTTTCGTTCAGGCTGGGACTCGAACCCAGGGCCACTCGTTTGGAAGCCTAACACTCTAGCCATTAGTCTATGGGAGCTCTGTCGGTGGGAGTTTTAAATATAATAAAAACAAAAAATGCACCTTGGTAATTGTTTATTTAAACACTTTGAAATCTTCGTGTCGAAAAATTAAACTGACTCAGAATTTTCTTCCCTACATAAATAATCAATAATTGCAAAGGAAAGAAATTGAAAAAGAAAAGAATTTTCAAATTAGAAAAGAAATATATACATTGAAGATATTCGCTCCGGCTGGGACTCGAACCCAGGCCACTCGCTTGGAAGACCAGCGGTCTAGCCATTAGGCTATCGGAGATCTGTCGAGCGGAGTCTTACTGCCTGACTGATACTGCCTGACTGACAGACTGACTCACTGACTGATACTGACTGACTGACTCACTGACTGACCGAGACTGACTGACTAACTGCCTGACTGACTGAGACTGGACTGACTGACTGACTGACTGACTGACTGACTAACTGACTGACTGAGACTGACTGACTGACTGCTTGACTCTCTGACTGGCTATTTCACTGACTGACTGACTGCTTGACTACCTGACTGACTGCTTGACTGACTAACTGACTGGACAGGACTGACCGACTGACTGACTGACAGACTGACTGAATAAGGATGACTGGCAGACTGACTGAATAAGGCTGACTGACTGACTGACTGACAGACTGACTGAATAAGGCTGACCGACTGACTGACTGCCTGACTGACTGACTGACTGAATGACTGACTGACTGACTGACTGACTGAGACTGGACTGGACTGACTGACTGACTGACTGACTGAGACTGACTGACTGCTTTAGTGACTAACTGACTGCACAGGACTGACCGACTGACTGACTGCCTGACTGACTGACTGACTGAATGACTGACTGACTGAGACTGAATGACTGAGTGCTTGACTGATTGACTGTCAGACTGACTGACTGACTTCGCAAAAGGGAAAAATAAAAAAAAAAGAATTATAAAATTAGAAAAAAATATTTGCATTTAAGATTTCCTTTCCGGCCTGGACTCGAACCCAGTACCACGCGCTAGGAACCCAACGATCTAGCCATTAGGCTATCGGAGCTCTGTCGATGGAAGTCTTAAATATAATAAAAACAAAAAATGCACCTTGGTAATTATTGATTCAAACACTTTGAAATTTGCAGGTCGAATAATTAAACTGACTCAGAATTTTTCTCCCTACATAAATAATCAATATTCGCAAAAGAGAAAAATTAAAAAAAAAAGAAGAAGGAATTTCAAATTAGAAACTAAAAGTACACATTGAAGATTTTCGTTCAGGCTGGGACTCGAACCCAGGGCCACTCGCTTGGAAGCCTAACACTCTAGCCATTAGTCTATGGGAGCTCTGTCGGTGGGAGTTTTAAATATAATAAAAACAAAAAATGCACCTTGGTAATTGTTTATTTAAACACTTTGAAATCTTCGTGTCGAAAAATTAAACTGACTCAGAATTTTCTTCCCTACATAAATAATCAATAATTGTAAAGGAAAGAAATTGAAAAAAAAAAGAATTTTCAAATTAGAAAAGAAATATATACATTGAAGATATTCGCTCCGGCTGGGACTCGAACCCAGGCCACTCGCTTGGAAGACCAGCGGTCTAGCCATTAGGCTATCGGAGTTCTGTCGAGCGGAGTCTTACTGCCTGACTGATACTGCCTGACTGACAGACTGACTCACTGACTGACTGATACTGACTGACTGACTCACTGACTGACCGAGACTGACTGACTAACTGCCTGACTGACTGAGACTGGACTGACTGACTGCCTGACTAACTGACTGACTGAGACTGACTGACTGACTGCTTGACTCTCTGACTGGCTATTTCACTGACTGACTGAATGACTAAATGACTGACTGACACTGACTGACTGACTGCTTGACTACCTGACTGACTGCTTGACTGACTAACTGACTGGACAGGACTGACCGACTGACTGACTGACAGACTGACTGAATGAGGATGAGTGACAGACTGACTGAATAAGGCTGACTGACTGACTGACTGACAGACTGACTGAATAAGGCTGACCGACTGACTGACTGCCTGACTGACTGACTGACTGAATGACTGACTGACTGACCGAGACTGACTGACTGACTGACTGAGACTGGACTGGACTGACTGACTGACTGACTGACTGAGACTGACTGACTGCTTTAGTGACTAACTGACTGCACAGGACTGACCGACTGACTGACTGACTGACTGCCTGACTGACTGACTGACTGAATGACTGACTGACTGAGACTAAATGACTGACTGCTTGACTGACTGGCTGAAGGACTAACTGACTGACTGAGTGACTGACTGACTGGACTGACTGACTGAGACTGAATGACTGAGTGCTTGACTGATTGACTGTCAGACTGACTGACTGACTTCGCAAAAGGGAAAAATAAAAAAAAAGAATTATAAAATTAGAAAAAAATATTTGCATTTAAGATTTCCTTTCCGGCCGGGACTTGAACCCAGTACCACGCGCTAGGAACCCAACGGTCTAGCCATTAGGCTATCGGAGCTCTGTCGATGGAAGTCTTAAATATAATAAAAACAAAAAATGCACCTTGGTAATTATTGATTCAAACACTTTGAAATTTACAGGTCGAATAATTAAACTGACTCAGAATTTTTCTCCCTACATAAATAATCAATATTCGCAAAAGAGAAAAATTAAAAAAAAAAGAAGAAGAAATTTCAAATTAGAAACTAAAAGTATACATTGAAGATTTTCGTTCAGGCTGGGACTCGAACACAGGGCCACTCGCTTGGAAGCCTAACACTCTAGCCATTAGTCTATGGGAGCTCTGTCGGTGGGAGTTTTAAATATAATAAAAACAAAAAATGCACCTTGGTAATTGTTTATTTAAACACTTTGAAATCTTCGTGTCGAAAAATTAAACTGACTCAGAATTTTCTTCCCTACATAAATAATCAATAATTGCAAAGGAAAGAAATTGAAAAAAAAAAGAATTTTCAAATTAGAAAAGAAATATATACATTGAAGATATTCGCTCTGGCTGGGACTCGAACCCAGGCCACTCGCTTGGAAGACCAGCGGTCTAGCCATTAGGCTATCGGAGTTCTGTCGAGCGGAGTCTTACTGCCTGACTGATACTGCCTGACTGACAGACTGACTCACTGACTGACTGATACTGACTGACTGACTCACTGACTGACCGAGACTGACTGACTAACTGCCTGACTGACTGAGACTGGACTGACTGACTGACTGACTGACTAACTGACTGACTGAGACTGACTGACTGACTGCTTGACTCTCTGACTGGCTATTTCACTGACTGACTGAATGACTAAATGACTGACTGACACTGACTGACTGACTGCTTGACTACCTGACTGACTGCTTGACTGACTAACTGACTGGGCAGGACTGACCGACTGACTGACTGACAGACTGACTGAATAAGGATGACTGACAGACTGACTGAATAAGGCTGACTGACTGACTGACTGACAGACTGACTGAATAAGGCTGACCGACTGACTGACTGCCTGACTGACTGACTGACTGAATGACTGACTGACTGACTGACCGAGACTGACTGACTGACTGACTGAGACTGGACTGGACTGACTGACTGACTGACTGACTGAGACTGACTGACTGCTTTAGTGACTAACTGACTGCACAGGACTGACCGACTGACTGACTGACTGACTGCCTGACTGACTGAATGACTGACTGACTGAGACTAAATGACTGACTGCTTGACTGACTGGCTGAAGGACTAACTGACTGACTGAGTGACTGACTGACTGGACTGACTGACTGAGACTGAATGACTGAGTGCTTGACTGATTGACTGTCAGACTGACTGACTGACTTCGCAAAAGGGAAAAATAAAAAAAAAAGAATTATAAAATTAGAAAAAAATATTTGCATTTAAGATTTCCTTTCCGGCCGGGACTCGAACCCAGTACCACGCGCTAGGAACCCAACGGTCTAGCCATTAGGCTATCGGAGCTCTGTCGATGGAAGTCTTAAATATAATAAAAACAAAAAATACACCTTGGTAATTATTGATTCAAACACTTTGAAATTTACAGGTCGAATAATTAAACTGACTCAGAATTTTTCTCCCTACATAAATAATCAATATTCGCAAAAGAGAAAAATTAAAAAAAAAAGAAGAAGAAATTTCAAATTAGAAACTGAAAGTATACATTGAAGATTTTCGTTCAGGCTGGGACTCGAACCCAGGGCCACTCGCTTGGAAGCCTAACACTCTAGCCGTTAGTCTATGGGAGCTCTGTCGGTGGGAGTTTTAAATATAATAAAAACAAAAAATGCACCTTGGTAATTGTTTATTTAAACACTTTGAAATCTTTGTGTCGAAAAATTAAACTGACTCAGAATTTTCTTCCCTACATAAATAATCAATAATTGCAAAGGAAAGAAATTGAAAAAAAAAAGAATTTTCAAATTAGAAAAGAAATATATACATTGAAGATATTCGCTCCGGCAGGGACTCAAACCCAGGCCACTCGCTTGGAAGACCAGCGGTCTAGCCATTAGGCTATCGGAGTTCTGTCGAGCGGAGTCTTACTGCCTGACTGATACTGCCTGACTGACAGACTGACTCACTGACTGACTGATATTGACTGACTGACTCACTGACTGACCGAGACTGACTGACTAACTGCCTGACTGACTGAGACTGGACTGACTGACTGACTGACTGACTGACTGACTGACTAACTGACTGACTGAGACTGACTGACTGACTGCTTGACTCTCTGACTGGCTATTTCACTGACTGACTGAATGACTAAATGACTGACTGACACTGACTGACTGACTGCTTGACTACCTGACTGACTGCTTGACTGACTAACTGACTGGACAGGACTGACCGACTGACTGACTGACAGACTGACTGAATAAGGATGACTGACAGACTGACTGAATAAGGATGACTGACAGACTGACTGACAGACTGACTGAATAAGGCTGACCGACTGACTGACTGCCTGACTGACTGACTGACTGAATGACTGACTGACTGACTGACCGAGACTGACTGACTGACTGACTGAGACTGGACTGGACTGACTGACTGACTGACTGACTGAGACTGACTGACTGCTTTAGTGACTAACTGACTGCACAGGACTGACCGACTGACTGACTGACTGACTGCCTGACTGACTGACTGACTGAATGACTGACTGACTGAGACTAAATGACTGACTGCTTGACTGACTGGCTGAAGGACTAACTGACTGACTGAGTGACTGACTGACTGAGACTGAATGACTGAGTGCTTGACTGATTGACTGTCAGACTGACTGACTGACTTCGCAAAAGGGAAAAATAAAAAAAAAAGAATTATAAAATTAGAAAAAAATATTTGCATTTAAGATTTCCTTTCCGGCCGGGACTCGAACCCAGGGCCACTCGCTTGGAAGCCTAACACTCTAGCCATTAGTCTATGGGAGCTCTGTCGGTGGGAGTTTTAAATATAATAAAAACAAAAAATGCACCTTGGTAATTGTTTATTTAAACACTTTGAAATCTTCGTGTCGAAAAATTAAACTGGCTCAGAATTTTCTTCCCTACATAAATAATCAATAATTGAAAAGGAAAGAAATTGAAAAAAAAAAGAATTTTCAAATTAGAAAAGAAATATATACATTGAAAATATTCGCTCCGGCTGGGACTCGAACCCAGGCCACTCGCTTGGAAGACCAGCGGTCTAGCCATTTGGCTATCGGAGTTCTGTCGAGCGGAGTCTTACTGCCTGACTGATACTGCCTGACTGACAGACTGACTCACTGACTGACTGATACTGACTGACTGACTCACTGACTGACCGAGACTGACTGACTAACTGCCTGACTGACTGAGACTGGACTGACTGACTGACTGACTGACTGACTGACTAACTGACTGACTGAGACTGACTGACTGACTGCTTGACTCTCTGACTGGCTATTTCACTGACTGACTGAATGACTAAATGACTGACTGACACTGACTGACTGACTGCTTGACTACCTGACTGACTGCTTGACTGACTAACTGACTGGACAGGACTGACCGACTGACTGACTGACTGACTGACTGAGACTGACTGACTGCTTTAGTGACGAACTGACTGCACAGGGCTGACCGACTGACTGACTGACTGACTGCCTGACTGACTGACTGACTGAATGACTGACTGACTGAGACTGAATGACTGAGTGCTTGACTGATTGACTGTCAGACTGACTGACTGACTTCGCAAAAGGGAAAAATAAAAAAAAAAGAATTATAAAATTAGAAAAAAATATTTGCATTTAAGATTTCCTTTCCGGCCGGGACTCGAACCCAGGGCCACTCGCTTGGAAGCCTAACACTCTAGCCATTAGTCTATGGGAGCTCTGTCGGTGGGAGTTTTAAATATAATAAAAACAAAAAATGCACCTTGGTAATTGTTTATTTAAACACTTTGAAATCTTCGTGTCGAAAAATTAAACTGACTCAGAATTTTCTTCCCTACATAAATAATCAATAATTGCAAAGGAAAGAAATGGAAAAAAAAAGAATTTTCAAATTAGAAAAGAAATATATACATTGAAGATATTCGCTCCGGCTGGGACTCGAACACAGGCCACTCGCTTGGAAGACCAGCGGTCTAGCCATTAGGCTATCGGAGTTCTGTCGAGCGGAGTCTTACTGCCTGACTGATACTGCCTGACTGACAGACTGACTCACTGACTGATACTGACTGACTGACTCACTGACTGACCGAGACTGACTGACTAACTGCCTGACTGACTGAGACTGGACTGACTGACTGACTGACTGACTGACTGACTGACTAACTGACTGACTGAGACTGACTGACTGACTGCTTGACTCTCTGACTGGCTATTTCACTGACTGACTGACTGCTTGACTACCTGACTGACTGCTTGACTGACTAACTGACTGGACAGGACTGACCGACTGACTGACTGACAGACTGACTGAATAAGGATGACTGGCAGACTGACTGAATAAGGCTGACTGACTGACTGACTGACAGACTGACTGAATAAGGCTGACCGACTGACTGACTGCCTGACTGACTGACTGACTGAATGACTGACTGACTGACTGACTGAGACTGGACTGGATTGACTGACTGACTGACTGACTGAGACTGACTGACTGCTTTAGTGACTAACTGACTGCACAGGTCTGACCGACTGACTGACTGACTGACTGACTGACTGACTGACTGACTGACTGAATGACTGACTGACTGAGACTAAATGACTGACTGCTTGACTGACTGGCTGAAGGACTAACTGACTGACTGAGTGACTGACTGACTGGACTGACTGACTGAGACTGAATGACTGAGTGCTTGACTGATTGACTGTCAGACTGACTGACTGACTTCGCAAAAGGGAAAAATAAAAAAAAAAGAATTATAAAATTAGAAAAATATATTTGCATTTAAGATTTCCTTTCCGGCCTGGACTCGAACCCAGTACCACGCGCTAGGAACCCAACGATCTAGCCATTAGGCTATCGGAGCTCTGTCGATGGAAGTCTTAAATATAATAAAAACAAAAAATGCACCTTGGTAATTATTGATTCAAACACTTTGAAATTTGCAGGTCGAATAATTAAACTGACTCAGAATTTTTCTCCCTACATAAATAATCAATATTCGCAAAAGAGAAAAATTTAAAAAAAAAGAAGAAGAAATTTCAAATTAGAAACTAAAAGTACACATTGAAGATTTTCGTTCAGGCTGGGACTCGAACCCAGGGCCACTCGCTTGGAAGCCTAACACTCTAGCCATTAGTCTATGGGAGCTCTGTCGGTGGGAGTTTTAAATATAATAAAAACAAAAAATGCACCTTGGTAATTGTTTATTTAAACACTTTGAAATCTTCGTGTCGAAAAATTAAACTGACTCAGAATTTTCTTCCCTACATAAATAATCAATAATTGCAAAGGAAAGAAATTGAAAAAAAAAAGAATTTTAAAATTAGAAAAGAAATATATACATTGAAGATATTCGCTCCGGCTGGGACTCGAACCCAGGCCACTCTCTTGGAAGACCAGCGATCTAGCCATTAGGCTATCGGAGTTCTGTCGAGCGGAGTCTTACTGCCTGACTGATACTGCCTGACTGACAGACTGACTCACTGACTGACTGATACTGACTGACTGACTCACTGACTGACCGAGACTGACTGACTAACTGCCTGACTGACTGAGACTGGACTGACTGACTGACTGACTGACTGACTGACTAACTGACTGACTGAGACTGACTGACTGACTGCTTGACTCTCTGACTGGCTATTTCACTGACTGACTGAATGACTAAATGACTGACTGACACTGACTGACTGACTGCTTGACTACCTGACTGACTGCTTGACTGACTAACTGACTGGACAGGACTGACCGACTGACTGACTGACAGACTGACTGAATAAGGATGACTGACAGACTGACTGAATAAGGCTGACTGACTGACTGACTGACTGACAGACTGACTGAATAAGGCTGACCGACTGACTGACTGCCTGACTGACTGACTGACTGACTGACTGACCGAGACTGACTGACTCACTGACTGAGACTGGACTGGACTGACTGACTGACTGACTGACTGAGACTGACTGACTGCTTTAGTGACTAACTGACTGCACAGGACTGACCGACTGACTGACTGACTGACTGCCTGACTGACTGACTGACTGAATGACTGACTGACTGAGACTAAATGACTGACTGCTTGACTGACTGGCTGAAGGACTAACTAACTGACTGAGTGACTGACTGACTGGACTGACTGACTGAGACTGAATGACTGAGTGCTTGACTGATTGACTGTCAGACTGACTGACTGACTTCGCAAAAGGGAAAAATAAAAAAAAAGAATTATAAAATTAGAAAAAAATATTTGCATTTAAGATTTCCTTTCCGGCCGGGACTCGAACCCAGTACCACGCGCTAGGAACCCAACGGTCTAGCCATTAGGCTATCGGAGCTCTGTCGATGGAAGTCTTAAATATAATAAAAACAAAAAATGCACCTTGGTAATTATTGATTCAAACACTTTGAAATTTACAGGTCGAATAATTAAACTGACTCAGAATTTTTCTCCCTACATAAATAATCAATATTCGCAAAAGAGAAAAATTAAAAAAAAAGAAGAAGAAATTTCAAATTAGAAACTAAAAGTATACATTGAAGATTTTCGTTCAGGCTGGGACTCGAACCCAGGGCCACTCGCTTGGAAGCCTAACACTCTAGCCATTAGTCTATGGGAGCTCTGTCGGTGGGAGTTTTAAATATAATAAAAACAAAAAATGCACCTTGGTAATTGTTTATTTAAACACTTTGAAATCTTCGTGTCGAAAAATTAAACTGACTCAGAATTTTCTTCCCTACATAAATAATCAATAATTGCAAAGGAAAGAAATTGAAAAAGAAAAGAATTTTCAAATTAGAAAAGAAATATATACATTGAAGATATTCGCTCCGGCTGGGACTCGAACACAGGCCACTCGCTTGGAAGACCAGCGGTCTAGCCATTAGGTTATCGGAGTTCTGTCGAGCGGAGTCTTACTGCCTGACTGATACTGCCTGACTGACAGACTGACTCACTGACTGATACTGACTGACTGACTCACTGACTGACCGAGACTGACTGACTAACTGCCTGACTGACTGAGACTGGACTGACTGACTGACTGACTGACTGACTGACTGACTAACTGACTGACTGAGACTGACTGACTGAGACTGACTTACTGACTGCTTGACTCTCTGACTGGCTATTTCACTGACTGACTGACTGCTTGACTACCTGACTGACTGCTTGACTGACTAACTGACTGGACAGGACTGACCGACTGACTGACTGACAGACTGCCTGAATAAGGATGACTGGCAGACTGACTGAATAAGGCTGACTGACTGACTGACTGACAGACTGACTGAATAAGGCTGACCGACTGACTGACTGCCTGACTGACTGACTGACTGAATGACTGACTGACTGACTGACTGAGACTGGACTGGACTGATTGACTGACTGACTGACTGAGACTGACTGACTGCTTTAGTGACTAACTGACTGCACAGGACTGACCGACTGACTGACTGACTGACTGACTGACTGACTGACTGACTCAATGACTGACTGACTGAGACTAAATGACTGACTGCTTGACTGACTGGCTGAAGGACTAACTGACTGACTGAGTGACTGACTGACTGGACTGACTGACTGAGACTGAATGACTGAGTGCTTGACTGATTGACTGTCAGACTGACTGACTGACTTCGCAAAAGGGAAAAATAAAAAAAAAGAATTATAAAATTAGAAAAAAATATTTGCATTTAAGATTTCCTTTCCGGCCTGGACTCGAACCCAGTACCACGCGCTAGGAACCCAACGATCTAGCCATTAGGCTATCGGAGCTCTGACGATGGAAGTCTTAAATATAATAAAAACAAAAAATGCACCTTGGTAATTATTGATTCAAACACTTTGAAATTTACAGGTCGAATAATTAAACTGACTCAGAATTTTTCTCCCTACATAAATAATCAATATTTGCAAAAGAGAAAAATTAAAAAAAAAAAAGAAGAAGAAATTTCAAATTAGAAACTAAAAGTATACATTGAAGATTTTCGTTCAGGCTGGGACTCGAACCCAGGGCCAGTCGCTTGGAAGCCTAACACTCTAGCCATTAGTCTATGGGAGCTCTGTCGGTGGGAGTTTTAAATATAATAAAAACAAAAAATGCACCTTATTAATTGTTTATTTAAACACTTTGAAATCTTCGTGTCGAAAAATTAAACTGACTCAGAATTTTCTTCCCTACATAAATAATCAATAATTGCAAAGGAAAGAAATTGAAAAAAAAAAGAATTTTCAAATTAGAAAAGAAATATATACATTGAAGATATTCGCTCCGGCTGGGACTCGAACCCAGGCCACTCGCTTGGAAGACCAGCGGTCTAGCCATTAGGCTATCGGAGTTCTGTCGAGCGGAGTCTTACTGCCTGACTGATACTGCCTGACTGACAGACTGACTCACTGACTGACTGATACTGACTGACTGACTCACTGACTGACCGAGACTGACTGACTAACTGCCTGACTGACTGAGACTGGACTGACTGACTGACTGACTGACTGACTAACTGACTGACTGAGACTGACTGACTGACTGCTTGACTCTCTGACTGGCTATTTCACTGACTGACTGAATGACTAAATGACTGACTGACACTGACTGACTGACTGCTTGACTACCTGACTGACTGCTTGACTGACTAACTGACAGGACAGGACTGACCGACTGACTGACTGACAGACTGACTGAATAAGGATGACTGACAGACTGACTGAATAAGGCTGACTGACTGACTGACTGACTGACAGACTGACTGAATAAGGCTGACCGACTGACTGACTGCCTGACTGACTGACTGAATGACTGACTGACTGACTGACCGAGACTGACTGACCGAGACTGACTGACTGACTGACTGAGACTGGACTGGACTGACTGACTGACTGAGACTGACTGACTGCTTTAGTGACTAACTGACTGCACAGGACTGACCGACTGACTGACTGAGTGACTGACTGACTGGACTGACTGACTGAGACTGAATGACTGAGTGCTTGACTGATTGACTGTCAGACTGACTGACTGACTTCGCAAAAGGGAAAAATAAAAAAAAAAAGAATTATAAAATAAGAAAAAAATATTTGCATTTAAGATTTCCTTTCCGGCTGGGATTTGAACCCAGGGCGACACTCATGGAAGCCCAACGCTCTCGCCAATATACTATCGGATCTCTGTTGATCGGTTTCTTAATTATAATAAAAACAAAAAATGCACCTTAGTAATTATTGATCTAAAATCTTTGAAATCTAAAGGTCGAATGATTAAACTGACTCAGAATTTTCTTCCGTACATAAATAATCCATATTTGCAAAAGAAAGAAATTGAAAAAAAAAAGAATCTTCAAATTAGAAGAGAAATATATACATGGAAGATTTTCGTTCCGGCCGGGACTCGAACCCAGTACCACGCGCTTGGAACCCAACGGTCTAGCCATTAGGCTATCGGAGCTCTGTCGATGGAAGTCTTAAATATAATAAAAACAAAAAATGCACCTTGGTAATTATTGATTCAAACACTTTGAAATTTACAGGTCGAATAATTAAACTGACTCAGAATTTTTCTCCCTACATAAATAATCAATATTCGCAAAAGAGAAAAATTAAAATAAAAAAAAAGAAGAAATTTCAAATTAGAAACTAAAAGTATACATTGAAGATTTTCGTTCAGGCTGGGACTCGAACCCAGGGCCACTCGCTTGGAAGCCTAACACTCTAGCCATTAGTCTATGGGAGCTCTGTCGGTGGGAGTTTTAAATATAATAAAAACAAAAAATGCACCTTGGTAATTGTTTATTTAAACACTTTGAAATCTTCGTGTCGAAAAATTAAACTGACTCAGAATTTTCTTCCCTACATAAATAATCAATAATTGCAAAGGAAAGAAATTGAAAAAAAAAGAATTTTCAAATTAGAAAAGAAATATATACATTGAAGATATTCGCTCCGGCTGGGACTCGAACCCAGGCCACTCGCTTGGAAGACCAGCGGTCTAGCCATTAGGCTATCGGAGTTCTGTCGAGCGGAGTCTTACTGCCTGACTGATACTGCCTGACTGACAGACTGACTCACTGACTGACTGATACTGACTGACTGACTCACTGACTGACCGAGACTGACTGACTAACTGCCTGACTGACTGAGACTGGACTGACTGACTGACTGACTAACTGACTGACTGAGACTGACTGACTGACTGCTTGACTCTCTGACTGGCTATTTCACTGACTGACTGAATGACTAAATGACTGACTGACACTGACTGACTGACTGCTTGACTACCTGACTGACTGCTTGACTGACTAACTGACTGGACAGGACTGACCGACTGACTGACTGACAGACTGACTGACAGACTGACTGAATAAGGATGACTGACAGACTGACTGAATAAGGCTGACTGACTGACTGACTGACAGACTGACTGAATAAGGCTGACCGACTGACTGACTGCCTGACTGACTGACTGACTGAATGACTGACTGACTGACTGACCGAGACTGACTGACTGAGACTGGACTGACTGACTGACTGACTGACTGAGACTGACTGACTGCTTTAGTGACTAACTGACTGCACAGGACTGACCGACTGACTGACTGACTGACTGCCTGACTGACTGACTGACTGAATGACTGACTGACTGAGACTAAATGACTGACTGCTTGACTGACTGGCTGAAGGACTAACTGACTGACTGAGTGACTGACTGACTGGACTGACTGACTGAGACTGAATGACTGAGTGCTTGACTGATTGACTGTCAGACTGACTGACTGACTTCGCAAAAGGGAAAAAAAAGAATTATAAAATTAGAAAAAAATATTTGCATTTAAGATTTCCTTTCCGGCCGGGACTCGAACCCAGTACCACGTGCTAGGAACCCAACGGTCTAGCCATTAGGCTATCGGAGCTCTGTCGATGGAAGTCTTAAATATAATAAAAACAAAAAATGCACCTTGGTAATTATTGATTCAAACACTTTGAAATTTACAGGTCGAATAATTAAACTGACTCAGAATTTTTCTCCCTACATAAATAATCAATATTCGCAAAAGAGAAAAATTAAAAAAAAAGAAGAAGAAATTTCAAATTAGAAACTAAAAGTATACATTGAAGATTTTCGTTCAGGCTGGGACTCGAACCCAGGGCCACTCGCTTGGAAGCCTAACACTCTAGCCATTAGTCTATGGGAGCTCTGTCGGTGGGAGTTTTAAATATAATAAAAACAAAAAATGCACCTTGGTAATTGTTTATTTAAACACTTTGAAATCTTCGTGTCGAAAAATTAAACTGACTCAGAATTTTCTTCCCTACATAAATAATCAATAATTGCAAAGGAAAGAAATTGAAAGAAAAAAGAATTTTCAAATTAGAAAAGAAATATATACATTGAAGATATTCGCTCCGGCTGGGACTCGAACCCAGGCCACTCGCTTGGAAGACCAGCGGTCTAGCCATTAGGCTATCGGAGTTCTGTCGAGCGGAGTCTTACTGCCTGACTGATACTGCCTGACTGACAGACTGACTCGCTGACTGACTGATACTGACTGACTGACTCACTGACTGACCGAGACTGACTGACTAACTGCCTGACTGACTGAGACTGGACTGACTGACTGACTGACTAACTGACTGACTGAGACTGACTGACTGACTGCTTGTCTCTCTGACTGGCTATTTCACTGACTGACTGAATGACTAAATGACTGACTGACACTGACTGACTGACTGCTTGACTACCTGACTGACTGCTTGACTGACTAACTGACTGGACAGGACTGACCGACTGACTGACTGACAGACTGACTGAATAAGGATGACTGACAGACTGACTGAATAAGGCTGACTGACTGACTGACTGACAGACTGACTGAATAAGGCTGACCGACTGACTGACTGCCTGACTGACTGACTGACTGAATGACTGACTGACTGACTGACCGAGACTGACTGACTGACTGAGAGAGACTGGACTGACTGACTGACTGACTGACTGACTGACTGAGACTGACTGACTGCTTTAGTGACTAACTGACTGCACAGGACTGACCGACTGACTGACTGACTGACTGACTGACTTCGCAAAAGGGAAAAATAAAAAAAAAAGAATTATAAAATAAGAAAAAAATATTTGCATTTAAGATTTCCTTTCCGGCTGGGATTTGAACCCAGGGCGACACTCATGGAAGCCCAACGCTCTCGCCAATATACTATCGGATCTCTGTTGGTCGGTGTCTTAATTATAATAAAAACAAAAAATGCACCTTAGTAATTATTGATCTAAAATCTTTGAAATCTAAAGGTCGAATGATTAAACTGACTCAGAATTTTCTTCCGTACATAAATAATCCATATTTGCAAAAGAAAGAAATTGAAAAAAAAAAGAATCTTCAAATTAGAAGAGAAATTTATACAAGGAAGATTTTCGTTCCGGCCGGGACTCGAACCCAGTACCACGCGCTTGGAACCCAACGGTCTAGCCATTAGGCTATCGGAGCTCTGTCGATGGAAGTCTTAAAGATAATAAAAACAAAAAATGCACCTTGGTAATTATTGATTCAAACACTTTGAAATTTACAGGTCGAATAATTAAACTGACTCAGAATTTTTCTCCCTACATAAATAATCAATATTCGTAAAAGAGAAAAATTAAAAAAAAAGAAGAAGAAATTTCAAATTAGAAACTAAAAGTATACATTGAAGATTTTCGTTCAGGCTGGGACTCGAACCCAGGGCCACTCGCTTGGAAGCCTAACACTCTAGCCATTAGTCTATGGGAGCTCTGTCGGTGGGAGTTTTAAATATAATAAAAACAAAAAATGCACCTTGGTAATTGTTTATTTAAACACTTTGAAATCTTAGTGTCGAAAAATTAAACTGACTCAGAATTTTCTTCCCTACATAAATAATCAATAATTGCAAAGGAAAGAAATTGAAAAAAAAAAGAATTTTCAAATTAGAAAAGAAATATATACATTGAAGATATTCGCTCCGGCTGGGACTCGAACCCAGGCCACTCGCTTGGAAGACCAGCGGTCTAGCCATTAGGCTATCGGAGTTCTGACGTGCGGAGTCTTACTGCATGACTGATACTGCCTGACTGACAGACTGACTCACTGACTGACTGATACTGACTGACTGACTCACTGACTGACCGAGACTGACTGACTAACTGCCTGACTGACTGAGACTGGACTGACTGACTGACTGCTTGACTCTCTGACTGGCTATTTCACTGACTGACTGAATGACTAAATGACTGACTGACACTGACTGACTGACTGCTTGACTACCTGACTGACTGCTTGACTGACTAACTGACTGGACAGGACTGACCGACTGACTGACTGACAGACTGACTGAATAAGGATGACTGACAGACTGACTGAATAAGGCTGACTGACTGACTGACTGACAGACTGACTGAATAAGGCTGACCGACTGACTGACTGCCTGACTGACTGACTGACTGAATGACTGACTGACTGACTGACCGAGACTGACTGACTGACTGAGAGAGACTGCACTGACTGACTGACTGACTGACTGACTGCTTTAGTGACTAACTGACTGCACAGGACTGACCGACTGACTGACTGACTGACTGACTGACTGACTGACTGACTGAATGATTGACTGACTGAGACTAAATGACTGACTGCTTGACTGACTGGCTGAAGGACTAACTGACTGACTGAGTGACTGACTGACTGGACTGACTGAATGAGACTGAATGACTGAGTGCTTGACTGATTGACTGTCAGACTGACTGACTGACTTCGCAAAAGGGAAAAATAAAAAAAAAAGAATTATAAAATTAGAAAAAAATATTTGCATTTAAGATCTCCTTTCCGGCTGGGATTTGAACCCAGGGCGACACTCATGGAAGCCCAACGCTCTCGCCAATATACTATCGGATCTCTGTTGAGCGGTGTCTTAATTATAATAAAAACAAAAAATGCACCTTAGTAATTATTGATCTAAAATCTTTGAAATCTAAAGGTCGAATGATTAAACTGACTCAGAACTTTCTTCCGTACATAAATAATCCATATTTGCAAAAGAAAGAAACTGAAAAAAAAAAGAATCTTCAAATTAGAAGAGACATTTATACATGGAAGATTTTCGTTCCGGCCGGGACTCGAACCCAGTACCACGCGCTTGGAACCCAACGGTCTAGCCATTAGGCTATCGGAGCTCTGTCGATGGAAGTCTTAAATATAATAAAAACAAAAAATGCACATTGGTAATTATTGATTCAAACACTTTGAAATTTACAGGTCGAATAATTAAACTGACTCAGAATTTTTCTCCCTACATAAATAATCAATATTCGCAAAAGAGAAAAATTAAAAAAAAAGAAGAAGAAATTTCAAATTAGAAACTAAAAGTATACATTGAAGATTTTCGTTCAGGCGGGGACTCGAACGCAGGGCCACTCGCTTGGAAGCCTAACACTCTAGCCATTAGTCTATGGGAGCTCTGTCGGTGGGGGTTTTAAATATAATAAAAACAAAAAATGCACCTTGGTAATTGTTTATTTAAACACTTTGAAATCTTTGTGTCGAAAAATTAAACTGACTCAGAATTTTCTTCCCTACATAAATAATCAATAATTGCAAAGGAAAGAAATTGAAAAAAAAAGAATTTTCAAATTAGAAAAGAAATATATACATTGAAGATATTCGTTCCGGCTGGGACTCGAACCCAGGCCACTCGCTTGGAAGACCAGCGGTCTAGCCATTAGGCTATCGGAGTTCTGTCGGTCGGAGCCTTACTGCCTGACTGAGACTGCCTGACTGACAGACTGACTGAATGACTAACTGATACTGACTGACTGACTGATACTGATTGACTGACTGACTCACTGATTGACCGAGACTGACTGACTGACCGAGACTGACTGACTGACTGCCTGACTGACTGAGACTGGACTGGACTGACTGACTGACTGACTGAGACTAAATGACTGACTGCTTGACTGACTGGCTGAATGACTAACTGACTGACTGAGACTGACTGACTGACTGCCTAACTGACTGAGTGCCTGACTGATTGGACTGACTGACCGTCTGACTGAGACTGAATGACTGACTGCTTGACTGACTGACTGGTCTGGACTGACCGACTGACAGACTGACTGACTGACTGAGACTGACTGACTGAATGACTAACTGACTGACTGACTGACAGAATGACTGAATGAGGCTGAGTGACTGACTGCCTGACTGACTGAATAAGGATGACTGACAGACTGACTGAATACGGCTGACTGACTGACTGACCGAGACTGACTGACTGACTGACTGAGACTGGACTGGACTGACTGACTGACTGACTGACTGAGACTGACTGACTGCTTTAGTGACTAACTGACTGCACAGGACTGACCGACTGACTGACTGACTGACTGCCTGACTGACTGACTGACTGAATGACTGACTGACTGAGACTAAATGACTGACTGCTTGACTGACTGGCTGAAGGACTAACTGACTGACTGAGTGACTGACTGACTGGACTGACTGACTGAGACTGAATGACTGAGTGCTTGACTGATTGACTGTCAGACTGACTGACTGACTTCGCAAAAGGGAAAAATAAAAAAAAAGAATTATAAAATTAGAAAAAAATATTTGCATTTAAGATTTCCTTTCCGGCCGGGACTCGAACCCAGTACCACGCGCTAGGAACCCAACGGTCTAGCCATTAGGCTATCGGAGCTCTGTCGATGGAAGTCTTAAATATAATAAAAACAAAAAATGCACCTTGGTAATTATTGATTCAAACACTTTGAAATTTACAGGTCGAATAATTAATCTGACTCAGAATTTTTCTCCCTACATAAATAATCAATATTCGCAAAAGAGAAAAATTAAAAAAAAAAGAAGAAGAAATTTCAAATTAGAAACTAAAAGTATACATTGAAGATTTTCGTTCAGGCTGGGACTCGAGCCCAGGGCCACTCGCTTGGAAGCCTAACACTCTAGCCATTAGTCTATGGGAGCTCTGTCGGTGGGAGTTTTAAATATAATAAAAACAAAAAATGCACCTTGGTAATGGTTTATTTAAACACTTTGAAATCTTCGTGTCGAAAAATTAAACTGACTCAGAATTTTCTTCCCTATATAAATAATCAATAATTGCAAAGGAAAGAAATTGAAAAAAAAAAAGAATTTTCAAATTAGAAAAGAAATATATACATTGAAGATATTCGCTCCGGCATGGACTCGAACCCAGGCCACTCGCTAGGAAGACCAGCGGTCTAGCCATTAGGCTATCGGAGTTCTGTCGAGCGGAGTCTTACTGCCTGACTGATACTGCCTGACTGACAGACTGACTCACTGACTGACTGATACTGACTGACTGACTCACTGACTGACCGAGACTGACTGACTAACTGCCTGACTGACTGAGACTGGACTGACTGACTGACTGACTGACTGACTGACTAACTGACTGGCTATTTCACTGACTGACTGAATGACTAAATGACTGACTGACACTGACTGACTGACTGCTTGACTACCTGACTGACTGCTTGACTGACTAACTGACTGGACAGGACTGACCGACTGACTGACTGACAGACTGACTGAATAAGGATGACTGACAGACTGACTGAATAAGGCTGACTGACAGACTGACTGAATAAGGCTGACCGACTGACTGACTGCCTGACTGACTGACTGACTGAATGACTGAATGACTGACTGACCGAGACTGACTGACTGACTGACTGAGACTGGACTGGACTGACTGACTGACTGACTGACTGAGACTGACTGACTGCTTTAGTGACTAACTGACTGCACAGGACTGACCGACTGACTGACTGACTGACTGCCTGACTGACTGACTGACTGAATGACTGACTGACTGAGACTAAATGACTGACTGCTTGACTGACTGGCTGAAGGACTA
This sequence comes from Uloborus diversus, assembly GCF_026930045.1. Classification (NCBI taxonomy): domain Eukaryota; kingdom Metazoa; phylum Arthropoda; class Arachnida; order Araneae; family Uloboridae; genus Uloborus; species Uloborus diversus. Next base: position 200,661 of record NW_026558406.1, read on the forward strand.
ACTGACTGACTGAGTGACTGACTGACTGGACTGACTGACTGACACTGAATGACTGAGTGCTTGACTGATTGACTGTCAGACTGACTGACTGACTTCGCAAAAGGGAAAAATAAAAAAAAAAAGAATTATAAAATTAGAAAAAAATATTTGCATTTAAGATTTCCTTTCCGGCCGGGACTCGAACCCAGTACCACGCGCTAGGAACCCAACGGTCTAGCCATTAGGCTATCGGAGCTCTGTCGACGGAAGTCTTAAATATAATAAAAACAAAAAATGCACCTTGGTAATTATTGATTCAAACACTTTGAAATTTACAGGTCGAATAATTAAACTGACTCAGAATTTTTCTCCCTACATAAATAATCAATATTCGCAAAAGAGAAAAATTAAAAAAAAAAGAAGAAGAAATTTCAAAATAGAAACTAAAAGTATACATTGAAGATTTTCGTTCAGGCTGGGACTCGAACCCAGGGCCACTCGCTTGGAAGCCTAACACTCTAGCCATTAGTCTATGGGAGCTCTGTCGGTGGGAGTTTTAAATATAATAAAAACAAAAAATGCACCTTGGTAATTGTTTATTTAAACACTTTGAAATCTTCGTGTCGAAAAATTAAACTGACTCAGAATTTTCTTCCCTACATAAATAATCAATAATTGCAAAGGAAAGAAATTCAAAAAAAAAGAATTTTCAAATTAGAAAAGAAATATATACATTGAAGATATTCGCTCCGGCTGGGACTCGAACCCAGGCCACTCGCTTGGAAGACCAGCGGTCTAGCCATTAGGCTATCGGAGTTCTGTCGAGCGGAGTCTTACTGCCTGACTGATACTGCCTGACTGACAGACTGACTCACTGACTGACTGATACTGACTGACTGACTCACTGACTGACCGAGACTGACTGACTTACTGCCTGACTGACTGAGACTGGACTGACTGACTGACTGACTGACTGACTGACTGAGACTGACTGACTGACTGCTTGACTCTCTGACTGGCTATTTCACTGACTGACTGAATGAATAATGACTGACTGACACTGACTGACTGACTGCTTGACTACCTGACTGACTGCTTGACTGACTAACTGACTGGACAGGACTGACCGACTGACTGACTGACAGACTGACTGAATAAGGATGACTGACAGACTGACTGAATAAGGCTGACTGACTGACTGACTGGCAGACTGACTGAATAAGGCTGACCGACTGACTGACTGCCTGACTGACTGACTGACTGACTGACTGACTGACAGACTGACTGAATAAGGCTGACCGACTGACTGACTGCCTGACTGACTGACTGACTGACTGACTGACTGACCGAGACTGACTGACTGACTGAGAGAGACTGGACTGACTGACTGACTGACTGACTGACTGAGACTGACTGACTGCTTTAGTGACTAACTGACTGCACAGGACTGACCGACTGACTGACTGACTGACTGACTGACTGACTGACTGACTGAGACTAAATGACTGACTGCTTGACTGACTGGCTGAAGGACTAACTGACTGACTGAGTGACTGACTGACTGAGACTGAATGACTGAGTGCTTGACTGATTGACTGTCAGAATGACTGACTGACTTCGCAAAAGGGAAAAATAAAAAAAAAAGAATTATAAAATTAGAAAAAAATATTTGCATTTAAGATTTCCTTTCCGGCCGGGACTCGAACCCAGTACCACGCGCTAGGAACCCAACGGTCTAGCCATTAGGCTATCGGAGCTCTGTCGATGGAAGTCTTAAATATAATAAAAACAAAAAATGCACCTTGGTAATTATTGATTCAAACACTTTGAAATTTACAGGTCGAATAATTAAACTGACTCAGAATTTTTCTCCCTACATAAATAATCAATATTCGCAAAAGAGAAAAATTAAAAAAAAAGAAGAAGAAATTTCAAATTAGAAACTAAAAGCATACATTGAAGATTGTCGTTCAGGCTGGGACTCGAACCCAGGGACACTCGCTTGGAAGCCTAACACTCTAGCCATTAGTCTATGGGAGCTCTGTCGGTGGGAGTTTTAAATATAATAAAAACAAAAAATGCACCTTGGTAATTGTTTATTTAAACACTTTGAAATCTTCGTGTCGAAAAATTAAACTGACTCAGAATTTTCTTCCCTACATAAATAATCAATAATTGCAAAGAAAAGAAATTGAAAAAAAAAAGAATTTTCAAATTAGAAAATAAATATATACATTGAAGATATTCGCTCCGGCTGGGACTCGAACCCAGGCCACTCGCTTGGAAGACCAACGGTCTAGCCATTAGGCTATCGGATTTCTGTCGAGCGGAGTCTTACTGCCTGACTGATAATGCCTGACTGACAGACTGACTCACTGACTGACTGATACTGACTGACTGACTCACTGACTGACCGAGACTGACTGACTAACTGCCTGACTGACTGAGACTGGACTGACTGACTGACTGACTGACTGACTGACTAACTGACTGACTGAGACTGACTGACTGACTGCTTGACTCTCTGACTGGCTATTTCACTGACTGACTGAATGACTAAATGACTGACTGACACTGACTGACTGACTGCTTGACTACCTGACTGACTGCTTGACTGACTAACTGACTGGACAGGACTGACCGACTGACTGACTGACAGACTGACTGAATAAGGATGACTGACAGACTGACTGAATAAGGCTGACTGACTGACTGACTGACAGACTGACTGAATAAGGCTGACCGACTGACTGACTGCCTGACTGACTGACTGACTGACCGAGACTGACTGACTGACTGACTGACTGAGAATGACTGACTGCTTTAGTGACTAACTGACTGCACAGGACTGACCGACTGACTGACTGACTGACTGCCTGACTGACTGACTGACTGAATGACTGACTGACTGAGACTAAATGACTGACTGCTTGTCTGACTGGCTGAAGGACTAACTGACTGACTGAGTGACTGACTGACTGGACTGACTGACTGAGACTGAATGACTGAGTGCTTGACTGATTGACTGTCAGACTGACTGACTGACTTCGCAAAAGGGAAAAATAAAAAAAAAAAGAATTATAAAATTAGAAAAAAATATTTGCATTTAAAATTTCCTTTCCGGCCGGGACTCGAACCCAGTACCACGCGCTAGGAACCCAACGGTCTAGCCATTAGGCTATCGGAGCTCTGTCGATGGAAGTCTTAAATATAATAAAAACAAAAAATGCACTTTGGTAATTATTGATTCAAACACTTTGAAATTTACAGGTCGAATAATTAAACTGACTCAGAATTTTTCTCCCTACATAAATAATCAATATTCGAAAAAGAGAAAAATTAAAAAAAAAAGAAGAAGAAATTTCAAATTAGAAACTAAAAGTATACATTGAAGATTTTCGTTCAGGCTGGGACTCGAACCCAGGGCCACTCGCTTGGAAGCCTAACACTCTAGCCATTAGTCTATGGGAGCTCTGTCGGTGGGAGTTTTAAATATAATAAAAACAAAAAATGCACCTTGGTAATTGTTTATTTAAACACTTTGAAATCTTCGTGTCGAAAAATTAAACTGACTCAGAATTTTCTTCCCTACATAAATAATCAATAATTGCAAAGGAAAGAAATTGAAAAAAAAAAGAATTTTCAAATTAGAAAAGAAATATATACATTGAAGATATTCGCTCCGGCTGGGACTCGAACCCAGGCCACTCGCTTGGAAGACCAGCGGTCTAGCCATTAGGCTATCGGAGTTCTGTCGAGCGGAGTCTTACTGCCTGACTGATACTGCCTGACTGACAGACTGACTCACTTACTGACTGATACTGACTGACTGACCGAGACTGACTGACTAACTGCCTGACTGACTGAGACTGGACTGACTGACTGACTGACTGACTAACTGACTGACTGAGACTGACTGACAGACTGCTTGACTCTCTGACTGGCTATTTCACTGACTGACTGAATGACTAAATGACTGACTGACACTGACTGACTGACTGCTTGACTACCTGACTGACTGCTTGACTGACTAACTGACTGGACAGGACTGACCGACTGACTGACTGACAGACTGACTGAATAAGGATGACTGACAGACTGACTGAATAAGGCTGACTGACTGACTGACTGACAGACTGACTGAATAAGGCTGACCGACTGACTGACTGCCTGACTGACTGACTGACTGAATGACTGAATGACTGACTGTTCGAGACTGACTGACTGACTGACTGAGACTGGACTGGACTGACTGACTGGACTGACTGACTGAGACTGAATGACTGAGTGCTTGACTGATTGACTGTCAGACTGACTGACTGACTTCGCAAAAGGGAAAAATAAAAAAAAAGAATTATAAAATTAGAAAAAAATATTTGCATTTAAAATTTCCTTTCCGGCCGGGACTCGAACCCAGTACCACGCGCTAGGAACCCAACGGTCTAGCCATTAGGCTATCGGAGCTCTGTCGATGGAAGTCTTAAATATAATAAAAACAAAAAATGCACTTTGGTAATTATTGATTCAAACACTTTGAAATTTACAGGTCGAATAATTAAACTGACTCAGAATTTTTCTCCCTACATAAATAATCAATATTCGAAAAAGAGAAAAATTAAAAAAAAAAGAAGAAGAAATTTCAAATTAGAAACTAAAAGTATACATTGAAGATTTTCGTTCAGGCTGGGACTCGAACCCAGGGCCACTCGCTTGGAAGCCTAACACTCTAGCCATTAGTCTATGGGAGCTCTGTCGGTGGGAGTTTTAAATATAATAACAACAAAAAATGCACCTTGGTAATTGTTTATTTAAACACTTTGAAATCTTCGTGTCGAAAAATTAAACTGACTCAGAATTTTCTTCCCTACATAAATAATCAATAATTGCAAAGGAAAGAAATTGAAAAAAAAAAGAATTTTCAAATTAGAAAAGAAATATATACATTGAAGATATTCGCTCCGGCTGGGACTCGAACCCAGGCCACTCGCTTGGAAGACCAGCGGTCTAGCCATTAGGCTATCGGAGTTCTGTCGAGCGGAGTCTTACTGCCTGACTGATACTGCCTGACTGACAGACTGACTCACTTACTGACTGATACTGACTGACTGACCGAGACTGACTGACTAACTGCCTGACTGACTGAGACTGGACTGACTGACTGACTGACTGACTAACTGACTGACTGAGACTGACTGACAGACTGCTTGACTCTCTGACTGGCTATTTCACTGACTGACTGAATGACTAAATGACTGACTGACACTGACTGACTGACTGCTTGACTACCTGACTGACTGCTTGACTGACTAACTGACTGGACAGGACTGACCGACTGACTGACTGACAGACTGACTGAATAAGGATGACTGACAGACTGACTGAATAAGGCTGACTGACTGACTGACTGACAGACTGAATGAATAAGGCTGACCGACTGACTGACTGCCTGACTGACTGACTGACTGAATGACTGACTGACTGACTGACCGAGACTGACTGACTGACTGAGAGAGACTGGACTGACTGACTGACTGACTGACTGACTGAGACTGACTGACTGCTTTAGTGACTAACTGACTGCACAGGACTGACCGACTGACTGACTGACTGACTGACTGACTGACTGACTGACTGAATGACTGACTGACTGAGACTAAATGACTGACTGCTTGACTGACTGGCTGAAGGACTAACTGACTGACTGAGTGACTGACTGACTGGACTGACTGACTGAGACTGAATGACTGAGTGCTTGACTGATTGACTGTCAGACTGACTGACTGACTTCGCAAAAGGGAAAAATAAAAAAAAAAGAATTATAAAATTAGAAAAAAATATTTGCATTTAAGATTTCCTTTCCGGCCGGGACTCGAACCCAGTACCACGCGCTAGGAACCCAACGGTCTAGCCATTAGGCTATCGGAGCTCTGTCGATGGAAGTCTTAAATATAATAAAAACAAAAAATGCACCTTGGTAATTATTGATTCAAACACTTTGAAATTTACAGGTCGAATAATTAAACTGACTCAGAATTTTTCTCCCTACATAAATAATCAATATTCGCAAAAGAGAAAAATTTAAAAAAAAAGAAGAAGAAATTTCAAATTAGAAACTAAAAGCATACATTGAAGATTGTCGTTCAGGCTGGGACTCGAACCCAGGGCCACTCGCTTGGAAGCCTAACACTCTAGCCATTAGTCTATGGGAGCTCTGTCGGTGGGAGTTTTAAATATAATAAAAACAAAAAATGCACCTTGGTAATTGTTTATTTAAACACTTTGAAATCTTCGTGTCGAAAAATTAAACTGACTCAGAATTTTCTTCCCTACATAAATAATCAATAATTGCAAAGAAAAGAAATTGAAAAAAAAAAGAATTTTCAAATTAGAAAAGAAATATATACATTGAAGATATTCGCTCCGGCTGGGACTCGAACCCAGGCCACTCGCTTGGAAGACCAGCGGTCTAGCCATTAGGCTATCGGATTTCTGTCGAGCGGAGTCTTACTGCCTGACTGATACTGCCTGACTGACAGACTGACTCACTGACTGACTGATACTGACTGACTGACTGACCGAGACTGACTGACTGACTGACTGACTGACTAACTGACTGACTGACTGACTGACTAACTGACTGACTGAGACTGACTGACTGACTGCTTGACTCTCTGACTGGCTATTTCACTGACTGACTAAATGACTAAATGACTGACTGACACTGACTGACTGACTGCTTGACTACCTGACTGACTGCTTGACTGACTAACTGACTGGACAGGACTGACCGACTGACTGACTGACAGACTGACTGAATAAGGATGACTGACAGACTGACTGAATAAAGCTGACTGACTGACTGACTGACAGACTGACTGAATAAGGCTGACCGACTGACTGACTGCCTGACTGACTGAATGACTGACTGACTGACTGACCGAGACTGACTGACTGACTGACTGAGACTGGACTGGACTGACTGACTGACTGACTGACTGAGACTGACTGACTGCTTTAGTGACTAACTGACTGCACAGGACTGACCGACTGACTGACTGAATGACTGACTGACTGAGACTAAATGACTGACTGCTTGACTGACTGGCTGAAGGACTAACTGACTGGACTGACTGACTGAGACTGAATGACTGAGTGCTTGACTGATTGACTGTCAGACTGACTGACTGACTTCGCAAAAGGGAAAAATAAAAAAAAAAGAATTATAAAATTAGAAAAAAATATTTGCATTTAAGATTTCCTTTCCGGCCGGGACTCGAACCCAGTACCACGCGCTAGGAACCCAACGGTGTAGCCATTAGGCTATCGGAGCTCTGTCGATTGAAGTCTTAAATATAATAAAAACAAAAAATGCACCTTGGTAATTATTGATTCAAACACTTTGAAATTTACAGGTCGAATAATTAAACTGACTCAGAATTTTTCTCCCTACATAAATAATCAATATTCGCAAAAGAGAAAAATTAAAAAAAAAAGAAGAAGAAATTTCAAATTAGAAACTAAAAGTATACATTGAAGATTTTCGTTCAGGCTGGGACTCGAACCCAGGGCCACTCGCTTGGAAGCCTAACACTCTAGCCATTAGTCTATGGGAGCTCTGTCGGTGGTAGTTTTAAATATAATAAAAACAAAAAATGCACCTTGGTAATTGTTTATTTAAACACTTTGAAATCTTCGTGTCGAAAAATTAAACTGACTCAGAATTTTCTTCCCTACATAAATAATCAATAATTGCAAAGGAAAGAAATTGAAAAAAAAAAAGAATTTTCAAATTAGAAAAGAAATATATACATTGAAGATATTCGCTCCGGCTGGGACGCGAACCCAGGCCACTCGCTTGGAAGACCAGCGGTCTAGCCATTAGACTATCGGAGTTCTGTCGAGCGGAGTCTTACTGCCTGACTGATACTGCCTGACTGACAGACTGACTCACTGACTGACTGATACTGACTGACTGACTCACTGACTGACCGAGACTGACTGACTGACTGACTGACTGACTAACTGACTGACTGAGACTGACTGACTGACTGCTTGACTCTCTGACTGGCTATTTCACTGACTGACTAAATGACTAAATGACTGACTGACACTGACTGACTGACTGCTTGACTACCTGACTGACTGCTTGACTGACTAACTGACTGGACAGGACTGACCGACTGACTGACTGACAGACTGACTGAATAAGGATGACTGACAGACTGACTGAATAAAGCTGACTGACTGACTGACTGACAGACTGACTGAATAAGGCTGACCGACTGACTGACTGCCTGACTGACTGACTGACTGACTGAATGACTGACTGACTGACCGAGACTGACTGACTGACTGACTGAGACTGGACTGGACTGACTGACTGACTGACTGACTGAGACTGACTGACTGCTTTAGTGACTAACTGACTGCACAGGACTGACCGACTGACTGACTGACTGACTGCCTGACTGACTGACTGACTGAATGACTGACTGACTGAGACTAAATGACTGACTGCTTGACTGACTGGCTGAAGGACTAACTGACTGACTGACTGACTGACTGACTGGACTGACTGACTGAGACTGAATGACTGAGTGCTTGACTGATTGACTGTCAGACTGACTGACTGACTTCGCAAAAGGGAAAAATAAAAAAAAAAGAATTATAAAATTAGAAAAAAATATTTGCATTTAAGATTTCCTTTCCGGCTGGGATTTGAACCCAGGGCGACACTCATGGAAGCCCAACGCTCTCGCCAATATACTATCGGATCTCTGTTGATCGGTGTCTTAATTATAATAAAAACAAAAAATGCACCTTAGTAATTATTGATCTAAAATCTTTGAAATCTAAAGGTCGAATGATTAAACTGACTCAGAATTTTCTTCCGTACATAAATAATCCATATTTGCAAAAGAAAGAAATTGAAAAAAAAAAGAATCTTCAAATTAGAAGAGAAATATATACATGGAAGATTTTCGTTCCGGCTGGGACTCGAACCCAGTACCTCGCGCTTGGAACCCAACGGTCTAGCCATTAGGCTATCGGAGCTCTGTCGATGGAAGTCTTAAATATAATAAAAACAAAAAATGCACCTTGGTAATTATTGATTCAAACACTTTGAAATTTACAGGTCGAATAATTAAACTGACTCAGAATTTTTCTCCCTACATAAATAATCAATATTCGCAAAAGAGAAAAATTTAAAAAAAAAGAAGAAGAAATTTCAAATTAGAAACTAAAAGTATACATTGAAGATTTTCGTTCAGGCTGGGACTCGAACCCAGGGCCACTCGCTTGGAAGCCTAACACTCTAGCCATTAGTCTATGGGAGCTCTGTCGGTGGGAGTTTTAAATATAATAAAAACAAAAAATGCACCTTTGTAATTGTTTACTTAAACACTTTGAAATCTTCGTGTCGAAAAATTAAACTGACTCAGAATTTTCTTCCCTACATAAATAATCAATAATTGCAAAGGAAAGAAATTGAAAAAAAAAGAATTTTCAAATTAGAAAAGAAATATATACATTGAAGATATTCGCTCCGGCTGGGACTCGAACCCAGGCCACTCGCTTGGAAGACCAGCGGTCTAGCCATTAGGCTATCGGAGTTCTGTCGAGCGGAGTCTTACTGCCTGACTGATACTGCCTGACTGACAGACTGACTCACTGACTGACTGATACTGACTGACTGACTCACTGACTGACCGAGACTGACTGACTAACTGCCTGACTGACTGAGACTGGACTGACTGACTGACTGACTGACTGACTGACTGACTAACTGACTGACTGAGACTGACTGACTGACTGCTTGACTCTCTGACTGGCTATTTCACTGACTGACTGAATAACTAAATGACTGACTGACACTGACTGACTGACTGCTTGACTACCTGACTGACTGCTTGACTGACTGGACAGGACTGACCGACTGACTGACTGACAGACTGACTGAATAAGGCTGACTGACTGACTGACAGACTGACTGAATAAGGCTGACCGACTGACTGACTGCCTGACTGACTGACTGACTGAATGACTGACTGACTGACTGACTGACTGACTGACTGCCTGACTGACTGACTGACTGAATGACTGACTGACTGAGACTAAATGACTGACTGCTTGACTGACTGGCTGAAGGACTAACTGACTGACTGAGTGACTGACTGACTGGACTGACTGACTGAGACTGAATGACTGAGTGCTTGACTGATTGACTGTCAGACTGACTGACTGACTTCGCAAAAGGGAAAAATAAAAAAAAAAGAATTATAAAATTAGAAAAAAAATATTTGCATTTAAGATTTCCTTTCCGGCTGGGATTTGAACCCAGGGCGACACTCATGGAAGCCCAACGCTCTCGCCAATATACTATCGGATCTCTGTTGATCGGTGTCTTAATTATAATAAAAACAAAAAATGCACCTTAGTAATTATTGATCTAAAATCTTTGAAATCCAAAGGTCGAAAGATTAAACTGACTCAGAATTTTCTTCCGTACATAAATAATCCATATTTGCAAAAGAAAGAAATTGAAAAAAAAAAAGAATCTTCAAATTAGAAGAGAAATATATACATGGAAGATTTTCGTTCCGGCTGGGACTCGAACCCAGTACCTCGCGCTTGGAACCCAACGGTCTAGCCATTAGGCTATCGGAGCTCTGTCGATGGAAGTCTTAAATATAATAAAAACAAAAAATGCACCTTGGTAATTATTGATTCAAACACTTTGAAATTTACAGGTCGAATAATTAAACTGACTCAGAATTTTTCTCCCTACATAAACAATCAATATTCGCAAAAGAGAAAAATTTAAAAAAAAAGAAGAAGAAATTTCAAATTAGAAACTAAAAGTATACATTGAAGATTTTCGTTCAGGCTGGGACTCGAACCCAGGGCCACTCGCTTGGAAGCCTAACACTCTAGCCATTAGTCTATGGGAGCTCTGTCGGTGGGAGTTTTAAATATAATAAAAACAAAAAATGCACCTTTGTAATTGTTTACTTAAACACTTTGAAATCTTCGTGTCGAAAAATTAAACTGACTCAGAATTTTCTTCCCTACATAAATAATCAATAATTGCAAAGGAAAGAAATTGAAAAAAAAAGAATTTTCAAATTAGAAAAGAAATATATACATTGAAGATATTCGCTCCGGCTGGGACTCGAACCCAGGCCACTCGCTTGGAAGACCAGCGGTCTAGCCATTAGGCTATCGGAGTTCTGTCGAGCGGAGTCTTACTGCCTGACTGATACTGCCTGACTGACAGACTGACTCACTGACTGACTGATACTGACTGACTGACTCACTGACTGACCGAGACTGACTGACTAACTGCCTGACTGACTGAAACTGGACTGACTGACTGACTGACTAACTGACTGACTAACTGACTGACTGAGACTGACTGACTGACTGCTTGACTCTCTGACTGGCTATTTCACTGACTGACTGAATGACTAAATGACTGACTGACACTGACTGACTGACTGCTTGACTACCTGACTGACTGCTTGACTGACTGGACAGGACTGACCGACTGACTGACTGACAGACTGACTGAATAAGGCTGACTGACTGACAGACTGACTGAATAAGGCTGACTGACTGACTGACTGACAGACTGACTGAATAAGGCTGACCGACTGACTGACTGCCTGACTGACTGACTGACTGAATGACTGACTGACTGACTGACTGACTGACTGCCTGACTGACTGACTGACTGAATGACTGACTGACTGAGACTAAATGACTGACTGCTTGACTGACTGGCTGAAGGACTAACTGACTGACTGAGTGACTGACTGACTGGACTGACTGACTGAGACTGAATGACTGAGTGCTTGACTGATTGACTGTCAGACTGACTGACTGACTTCGCAAAAGGGAAAAATAAAAAAAAAAGAATTATAAAATTAGAAAAAAATATTTGCATTTAAGATTTCCTTTCCGGCTGGGATTTGAACCCAGGGCGACACTCATGGAAGCCCAACGCTCTCGCCAATATACTATCGGATCTCTGTTGATCGGTGTCTTAATTATAATAAAAACAAAAAATGCACCTTAGTAATTATTGATCTAAAATCTTTGAAATCCAAAGGTCGAATGATTAAACTGACTCAGAATTTTCTTCCGTACATAAATAATCCATATTTGCAAAAGAAAGAAATTGAAAAAAAAAAGAATCTTTAAATTAGAAGAGAAATATATACATGGAAGATTTTCGTTCCGGCCGGGACTCGAACCCAGTACCACGCGCTTGGAACCCAACGGTCTAGCCATTAGGCTATCGGAGCTCTGTCGATGGAAGTCTTAAATATAATAAAAACAAAAAATGCACCTTGGTAATTATTGATTCAAACACTTTGAAATTTACAGGTCGAATAATTAAACTGACTCAGAATTTTTCTCCCTACATAAATAATCAATATTCGCAAAAGAGAAAAATTAAAAAAAAAAGAAGAAGAAATTTCAAATTAGAAACTAAAAGTATACATTGAAGATTTTCGTTCAGGCTGGGACTCGAACCCAGGGCCACTCGCTTGGAAGCCTAACACTCTAGCCATTAGTCTATGGGAGCTCTGTCGGTGGGAGTTTTAAATATAATAAAAACAAAAAATGCACCTTGGTAATTGTTTATTTAAACACTTTGAAATCTTCGTGTCGAAAAATTAAACTGACTCAGAATTTTCTTCCCTACATAAATAATCAATAATTGCAAAGAAAAGAAATTGAAAAAAAAAAGAATTTTCAAATTAGAAAAGAAATATATACATTGAAGATATTCGCTCCGGCTGGGACTCGAACCCAGGCCACTCGCTTGGAAGACCAGCGGTCTAGCCATTAGGCTATCGGATTTCTGTCGAGCGGAGTCTTACTGCCTGACTGATACTGCCTGACTGACAGACTGACTCACTGACTGACTGATACTGACTGACTGACTGACCGAGACTGACTGACTGACTGACTGACTGACTAACTGACTGACTGACTGACTGACTAACTGACTGACTGAGACTGACTGACTGACTGCTTGACTCTCTGACTGGCTATTTCACTGACTGACTAAATGACTAAATGACTGACTGACACTGACTGACTGACTGCTTGACTACCTGACTGACTGCTTGACTGACTAACTGACTGGACAGGACTGACCGACTGACTGACTGACAGACTGACTGAATAAGGATGACTGACAGACTGACTGAATAAAGCTGACTGACTGACTGACTGACAGACTGACTGAATAAGGCTGACCGACTGACTGACTGCCTGACTGACTGAATGACTGACTGACTGACTGACCGAGACTGACTGACTGACTGACTGAGACTGGACTGGACTGACTGACTGACTGACTGACTGAGACTGACTGACTGCTTTAGTGACTAACTGACTGCACAGGACTGACCGACTGACTGACTGAATGACTGACTGACTGAGACTAAATGACTGACTGCTTGACTGACTGGCTGAAGGACTAACTGACTGGACTGACTGACTGAGACTGAATGACTGAGTGCTTGACTGATTGACTGTCAGACTGACTGACTGACTTCGCAAAAGGGAAAAATAAAAAAAAAAGAATTATAAAATTAGAAAAAAATATTTGCATTTAAGATTTCCTTTCCGGCCGGGACTCGAACCCAGTACCACGCGCTAGGAACCCAACGGTGTAGCCATTAGGCTATCGGAGCTCTGTCGATTGAAGTCTTAAATATAATAAAAACAAAAAATGCACCTTGGTAATTATTGATTCAAACACTTTGAAATTTACAGGTCGAATAATTAAACTGACTCAGAATTTTTCTCCCTACATAAATAATCAATATTCGCAAAAGAGAAAAATTAAAAAAAAAAGAAGAAGAAATTTCAAATTAGAAACTAAAAGTATACATTGAAGATTTTCGTTCAGGCTGGGACTCGAACCCAGGGCCACTCGCTTGGAAGCCTAACACTCTAGCCATTAGTCTATGGGAGCTCTGTCGGTGGTAGTTTTAAATATAATAAAAACAAAAAATGCACCTTGGTAATTGTTTATTTAAACACTTTGAAATCTTCGTGTCGAAAAATTAAACTGACTCAGAATTTTCTTCCCTACATAAATAATCAATAATTGCAAAGGAAAGAAATTGAAAAAAAAAAAGAATTTTCAAATTAGAAAAGAAATATATACATTGAAGATATTCGCTCCGGCTGGGACGCGAACCCAGGCCACTCGCTTGGAAGACCAGCGGTCTAGCCATTAGACTATCGGAGTTCTGTCGAGCGGAGTCTTACTGCCTGACTGATACTGCCTGACTGACAGACTGACTCACTGACTGACTGATACTGACTGACTGACTCACTGACTGACCGAGACTGACTGACTGACTGACTGACTGACTAACTGACTGACTGAGACTGACTGACTGACTGCTTGACTCTCTGACTGGCTATTTCACTGACTGACTAAATGACTAAATGACTGACTGACACTGACTGACTGACTGCTTGACTACCTGACTGACTGCTTGACTGACTAACTGACTGGACAGGACTGACCGACTGACTGACTGACAGACTGACTGAATAAGGATGACTGACAGACTGACTGAATAAAGCTGACTGACTGACTGACTGACAGACTGACTGAATAAGGCTGACCGACTGACTGACTGCCTGACTGACTGACTGACTGACTGAATGACTGACTGACTGACCGAGACTGACTGACTGACTGACTGAGACTGGACTGGACTGACTGACTGACTGACTGACTGAGACTGACTGACTGCTTTAGTGACTAACTGACTGCACAGGACTGACCGACTGACTGACTGACTGACTGCCTGACTGACTGACTGACTGAATGACTGACTGACTGAGACTAAATGACTGACTGCTTGACTGACTGGCTGAAGGACTAACTGACTGACTGACTGACTGACTGACTGGACTGACTGACTGAGACTGAATGACTGAGTGCTTGACTGATTGACTGTCAGACTGACTGACTGACTTCGCAAAAGGGAAAAATAAAAAAAAAAGAATTATAAAATTAGAAAAAAATATTTGCATTTAAGATTTCCTTTCCGGCTGGGATTTGAACCCAGGGCGACACTCATGGAAGCCCAACGCTCTCGCCAATATACTATCGGATCTCTGTTGATCGGTGTCTTAATTATAATAAAAACAAAAAATGCACCTTAGTAATTATTGATCTAAAATCTTTGAAATCTAAAGGTCGAATGATTAAACTGACTCAGAATTTTCTTCCGTACATAAATAATCCATATTTGCAAAAGAAAGAAATTGAAAAAAAAAAGAATCTTCAAATTAGAAGAGAAATATATACATGGAAGATTTTCGTTCCGGCTGGGACTCGAACCCAGTACCTCGCGCTTGGAACCCAACGGTCTAGCCATTAGGCTATCGGAGCTCTGTCGATGGAAGTCTTAAATATAATAAAAACAAAAAATGCACCTTGGTAATTATTGATTCAAACACTTTGAAATTTACAGGTCGAATAATTAAACTGACTCAGAATTTTTCTCCCTACATAAATAATCAATATTCGCAAAAGAGAAAAATTTAAAAAAAAAGAAGAAGAAATTTCAAATTAGAAACTAAAAGTATACATTGAAGATTTTCGTTCAGGCTGGGACTCGAACCCAGGGCCACTCGCTTGGAAGCCTAACACTCTAGCCATTAGTCTATGGGAGCTCTGTCGGTGGGAGTTTTAAATATAATAAAAACAAAAAATGCACCTTTGTAATTGTTTACTTAAACACTTTGAAATCTTCGTGTCGAAAAATTAAACTGACTCAGAATTTTCTTCCCTACATAAATAATCAATAATTGCAAAGGAAAGAAATTGAAAAAAAAAGAATTTTCAAATTAGAAAAGAAATATATACATTGAAGATATTCGCTCCGGCTGGGACTCGAACCCAGGCCACTCGCTTGGAAGACCAGCGGTCTAGCCATTAGGCTATCGGAGTTCTGTCGAGCGGAGTCTTACTGCCTGACTGATACTGCCTGACTGACAGACTGACTCACTGACTGACTGATACTGACTGACTGACTCACTGACTGACCGAGACTGACTGACTAACTGCCTGACTGACTGAGACTGGACTGACTGACTGACTGACTGACTGACTGACTGACTAACTGACTGACTGAGACTGACTGACTGACTGCTTGACTCTCTGACTGGCTATTTCACTGACTGACTGAATAACTAAATGACTGACTGACACTGACTGACTGACTGCTTGACTACCTGACTGACTGCTTGACTGACTGGACAGGACTGACCGACTGACTGACTGACAGACTGACTGAATAAGGCTGACTGACTGACTGACAGACTGACTGAATAAGGCTGACCGACTGACTGACTGCCTGACTGACTGACTGACTGAATGACTGACTGACTGACTGACTGACTGACTGACTGCCTGACTGACTGACTGACTGAATGACTGACTGACTGAGACTAAATGACTGACTGCTTGACTGACTGGCTGAAGGACTAACTGACTGACTGAGTGACTGACTGACTGGACTGACTGACTGAGACTGAATGACTGAGTGCTTGACTGATTGACTGTCAGACTGACTGACTGACTTCGCAAAAGGGAAAAATAAAAAAAAAAGAATTATAAAATTAGAAAAAAAATATTTGCATTTAAGATTTCCTTTCCGGCTGGGATTTGAACCCAGGGCGACACTCATGGAAGCCCAACGCTCTCGCCAATATACTATCGGATCTCTGTTGATCGGTGTCTTAATTATAATAAAAACAAAAAATGCACCTTAGTAATTATTGATCTAAAATCTTTGAAATCCAAAGGTCGAAAGATTAAACTGACTCAGAATTTTCTTCCGTACATAAATAATCCATATTTGCAAAAGAAAGAAATTGAAAAAAAAAAAAGAATCTTCAAATTAGAAGAGAAATATATACATGGAAGATTTTCGTTCCGGCTGGGACTCGAACCCAGTACCTCGCGCTTGGAACCCAACGGTCTAGCCATTAGGCTATCGGAGCTCTGTCGATGGAAGTCTTAAATATAATAAAAACAAAAAATGCACCTTGGTAATTATTGATTCAAACACTTTGAAATTTACAGGTCGAATAATTAAACTGACTCAGAATTTTTCTCCCTACATAAACAATCAATATTCGCAAAAGAGAAAAATTTAAAAAAAAAGAAGAAGAAATTTCAAATTAGAAACTAAAAGTATACATTGAAGATTTTCGTTCAGGCTGGGACTCGAACCCAGGGCCACTCGCTTGGAAGCCTAACACTCTAGCCATTAGTCTATGGGAGCTCTGTCGGTGGGAGTTTTAAATATAATAAAAACAAAAAATGCACCTTTGTAATTGTTTACTTAAACACTTTGAAATCTTCGTGTCGAAAAATTAAACTGACTCAGAATTTTCTTCCCTACATAAATAATCAATAATTGCAAAGGAAAGAAATTGAAAAAAAAAGAATTTTCAAATTAGAAAAGAAATATATACATTGAAGATATTCGCTCCGGCTGGGACTCGAACCCAGGCCACTCGCTTGGAAGACCAGCGGTCTAGCCATTAGGCTATCGGAGTTCTGTCGAGCGGAGTCTTACTGCCTGACTGATACTGCCTGACTGACAGACTGACTCACTGACTGACTGATACTGACTGACTGACTCACTGACTGACCGAGACTGACTGACTAACTGCCTGACTGACTGAAACTGGACTGACTGACTGACTGACTAACTGACTGACTAACTGACTGACTGAGACTGACTGACTGACTGCTTGACTCTCTGACTGGCTATTTCACTGACTGACTGAATGACTAAATGACTGACTGACACTGACTGACTGACTGCTTGACTACCTGACTGACTGCTTGACTGACTGGACAGGACTGACCGACTGACTGACTGACAGACTGACTGAATAAGGCTGACTGACTGACTGACTGACAGACTGACTGAATAAGGCTGACTGACTGACTGACTGACAGACTGACTGAATAAGGCTGACCGACTGACTGACTGCCTGACTGACTGACTGACTGAATGACTGACTGACTGACTGACTGACTGACTGCCTGACTGACTGACTGACTGAATGACTGACTGACTGAGACTAAATGACTGACTGCTTGACTGACTGGCTGAAGGACTAACTGACTGACTGAGTGACTGACTGACTGGACTGACTGACTGAGACTGAATGACTGAGTGCTTGACTGATTGACTGTCAGACTGACTGACTGACTTCGCAAAAGGGAAAAATAAAAAAAAAAGAATTATAAAATTAGAAAAAAATATTTGCATTTAAGATTTCCTTTCCGGCTGGGATTTGAACCCAGGGCGACACTCATGGAAGCCCAACGCTCTCGCCAATATACTATCGGATCTCTGTTGATCGGTGTCTTAATTATAATAAAAACAAAAAATGCACCTTAGTAATTATTGATCTAAAATCTTTGAAATCCAAAGGTCGAATGATTAAACTGACTCAGAATTTTCTTCCGTACATAAATAATCCATATTTGCAAAAGAAAGAAATTGAAAAAAAAAAGAATCTTTAAATTAGAAGAGAAATATATACATGGAAGATTTTCGTTCCGGCCGGGACTCGAACCCAGTACCACGCGCTTGGAACCCAACGGTCTAGCCATTAGGCTATCGGAGCTCTGTCGATGGAAGTCTTAAATATAATAAAAACAAAAAATGCACCTTGGTAATTATTGATTCAAACACTTTGAAATTTACAGGTCGAATAATTAAACTGACTCAGAATTTTTCTCCCTACATAAATAATCAATATTCGCAAAAGAGAAAAATTAAAAAAAAAAGAAGAAGAAATTTCAAATTAGAAACTAAAAGTATACATTGAAGATTTTCGTTCAGGCTGGGACTCGAACCCAGGGCCACTCGCTTGGAAGCCTAACACTCTAGCCATTAGTCTATGGGAGCTCTGTCGGTGGGAGTTTTAAATATAATAAAAACAAAAAATGCACCTTGGTAATTGTTTATTTAAACACTTTGAAATCTTCGTGTCGAAAAATTAAACTGACTCAGAATTTTCTTCCCTACATAAATAATCAATAATTGCAAATTAAAGAAATTGAAAAAAAAAAGAATTTTCAAATTAGAAAAGAAATATATACATTGAAGATATTCGCTCCGGCTGGGACTCGAACCCAGGCCACTCGCTTGGAAGACCAGCGGTCTAGCCATTAGGCTATCGGAGTTCTGTCGAGCGGAGTCTTACTGCCTGACTGATACTGCCTGACTGACAGACTGACTCACTGACTGACTGATACTGACTGACTGACTCACTGACTGACCGAGACTGACTGACTAACTGCCTGACTGACTGAGACTGGACTGACTGACTGACTGACTGACTGACTAACTGACTGACTGAGACTGACTGACTGACTGCTTGACTCTCTGACTTACTATTTCACTGACTGACTGAATGACTAAATGACTGACTGACACTGACTGACACTGACTGACTGACTGCTTGACTACCTGACTGACTGCTTGACTGACTAACTGACTGGACAGGACTGACCGACTGACTGACTGACAGACTGACTGAATAAGGATGACTGACAGACTGACTGAATAAGGCTGACTGACTGACTGACTGACAGACTGACTGAATAAGGATGACTGACAGACTGACTGAATAAGGCTGACTGACTGACTGACTGACAGACTGACTGAATAAGGCTGACCGACTGACTGCCTGACTGACTGACTGACTGAATGACTGACTGACTGACTGACCGAGACTGACTGACTGACTGACTGAGACTGAACTGGACTGACTGACTGACTGACTGACTGAGACTGACTGACTGCTTTAGTGACTAACTGACTGCACAGGACTGACCGACTGACTGACTGACTGACTGCCTGACTGACTGACTGACTGAATGACTGACTGACTGAGACTAAATGACTGACTGCTTGACTGACTGGCTGAAGGACTAACTGACTGACTGAGTGACTGACTGACTGACTGGACTGACTGACTGAGACTGAATGACTGAGTGCTTGACTGATTGACTGTCAGACTGACTGACTGACTTCGCAAAAGGGAAAAATAAAAAAAAAAGAATTATAAAATTAGAAAAAAATATTTGCATTTAAGATTTCCTTTCCGGCTGGGATTTGAACCCAGGGCGACACTCATGGAAGCCCAACGCTCTCGCCAATATACTATCGGATCTCTGTTGATCGGTGTCTTAATTATAATAAAAACAAAAAATGCACCTTAGTAATTATTGATCTAAAATCTTTGAAATCTAAAGGTCGAATGATTAAACTGACTCAGAATTTTCTTCCGTACATAAATAATACATATTTGCAAAAGAAAGAAATTGAAAAAAAAAAGAATCTTCAAATTAGAAGAGAAATATATACATGGAAGATTTTCGTTCCGGCCGGGTTTCGAACTCAGTACCGCGCGCTTGGAACCCAACGGTCTAGCCATTAGGCTATCGGAGCTCTGTCGACGGAAGTCTTAAATATAATAAAAACAAAAAATGCACCTTGGTAATTATTGATTCAAACACTTTGAAATTTACAGGTCGAATAAATAAATTGACTCAGAATTTTTCTCCCTACATAAATAATCAATATTCGCAAAAGAGAAAAATTAAAAAAAAAGAAGAAGAAATTTCAAACTAAAAGTATACATTGAAGATTTTCGTTCAGGCTGGGACTCGAACCCAGGGCCACTCGCTTGGAAGCCTAACACTCTAGCCATTAGTCTATGGGAGCTCTGTCGGTGGGAGTTTTAAATATAATAAAAACAAAAAATGCACCTTGGTAATTGTTTATTTAAACACTTTGAAATCTTCGTGTCGAAAAATTAAACTGACTCAGAATTTTCTTCCCTACATAAATAATCAATAATTGCAAAGGAAAGAAATTGAAAAAAAAAGAATTTTCAAATTAGAAAAGAAATATATACATTGAAGATATTCGCTCCGGCTGGGACTCGAACCCAGGCCACTCGCTTGGAAGACCAGCGGTCTAGCCATTAGGCTATCGGAGTTCTGTCGAGCGGAGTCTTACTGCCTGACTGATACTGCCTGACTGACAGACTGACTCACTGACGGACTGATACTGACTGACTGACTCACTGACTGACCGAGACTGACTGACTAACTGCCTGACTGACTGAGACTGGACTGACTGACTGACTGACTGACTGACTAACTGACTGACTGAGACTGACTGACTGACTGCTTGACTCTCTGACTGGCTATTTCACTGACTGACTGAATGACTAAATGACTGACTGACACTGACTGACTGACTGCTTGACTACCTGACTGACTGCTTGACTGACTAACTGACTGGACAGGACTGACCGACTGACTGACTGACAGACTGACTGAATAAGGATGACTGACAGACTGACTGAATAAGGCTGACTGACTGACTGACTGACAGACTGACTGAATAAGGCTGACCGACTGACTGACTGCCTGACTGACTGACTGACTGACCGAGACTGACTGACTGACTGACTGAGACTGGACTGGACTGACTGACTGACTGACTGACTGAGACTGACTGACTGCTTTAGTGACTAACTGACTGCACAGGACTGACCGACTGACTGACTGACTGACTGCCTGCCTGACTGACTGACTGACTGACTGACTGACTGAGACTAAATGACTGACTGCTTGACTGACTGGCTGAAGGACTAACTGACTGACTGAGTGACTGACTGACTGGACTGACTGACTGAGACTGAATGACTGAGTGCTTGACTGATTGACTGTCAGACTGACTGACTGACTTCGCAAAAGGGAAAAATAAAAAAAAAAGAATTATAAAATTAGAAAAAAATATTTGTATTTAAGATTTCCTTTCCGGCCGGGACTCGAACCCAGTACCACGCGCTAGGAACCCAACGGTCTAGCCATTAGGCTATCGGAGCTCTGTCGATGGAAGTCTTAAATATAATAAAAACAAAAAATGCACCTTGGTAATTATTGATTCAAACACTTTGAAATTTACAGGTCGAATAATTAAACTGACTCAGAATTTTTCTCCCTACATAAATAATCAATATTCGCAAAAGAGAAAAATTAAAAAAAAAAGAAGAAGAAATTTCAAATTAGAAACTAAAAGTATACATTGAAGATTTTCGTTCAGGCTGGGACTCGAACCCAGGGCCACTCGCTTGGAAGCCTAACACTCTAGCCATTAGTCTATGGGAGCTCTGTCTGTGGGAGTTTTAAATATAATAAAAACAAAAAATGCACCTTGGTAATTGTTTATTTAAACACTTTGAAATCTTTGTGTCGAAAAATTAAACTGACTCAGAATTTTCTTCCCTACATAAATAATCAATAATTGCAAAGGAAAGAAATTGAAAAAAAAAAGAATTTTCAAATTAGAAAAGAAATATATACATTGAAGATATTCGCTCCGGCTGGGACTCGAAACCAGGCCACTCGCTTGGAAGACCAGCGGTCTAGCCAATAGGCTATCGGAGTTCTGTCGAGCGGAGTCTTACTGCCTGACTGATACTGCCTGACTGACAGACTGACTCACTGACTGACTGATACTGACTGACTGACTCACTGACTGACCGAGACTGACTGACTAACTGCCTGACTGACTGAGACTGGACTGGACTGACTGACTGACTGACTGACTGACTAACTGACTGACTGAGACTGACTGACTGACTGACTGCTTGACTCTCTGACTGGCTATTTCACTGACTGACTGAATGACTAAATGACTGACTGACACTGACTGACTGACTGCTTGACTACCTGACTGACTGCTTGACTGACTAACTGACTGGACAGGACTGACCGAATGACTGACTGACAGACTGACTGAATAAGGATGACTGACAGACTGACTGAATAAGGCTGACTGACTGACTGACTGACAGACTGACTGAATAAGGCTGACCGACTGACTGACTGCCTGACTGACTGACTGACTGAATGACTGACTGACTGACTGACCGAGACTGACTGACTGACTAACTGAGACTGGACTGGACTGACTGACTGACTGACTGACTGCTTTAGTGACTAACTGACTGCACAGGACTGACCGACTGACTGACTGACTGACTGCCTGACTGACTGACTGACTGAATGACTGACTGACTGAGACTAAATAACTGACTGCTTGACTGACTGGCTGAAGGACTAACTGACTGACTGAGTGACTGACTGACTAACTGCCTGACTGACTGAGACTGGACTGACTGACTAACTGCCTGACTGACTGAGACTGGACTGACTGACTAACTGCCTGACTGACTGAGACTGGACTGACTGACTGACTGACTGACTGACTGACACTGACTGACTGACTGCTTGACTACCTGACTGACTGCTTGACTGACTAACTGACTGGACAGGAGTGACCGACTGACTGACTGACAGACTGACTGAATAAGGATGACTGACAGACTGACTGAATAAGGCTGACTGACTGACTGACTGACAGACTGACTGAATAAGGCTGACCGACTGACTGACTGCCTGACTGACTGACTGACTGAATGACTGACTGACTGACTGACCGAGACTGACTGACTGACTGACTGAGACTGGACTGGACTGACTGACTGACTGACTGACTGAGACTGACTGACTGCTTTAGTGACTAACTGACTGCACAGGACTGACCGACTGACTGACTGACTGACTGCCTGACTGACTGAGACTAAATGACTGACTGCTTGACTGACGGGCTGAAGGACTAACTGACTGACTGAGTGACTGACTGACTGGACTGACTGACTGAGACTGAATGACTGAGTGCTTGACTGATTGACTGTCAGACTGACTGACTGACTTCGCAAAAGGAAAAAATAAAAAAAAAGAATTATAAAATTAGAAAAAAATATTTGCATTTAAGATTTCCTTTCCGGCCGGGACTCGAACCCAGTACCACGCGCTAGGAACCCAACGGGCTAGCCATTAGGTTTTCGGAGCTCTGTCGATGGAAGTCTTAAATATAAGAAAAACAAAAAATGCACCTTGGTAATTATTGATTCAAACACTTTGAAATTTACAGGTCGAATAATTAAACTGACTCAGAATTTTTCTCCCTACATAAATAATCAATATTCGCAAAAGAGAAAAATTAAAAAAAAAAGAAGAAGAAATTTCAAATTAGAAACTAAAAGTATACATTGAAGATTTTCGTTCAGGCTGGGACTCGAACCCAGGGCCACTCGCTTAGAAGCCTAACACTCTAGCCATTAGTCTATTAGAGCTCTGTCGGTGGGAGTTTTAAATATAATAAAAACAAAAAATGCACCTTGGTAATTGTTTATTTAAACACTTTGAAATCTTCGTGTCGAAAAATTAAACTGACTCAGAATTTTCTTCCCTACATAAATAATCAATAATTGCAAAGGAAAGAAATTGAAAAAAAAAGAATTTTCAAATTAGAAAAGAAATATATACATTGAAGATATTCGCTCCGGCTGGGACTCGAACCCAGGCCACTCGCTTGGAAGACCAGCGGTCTAGCCATTAGGCTATCGGAGTTCTGTCGAGCGGAGTCTTACTGCCTGACTGATACTGCCTGACTGACAGACTGACTCACTGACTGACTGATACTGACTGACTGACTCACTGACTGACCGAGACTGACTGACTAACTGCCTGACTGACTGAGACTGGACTGACTGACTGACTGACTGACTGACTGACTAACTGACTGACTGACTAACTGACTGACTGAGACTGACTGACTGACTGCATGACTCTCTGACTGGCTATTTCACTGACTGACTGAATGACTAAATGACTGACTGACACTGACTGACTGACTGCTTGACTACCTGACTGACTGCTTGACTGACTAACTGACTGGACAGGACTGACCGACTGACTGACTGACAGACTGACTGAATAAGGATGACTGACAGACTGACTGAATAAGGCTGACTGACAGACTGACTGAATAAGGCTGACTGAATAAGGCTGACCGACTGACTGACTGCCTGACTGACTGACTGACTGAATGACTGACTGACTGACTGACCCAGACTGACTGACTGACTGACTGAGACTGGAATGGACTGACTGACTGACTGACTGACTGAGACTGACTGACTGCTTTAGTGACTAACTGACTGCACAGGACTAACCGACTGACTGACTGACTGACTGCCTGACTGACTGAATGACTGAATGACTGACTGACTGAGACTAAATGACTGACTGCTTGACTGACTGGCTGAAGGACTAACTGACTGACTGAGTGACTGACTGACTGGACTGACTGACTGAGACTGAGTGACCGAGTGCTTGACTGATTGACTGTCAGACTGACTGACTGACTTCGCAAAAGGGAAAAATAAAAAAAAAAGAATTATAAAATTAGAAAAAAATATTTGCATTTAAGATTTCCTTTCCGGCTGGGATTTGAACCCAGGGCGACACTCATGGAAGCCCAACGCTCTCGCCAATATACTATCGGATCTCTGTTGATCGGTGTCTTAATTATAATAAAAACAAAAAATGCACCTTAGTAATTATTGATCTAAAATCTTTGAAATCTAAAGGTCGAATGATTAAACTGACTCAGAATTTTCTTCCGTACATAAATAATCCATATTTGCAAAAGAAAGAAATTGAAAAAAAAAAAGAATCTTCAAATTAGAAGAGAAATATATACATGGAAGATTTTCGTTCCGGCCGGGACTCGAACCCAGTACCACGCGCTAGGAACCCAACGGTCTAGCCATTAGGCTATCGGAGCTCTGTCGATGGAAGTCTTAAATATAATAAAAACAAAAAATGCACCTTGGTAATTATTGATTCAAACACTTTGAAATTTACAGGTCGAATAATTAAACTGACTCAGAATTTTTCTCCCTACATAAATAATCAATATTCGCAAAAGAGAAAAATTAAAAAAAAAAGAAGAAGAAATTTCAAATTAGAAACTAAAAGTATACATTGAAGATTTTCGTTCAGGCTGGGACTCGAACCCAGGGCCACTCGCTTGGAAGCCTAACACTCTAGCCATTAGTCTATGGGAGCTCTGGCGGTGGGAGTTTTAAATATAATAAAAACAAAAAATGCACCTTGGTAATTGTTTATTTAAACACTTTGAAATCTTCGTGTCGAAATATTAAACTGACTCAGAATTTTCTTCCCTACATAAATAATCAATAATTGCAAAGGAAAGAAATTGAAAAAAAAAAGAATTTTCAAATTAGAAAAGAAATATATAAAATTGAAGATATTCGCTCCGGCTGGGACTCGAACCCAGACCACTCGCTTGGAAGACCAGCGGTCTAGCCATTAGGCAATCGGAGTTCTGTCGAGCGGAGTCTTACTGCCTGACTGATACTGCCTGACTGACAGACTGACTCACTGACTAACTGATACTGACTGACTGACTCACTGACTCACCGAGACTGACTGACTAACTGCCTGACTGACTGAGACTGGACTGACTGACTGACTGACTGACTGACTAACTGACTGACTGAGACTGACTGACTGACTGCTTGACTCTCTGACTGGCTATTTCACTGACTGACTGAATGACTAAATGAATGACTGACACTGACTGACTGACTGCTTGACTGACTAACTGACTGGACAGGACTGACCGACTGACTGACTGACAGACTGACTGACAGACTGACTGAATAAGGATGACTGACAGACTGACTGAATAAGGCTGACTGACTGACTGACTGACAGACTGACTGAATAAGGCTGACCGACTGACTGACTGCCTGACTGACTGACTGACTGAATGACTGACTGACTGACTGACCGAGACTGACTGACTGACTGACTGACTGAGACTGGACTGGACTGACTGACTGACTGACTGACTGAGACTGACTGACTGCTTTAGTGACTAACTGACTGCACAGGACTGACCGACTGACTGACTGACTGACTGCCTGACTGACTGACTGACTGAATGACTGACTGACTGAGACTAAATGACTGACTGCTTGACTGACTGGCTGAAGGACTAACTGACTGACTGAGTGACTGACTGACTGGACTGACTGACTGAGACTGAATGACTGAGTGCTTGACTGATTGACTGTCAGACTGACTGACTGACTTCGCAAAAGGGAAAAATAAAAAAAAGAATTATAAAATTAGAAAAAAATATTTGCATTTAAGATTTCCTTTCCGGCCGGGACTCGAACCCAGTACCACGTGCTAGGAACCCAACGGTCTAGCCATTAGGCTATCGGAGCTCTGTCGATGGAAGTCTAAAATATAATAAAAACAAAAAATGCACCTTGGTAATTATTGATTCAAACACTTTGAAATTTACAGGTCGAATAATTAAACTGACTCAGAATTTTTCTCCCTACATAAATAATCAATATTCGCAAAAGAGAAAAATTAAAAAAAAAGAAGAAGAAATTTCAAATTAGAAACTAAAAGTATACATTGAAGATTTTCGTTCAGGCTGGGACTCGAACCCAGGGCCACTCGCTTGGAAGCCTAACACTCTAGCCATTAGTCTATGGGAGCTCTGTCGGTGGGAGTTTTAAATATAATAAAAACAAAAAATGCACCTTGGTAATTGTTTATTTAAACACTTTGAAATCTCTGTGTCGAAAAATTAAACTGACTCAGAATTTTCTTCCCTACATAAATAATCAATAATTGCAAAGGAAAGAAATTGAAAAAAAAAAGAATTTTCAAATTAGGAAAGAAATATATACATTGAAGATATTCGCTCCGGCTGGGACTCGAACCCAGGCCACTCGCTTGGAAGACCAGCGGTCTAGCCATTAGGCTATCGGAGTTCTGTCGAGCGGAGTCTTACTGCCTGACTGATACTGCCTGACTGACAGACTGACTCACTGACTGACTGATACTGACTGACTGACTCACTGACTGACCGAGACTGACTGACTAACTGCCTGACTGACTGAGACTGGACTGACTGACTGACTGACTGACTAACTGACTGACTGAGACTGACTGACTGACTGCTTGACTCTCTGACTGGCTATTTCACTGACTGACTGAATGACTAAATGACTGACTGACACTGACTGACTGACTGCTTGACTACCTGACTGACTGCTTGACTGACTAACTGACTGGACAGGACTGACCGACTGACTGACTGACAGACTGACTGAATAAGGATGACTGACAGACTGACTGAATAAGGCTGACTGACTGACTGACTGACAGACTGACTGAATAAGGCTGACCGACTGACTGACTGCCTGACTGACTGACTGACTGAATGACTGACTGACTGACTGACCGAGACTGACTGACTGACTGACTGAGACTGAACTGGACTGACTGACTGACTGACTGAGACTGACTGACTGCTTTAGTGACTAACTGACTGCACAGGACTGACCGACTGACTGACTGCCTGACTGACTGACTGACTGACTGACTGAATGACTGACTGACTGAGACTAAATGACTGACTGCTTGACTGACTGGCTGAAGGACTAACTGACTGACTGAGTGACTGACTGAATGACTGGACTGACTGAGTGAGACTGAATGACTGAGTGCTTGACTGATTGACTGTCAGACTGACTGACTGACTTCGCAAAAGGGAAAAATAAAAAAAAAAGAATTATAAAATTAGAAAAAAATATTTGCATTTAAGATTTCCTTTCCGGCCGGGACTCGAACCCAGTACCACGCGCTAGGAACCCAACGGTCTAGCCATTAGGCTATCGGAGCTCTGTCGATGGAAGTCTTAAATATAATAAAAACAAAAAATGCACCTTGGTAATTATTGATTCAAACACTTTGAAATTTACAGGTCGAATAATTAAACTGACTCAGAATTTTTCTCCCTACATAAATAATCAATATTCGCAAAAGAGAAAAATTAAAAAAAAAAAGAAGAAGAAATTTCAAATTAGAAACTAAAAGTATACATTGAAGATTTTCGTTCAGGCTGGGATTCGAACCCAGGGCCACTCGCTTGGAAGCCTAACACTCTAGCCATTAGTCTATGGGAGCTCTGTCGGTGGGAGTTTTAAATATAATAAAAACAAAAAATGCACCTTTGTAATTGTTTATTTAAACACTTTGAAATCTTCGTGTCGAAAAATTAAACTGACTCAGAATTTTCTTCCCTACATAAATAATCAATAATTGCAAAGGAAAGAAATTGAAAAAAAAAGAATTTTCAAATTAGAAAAGAAATATATACATTGAAGATATTCGCTCCGGCTGGGACTCGAACCCAGGCCACTCGCTTGGAAGACCAGCGGTCTAGCCATTAGGCTATCGGAGTTCTGTCGAGCGGAGTCTTACTGCCTGACTGATACTGCCTGACTGACAGACTGACTCACTGACTGACTGATACTGACTGACTGACTCACTGACTGACCGAGACTGACTGACTAACTGCCTGACTGACTGAGACTGGACTGACTGACTGACTGACTGACTGACTGACTGCTTGACTCTCTGACTGGCTATTTCACTGACTGACTGAATGACTAAATGACTGACTGACACTGACTGACTGACTGCTTGACTACCTGACTGACTGCTTGACTGACTAACTGACTGGACAGGACTGACCGACTGACTGACAGACAGACTGACTGAATAAGGATGACTGACAGACTGACTGAATAAGGCTGACTGACTGACTGACTGACTGAATGACTGACTGACTGACTGACCGAGACTGACTGACTGACTGACTGAGACTGGACTGGACTGACTGACTGACTGACTGACTGAGACTGACTGACTGCTTTAGTGACTAACTGACTGCACAGGACTGACCGACTGACTGACTGACTGACTGCCTGACTGACTGACTGACTGAATGACTGACTGACTGAGACTAAATGAGTGACTGCTTGACTGACTGGCTGAAGGACTAACTGACTGACTGACTGGACTGACTGACTGAGACTGAATGACTGAGTGCTTGACTGATTGACTGTCAGACTGACTGACTGACTTCGCAAAAGGGAAAAATAAA
Source organism: Uloborus diversus (assembly GCF_026930045.1). Classification (NCBI taxonomy): domain Eukaryota; kingdom Metazoa; phylum Arthropoda; class Arachnida; order Araneae; family Uloboridae; genus Uloborus; species Uloborus diversus. The sequence goes on from NW_026558406.1 coordinate 230,648, forward strand.
AAAAAAAGAATTATAAAATTAGAAAAAAATATTTGCATTTAAGATTTCCTTTCCGGCCGGGACTCGAACCCAGTACCACGCGCTAGGAACCCAACGGTCTAGCCATTAGGCTATCGGAGCTCTGTCGATGGAAGTCTTAAATATAATAAAAACAAAAAATGCACCTTGGTAATTATTGATTCAAACACTTTGAAATTTACAGGTCGAATAATTAAACTGACTCAGAATTTTTCTCCCTACATAAATAATCAATATTCGCAAATAAGAAAAATTAAAAAAAAAAGAAGAAGAAATTTCAAATTAGAAACTAAAAGTATACATTGAAGATTTTCGTTCAGGCTGGGACTCGAACCCAGGGCCACTCGCTTGGAAGCCTAACACTCTAGCCATTAGTCTATGGGAGCTCTGTCGGTGAAAGTTTTAAATATAATAAAAACAAAAAATGCACCTTGGTAATTGTTTATTTAAACACTTTGAAATCTTCGTGTCGAAAAATTAAACTGACTCAGAATTTTCTTCCCTACATAAATAATCAATAATTGCAAAGGAAAGAAATTGAAAAAAAAAAGAATTTTCAAATTAGAAAAGAAATATATACATTGAAGATATTCGCTCAGGCTGGGACTCGGACCCAGGCCACTCGCTTGGAAGACCAGCGGTCTAGCCATTAGGCTATCGGAGTTCCGTCGAGCGGAGTCTTACTGCCTGACTGATACTGCCTGACTGACAGACTGACTCACTGACTGACTGATACTGACTGACTGACTCACTGACTGACCGAGACTGACTGACTAACTGCCTGACTGACTGAGACTGGACTGACTGACTGACTGACTGACTAACTGACTGACTGAGACTGACTGACTGACTGCTTGACTCTCTGACTGGCTATTTCACTGACTGACTGAATGACTAAATGACTGACTGACACTGACTGACTGACTGCTTGACTGACTAACTGACTGGACAGGACTGACCGACTGACTGACTGACAGACTGACTGACAGACTGACTGAATAAGGCTGACTGACTGACTGACTGACAGACTGACTGAATAAGGCTGACCGACTGACTGACTGCCTGACTGACTGACTGACTGAATGACTGACTGACTGACTGACCGAGACTGACTGACTGACTGACTGAGACTGGACTGGACTGACTGACTGACTGACTGAGACTGACTGACTGCTTTAGTGACTAACTGACTGCACAGGACTGACCGACTGACTGACTGCCTGACTGACTGACTGACTGACTGACTGAATGACTGACTGACTGAGACTAAATGACTGACTGCTTGACTGACTGGCTGAAGGACTAACTGACTGACTGAGTGACTGACTGACTGGACTGACTGAGTGAGACTGAATGACTGAGTGCTTGACTGATTGACTGTCAGACTGACTGACTGACTTCGCAAAAGGGAAAAATAAAAAAAAAAAGAATTATAAAATTAGAAAAAAATATTTGCATTTAAGATTTCCTTTCCGGCCGGGACTCGAAACCAGTACCACGCGCTAGGAACCCAACGGTCTAGCCATTAGGCTATCGGAGCTCTGTCGATGGAAGTCTTAAATATAATAAAAACAAAAAATGCACCTTGGTAATTATTGATTCAAACACTTTGAAATTTACAGGTCGAATAATTAAACTGACTCAGAATTTTTCTCCCTACATAAATAATCAATATTCGCAAAAGAGAAAAATTAAAAAAAAAAGAAGAAGAAATTTCAAATTAGAAACTAAAAGTATACATTGAAGATTTTCGTTCAGGCTGGGATTCGAACCCAGTGCCACTCGCTTGGAAGCCTAACACTCTAGCCATTAGTCTATGGGAGCTCTGTCGGTGGGAGTTTTAAATATAATAAAAACAAAAAATGCACCTTTGTAATTGTTTATTTAAACACTTTGAAATCTTCGTGTCGAAAAATTAAACTGACTCAGAATTTTCTTCCCTACATAAATAATCAATAATTGCAAAGGAAAGAAATTGAAAAAAAAAAGAATTTTCAAATTAGAAAAGAAATATATACATTGAAGATATTCGCTCCGGCTGGGACTCGAACCCAGGCCACTCGCTTGGAAGACCAGCGGTCTAGCCATTAGGCTATCGGAGTTCTGTCGAGCGGAGTCTTACTGCCTGACTGATACTGCCTGACTGACAGACTGACTCACTGACTGACTGATACTGACTGACTGACTCACTGACTGACCGAGACTGACTGACTAACTGCCTGACTGACTGAGACTGGACTGACTGACTGACTGACTGACTGACTGACTAACTGACTGACTGAGACTGACTGACTGACTGCTTGACTCTCTGACTGGCTATTTCACTGACTGACTGAATGACTAAATGACTGACTGACACTGACTGACTGACTGCTTGACTACCTGACTGACTGCTTGACTGACTAACTGACTGGACAGGACTGACCGACTGACTGACTGACAGACTGACTGAATAAGGATGACTGACAGACTGACTGAATAAGGCTGACTGACTGACTGACTGACTGAATGACTGACTGACTGACTGACCGAGACTGACTGACTGACTGACTGAGACTGGACTGGACTGACTGACTGACTGACTGACTGAGACTGACTGACTGCTTTAGTGACTAACTGACTGCACAGGACTGACCGACTGACTGACTGACTGACTGCCTGACTGACTGACTGACTGAATGACTGACTGACTGAGACTAAATGAGTGACTGCTTGACTGACTGGCTGAAGGACTAACTGACTGACTGACTGGACTGACTGACTGAGACTGAATGACTGAGTGCTTGACTGATTGACTGTCAGACTGACTGACTGACTTCGCAAAAGGGAAAAATAAAAAAAAAAGAATTATAAAATTAGAAAAAAATATTTGCATTTAAGATTTCCTTTCCGGCCGGGACTCGAACCCAGTACCACGCGCTAGGAACCCAACGGTCTAGCCATTAGGCTATCGGAGCTCTGTCGATGGAAGTCTTAAATATAATAAAAACAAAAAATGCACCTTGGTAATTATTGATTCAAACACTTTGAAATTTACAGGTCGAATAATTAAACTGACTCAGAATTTTTCTCCCTACATAAATAATCAATATTCGCAAATAAGAAAAATTAAAAAAAAAAGAAGAAGAAATTTCAAATTAGAAACTAAAAGTATACATTGAAGATTTTCGTTCAGGCTGGGACTCGAACCCAGGGCCACTCGCTTGGAAGCCTAACACTCTAGCCATTAGTCTATGGGAGCTCTGTCGGTGAAAGTTTTAAATATAATAAAAACAAAAAATGCACCTTGGTAATTGTTTATTTAAACACTTTGAAATCTTCGTGTCGAAAAATTAAACTGACTCAGAATTTTCTTCCCTACATAAATAATCAATAATTGCAAAGGAAAGAAATTGAAAAAAAAAAGAATTTTCAAATTAGAAAAGAAATATATACATTGAAGATATTCGCTCAGGCTGGGACTCGGACCCAGGCCACTCGCTTGGAAGACCAGCGGTCTAGCCATTAGGCTATCGGAGTTCCGTCGAGCGGAGTCTTACTGCCTGACTGATACTGCCTGACTGACAGACTGACTCACTGACTGACTGATACTGACTGACTGACTCACTGACTGACCGAGACTGACTGACTAACTGCCTGACTGACTGAGACTGGACTGACTGACTGACTGACTGACTGACTGACTAACTGACTGACTGAGACTGACTGACTGACTGCTTGACTCTCTGACTGGCTATTTCACTGACTGACTGAATGACTAAATGACTGACTGACACTGACTGACTGACTGCTTGACTGACTAACTGACTGGACAGGACTGACCGACTGACTGACTGACAGACTGACTGAATAAGGCTGACTGACTGACTGACTGACAGACTGACTGAATAAGGCTGACCGACTGACTGACTGCCTGACTGACTGACTGACTGAATGACTGACTGACTGACTGACCGAGACTGACTGACTGACTGACTGAGACTGGACTGGACTGACTGACTGACTGACTGAGACTGACTGACTGCTTTAGTGACTAACTGACTGCACAGGACTGACCGACTGACTGACTGCCTGACTGACTGACTGACTGACTGACTGAATGACTGACTGACTGAGACTAAATGACTGACTGCTTGACTGACTGGCTGAAGGACTAACTGACTGACTGAGTGACTGACTGACTGGACTGACTGAGTGAGACTGAATGACTGAGTGCTTGACTGATTGACTGTCAGACTGACTGACTGACTTCGCAAAAGGGAAAAATAAAAAAAAAAAGAATTATAAAATTAGAAAAAAATATTTGCATTTAAGATTTCCTTTCCGGCCGGGACTCGAACCCAGTACCACGCGCTAGGAACCCAACGGTCTAGCCATTAGGCTATCGGAGCTCTGTCGATGGAAGTCTTAAATATAATAAAAACAAAAAATGCACCTTGGTAATTATTGATTCAAACACTTTGAAATTTACAGGTCGAATAATTAAACTGACTCAGAATTTTTCTCCCTACATAAATAATCAATATTCGCAAAAGAGAAAAATTAAAAAAAAAAGAAGAAGAAATTTCAAATTAGAAACTAAAAGTATACATTGAAGATTTTCGTTCAGGCTGGGATTCGAACCCAGTGCCACTCGCTTGGAAGCCTATCACTCTAGCCATTAGTCTATGGGAGCTCTGTCGGTGGGAGTTTTAAATATAATAAAAACAAAAAATGCACCTTTGTAATTGTTTATTTAAACACTTTGAAATCTTCGTGTCGAAAAATTAAACTGACTCAGAATTTTCTTCCCTACATAAATAATCAATAATTGCAAAGGAAAGAAATTGAAAAAAAAAAAGAATTTTCAAATTAGAAAAGAAATATATACATTGAAGATATTCGCTCCGGCTGGGACTCGAACCCAGGCCACTCGCTTGGAAGACCAGCGGTCTAGCCATTAGGCTATCGGAGTTCTGTCGAGCGGAGTCTTACTGCCTGACTGATACTGCCTGACTGACAGACTGACTCACTGACTGACTGATACTGACTGACTGACTCACTGACTGACCGAGACTGACTGACTAACTGCCTGACTGACTGAGACTGGACTGACTGACTGACTGACTGACTGACTGACTAACTGACTGACTGAGACTGACTGACTGACTGCTTGACTACCTGACTGACTGCTTGACTGACTAACTGACTGGACAGGACTGACCGACTGACTGACTGACAGACTGACTGAATAAGGATGACTGACAGACTGACTGAATAAGGCTGACTGACTGACTGACTGACTGAATGACTGACTGACTGACTGACCGAGACTGACTGACTGACTGACTGAGACTGGACTGGACTGACTGACTGACTGACTGACTGAGACTGACTGACTGCTTTAGTGACTAACTGACTGCACAGGACTGACCGACTGACTGACTGACTGACTGCCTGACTGACTGACTGACTGAATGACTGACTGACTGAGACTAAATGAGTGACTGCTTGACTGACTGGCTGAAGGACTAACTGACTGACTGACTGGACTGACTGACTGAGACTGAATGACTGAGTGCTTGACTGATTGACTGTCAGACTGACTGACTGACTTCGCAAAAGGGAAAAATAAAAAAAAAGAATTATAAAATTAGAAAAAAATATTTGCATTTAAGATTTCCTTTCCGGCCGGGACTCGAACCCAGTACCACGCGCTAGGAACCCAACGGTCTAGCCATTAGGCTATCGGAGCTCTGTCGATGGAAGTCTTAAATATAATAAAAACAAAAAATGCACCTTGGTAATTATTGATTCAAACACTTTGAAATTTACAGGTCGAATAATTAAACTGACTCAGAATTTTTCTCCCTACATAAATAATCAATATTCGCAAATAAGAAAAATTAAAAAAAAAGAAGAAGAAATTTCAAATTAGAAACTAAAAGTATACATTGAAGATTTTCGTTCAGGCTGGGACTCGAACCCAGGGCCACTCGCTTGGAAGCCTAACACTCTAGCCATTAGTCTATGGGAGCTCTGTCGGTGAAAGTTTTAAATATAATAAAAACAAAAAATGCACCTTGGTAATTGTTTATTTAAACACTTTGAAATCTTCGTGTCGAAAAATTAAACTGACTCAGAATTTTCTTCCCTACATAAATAATCAATAATTGCAAAGGAAAGAAATTGAAAAAAAAAAGAATTTTCAAATTAGAAAAGAAATATATACATTGAAGATATTCGCTCAGGCTGGGACTCGGACCCAGGCCACTCGCTTGGAAGACCAGCGGTCTAGCCATTAGGCTATCGGAGTTCCGTCGAGCGGAGTCTTACTGCCTGACTGATACTGCCTGACTGACAGACTGACTCACTGACTGACTGATACTGACTGACTGACTCACTGACTGACCGAGACTGACTGACTAACTGCCTGACTGACTGAGACTGGACTGACTGACTGACTGACTGACTGACTGACTAACTGACTGACTGAGACTGACTGACTGACTGCTTGACTCTCTGACTGGCTATTTCACTGACTGACTGAATGACTAAATGACTGACTGACACTGACTGACTGACTGCTTGACTGACTAACTGACTGGACAGGACTGACCGACTGACTGACTGACAGACTGACTGAATAAGGCTGACTGACTGACTGACTGACAGACTGACTGAATAAGGCTGACCGACTGACTGACTGCCTGACTGACTGACTGACTGAATGACTGACTGACTGACTGACCGAGACTGACTGACTGACTGACTGAGACTGGACTGGACTGACTGACTGACTGACTGACTGAGACTGACTGACTGCTTTAGTGACTAACTGACTGCACAGGACTGACCGACTGACTGACTGACTGACTGCCTGACTGACTGACTGACTGAATGACTGACTGACTGAGACTAAATGACTGACTGCTTGACTGACTGGCTGAAGGACTAACTGACTGACTGAGTGACTGACTGACTGGACTGACTGACTGAGACTGAATGACTGAGTGCTTGACTGATTGACTGTCAGACTGACTGACTGACTTCGCAAAAGGGAAAAATAAAAAAAAGAATTATAAAATTAGAAAAAAATATTTGCATTTAAGATTTCCTTTCCGGCCGGGACTCGAACCCAGTACCACGTGCTAGGAACCCAACGGTCTAGCCATTAGGCTATCGGAGCTCTGTCGATGGAAGTCTAAAATATAATAAAAACAAAAAATGCACCTTGGTAATTATTGATTCAAACACTTTGAAATTTACAGGTCGAATAATTAAACTGACTCAGAATTTTTCTCCCTACATAAATAATCAATATTCGCAAAAGAGAAAAATTAAAAAAAAAAGAAGAAGAAATTTCAAATTAGAAACTAAAAGTATACATTGAAGATTTTCGTTCAGGCTGGGACTCGAACCCAGGGCCACTCGCTTGGAAGCCTAACACTCTAGCCATTAGTCTATGGGAGCTCTGTCGGTGGGGGTTTTAAATATAATAAAAACAAAAAATGCACCTTGGTAATTGTTTATTTAAACACTTTGAAATCTCCGTGTCGAAAAATTAAACTGACTCAGAATTTTCTTCCCTACATAAATAATCAATAATTGCAAAGGAAAGAAATTGAAAAAAAAAAGAATTTTCAAATTAGAAAAGAAATATATACATTGAAGATATTCGCTCCGGCTGGGACTCGAACCCAGGCCACTCGCTTGGAAGACCAGCGGTCTAGCCATTAGGCTATCGGAGTTCTGTCGAGCGGAGTCTTACTGCCTGACTGATACTGCCTGACTGACAGACTGACTCACTGACAGACTGATACTGACTGACTGACTCACTGACTGACCGAGACTGACTGACTAACTGCCTGACTGACTGAGACTGGACTGACTGACTGACTGACTGACTAACTGACTGACTGAGACTGACTGACTGACTGCTTGACTCTCTGACTGGCTATTTCACTGACTGACTGAATGACTAAATGACTGACTGACACTGACTGACTGACTGCTTGACTGACTAACTGACTGGACAGGACTGACCGACTGACTGACTGACAGACTGACTGAATAAGGATGACTGACAGACTGACTGAATAAGGCTGACTGACTGACTGACTGACAGACTGACTGAATAAGGCTGACCGACTGACTGACTGCCTGACTGACTGACTGACTGAATGACTGACTGACTGACTGACTGAGACTGGACTGGACTGACTGACTGACTGACTGAGACTGACTGACTGCTTTAGTGACTAACTGACTGCACAGGACTGACCGACTGACTGACTGCCTGACTGACTGACTGACTGACTGACTGAATGACTGACTGACTGAGACTAAATGACTGACTGCTTGACTGACTGGCTGAAGGACTAACTGACTGACTGAGTGACTGACTGACTGGACTGACTGAGTGAGACTGAATGACTGAGTGCTTGACTGATTGACTGTCAGACTGACTGACTGACTTCGCAAAAGGGAAAAATAAAAAAAAAAGAATTATAAAATTAGAAAAAAATATTTGCATTTAAGATTTCCTTTCCGGCCGGGACTCGAACCCAGTACCACGCGCTAGGAACCCAACGGTCTAGCCATTAGGCTATCGGAGCTCTGTCGATGGAAGTCTTAAATATAATAAAAACAAAAAATGCACCTTGGTAATTATTGATTCAAACACTTTGAAATTTACAGGTCGAATAATTAAACTGACTCAGAATTTTTCTCCCTACATAAATAATCAATATTCGCAAAAGAGAAAAATTAAAAAAAAAAGAAGAAGAAATTTCAAATTAGAAACTAAAAGTATACATTGAAGATTTTCGTTCAGGCTGGGATTCGAACCCAGGGCAACTCGCTTGGAAGCCTAACACTCTAGCCATTAGTCTATGGGAGCTCTGTCGGTGGGAGTTTTAAATATAATAAAAACAAAAAATGCACCTTTGTAATTGTTTATTTAAACACTTTGAAATCTTCGTGTCGAAAAATTAAACTGACTCAGAATTTTCTTCCCTACATAAATAATCAATAATTGCAAAGGAAAGAAATTGAAAAAAAAGAATTTTCAAATTAGAAAAGAAATATATACATTGAAGATATTCGCTCCGGCTGGGACTCGAACCCAGGCCACTCGCTTGGAAGACCAGCGGTCTAGCCATTAGGCTATCGGAGTTCTGTCGAGCGGAGTCTTACTGCCTGACTGATACTGCCTGACTGACAGACTGACTCACTGACTGACTGATACTGACTGACTGACTCACTGACTGACCGAGACTGACTGACTAACTGCCTGACTGACTGAGACTGGACTGACTGACTGACTGACTGACTGACTGACTAACTGACTGACTGAGACTGACTGACTGACTGCTTGACTCTCTGACTGGCTATTTCACTGACTGACTGAATGACTAAATGACTGACTGACACTGACTGACTGACTGCTTGACTACCTGACTGACTGCTTGACTGACTAACTGACTGGACAGGACTGACCGACTGACTGACTGACAGACTGACTGAATAAGGATGACTGACAGACTGACTGAATAAGGCTGACTGACTGACTGACTGACTGAATGACTGACTGACTGACTGACCGAGACGGACTGACTGACTGACTGAGACTGGACTGGACTGACTGACTGACTGAGACTGACTGACTGCTTTAGTGACTAACTGACTGCACAGGACTGACCGACTGACTGACTGACTGACTGCCTGACTGACTGACTGACTGAATGACTGACTGACTGAGACTAAATGAGTGACTGCTTGACTGACTGGCTGAAGGACTAACTGACTGACTGACTGGACTGACTGACTGAGACTGAATGACTGAGTGCTTGACTGATTGACTGACTTCGCAAAAGGGAAAAATAAAAAAAAATAATTATAAAATTAGAAAAAAATATTTGAATTTAAGATTTCCTTTCCGGCCGGGACTCGAACCCAGTACCACGCGCTAGGAACCCAACGGTCTAGCCATTAGGCTATCGGAGCTCTGTCGATGGAAGTCTTAAATATAATAAAAACAAAAAATTCACCTTGGTAATTATTGATTCAAACACTTTGAAATTTACAGGTCGAATAATTAAACTGACTCAGAATTTTTCTCCCTACATAAATAATCAATATTCGCAAAAGAGAAAAATTAAAAAAAAAAGAAGAAGAAATTTCAAATTAGAAACTAAAAGTATACAATGAAGATTTTCGTTCAGGCTGGGACTCGAACCCAGGGCCACTCGCTTGGAAGCCTAACACTCTAGCCATCAGTCTATGGGAGCTCTGTCGGTGGGAGTTTTAAATATAATAAAAACAAAAAATGCACCTTGGTAATTGTTTATTTAAACACTTTGAAATCTTCGTGTCGAAAAATTAAACTGACTCAGAATTTTCTTCCCTACATAAATAATCAATAATTGCAAAGGAAAGAAATTGAAAAAAAAAGAATTTTCAAATTAGAAAAGAAATATATACATTGAAGATATTCGCTCCGGCTGGGACTCGAACCCAGGCCACTCGCTTGGAAGACCAGCGGTCTAGCCATTAGGCTATCGGAGTTCTGTCGAGCGGAGTCTTACTGCCTGACTGATACTGCCTGACTGACAGACTGACTCACTGACTGACTGATACTGACTGACTGACTCACTGACTGACCGAGACTGGACTGACTGACTGACTGACTGACTGACTGACTAACTGACTGACTGAGACTGACTGACTGACTGCTTGACTCTCTGACTGGCTATTTCACTGACTGACTGAATGACTAAATGACTGACTGACACTGACTGACTGACTGCTTGACTACCTGACTGACTGCTTGACTGACTAACTGACTGGACAGGACTGACCGACTGACTGACTGACAGACTGACTGAATAAGGATGACTGACAGACTGACTGAATAAGGCTGACTGACTGACTGACTGACAGACTGACTGAATAAGGCTGACCGACTGACTGACTGCCTGACTGACTGACTGACTGAATGACTGACTGACTGACTGACCGAGACTGACTGACTGACTGACTGAGACTGGACTGGACTGACTGACTGACTGACTGAGACTGACTGACTGCTTTAGTGACTAACTGACTGCACAGGACTGACCGACTGACTGACTGCCTGACTGACTGACTGACTGACTGACTGAATGACTGACTGACTGAGACTAAATGACTGACTGCTTGACTGACTGGCTGAAGGACTAACTGACTGACTGAGTGACTGACTGACTGGACTGACTGACTGAGACTGAATGACTGAGTGCTTGACTGATTGACTGTCAGACTGACTGACTGACTTCGCAAAAGGGAAAAATAAAAAAAAAGAATTATAAAATTAGAAAAAAATATTTGCATTTAAGATTTCCTTTCCGGCCGGGACTCGAACCCAGTACCACGCGCTAGGAACCCAACGGTCTAGCCATTAGGCTATCGGAGCTCTGTCGATGGAAGTCTTAAATATAATAAAAAAAAAATTCACCTTGGTAATTATTGATTCAAACACTTTGAAATTTACAGGTCGAATAATTAAACTGACTCAGAATTTTTCTCCCTACATAAATAATCAATATTCGCAAAAGAGAAAAATTAAAAAAAAAAGAAGAAGAAATTTCAAATTAGAAACTAAAAGTATACATTGAAGATTTTCGTTCAGGCTGGGATTCGAACCCAGGGCCACTCGCTTGGAAGCCTAACACTCTAGCCATTAGTCTATGGGAGCTCTGTCGGTGGGAGTTTTAAATATAATAAAAACAAAAAATGCACCTTGGTAATTGTTTATTTAAACACTTTGAAATCTTCGTGTCGAAAAATTAAACTGACTCAGAATTTTCTTTTCTACATAAATAATCAATAATTGCAAAGGAAAGAAATTGAAAAAAAAAAGAATTTTCAAATTAGAAAAGAAATATATACATTGAAGATATTCGCTCCGGCTGGGACTCGAACCCGGGCCACTCGCTTGGAAGACCAGCGGTCTAGCCATTAGGCTATCGGAGTTCTGTCGAGCGGAGTCTTACTGCCTGACTGATACTGCCTGACTGACAGACTGACTCACTGACTGACTGATACTGACTGACTGACTCACTGACTGACCGAGACTGACTGACTAACTGCCTGACTGACTGAGACTGGACTGACTGACTGACTGACTGACTGACTAACTGACTGACTGAGACTGACTGACTGACTGCTTGACTCTCTGACTGGCTATTTCACTGACTGACTGAATGACTAAATGACTGACTGACACTGACTGACTGACTGCTTGACTACCTGACTGACTGCTTGACTGACTAACTGACTGGACAGGACTGACCGACTGACTGACTGACAAACTGACTGAATAAGGATGACTGACAGACTGACTGAATAAGGCTGACTGACTGACTGACTGACTGAATGACTGACTGACTGACTGACCGAGACTGACTGACTGACTGACTGAGACTGGACTGGACTGACTGACTGACTGACTGACTGAGACTGACTGACTGCTTTAGTGACTAAATGACTGCACAGGACTGACCGACTGACTGACTGACTGACTGCCTGACTGACTGACTGACTGAATGACTGACTGACTGAGACTAAATGAGTGACTGCTTGACTGACTGGCTGAAGGACTAACTGACTGACTGACTGGACTGACTGACTGAGACTGAATGACTGAGTGCTTGACTGATTGACTGTCAGACTGACTGACTGACTTCGCAAAAGGGAAAAATAAAAAAAAAAAGAATTATAAAATTAGAAAAAAATATTTGCATTTAAGATTTCCTTTCCGGCCGGGACTCGAACCCAGTACCACGCGCTAGGAACCCAACGGTCTAGCCATTAGGCTATCGGAGCTCTGTCGATGGAAGTCTTAAATATAATAAAAACAAAAAATTCACCTTGGTAATTATTGATTCAAACACTTTGAAATTTATAGTTCGAATAATTAAACTGACTCAGAATTTTTCTCCCTACATAAATAATCAATATTCGCAAAAGAGAAAAATTAAAAAAAAAAGAAGAAGAAATTTCAAATTAGAAACTAAAAGTATACATTGAAGATTTTCGTTCAGGCTGGTACTCGAACCCAGGGCCACTCGCTTGGAAGCCTAACACTCTAGCCATCAGTCTATGGGAGCTCTGTCGGTGGGAGTTTTAAATATAATAAAAACAAAAAATGCACCTTGGTAATTGTTTATTTAAACACTTTGAAATCTTCGTGTCGAAAAATTAAACTGACTCAGAATTTTCTTCCCTACATAAATAATCAATAATTGCAAAGGAAAGAAATTGAAAAAAAAAAGAATTTTCAAATTAGAAAAGAAATATATACATTGAAGATATTCGCTCCGGCTGGGACTCGAACCCAGGCCACTCGCTTGGAAGACCAGCGGTCTAGCCATTAGGCTATCTGAGTTCTGTCGAGCGGAGTCTTACTGCCTGACTGATACTGCCTGACTGACAGACTGACTCACTGACTGACTGATACTGACTGACTGACTCACTGACTGACCGAGACTGACTGAGACTGGACTGACTGACTGACTGAGACTGGACTGACTGACTGACTGACTGACTGACTGACTAACTGACTGACTGAGACTGACTGACTGACTGCTTGACTCTCTGACTGGCTATTTCACTGACTGACTGAATGACTAAATGACTGACTGACACTGACTGACTGACTGCTTGACTACCTGACTGACTGCTTGACTGACTAACTGACTGGACAGGACTGACCGACTGACTGACTGACAGACTGACTGAATAAGGATGACTGACAGACTGACTGAATAAGGCTGACTGACTGACTGACTGACAGACTGACTGAATAAGGTTGACCGACTGACTGACTGCCTGACTGACTGAATGACTGAATGACTGACTGACCGAGACTGACTGACCGACTGACTGAGACTGGACTGGACTGACTGACTGACTGACTGACTGAGACTGACTGACTGCTTTTGTGACTAACTGACTGCACAAGACTGACCGACTGACTGACTGACTGACTGCCTGACTGACTGACTGACTGAATGACTGACTGACTGAGAATAAATGACTGACTGCTTGACTGACTGGCTGAAGGACTAACTGACTGACTGAGTGACTGACTGACTGGACTGACTGACTGAGACTGAATGACTGAGTGCTTGACTGATTGACTGTCAGACTGACTGACTGACTTCGCAAAAGGGAAAAATAAAAATAAAAAAAAAGAATTATAAAATTAGAAAAAAATATTTGCATTTAAAATTTCCTTTCCGGCCGGGACTCGAACCCAGTACCACGCGCTAGGAACCCAACGGTCTAGCCATTAGGCTATCGGAGCTCTGTCGATGGAAGCCTTAAATATAATAAAAACAAAAAATGCACCTTGGTAATTATTGATTCAAACACTTTGAAATTTACAGGTCGAATAATTAAACTGACTCAGAATTTTTCTCCCTACATAAATAATCAATATTCGCAAAAGAGAAAAATTAAAAAAAAAAGAAGAAGAAATTTCAAATTAGAAACTAAAAGTATACATTGAAGATTTTCGTTCAGGCTGGGACTCGAACCCAGGGCCACTCGCTTGGAAGCCTAACACTCTAGCCATTAGTCTATGGGAGCTCTGTCGGTGGGAGTTTTAAATATAATAAACACAAAAAATGCACCTTGGTAATTGTTTATTTAAACACTTTGAAATCTTCGTGTCGAAAAATTAAACTGACTCAGAATTTTCTTCCCTACATAAATAATCAATAATTGCAAAGGAAAGAAATTGAAAAAAAAAAGAATTTTCAAATTAGAAAAGAAATATATACATTGAAGATATTCGCTCCGGCTGGGACTCGAACCCAGGCCACTCGCTTGGAAGACCAGCGGTCTAGCCATTAGGCTATCGGAGTTCTGTCGAGCGGAGTCTTACTGCCTGACTGATACTGCCTGACTGACAGACTGACTCACTGACTGACCGAGACTGACTGACTAACTGCCTGACTGACTGAGACTGGACTGACTGACTGACTGACTGACTGACTGACTAACTGACTGACTGAGACTGACTGACTGACTGCTTGACTCTCTGACTGGCTATTTCACTGACTGACTGAATGACTAAATGACTGACTGACACTGACTGACTGACTGCTTGACTACCTGACTGACTGCTTGACTGACTAACTGACTGGACAGGACTGACCGACTGACTGACTGACTGACAGACTGACTGAATAAGGATGACTGACAGACTGACTGAATAAGGCTGACCGACTGACTGACTGCCTGACTGACTGACTGAATGAATGACTGACTGACTGACTGACCGAGACTGACTGACTGACTGACTGAGACTGGACTGGACTGACTGACTGACTGACTGACTGAGACTGACTGACTGCTTTAGTGACTAACTGACTGCACAGGACTGACCGACTGACTGACTGCCTGACTGACTGACTGACTGAATGACTGACTGACTGAGACTAAATGACTGACTGCTTGGCTGACTGGCTGAAGGACTAAGTGACTGACTGAGTGACTGAGTGACTGGACTGACTGACTGAGACTGAATGACTGAGTGCTTGACTGATTGACTGTCAGACTGACTGACTGACTTCGCAAAAGGGAAAAATAAAAAAAAAGAATTATAAAATTAGAAAAAAATATTTGCATTTAAGATTTCCTTTCCGGCTGGGATTTGAACCCAGGGCGACACTCATGGAAGCCCAACGCTCTCGCCAATATACTATCGGATCTCTGTTGATCGGTGTATTAATTATAATAAAAACAAAAAATGCACGTTAGTAATTATTGATCTAAAATCTTTGAAATCTAAAGGTCGAATGATTAAACTGACTCAGAATTTTCTTCCGTACATAAATAATCCATATTTGCAAAAGAAAGAAATTGAAAAAAAAAAAAAAGAATCTTCAAATTAGAAGAGAAATACATACATGGAAGATTTTCATTCCGGCCGGGACTCGAACCCAGTACCACGCGCTTGGAACCCAACAGTCTAGCCATTAGGCTATCGGAGCTCTGTCGATGGAAGTCTTAAATATAATAAAAACAAAAAATGCACCTTGGTAATTATTGATTCAAACATTTTGAAATTTACAGGTCGAATAATTAAACTGACTCAGAATTTTTCTCCCTACATAAATAATCAATATTCGCAAAAGAGAAAAATTTAAAAAAAAAGAAGAAGAAATTTCAAATTAGAAACTAAAAGTATACATTGAAGATTTTCGTTCAGGCTGGGACTCGAACCCAGGGCCACTCGCTTGGAAGCCTAACACTCTAGCCATTAGTCTATGGGAGCTCTGTCGGTGGGAGTTTTAAATATAATAAACACAAAAAATGCACCTTGGTAATTGTTTATTTAAACACTTTGAAATCTTCGTGTCGAAAAATTAAACTGACTCAGAATTTTCTTCCCTACATAAATAATCAATAATTGCAAAGGAAAGAAATTGAAAAAAAAAAGAATTTTCAAATTAGAAAAGAAATATATACATTGAAGATATTCGCTCCGGCTGGGACTCGAACCCAGGCCACTCGCTTGGAAGACCAGCGGTCTAGCCATTAGGCTATCGGAGTTCTGTCGAGCGGAGTCTTACTGCCTGACTGATACTGCCTGACTGACAGACTGACTCACTGACTGACCGAGACTGACTGACTAACTGCCTGACTGACTGAGACTGGACTGACTGACTGACTGACTGACTGACTGACTAACTGACTGACTGAGACTGACTGACTGACTGCTTGACTCTCTGACTGGCTATTTCACTGACTGACTGAATGACTAAATGACTGACTGACACTGACTGACTGACTGCTTGACTACCTGACTGACTGCTTGACTGACTAACTGACTGGACAGGACTGACCGACTGACTGACTGACTGACAGACTGACTGAATAAGGATGACTGACAGACTGACTGAATAAGGCTGACCGACTGACTGACTGCCTGACTGACTGACTGAATGAATGACTGACTGACTGACTGACCGAGACTGACTGACTGACTGACTGAGACTGGACTGGACTGACTGACTGACTGACTGACTGAGACTGACTGACTGCTTTAGTGACTAACTGACTGCACAGGACTGACCGACTGACTGACTGCCTGACTGACTGACTGACTGAATGACTGACTGACTGAGACTAAATGACTGACTGCTTGGCTGACTGGCTGAAGGACTAAGTGACTGACTGAGTGACTGAGTGACTGGACTGACTGACTGAGACTGAATGACTGAGTGCTTGACTGATTGACTGTCAGACTGACTGACTGACTTCGCAAAAGGGAAAAATAAAAAAAAAGAATTATAAAATTAGAAAAAAATATTTGCATTTAAGATTTCCTTTCCGGCTGGGATTTGAACCCAGGGCGACACTCATGGAAGCCCAACGCTCTCGCCAATATACTATCGGATCTCTGTTGATCGGTGTATTAATTATAATAAAAACAAAAAATGCACGTTAGTAATTATTGATCTAAAATCTTTGAAATCTAAAGGTCGAATGATTAAACTGACTCAGAATTTTCTTCCGTACATAAATAATCCATATTTGCAAAAGAAAGAAATTGAAAAAAAAAAAAAAGAATCTTCAAATTAGAAGAGAAATACATACATGGAAGATTTTCATTCCGGCCGGGACTCGAACCCAGTACCACGCGCTTGGAACCCAACAGTCTAGCCATTAGGCTATCGGAGCTCTGTCGATGGAAGTCTTAAATATAATAAAAACAAAAAATGCACCTTGGTAATTATTGATTCAAACATTTTGAAATTTACAGGTCGAATAATTAAACTGACTCAGAATTTTTCTCCCTACATAAATAATCAATATTCGCAAAAGAGAAAAATTTAAAAAAAAAGAAGAAGAAATTTCAAATTAGAAACTAAAAGTATACATTGAAGATTTTCGTTCAGGCTGGGACTCGAACCCAGGGCCACTCGCTTGGAAGCCTAACACTCTAGCCATTAGTCTATGGGAGCTCTGTCGGTGGGAGTTTTAAATATAATAAAAACAAAAAATGCACCTTGGTAATTGTTTATTTAAACACTTTGAAATCTTCGTGTCGAAAAATTAAACTGACTCAGAATTTTCTTCCCTACATAAATAATCAATAATTGCAAAGGAAAGAAATTGAAAAAAAAAAGAATTTTCAAATTAGAAAAGAAATATATACATTGAAGATATTCGCTCCGGCTGGGACTCGAACCCAGGCCACTCGCTTGGAAGACCAGCGGTCTAGCCATTAGGCTATCGGAGTTCTGTCGAGCGGAGTCTTACTGCCTGACTGATACTGCCTGACTGACAGACTGACTCACTGACTGACTGATACTGACTGACTGACTCACTGACTGACCGAGACTGACTGACTAACTGCCTGACTGACTGAGACTGCACTGACTGACTGACTGACTGACTGACTGACTAACTGACTGACTGAGACTGACTGACTGACTGCTTGACTCTCTGACTGGCTATTTCACTGACTGACTGAATGACTAAATGACTGACTGCTTGACTACCTGACTGACTGCTTGACTGACTAACTGACTGGACAGGACTGACCGACTGACTGACTGACAGACTGACTGAATAAGGATGAGTGACAGACTGACTGAATAAGGCTGACTGACTGACTGACTGACAGACTGACTGAATAAGGCTGACCGACTGACTGACTGCCTGACTGACTGACTGACTGAATGACTGACTGACTGACTGACCGAGACTGACTGACTGACTGACTGAGACTGGACTGGACTGACTGACTGACTGACTGACTGAGACTGACTGACTGCTTTAGTGACTAACTGACTGCACAGGACTGACCGACTGACTGACTGACTGACTGCCTGACTGACTGACTGACTGAATGACTGACTGACTGAGACTAAATGACTGACTGCTTGACTGACTGGCTGAAGGACTAACTGACTGACTGAGTGACTGACTGACTGGACTGACTGACTGAGACTGAATGACTGAGTGCTTGACTGATTGACTGTCAGACTGACTGACTGACTTCGCAAAAGGGAAAAATAAAAAAAAGAATTATAAAATTAGAAAAAAATATTTGCATTTAAGATTTCCTTTCCGGCCGGGACTCGAACCCAGTACCACGCGCTAGGAACCCAACGGTCTAGCCATTAGGCTATCGGAGCTCTGTCGATGGGAGTCTTAAATATAATAAAAACAAAAAATGCACCTTGGTAATTATTGATTCAAACACTTTGAAATTTACAGGTCGAATAATTAAACTGACTCAGAATTTTTCTCCCTACATAAATAATCAATATTCGCAAAAGAGAAAAATTAAAAAAAAAAGAAGAAGAAATTTCAAATTAGAAACTAAAAGTATACATTGAAGATTTTCGTTCAGGCTGGGACTCGAACCCAGGGCCACTCGCTTGGAAGCCTAACACTCTAGCCATTAGTCTATGGGAGCTCTGTCGGTGGGAGTTTTAAATATAATAAAAACAAAAAATGCACCTTGGTAATTGTTTATTTAAACACTTTGAAATCTTCGTGTCGAAAAATTAAACTGACTCAGAATTTTCTTCCCTACATAAATAATCAATAATTGCAAAGGAAAGAAATTGAAAAAAAAAACAATTTTCAAATTAGAAAAGAAATATATACATTGAAGATATTCGCTGCAGCTGGGACTCGAACCCAGGCCACTCGCTTGGAAGACCAGCGGTCTAGCCATTAGGCTATCGGAGTTCTGTCGAGCGGAGTCTTACTGCCTGACTGATACTGCCTGACTGACAGACTGACTCACTGACTGACTGATACTGACTGACTGACTCACTGACTCACCGAGACTGACTGACTAACTGCCTGACTGACTGAGACTGGACTGACTGACTGACTGACTGACTGACTGACTGACTGAGACTGACTGACTGACTGCTTGACTCACTGACTGGCTATTTCACTGACTGACTGAATGACTAAATGACTGACTGACACTGACTGACTGACTGCTTGACTACCTGACTGACTGCTTGACTGACTAACTGACTGGACAGGACTGACCGACTGACTGACTGACAGACTGACTGAATAAGGATGACTGACAGACTGACTGAATAAGGCTGACTGACTGACTGACTGACTGAATGACTGACTGACTGACTGACCGAGACTGACTGACTGACTGACTGAGACTGGACTGGACTGACTGACTGACTGACTGACTGAGACTGACTGACTGCTTTAGTGACTAACTGACTGCACAGGACTGACCGACTGACTGACTGACTGACTGCCTGACTGACTGACTGACTGAATGACTGACTGACTGAGACTAAATGACTGACTGCTTGACTGACTGGCTGAAGGACTAACTGACTGACTGAATGACTGACTGACTGGACTGACTGACTGAGACTGAATGACTGAGTGCTTGACTGATTGACTGTCAGACTGACTGACTGACTTCGCAAAAGGGAAAAATAAAAAAAAAAGAATTATAAAATTAGAAAAAAATATTTGCATTTAAGATTTCCTTTCCGGCCGGGACTCGAACCCAGTACCACGCGCTAGGAACCCAACGGTCTAGCCATTAGGCTATCGGAGCTCTGTCGATGGAAGTCTTAAATATAATAAAAACAAAAAATTCACCTTGGTAATTATTGATTCAAACACTTTGAAATTTACAGGTCGAATAATTAAACTGACTCAGAATTTTTCTCCCTACATAAATAATCAATATTCGCAAAAGAGAAAAATTAAAAAAAAAGAAGAAGAAATTTCAAATTAGAAACTAAAAGTATACATTGAAGATTTTCGTTCAGGCTGGGACTCGAACCCAGGGCCACTCGCTTGGAAGCCTAACACTCTAGCCATTAGTCTATGGGAGCTCTGTCGGTGGGAGTTTTAAATATAATAAAAACAAAAAATGCACCTTGGTAATTGTTTATTTAAACACTTTGAAATCTTCGTGTCGAAAAATTAAACTGACTCAGAATTTTCTTCCCTACATAAATAATCAATAATTGCAAAGGAAAAAAATTGAAAAAAAAAAGAATTTTCAAATTAGAAAAGAAATATATACATTGAAGATATTCGCTCCGGCTGGGACTCGAACCCAGGCCACTCGCTTGGAAGACCAGCGGTCTAGCCATTAGGCTATCGGAGTTCTGTCGAGCGGAGTCTTACTGCCTGACTGATACTGCCTGACTGACAGACTGACTCACTGACTGACCGAGACTGACTGACTAACTGCCTGACTGACTGAGACTGGACTGACTGACTGACTGACTGACTGACTGACTAACTGACTGACTGAGACTGACTGACTGACTGCTTGACTCTCTGACTGGCTATTTCACTGACTAACTGAATGACTAAATGACTGACTGACACTGACTGACTGACTGCTTGACTACCTGACTGACTGCTTGACTGACTAACTGACTGGACAGGACTGACCGACTGACTGACTGACAGACTGACTGAATAAGGATGACTGACAGACTGACTGAATAAGGCTGACCGACTGACTGACTGCCTGACTGACTGACTGAATGAATGACTGACTGACTGACTGACCGAGACTGACTGACTGACTGACTGAGACTGGACTGGACTGACTGACTGACTGACTGACTGAGACTGACTGACTGCTTTAGTGACTAACTGACTGCACAGGACTGACCGACTGACTGACTGCCTGACTGACTGACTGACTGAATGACTGACTGACTGAGACTAAATGACTGACTGCTTGGCTGACTGGCTGAAGGACTATGTGACTGACTGAGTGACTGAGTGACTGGACTGACTGACTGAGACTGAATGACTGAGTGCTTGACTGATTGACTGTCAGACTGACTGACTGACTTCGCAAAAGGGAAAAATAAAAAAAAAGAATTATAAAATTAGAAAAAAATATTTGCATTTAAGATTTCCTTTCCGGCTGGGATTTGAACCCAGGGCGACACTCATGGAAGCCTAACGCTCTCGCCAATATACTATCGGATCTCTGTTGATCGGTGTCTTAATTATAATAAAAACAAAAAATGCACCTTATTAATTATTGATCTAAAATCTTTGAAATCTAAAGGTCGAATGATTAAACTGACTCAGAATTTTCTTCCGTACATAAATAATCCATATTTGCAAAAGAAAGAAATTGAAAAAAAAAAAGAATCTTCAAATTAGAAGAGAAATACATACATGGAAGATTTTCGTTCCGGCCGGGACTCGAACCCAGTACCACGCGCTTGGAACCCAACAGTCTAGCCATTAGGCTATCGGAGCTCTGTCGATGGAAGTCTTAAATATAATAAAAACAAAAAATGCACCTTGGTAATTATTGATTCAAACATTTTGAAATTTACAGGTCGAATAATTAAACTGACTCAGAATTTTTCTCCCTACATAAATAATCAATATTCGCAAAAGAGAAAAATTTAAAAAAAAAGAAGAAGAAATTTCAAATTAGAAACTAAAAGTATACATTGAAGATTTTCGTTCAGGCTGGGACTCGAACCCAGGGCCACTCGCTTGGAAGCCTAACACTCTAGCCATTAGTCTATGGGAGCTCTGTCGGTGGGAGTTTTAAATATAATAAAAACAAAAAATGCACCTTGGTAATTGTTTATTTAAACACTTTGAAATCTTCGTGTCGAAAAATTAAACTGACTCAGAATTTTCTTCCCTACATAAATAATCAATAATTGCAAAGGAAAGAAATTGAAAAAAAAAAGAATTTTCAAATTAGAAAAGAAATATATACATTGAAGATATTCGCTCCGGCTGGGACTCGAACCCAGGCCACTCGCTTGGAAGACCAGCGGTCTAGCCATTAGGCTATCGGAGTTCTGTCGAGCGGAGTCTTACTGCCTGACTGATACTGCCTGACTGACAGACTGACTCACTGACTGACTGACACTGACTGACTGACTCACTGACTGACCGAGACTGACTGACTAACTGCCTGACTGACTGAGACTGCACTGACTGACTGACTGACTGACTGACTGACTAACTGACTGACTGAGACTGACTGACTGACTGCTTGACTCTCTGACTGGCTATTTCACTGACTGACTGAATGACTAAATGACTGACTGCTTGACTACCTGACTGACTGCTTGACTGACTAACTGACTGGACAGGACTGACCGACTGACTGACTGACAGACTGACTGAATAAGGATGAGTGACAGACTGACTGAATAAGGCTGACTGACTGACTGACTGACAGACTGACTGAATAAGGCTGACCGACTGACTGACTGCCTGACTGACTGACTGACTGAATGACTGACTGACTGACTGACCGAGACTGACTGACTGACTGACTGAGACTGGACTGGACTGACTGACTGCTTTAGTGACTAACTGACTGCACAGGACTGACCGACTGACTGACTGACTGACTGACTGACTGAATGACTGACTGACTGAGACTAAATGACTGACTGCTTGACTGACTGGCTGAAGGACTAACTGACTGACTGAGTGACTGACTGACTGGACTGACTGACTGAGACTGAATGACTGAGTGCTTGACTGATTGACTGTCAGACTGACTGACTGACTTCGCAAAAGGGAAAAATAAAAAAAAGAATTATAAAATTAGAAAAAAATATTTGCATTTAAGATTTCCTTTCCGGCCGGGACTCGAACCCAGTACCACGCGCTAGGAACCCAACGGTCTAGCCATTAGGCTATCGGAGCTCTGTCGATGGGAGTCTTAAATATAATAAAAACAAAAAATGCACCTTGGTAATTATTGATTCAAACACTTTGAAATTTACAGGTCGAATAATTAAACTGACTCAGAATTTTTCTCCCTACATAAATAATCAATATTCGCAAAAGAGAAAAATTAAAAAAAAAAGAAGAAGAAATTTCAAATTAGAAACTAAAAGTATACATTGAAGATTTTCGTTCAGGCTGGGACTCGAACCCAGGGCCACTCGCTTGGAAGCCTAACACTCTAGCCATTAGTCTATGGGAGCTCTGTCGGTGGGAGTTTTAAATATAATAAAAACAAAAAATGCACCTTGGTAATTGTTTATTTAAACACTTTGAAATCTTCGTGTCGAAAAATTAAACTGACTCAGAATTTTCTTCCCTACATAAATAATCAATAATTGCAAAGGAAAGAAATTGAAAAAAAAAAACAATTTTCAAATTAGAAAAGAAATATATACATTGAAGATATTCGCTGCAGCTGGGACTCGAACCCAGGCCACTCGCTTGGAAGACCAGCGGTCTAGCCATTAGGCTATCGGAGTTCTGTCGAGCGGAGTCTTACTGCCTGACTGATACTGCCTGACTGACAGACTGACTCACTGACTGACTGATACTGACTGACTGACTCACTGACTCACCGAGACTGACTGACTAACTGCCTGACTGACTGAGACTGGACTGACTGACTGACTGACTGACTGACTGCTTGACTCACTGACTGGCTATTTCACTGACTGACTGAATGACTAAATGACTGACTGACACTGACTGACTGACTGCTTGACTACCTGACTGACTGCTTGACTGACTAACTGACTGGACAGGACTGACCGACTGACTGACTGACAGACTGACTGAATAAGGATGACTGACAGACTGACTGAATAAGGCTGACTGACTGACTGACTGACTGAATGACTGACTGACTGACTGACCGAGACTGACTGACTGACTGACTGAGACTGGACTGGACTGACTGACTGACTGACTGACTGAGACTGACTGACTGCTTTAGTGACTAACTGACTGTACAGGACTGACCGACTGACTGACTGACTGACTGCCTGACTGACTGACTGACTGAATGACTGACTGACTGAGACTAAATGACTGACTGCTTGACTGACTGGCTGAAGGACTAACTGACTGACTGAATGACTGACTGACTGGACTGACTGACTGAGACTGAATGACTGAGTGCTTGACTGATTGACTGTCAGACTGACTGACTGACTTCGCAAAAGGGAAAAATAAAAAAAAAGAATTATAAAATTAGAAAAAAATATTTGCATTTAAGATTTCCTTTCCGGCCGGGACTCGAACCCAGTACCACGCGCTAGGAACCCAACGGTCTAGCCATTAGGCTATCGGAGCTCTGTCGATGGAAGTCTTAAATATAATAAAAACAAAAAATTCACCTTGGTAATTATTGATTCAAACACTTTGAAATTTACAGGTCGAATAATTAAACTGACTCAGAATTTTTCTCCCTACATAAATAATCAATATTCGCAAAAGAGAAAAATTAAAAAAAAAGAAGAAGAAATTTCAAATTAGAAACTAAAAGTATACATTGAAGATTTTCGTTCAGGCTGGGACTCGAACCCAGGGCCACTCGCTTGGAAGCCTAACACTCTAGCCATTAGTCTATGGGAGCTCTGTCGGTGGGAGTTTTAAATATAATAAAAACAAAAAATGCACCTTGGTAATTGTTTATTTAAACACTTTGAAATCTTCGTGTCGAAAAATTAAACTGACTCAGAATTTTCTTCCCTACATAAATAATCAATAATTGCAAAGGAAAGAAATTGAAAAAAAAAGAATTTTCAAATTAGAAAAGAAATATATACATTGAAGATATTCGCTCCGGCTGGGACTCGAACCCAGGCCACTCGCTTGGAAGACCAGCGGTCTAGCCATTAGGCTATCGGAGTTCTGTCGAGCGGAGTCTTACTGCCTGACTGACAGACTGACTCACTGACTGACTGACACTGACTGACTGACTCACTGACTGACCGAGACTGACTGACTAACTGCCTGACTGACTGAGACTGCACTGACTGACTGACTGACTGACTGACTGACTAACTGACTGACTGAGACTGACTGACTGACTGCTTGACTCTCTGACTGGCTATTTCACTGACTGACTGAATGACTAAATGACTGACTGCTTGACTACCTGACTGACTGCTTGACTGACTAACTGACTGGACAGGACTGACCGACTGACTGACTGACAGACTGACTGAATAAGGATGAGTGACAGACTGACTGAATAAGGCTGACTGACTGACTGACTGACAGACTGACTGAATAAGGCTGACCGACTGACTGACTGCCTGACTGACTGACTGAATGACTGACTGACTGACTGACCGAGACTGACTGACTGACTGACTGAGACTGGACTGGACTGACTGACTGCTTTAGTGACTAACTGACTGCACAGGACTGACCGACTGACTGACTGACTGACTGACTGACTGAATGACTGACTGACTGAGACTAAATGACTGACTGCTTGACTGACTGGCTGAAGGACTAACTGACTGACTGAGTGACTGACTGACTGGACTGACTGACTGAGACTGAATGACTGAGTGCTTGACTGATTGACTGTCAGACTGACTGACTGACTTCGCAAAAGGGAAAAATAAAAAAAAGAATTATAAAATTAGAAAAAAATATTTGCATTTAAGATTTCCTTTCCGGCCGGGACTCGAACCCAGTACCACGCGCTAGGAACCCAACGGTCTAGCCATTAGGCTATCGGAGCTCTGTCGATGGGAGTCTTAAATATAATAAAAACAAAAAATGCACCTTGGTAATTATTGATTCAAACACTTTGAAATTTACAGGTCGAATAATTAAACTGACTCAGAATTTTTCTCCCTACATAAATAATCAATATTCGCAAAAGAGAAAAATTAAAAAAAAAAGAAGAAGAAATTTCAAATTAGAAACTAAAAGTATACATTGAAGATTTTCGTTCAGGCTGGGACTCGAACCCAGGGCCACTCGCTTGGAAGCCTAACACTCTAGCCATTAGTCTATGGGAGCTCTGTCGGTGGGAGTTTTAAATATAATAAAAACAAAAAATGCACCTTGGTAATTGTTTATTTAAACACTTTGAAATCTTCGTGTCGAAAAATTAAACTGACTCAGAATTTTCTTCCCTACATAAATAATCAATAATTGCAAAGGAAAGAAATTGAAAAAAAAAACAATTTTCAAATTAGAAAAGAAATATATACATTGAAGATATTCGCTGCAGCTGGGACTCGAACCCAGGCCACTCGCTTGGAAGACCAGCGGTCTAGCCATTAGGCTATCGGAGTTCTGTCGAGCGGAGTCTTACTGCCTGACTGATACTGCCTGACTGACAGACTGACTCACTGACTGACTGATACTGACTGACTGACTCACTGACTCACCGAGACTGACTGACTAACTGCCTGACTGACTGAGACTGGACTGACTGACTGACTGACTGACTGAGACTGACTGACTGACTGCTTGACTCACTGACTGGCTATTTCACTGACTGACTGAATGACTAAATGACTGACTGACACTGACTGACTGACTGCTTGACTACCTGACTGACTGCTTGACTGACTAACTGACTGGACAGGACTGACCGACTGACTGACTGACAGACTGACTGAATAAGGATGACTGACAGACTGACTGAATAAGGCTGACTGACTGACTGACTGACTGAATGACTGACTGACTGACTGACCGAGACTGACTGACTGACTGACTGAGACTGGACTGGACTGACTGACTGACTGACTGACTGAGACTGACTGACTGCTTTAGTGACTAACTGACTGTACAGGACTGACCGACTGACTGACTGACTGACTGCCTGACTGACTGACTGACTGAATGACTGACTGACTGAGACTAAATGACTGACTGCTTGACTGACTGGCTGAAGGACTAACTGACTGACTGAATGACTGACTGACTGGACTGACTGACTGAGACTGAATGACTGAGTGCTTGACTGATTGACTGTCAGACTGACTGACTGACTTCGCAAAAGGGAAAAATAAAAAAAAAGAATTATAAAATTAGAAAAAAATATTTGCATTTAAGATTTCCTTTCCGGCCGGGACTCGAACCCAGTACCACGCGCTAGGAACCCAACGGTCTAGCCATTAGGCTATCGGAGCTCTGTCGATGGAAGTCTTAAATATAATAAAAACAAAAAATTCACCTTGGTAATTATTGATTCAAACACTTTGAAATTTACAGGTCGAATAATTAAACTGACTCAGAATTTTTCTCCCTACATAAATAATCAATATTCGCAAAAGAGAAAAATTAAAAAAAAAGAAGAAGAAATTTCAAATTAGAAACTAAAAGTATACATTGAAGATTTTCGTTCAGGCTGGGACTCGAACCCAGGGCCACTCGCTTGGAAGCCTAACACTCTAGCCATTAGTCTATGGGAGCTCTGTCGGTGGGAGTTTTAAATATAATAAAAACAAAAAATGCACCTTGGTAATTGTTTATTTAAACACTTTGAAATCTTCGTGTCGAAAAATTAAACTGACTCAGAATTTTCTTCCCTACATAAATAATCAATAATTGCAAAGGAAAGAAATTGAAAAAAAAAGAATTTTCAAATTAGAAAAGAAATATATACATTGAAGATATTCGCTCCGGCTGGGACTCGAACCCAGGCCACTCGCTTGGAAGACCAGCGGTCTAGCCATTAGGCTATCGGAGTTCTGTCGAGCGGAGTCTTACTGCCTGACTGATACTGCCTGACTGACAGACTGACTCACTGACTGACTGATACTGACTGACTGACTCACTGACTGACCGAGACTGACTGACTAACTGCCTGACTGACTGAGACTGGACTGACTGACTGACTGACTGACTGACTGACTGACTGACTAACTGACTGACTGAGACTGACTGACTGACTGCTTGACTCTCTGACTGGCTATTTCACTGACTGACTGAATGACTAAATGACTGACTGACACTGACTGACTGACTGCTTGACTACCTGACTGACTGCTTGACTGACTAACTGACTGGACAGGACTGACCGACTGACTGACTGACAGACTGACTGAATAAGGATGACTGACAGACTGACTGAATAAGGCTGACTGACTGACTGACTGAATGACTGACTGACTGACTGACCGAGACTGACTGACTGACTGACTGAGACTGGACTGGACTGACTGACTGACTGACTGACTGAGACTGACTGACTGCTTTAGTGACTAACTGACTGCACAGGACTGACCGACTGACTGACTGACTGACTGCCTGACTGACTGACTGACTGAATGACTGACTGACTGAGACTAAATGACTGACTGCTTGACTGACTGGCTGAAGGACTAACTGACTGACTGAATGACTGACTGACTGGACTGACTGACTGAGACTGAATGACTGAGTGCTTGACTGATTGACTGTCAGACTGACTGACTGACTTCGCAAAAGGGAAAAATAAAAAAAAAGAATTATAAAATTAGAAAAAATATTTGCATTTAAGATTTCCTTTCCGGCCGGGACTCGAACCCAGTACCACGCGCTAGGAACCCAACGGTCTAGCCATTAGGCTATCGGAGCTCTGTCGATGGAAGTCTTAAATATAATAAAAACAAAAAATTCACCTTGGTAATTATTGATTCAAACACTTTGAAATTTACAGGTCGAATAATTAAACTGACTCAGAATTTTTCTCCCTACATAAATAATCAATATTCGCAAAAGAGAAAAATTAAAAAAAAAGAAGAAGAAATTTCAAATTAGAAACTAAAAGTATACATTGAAGATTTTCGTTCAGGCTGGGACTCGAACCCAGGGCCACTCGCTTGGAAGCCTAACACTCTAGCCATTAGTCGATGGGAGCTCTGTCGGTGGGAGTTTTAAATATAATAAAAACAAAAAATGCACCTTGGTAATTGTTTATTTAAACACTTTGAAATCTTCGTGTCGAAAAATTAAACTGACTCAGAATTTTCTTCCCTACATAAATAATCAATAATTGCAAAGGAAAGACATTGAAAAAAAAAGAATTTTCAAATTAGAAAAGAAATATATACATTGAAGATATTCGCTCCGGCTGGGACGCGAACCCAGGCCACTCGCTTGGAAGACCAGCGGTCTAGCCATTAGGCTATCGGAGTTCTGTCGAGCGGAGTCTTACTGCCTGACTGATACTGCCTGACTGACAGACTGACTCACTGACTGACTGATACTGACTGACTGACTCACTGACTGACCGAGACTGACTGACTAACTGCCTGACTGACTGAGACTGGACTGACTGACTGACTGACTGACTGACTGACTAACTGACTGACTGAGACTGACTGACTGACTGCTTGACTCTCTGACTGGCTATTTCACTGACTGACTGAATGACTAAATGACTGACTGACACTGACTGACTGACTGCTTGACTACCTGACTGACTGCTTAACTGACTAACTGACTGGACAGGACTGACCGACTGACTGACTGACAGACTGACTGAATAAGGATGACTGACAGACTGACTGAATAAGGCTGACTGACTGACTGACTGAATGACTGACTGACTGACTGACCGAGACTGACTGACTGACTGACTGAGACTGGACTGGACTGACTGACTGACTGACTGACTGAGACTGACTGACTGCTTTAGTGACTAACTGACTGCACAGGACTGACCGACTGACTGACTGACTGAGTGCCTGACTGACTGACTGACTGAATGACTGACTGAATGACTGACTGACTGAGACTAAATGACTGACTGCTTGACTGACTGGCTGAAGGACTAACTGACTGACTGAATGACTGACTGACTGGACTGACTGACTGAGACTGAATGACTGAGTGCTTGACTGATTGACTGTCAGACTGACTGACTGACTTCGCAAAAGGGAAAAATAAAAAAAAAGAATTATAAAATTAGAAAAAATATTTGCATTTAAGATTTCCTTTCCGGCCGGGACTCTAACCCAGTACCACGCGCTAGGAACCCAACGGTCTAGCCATTAGGCTATCGGAGCTCTGTCGATGGAAGTCTTAAATATAATAAAAACAAAAAATTCACCTTGGTAATTATTGATTCAAACACTTTGAAATTTACAGGTCGAATAATTAAACTGACTCAGAATTTTTCTCCCTACATAAATAATCAATATTCGCAAAAGAGAAAAATTAAAAAAAAAGAAGAAGAAATTTCAAATTAGAAACTAAAAGTATACATTGAAGATTTTCGTTCAGGCTGGGACTCGAACCCAGGGCCACTCGCTTGGAAGCCTAACACTCTAGCCATTAGTCTATGGGAGCTCTGTCGGTGGGAGTTTTAAATATAATAAAAACAAAAAATGCACCTTGGTAATTGTTTATTTAAACACTTTGAAATCTTCGTGTCGAAAAATTAAACTGACTCAGAATTTTCTTCCCTACATAAATAATCAATAATTGCAAAGGAAAGAAATTGAAAAAAAAGAATTTTCAAATTAGAAAAGAAATATATACATTGAAGATATTCGCTCCGGCTGGGACTCGAACCCAGGCCACTCGCTTGGAAGACCAGCGGTCTAGCCATTAGGCTATCGGAGTTCTGTCGAGCGGAGTCTTACTGCCTGACTGATACTGCCTGACTGACAGACTGACTCACTGACTGACTGATACTGACTGACTGACTCACTGACTGACCGAGACTGACTGACTCACTGCCTGACTGACTGAGACTGGACTGACTGACTGACTGACTGACTGACTGCTAGACTCTCTGACTGGCTATTTCACTGACTGACTGAATGACTAAATGACTGACTGACACTGACTGACTGACTGCTTGACTACCTGACTGACTGCTTGACTGACTAACTGACTGGACAGGACTGACCGACTGACTGACTGACAGACTGACTGAATAAGGATGACTGACAGACTGACTGAATAAGGATGACTGACGGACTGACTGAATAAGGCTGACCGACTGACTGACTGCCTGACTGACTGACTGACTGACTGACTGACTGACCGAGACTGACTGACTGACTGACTGAGACTGGACTGGACTGACTGACTGACTGACTGACTGAGACTGACTGACTGCTTTAGTGACTAACTGACTGCACAGGACTGACCGACTGACTGACTGACTGACTGCCTGACTGACTGACTGACTGAATGACTGACTGACTGAGACTAAATGACTGACTGCTTGACTGACTGGCTGAAGGACTAACTGACTGACTGAATGACTGACTGACTGGACTGACTGACTGAGACTGAATGACTGAGTGCTTGACTGATTGACTGTCAGACTGACTGACTGACTTCGCAAAAGGGAAAAATAAAAAAAAAGAATTATAAAATTAGAAAAAATATTTGCATTTAAGATTTCCTTTCCGGCCGGGACTCGAACCCAGTACCACGCGCTAGGAACCCAACGGTCTAGCCATTAGGCTATCGGAGCTCTGTCGATGGAAGTCTTAAATATAATAAAAACAAAAAATGCACCTTGGTAATTATTGATTCAAACACTTTGAAATTTACAGGTCGAATAATTAAACTGACTCAGAATTTTTCATCCCTACATAAATAATCAATATTCGCAAAAGAGAAAAATTAAAAAAAAAGAAGAAGAAATTTCAAATTAGAAACTAAAAGTATACATTGAAGATTTTCGTTCAGGCTGGGACTCGAACCCAGGGCCACTCGCTTGGAAGCCTAACACTCTAGCCATTAGTCTATGGGAGCTCTGTCGGTGGGAGTTTTAAATATAATAAAAACAAAAAATGCACCTTGGTAATTGTTTATTTAAACACTTTGAAATCTTTGTGTCGAAAAATTAAACTGACTCAGAATTTTCTTCCCTACATAAATAATCAATAATTGCAAAGGAAAGAAATTGAAAAAAAAAAGAATTTTCAAATTAGAAAAGAAATATATACATTGAAGATATTCGCTCCGGCTGGGACTCGAACCCAGGCCACTCGCTTGGAAGACCAGCGGTCTAGCCATTAGGCTATCGGAGTTCTGTCGAGCGGAGTCTTAGTGCCTGACTGATACTGCCTGACTGACAGACTGACTCACTGACTGACTGATACTGACTGACTGACTCACTGACTGACCGAGACTGACTGACTAACTGCCTGACTGACTGAGACTGGACTGACTGACTGACTGACTGACTGACTGACTAACTGACTGACTGAGACTGACTGACTGACTGCTAGACTCTCTGACTGGCTATTTCACTGACTGACTGAATGACTAAATGACTGACTGACACTGACTGACTGACTGCTTGACTACCTGACTGACTGCTTGACTGACTAACTGACTGGACAGGACTGACCGACTGACTGACTGACAGACTGACTGAATAAGGATGACTGACAGACTGACTGAATAAGGCTGACTGACTGACTGACTGACAGACTGACTGAATAAGGCTGACCGACTGACTGACTGCCTGACTGACTGACTGACTGAATGACTGACTGACCTCGACTGACTGACTGACTGACTGAGACTGACTGACTGCTTTAGTGACTAACTGACTGCACAGGACTGACCGACTGACTGACTGACTGACTGCCTGACTGACTGACTGACTGAATGACTGACTGACTGAGACTAAATGACTGACTGCTTGACTGACTGGCTGAAGGACTAACTGACTGACTGAATGACTGACTGACTGGACTGACTGACTGAGACTGAATGACTGAGTGCTTGACTGATTGACTGTCAGACTGACTGACTGACTTCGCAAAAGGGAAAAATAAAAAAAAAAGAATTATAAAATTAGAAAAAAATATTTGCATTTAAGATTTCCTTTCCGGCCGGGACTCGAACCCAGTACCACGCGCTAGGAACCCAACGGTCTAGCCATTAGGCTATCGGAGCTCTGTCGATGGAAGTCTTAAATATAATAAAAACAAAAAATTCACCTTGGTAATTATTGATTCAAACACTTTGAAATTTACAGGTCGAATAATTAAACTGACTCAGAATTTTTCTCCCTACATAAATAATCAATATTCGCAAAAGAGAAAAATTAAAAAAAAAGAAGAAGAAATTTCAAATTAGAAACTAAAAGTATACATTGAAGATTTTCGTTCAGGCTGGGACTCGAACCCAGGGCCACTCGCTTGGAAGCCTAACACTCTAGCCATTAGTCTATGGGAGCTCTGTCGGTGGGAGTTTTAAATATAATAAAAACAAAAAATGCACCTTGGTAATTGTTTATTTAAACACTTTGAAATCTTCGTGTCGAAAAATTAAACTGACTCAGAATTTTCTTCCCTACATAAATAATCAATAATTGCAAAGGAAAGAAATTGAAAAAAAAAGAATTTTCAAATTAGAAAAGAAATATATACATTGAAGATATTCGCTCCGGCTGGGACTCGAACCCAGGCCACTCGCTTGGAAGACCAGCGGTCTAGCCATTAGGCTATCGGAGTTCTGTCGAGCGGAGTCTTACTGCCTGACTGATACTGCCTGACTGACAGACTGACTCACTGACTGACTGATACTGACTGACTGACTCACTGACTGACCGAGACTGACTGACTAACTGCCTGACTGACTGAGACTGGACTGACTGACTGACTGACTGACTGACTGACTAACTGACTGACTGAGACTGACTGACTGACTGCTAGACTCTCTGACTGGCTATTTCACTGACTGACTGAATGACTAAATGACTGACTGACACTGACTGACTGACTGCTTGACTACCTGACTGACTGCTTGACTGACTAACTGACTGGACAGGACTGACCGACTGACTGACTGACAGACTGACTGAATAAGGATGACTGACAGACTGACTGAATAAGGCTGACTGACTGACTGACTGACAGACTGACTGAATAAGGCTGACCGACTGACTGACTGCCTGACTGACTGACTGACTGAATGACTGACTGACCGAGACTGACTGACTGACTGACTGAGACTGGACTGGACTGACTGACTGACTGACTGACTGAGACTGACTGACTGCTTTAGTGACTAACTGACTGCACAGGACTGACCGACTGACTGACTGACTGACTGCCTGACTGACTGACTGACTGAATGACTGACTGACTGAGACTAAATGACTGACTGCTTGACTGACTGGCTGAAGGACTAACTGACTGACTGAGTGACTGACTGACTGGACTGACTGACTGAGACTGAATGACTGAGTGCTTGACTGATTGACTGTCAGACTGACTGACTGACTTCGCAAAAGGGAAAAATAAAAAAAAAGAATTATAAAATTAGAAAAAAATATTTGCATTTAAGATTTCCTTTCCGGCCGGGACTCGAACCCAGGGCCACTCGCTTGGAAGCCTAACACTCTAGCCATTAGTCTATGGGAGCTCTGTCGGTGGGAGTTTTAAATATAATAAAAACAAAAAATGCACCTTGGTAATTGTTTATTTAAACACTTTGAAATCTTTGTGTCGAAAAATTAAACTGACTCAGAATTTTCTTCCCTACATAAATAATCAATAATTGCAAAGGAAAGAAATTGAAAAAAAAAAGAATTTTCAAATTAGAAAAGAAATATATACATTGAAGATATTCGCTCCGGCTGGGACTCGAACCCAGGCCACTCGCTTGGAAGACCAGCGGTCTAGCCATTAGGCTATCGGAGGTCTGTCGAGCGGAGTCTTACTGCCTGACTGATACTGCCTGACTGACAGACTGACTCACTGACTGACTGATACTGACTGACTGACTAACTGACCGACTGAGACTGACTGACTGACTGCTTGACTCTCTGACTGGCTATTTCACTGACTGACTGAATGACTAAATGACTGACTGACACTGACTGACTGACTGCTTGACTACCTGACTGACTGCTTGACTGACTAACTGACTGGACAGGACTGACCGACTGACTGACTGACAGACTGACTGAATAAGGATGACTGACAGACTGACTGAATAAGGCTGACTGACTGACTGACTGACAGACTGACTGAATAAGGCTGACCGACTGACTGACTGCCTGACTGACTGACTGACTGAATAACTGACTGACTGACTGACCGAGACTGACTGACTGACTGACTGAGACTGGACTGGACTGACTGACTGACTGATTGACTGAGACTGACTGACTGCTTTAGTGACTAACTGACTACACAGGACTGACCGACTGACTGACTGACTGACTGCCTGACTGCCTGACTGACTGACTGACTGAATGACTGACTGACTGAGACTAAATGACTGACTGCTTGACTGACTGGCTGAAGGACTAACTGACTGACTGAGTGACTGACTGACTGAGTGACTGACTGAATGGACTGACTGACTGAGACTGAATGCCTGAGTGCTTGACTGATTGACTGTCAGACTGACTGACTGACTTCGCAAAAGGGAAAAATAAAAAAAAAAGAATTATAAAATTAGAAAAAAACATTTGCATTTAAGATTTCCTTTCCGGCCGGGACTCGAACCCAGTACCACGCGCTAGGAACCCAACGGTCTAGCCATTAGGCTATCGGAGCTCTGTCGATGGAAGTCTTAAATATAATAAAAACAAAAAATTCACCTTGG
The DNA here is from genome assembly GCF_026930045.1 of Uloborus diversus. Lineage (NCBI taxonomy): Eukaryota > Metazoa > Arthropoda > Arachnida > Araneae > Uloboridae > Uloborus > Uloborus diversus. Next base: position 266,972 of record NW_026558406.1, read on the forward strand.
TAATTATTGATTCAAACACTTTGAAATTTACAGGTCGAATAATTAAACTGACTCAGAATTTTTCACCCTACATAAATAATCAATATTCGCAAAAGAGAAAAATTAAAAAAAAAGAAGAAGAAATTTCAAATTAGAAACTAAAAGTATACATTGAAGATTTTCGTTCAGGCTGGGACTCGAACCCAGGGCCACTCGCTTGGAAGCCTAACACTCTAGCCATTAGTCTATGGGAGCTCTGTCGGTGGGAGTTTTAAATATAATAAAAACAAAAAATGCACCTTGGTAATTGTTTATTTAAACACTTTGAAATCTTCGTGTCGAAAAATTAAACTGACTCAGAATTTTCTTCCCTACATAAATAATCAATATTTGCAAAGGAAAGAAATTGAAAAAAAAAAGAATTTTCAAATTAGAAAAGAAATATATACATTGAAGATATTCGCTCCGGCTGGGACTCGAACCCAGGCCACTCGCTTGGAAGACCAGCGGTCTAGCCATTAGGCTATCGGAGTTCTGTCGAGCGGAGTCTTAGTGCCTGACTGATACTGCCTGACTGACAGACTGACTCACTGACTGACTGATACTGACTGACTGACTCACTGACTGACCGAGACTGACTGACTAACTGCCTGACTGACTGAGACTGGACTGACTGACTGACTGACTGACTGACTGACTAACTGACTGACTGAGACTGACTGACTGACTGCTAGACTCTCTGACTGGCTATTTCACTGACTGACTGAATGACTAAATGACTGACTGACACTGACTGACTGACTGCTTGACTACCTGACTGACTGCTTGACTGACTAACTGACTGGACAGGACTGACCGACTGACTGACTGACAGACTGACTGAATAAGGATGACTGACAGACTGACTGAATAAGGCTGACTGACTGACTGACTGACAGACTGACTGAATAAGGCTGACCGACTGACTGACTGCCTGACTGACTGACTGACTGAATGACTGACTGACCTCGACTGACTGACTGACTGACTGAGACTGACTGACTGCTTTAGTGACTAACTAACTGCACAGGACTGACCGACTGACTGACTGACTGACTGCCTGACTGACTGACTGACTGAATGACTGACTGACTGAGACTAAATGACTGACTGCTTGACTGACTGGCTGAAGGACTAACTGACTGACTGAATGACTGACTGACTGGACTGACTGACTGAGACTGAATGACTGAGTGCTTGACTGATTGACTGTCAGACTGACTGACTGACTTCGCAAAAGGGAAAAATAAAAAAAAAAAGAATTATAAAATTAGAAAAAAATATTTGCATTTAAGATTTCCTTTCCGGCCGGGACTCGAACCCAGTACCACGCGCTAGGAACCCAACGGTCTAGCCATTAGGCTATCGGAGCTCTGTCGATGGAAGTCTTAAATATAATAAAAACAAAAAATTCACCTTGGTAATTATTGATTCAAACACTTTGAAATTTACAGGTCGAATAATTAAACTGACTCAGAATTTTTCTCCCTACATAAATAATCAATATTCGCAAAAGAGAAAAATTAAAAAAAAAGAAGAAGAAATTTCAAATTAGAAACTAAAAGTATACATTGAAGATTTTCGTTCAGGCTGGGACTCGAACCCTGGGCCACTCGCTTGGAAGCCTAACACTCTAGCCATTAGTCTATGGGAGCTCTGTCGGTGGGAGTTTTAAATATAATAAAAACAAAAAATGCACCTTGGTAATTGTTTATTTAAACACTTTGAAATCTTCGTGTCGAAAAATTAAACTGACTCAGAATTTTCTTCCCTACATAAATAATCAATAATTGCAAAGGAAAGAAATTGAAAAAAAAAAGAATTTTCAAATTAGAAAAGAAATATATACATTGAAGATATTCGCTCCGGCTGGGACTCGAACCCAGGCCACTCGCTTGGAAGACCAGCGGTCTAGCCATTAGGCTATCGGAGTTCTGTCGAGCGGAGTCTTACTGCCTGACTGATACTGCCTGACTGACAGACTGACTCACTGACTGACTGATACTGACTGACTGACTCACTGACTGACCGAGACTGACTGACTAACTGCCTGACTGACTGAGACTGGACTGACTGACTGACTGACTGACTAACTGACTGACTGAGACTGACTGACTGACTGCTAGACTCTCTGACTGGCTATTTCACTGACTGACTGAATGACTAAATGACTGACTGACACTGACTGACTGACTGCTTGACTACCTGACTGACTGCTTGACTGACTAACTGACTGGACAGGACTGACCGACTGACTGACTGACAGACTGACTGAATAAGGATGACTGACAGACTGACTGAATAAGGCTGACTGACTGACTGACTGACAGACTGACTGAATAAGGCTGACCGACTGACTGACTGCCTGACTGACTGACTGACTGAATGACTGACTGACCGAGACTGACTGACTGACTGACTGAGACTGGACTGGACTGACTGACTGACTGACTGACTGAGACTGACTGACTGCTTTAGTGACTAACTGACTGCACAGGACTGACCGACTGACTGACTGACTGACTGCCTGACTGACTGACTGACTGAATGACTGACTGACTGAGACTAAATGACTGACTGCTTGACTGACTGGCTGAAGGACTAACTGACTGACTGAGTGACTGGACTGACTGACTGAGACTGAATGACTGAGTGCTTGACTGATTGACTGTCAGACTGACTGACTGACTTCGCAAAAGGGAAAAATAAAAAAAAAGAATTATAAAATTAGAAAAAAATATTTGCATTAAAGATTTCCTTTCCGGCCGGGACTCGAACCCAGGGCCACTCGCTTGGAAGCCTAACACTCTAGCCATTAGTCTATGGGAGCTCTGTCGGTGGGAGTTTTAAATATAATAAAAACAAAAAATGCACCTTGGTAATTGTTTATTTAAACACTTTGAAATCTTCGTGTCGAAAAATTAAACTGACTCAGAATTTTCTTCCCTACATAAATAATCAATAATTGCAAAGGAAAGAAATTGAAAAAAAAAAGAATTTTCAAATTAGAAAAGAAATATATACATTGAAGATATTCGCTCCGGCTGGGACTCGAACCCAGGCCACTCGCTTGGAAGACCAGCGGTCTAGCCATTAGGCTATCGGAGGTCTGTCGAGCGGAGTCTTACTGCCTGACTGATACTGCCTGACTGACAGACTGACTCACTGACTGACTGATACTGACTGACTGACTAACTGACCGACTGAGACTGACTGACTGACTGCTTGACTCTCTGACTGGCTATTTCACTGACTGACTGAATGACTAAATGACTGACTGACACTGACTGACTGACTGCTTGACTACCTGACTGACTGCTTGACTGACTAACTGACTGGACAGGACTGACCGACTGACTGACTGACAGACTGACTGAATAAGGATGACTGACAGACTGACTGAATAAGGCTGACTGACTGACTGACTGACAGACTGACTGAATAAGGCTGACCGACTGACTGTCTGCCTGACTGACTGACTGACTGAATAACTGACTGACTGACTGACCGAGACTGACTGACTGACTGACTGAGACTGGACTGGACTGACTGACTGACTGACTGACTGAGACTGACTGACTGCTTTAGTGACTAACTGACTACACAGGACTGACCGACTGACTGACTGACTGACTGCCTGACTGACTGACTGACTGAATGACTGACTGACTGAGACTAAATGACTGACTGCTTGACTGACTGGCTGAAGGACTAACTGACTGACTGAGTGACTGACTGACTGAGTGACTGACTGACTGGACTGACTGACTGAGACTGAATGACTGAGTGCTTGACTGATTGACTGTCGGACTGACTGACTGACTTCGCAAAAGGGAAAAATAAAAAAAAAGAATTATAAAATTAGAAAAAAATATTTGCATTTAAGATTTCCTTTCCGGCCGGGACTCGAACCCAGTACCACGCGCTAGGAACCCAACGGTCTAGCCATTAGGCTATCGGAACTCTGTCGATGGAAGTCTTAAATATAATAAAAACAAAAAATGCACCTTGGTAATTATTGATTCAAACACTTTGAAAATTACAGGTCGAATAATTAAACTGACTCAGAATTTTTCTCCCTACATAAATAATCAATATTCGCAAAAGAGAAAAATTGAAAAAGAAAGAAGAAGAAATTTCAAATTAGAAACTAAAGCATACATTGAAGATTTTCGTTCAGGCTGGGACTCGAACCCAGGGCCACTCTCTTGGAAGCCTAACACTCTAGCCATTAGTCTATGGGAGCTCTGTCGGTGGGAGTTTTAAATATAATAAAAACAAAAAATGCACCTTGGTAATTGTTTATTTAAACACTTTGAAATCTTCGTGTCGAAAAATTAAACTGACTCGGAATTTTCTTCCCTACATAAATAAACAATAATTGCAAAGGAAAGAAATTGAAAAAAAAAAAGAATTTTCAAATTAGAAAAGAAATATATACATTGAAGATATTCGCTCCGGCTGGGACTCGAACCCAGGCCATTCGCTTGGAAGACCAGCGGTCTAGCCATTAGGCTATCGGAGTTCTGTCGAGCGGAGTCTTACTGCCTGACTGATACTGCCTGACTGACAGACTGACTCACTGACTGACTGATACTGACTGACTGACTCACTGACTGACCGAGACTGACTGACTAACTGCCTGACTGACTGAGACTGGACTGACTGACTGACTGACTGACTGACTGACTAACTGACTGACTGAGACTGACTGACTGACTGCTTGACTCTCTGACTGGCTATTTCACTGACTGACTGAATGACTAAATGACTGACTGACACTGACTGACTGACTGCTTGACTACCTGACTGACTGCTTGACTGACTAACTGACTGGACAGGACTGACCGACTGACTGACTGACAGACTGACTGAATAAGGATGACTGACAGACTGACTGAATAAGGCTGACTGACTGACTGACTGACAGACTGACTGAATAAGGCTGACCGACTGACTGACTGCCTGACTGACTGACTGACTGAATGACTGACTGACTGACTGACCGAGACTGACTGACTGACTGACTGAGACTGGACTGGACTGACTGACTGACTGACTGAGACTGACTGACTGCTTTAGTGACTGACTGACAGCTTTAGTGACTAACTGACTGCACAGGACTGACCGACTGACTGACTGACTGACTGCCTGACTGACTGACTGACTGAATGACTGACTGACTGAGACTAAATGACTGACTGCTTGACTGACTGGCTGAAGGACTAACTGACTGACTGAGTGACTGACTGACTGGACTGACTGACTGACTGAGACTGAATGACTGAGTGCTTGACTGATTGACTGTCAGACTGACTGACTGACTTCGCAAAAGGGAAAAATAAAAAAAAAGAATTATAAAATTAGAAAAAAATATTTGCATTTAAGATTTCCTTTCCGGCCGGGACTCGAACCCAGTACCACGTGCTAGGAACCCAACGGTCTAGCCATTAGGCTATCGGAGCTCTGTCGATGGAAGTCTTAAATATAATAAAAACAAAAAATGCACCTTGGTAATTATTGATTCAAACACTTTGAAATTTACAGGTCGAATAATTAAACTGACTCAGAATTTTTCTCCCTACATAAATAATCAATATTCGCAAAAGAGAAAAATTAAAAAAAAAGAAGAAGAAATTTCAAATTAGAAACTAAAAGTATACATTGAAGATTTTCGTTCAGGCTGGGACTCGAAACCAGGGCCACTCGCTTGGAAGCCTAACACGCTAGCCATTAGTCTATGGGAGCTCTGTCGGTGGGAGTTTTAAATATAATAAAAACAAAAAATGCACCTTGGTAATTGTTTATTTAAACACTTTGAAATCTTCGTGTCGAAAAATTAAACTGACTCAGAATTTTCTTCCCTACATAAATAATCAATAATTGCAAAGGAAAGAAATTGAAAAAAAAAGAATTTTCAAATTAGAAAAGAAACATATACATTGAAGATATTCGCTCCGGCTGGGACTCGAACCCAGGCCACTCGCTTGGAAGACCAGCGGTCTAGCCATTAGGCTATCGGAGTTCTGTCGAGTGGAGTCTTACTGCCTGACTGATACTGCCTGACTGACAGACTGACTCACTGACTGACTGATACTGACTGACTGACTCACTGACTGACCGAGACTGACTGACTAACTGCCTGACTGACTGAGACTGGACTGACTGACTGACTGACTGACTGACTGACTAACTGACTGACTGAGACTGACTGACTGACTGCTTGACTCTCTGACTGGCTATTTCACTGACTGACTGAATGACTAAATGACTGACTGACTGACTGCTTGACTACCTGACTGACTGCTTGACTGACTAACTGACTGGACAGGACTGACCGACTGACTGACTGACAGACTGACTGAATAAGGATGACTGACTGACTGACTGAATAAGGCTGACTGACTGACTGACCGAGACTGTCTGACTGACTGACTGAGACTGGACTGGACTGACTGACTGACTGACTGACTGAGACTGACTGACTGCTTTAGTGACTAACTGACTGCACAGGACTGACCGACTGACTGACTGACTGACTGCCTGACTGACTGACTGACTGAATGACTGACTGACTGAGACTAAATGACTGACTGCTTGACTGACTGGCTGAAGGACTAACTGACTGACTGAGTGACTGACTGACTGGACTGACTGACTGAGACTGAATGACTGAGTGCTTGACTGATTGACTGTCAGACTGACTGACTGACTTCGCAAAAGGGAAAAATAAAAAAAAAAAGAATTATAAAATTAGAAAAAAATATTTGCATTTAAGATTTCCTTTCCGGCCGGGACTCGAACCCAGTACCACGCGCTAGGAACCCAACGGTCTAGCCATTAGGCTATCGGAGCTCTGTCGACGGAAGTCTTAAATATAATAAAAACAAAAAATGCACCTTGGTAATTATTGATTCAAACACTTTGAAATTTACAGGTCGAATAATTAAACTGACTCAGAATTTTTCTCCCTACATAAATAATCAATATTCGCAAAAGAGAAAAATTAAAAAAAAAAGAAGAAGAAATTTCAAATTAGAAACTAAAAGCATACATTGAAGATTGTCGTTCAGGCTGGGACTCGAACCCAGGGCCAATCGCTTGGAAGCCTAACACTCTAGCCATTAGTCTATGGGAGCTCTGTCGGTGGGAGTTTTAAATATAATAAAAACAAAAAATGCACCTTGGTAATTGTTTATTTAAACACTTTGAAATCTTCGTGTCGAAAAATTAAACTGACTCAGAATTTTCTTCCCTACATAAATAATCAATAATTGCAAAGGAAAGAAATTGAAAAAAAAAGAATTTTCAAATTAGAAAAGAAATATATACATTGAAGATATTCGCTCCGGCTGGGACTCGAACCCAGACCACTCGCTTGGAAGACCAGCGGTCTAGCCATTAGGCTATCGGAGTTCTGTCGAGCGGAGTCTTACTGCCTGACTGATACTGCCTGACTGACAGACTGACTCACTGACTGACTGATACTGACTGACTGACTCACTGACTGACCGAGACTGACTGACTAACTGGCTGACTGACTGAGACTGGACTGACTGACTGACTGACTGACTGACTGACTAACTGACTGACTGAGACTGACTGACTGACTGCTTGACTCTCTGACTGGCTATTTCACTGACTGACTGAATGACTAAATGACTGACTGACACTGACTGACTGACTGCTTGACTACCTGACTGACTGCTTGACTGACTAACTGACTGGACAGGACTGACCGACTGACTGACAGACTGACTGAATAAGGATGACTGACAGACTGACTGAATAAGGCTGACTGACTGACTGACTGACAGACTGACTGAATAAGGCTGACCGACTGACTGACTGCCTGACTGACTGACTGACTGAATGACTGACTGACTGACTGACCGAGACTGACTGACTGACTGACTGAGACTGGACTGGACTGACTGACTGACTGACTGACTGAGACTGACTGACTGCTTTAGTGACTAACTGACTGCACAGGACTGACCGACTGACTGACTGACTGACTGCCTGACTGACTGACTGACTGAATGACTGACTGACTGAGACTAAATGACTGACTGCTTGACTGACTGGCTGAAGGACTAACTGACTGACTGAGTGACTGACTGACTGGACTGACTGACTGAGACTGAATGACTGAGTGCTTGACTGATTGACTGTCAGACTGACTGACTGACTTCGCAAAAGGGAAAAATAAAAAAAAAAGAATTATAAAATTAGAAAAAAATATTTGCATTTAAGATTTCCTTTCCGGCCGGGACTCGAACCCAGTACCACGCGCTAGGAACCCAACGGTCTAGCCATTAGGCTATCGGAGCTCTGTCGACGGAAGTCTTAAATATAATAAAAACAAAAAATGCACCTTGGTAATTATTGATTCAAACACTTTGAAATTTACAGGTCGAATAATTAAACTGACTCAGAATTTTTCTCCCTACATAAATAATCAATATTCGCAAAAGAGAAAAATTAAAAAAAAAAGAAGAAGAAATTTCAAATTAGAAACTAAAAGCATACATTGAAGATTGTCGTTCAGGCTGGGACTCGAACCCAGGGCTACTCGCTTGGAAGCCTAACACTCTAGCCATTAGTCTATGGGAGCTCTGTCGGTGGGAGTTTTAAATATAATAAAAACAAAAAATGCACCTTGGTAATTGTATATTTAAACACTTTGAAATCTTCGTGTCGAAAAATTAAACTGACTCAGAATTTTCTTCCCTACATAAATAATCAATAATTGCAAAGGAAAGAAATTGAAAAAAAAGAATTTTCAAATTAGAAAAGAAATATATACATTGAAGATATTCGCTCCGGCTGGGACTCGAACCCAGGCCACTCGCTTGGAAGACCAGCGGTGTAGCCATTAGGCTATCGGAGTTCTGTCGAGCGGAGTCTTACTGCCTGACTGATACTGCCTGACTGACAGACTGACTCACTGACTGACTGATACTGACTGACTGACTCACTGACTGACCGAGACTGACTGACTAACTGCCTGACTGACTGAGACTGGACTGACTGACTGACTGACTGACTGACTGACTAACTGACTGACTGAGACTGACTGACTGACTGCTTGACTCTCTGACTGGCTATTTCACTGACTGACTGAATGACTAAATGACTGACTGACACTGACTGACTGACTGCTTGACTACCTGACTGACTGCTTGACTGACTAACTGACTGGACAGGACTGACCGACTGACTGACTGACAGACTGACTGAATAAGAATGACTGACAGACTGACTGAATAAGGCTGACTGACTGACTGACTGACAGACTGACTGAATAAGGCTGACCGACTGACTGACTGCCTGACTGACTGACTGACTGAATGACTGACTGACTGACTGACCGAGACTGACTGACTGACTGACTGAGACTGGACTGGACTGACTGACTGACTGACTGACTGAGACTGACTGACTGCTTTAGTGACTAACTGACTGCACAGGACTGACCGACTGACTGACTGACTGACTGCCTGACTGACTGACTGACTGAATGACTGACTGACTGAGACTAAATGACTGACTGCTTGACTGACTGGCTGAAGGACTAACTGACTGACTGAGTGACTGACTGACTGGACTGACTGACTGAGACTGAATGACTGAGTGCTTGACTGATTGACTGTCAGACTGACTGACTGACTTCGCAAAAGGGAAAAATAAAAAAAAAAGAATTATAAAATTAGAAAAAAATATTTGCATTTAAGATTTCCTGGCCGGGACTCGAACCCAGTACCACGCGCTAGGAACCCAACGGTCTAGCCATTAGGCTATCGGAGCTCTGTCGATGGAAGTCTTAAATATAATAAAAACAAAAAATGCACCTTGGTAATTATTGATTCAAACACTTTGAAATTTACAGGTCGAATAATTAAACTGACTCAGAATTTTTCCCCCTACATAAATAATCAATATTCGCAAAAGAGAAAAATTAAAAAAAAGAAGAGGAAATTTCAAATTAGAAACTAAAAGTATACATTGAAGATTTTCGTTCAGGCTGGGACTCGAACCCAGGGCCACTCGCTTGGAAGCCTAACACTCTAGCCATTAGTCTATGGGAGTTCTGTCGGTGGGAGTTTTAAATATAATAAAAACAAAAAATGCACCTTTTTAATTGTTTATTTAAACACTTTGAAATCTTCGTGTCGAAAAATTAAACTGACTCAGAATTTTCTTCCCTACATAAATAATCAATAATTGCAAAGGAAAGAAATTGAAAAAAAAGAATTTTCAAATTAGAAAAGAAATATATACATTGAAGATATTCGCTCCGGCTGGGACTCGAACCCAGGCCACTCGCTTGGAAGACCAGCGGTGTAGCCATTAGGCTATCGGAGTTCTGTCGAGCGGAGTCTTACTGCCTGACTGATACTGCCTGACTGACAGACTGACTCACTGACTGACTGATACTGACTGACTGACTCACTGACTGACCGAGACTGACTGACTAACTGCCTGACTGACTGAGACTGGACTGACTGACTGACTGACTGACTGACTGACTAACTGACTGACTGAGACTGACTGACTGACTGCTTGACTCTCTGACTGGCTATTTCACTGACTGACTGAATGACTAAATGACTGACTGACACTGACTGACTGACTGCTTGACTACCTGACTGACTGCTTGACTGACTAACTGACTGGACAGGACTGACCGACTGACTGACTGACAGACTGACTGAATAAGAATGACTGACAGACTGACTGAATAAGGCTGACTGACTGACTGACTGACAGACTGACTGAATAAGGCTGACCGACTGACTGACTGCCTGACTGACTGACTGACTGAATGACTGACTGACTGACTGACCGAGACTGACTGACTGACTGACTGAGACTGGACTGGACTGACTGACTGACTGACTGACTGAGACTGACTGACTGCTTTAGTGACTAACTGACTGCACAGGACTGACCGACTGACTGACTGACTGACTGCCTGACTGACTGACTGACTGAATGACTGACTGACTGAGACTAAATGACTGACTGCTTGACTGACTGGCTGAAGGACTAACTGACTGACTGAGTGACTGACTGACTGGACTGACTGACTGAGACTGAATGACTGAGTGCTTGACTGATTGACTGTCAGACTGACTGACTGACTTCGCAAAAGGGAAAAATAAAAAAAAAAGAATTATAAAATTAGAAAAAAATATTTGCATTTAAGATTTCCTGGCCGGGACTCGAACCCAGTACCACGCGCTAGGAACCCAACGGTCTAGCCATTAGGCTATCGGAGCTCTGTCGATGGAAGTCTTAAATATAATAAAAACAAAAAATGCACCTTGGTAATTATTGATTCAAACACTTTGAAATTTACAGGTCGAATAATTGAACTGACTCAGAATTTTTCCCCCTACATAAATAATCAATATTCGCAAAAGAGAAAAATTAAAAAAAAGAAGAAGAAATTTCAAATTAGAAACTAAAAGTATACATTGAAGATTTTCGTTCAGGCTGGGACTCGAACCCAGGGCCACTCGCTTGGAAGCCTAACACTCTAGCCATTAGTCTATGGGAGTTCTGTCGGTGGGAGTTTTAAATATAATAAAAACAAAAAATGCACCTTTTTAATTGTTTATTTAAACACTTTGAAATCTTCGTGTCGAAAAATTAAACTGACTCAGAATTTTCTTCCCTACATAAATAATCAATAATTGCAAAGGAAAGAAATTGAAAAAAAAAAGAATTTTCAAATTAGAAAAGAAATATATACATTGAAGATATTCGCTCCGGCTGGGACTCGAACCCAGGCCACTCGCTTGGAAGACCAGCGGTCTAGCCATTAGGCTATCGGAGTTCTGTCGAGCGGAGTCTTACTGCCTGACTGATACTGCCTGACTGACAGACTGACTCACTGACTGACTGATACTGACTGACTGACTCACTGACTGACCGAGACTGACTGACTAACTGCCTGACTGACTGAGACTGGACTGACTGACTGACTGACTGACTCACTGACTAACTGACTGACTGACTGCTTGACTCTCTGACTGGCTATTTCACTGACTGACTGAATGACTAAATGACTGACTGACACTGACTGACTGACTGCTTGACTACCTGACTGACTGCTTGACTGACTAACTGACTGGACAGGACTGACCGACTGACTGACTGACAGACTGACTGAATAAGGCTGACCGACTGACTGACTGACTGACTGAATGACTGACAGAATGACTGACTGACTGACTGACCGAGACTGACTGACTGACTGACTGAGACTGGACTGGACTGACTGACTGACTGACTGACTGAGACTGACTGACTGCTTTAGTGACTAACTGACTGCACAGGACTGACCGACTGACTGACTGACTGACTGCCTGACTGACTGAGTGAATGACTGACTGACTGAGACTAAATGACTGACTGCTTGACTGACTGGCTGAAGGACTAACTGACTGACTGAGTGACTGACTGACTGGACTGACTGACTGAGACTGAATGACTGAGTGCTTGACTGATTGACTGTCAGACTGACTGACTGACTTCGCAAAAGGGAAAAATAAAAAAAAAAGAATTATAAAATTAGAAAAAAATATTTGCATTTAAGATTTCCTGGCCGGGACTCGAACCCAGTACCACGCGCTAGGAACCCAACGGTCTAGCCACTAGGCTATCGGAGCTCTGTCGATGGAAGTCTTAAATATAATAAAAACAAAAAATGCACCTTGGTAATTATTGATTCAAACACTTTGAAATTTACAGGTCGAATAATTAAACTGACTCAGAATTTTTCTCCCTACATAAATAATAAATATTCGCAAAAGAGAAAAATTAAAAAAAAAAAGAAGAAGAAATTTCAAATTAGAAACTAAAAGTATACATTGAAGATTTTCGTTCAGGCTGGGACTCGAACCCAGGGCCACTCGCTTGGAAGCCTAACACTCTAGCCATTAGTCTATGGGAGTTCTGTCGGTGGGAGTTTTAAATATAATAAAAACAAAAAATGCACCTTTTTAATTGTTTATTTAAACACTTTGAAATCTTCGTGTCGAAAAATTAAACTGACTCAGAATTTTCTTCCCTACATAAATAATCAATAATTGCAAAGGAAAGAAATTGAAAAAAAAAAGAATTTTCAAATTAGAAAAGAAATATATACATTGAAGATATTCGCTCCGGCTGGGACTCGAACCCAGGCCACTCGCTTGGAAGACCAGCGGTCTAGCCATTAGGCTATCGGAGTTCTGTCGAGCGGAGTCTTACTGCCTGACTGATACTGCCTGACTGACAGACTGACTCACTGACTGACTGATACTGACTGACTAACTGCCTGACTGACTGAGACTGGACTGACTGACTGACTGACTGACTGAGACTGGACTGACTGACTGACTGACTGACTCACTGACTAACTGACTGACTGACTGCTTGACTCTCTGACTGGCTATTTCACTGACTGACTGAATGACTAAATGACTGACTGACACTGACTGACTGACTGCTTGACTACCTGACTGACTGCTTGACTGACTAACTGACTGGACAGGACTGACCGACTGACTGACTGACAGACTGACTGAATAAGGCTGACCGACTGACTGACTGACTGACTGAATGACTGACAGAATGACTGACTGACTGACTGACCGAGACTGACTGACTGACTGACTGAGACTGGACTGGACTGACTGACTGACTGACTGACTGAGACTGACTGACTGCTTTAGTGACTAACTGACTGCACAGGACTGACCGACTGACTGACTGACTGACTGCCTGACTGACTGAGTGAATGACTGACTGACTGAGACTAAATGACTGACTGCTTGACTGACTGGCTGAAGGACTAACTGACTGACTGAGTGACTGACTGACTGGACTGACTGACTGAGACTGAATGACTGAGTGCTTGACTGATTGACTGTCAGACTGACTGACTGACTTCGCAAAAGGGAAAAATAAAAAAAAAAGAATTATAAAATTAGAAAAAAATATTTGCATTTAAGATTTCCTGGCCGGGACTCGAACCCAGTACCACGCGCTAGGAACCCAACGGTCTAGCCACTAGGCTATCGGAGCTCTGTCGATGGAAGTCTTAAATATAATAAAAACAAAAAATGCACCTTGGTAATTATTGATTCAAACACTTTGAAATTTACAGGTCGAATAATTAAACTGACTCAGAATTTTTCTCCCTACATAAATAATAAATATTCGCAAAAGAGAAAAATTAAAAAAAAAAAGAAGAAGAAATTTCAAATTAGAAACTAAAAGTATACATTGAAGATTTTCGTTCAGGCTGGGACTCGAACCCAGGGCCACTCGCTTGGAAGCCTAACACTCTAGCCATTAGTCTATGGGAGTTCTGTCGGTGGGAGTTTTAAATATAATAAAAACAAAAAATGCACCTTTTTAATTGTTTATTTAAACACTTTGAAATCTTCGTGTCGAAAAATTAAACTGACTCAGAATTTTCTTCCCTACATAAATAATCAATAATTGCAAAGGAAAGAAATTGAAAAAAAAAAGAATTTTCAAATTAGAAAAGAAATATATACATTGAAGATATTCGCTCCGGCTGGGACTCGAACCCAGGCCACTCGCTTGGAAGACCAGCGGTCTAGCCATTAGGCTATCGGAGTTCTGTCGAGCGGAGTCTTACTGCCTGACTGATACTGCCTGACTGACAGACTGACTCACTGACTGACTGATACTGACTGACTAACTGCCTGACTGACTGAGACTGGACTGACTGACTGACTGACTGACTCACTGACTAACTGACTGACTGACTGCTTGACTCTCTGACTGGCTATTTCACTGACTGACTGAATGACTAAATGACTGACTGACACTGACTGACTGACTGCTTGACTACCTGACTGACTGCTTGACTGACTAACTGACTGGACAGGACTGACCGACTGACTGACTGACAGACTGACTGAATAAGGCTGACCGACTGACTGACTGACTGACTGAATGACTGACTGAATGACTGACTGACTGACTGACCGAGACTGACTGACTGACTGACTGAGACTGGACTGGACTGACTGACTGACTGACTGACTGAGACTGACTGACTGCTTTAGTGACTAACTGACTGCACAGGACTGACCGACTGACTGACTGACTGACTGCCTGACTGACTGACTGAATGACTGACTGACTGAGACTAAATGACTGACTGCTTGACTGACTGGCTGAAGGACTAACTGACTGACTGAGTGACTGACTGACTGGACTGACTGACTGAGACTGAATGACTGAGTGCTTGACTGATTGACTGTCAGACTGACTGACTGACTTCGCAAAAGGGAAAAATAAAAAAAAAAAGAATTATAAAATTAGAAAAAAATATCTGCATTTAAGATTTCCTGGCCGGGACTCGAACCCAGTACCACGCGCTAGGAACCCAACGGTCTAGCCACTAGGCTATCGGAGCTCTGTCGATGGAAGTCTTAAATATAATAAAAACAAAAAATGCACCTTGGTAATTATTGATTCAAACACTTTGAAATTTACAGGTCGAATAATTAAACTGACTCAGAATTTTTCTCCCTACATAAATAATAAATATTCGCAAAAGAGAAAAATTAAAAAAAAAAAGAAGAAGAAATTTCAAATTAGAAACTAAAAGTATACATTGAAGATTTTCGTTCAGGCTGGGACTCGAACCCAGGGCCACTCGCTTGGAAGCCTAACACTCTAGCCATTAGTCTATGGGAGCTCTGTCGGTGGGAGTTTTAAATATAATAAAAACAAAAAATGCACCTTGGTAATTGTTTATTTAAACACTTTGAAATCTTCGTGTCGCAAAATTAAACTGACTCAGAATTTTCTTCCCTACATAAATAATCAATAATTGCAAAGGAAAGAAATTTGAAAAAAAAAGAATTTTCAAATTAGAAAAGAAATATATACATTGAAGATATTCGCTCCGGCTGGGACTCGAACCCAGGCCACTCGCTTGGAAGACCAGCGGTCTAGCCATTAGGCTATCGGAGTTCTGTCGAGCGGAGTCTTACTGCCTGACTGATACTGCCTGACTGACAGACTGACTCACTGACTGACTGATACTGACTGACTGACTCACTGACTGACCGAGACTGACTGACTAACTGCCTGACTGACTGAGACTGGACTGACTGACTGACTGACTGACTGACTGACTGACTGAGACTGACTGACTGACTGCTTGACTCTCTGACTGGCTATTTCACTGACTGACTGAATGACTAAATGACTGACTGACACTGACTGACTGACTGCTTGACTACCTGACTGACTGCTTGACTGACTAACTGACTGGACAGGACTGACCGACTGACTGACTGACAGACTGACTGAATAAGGCTGACTGACTGACTGACTGACAGACTGACTGAATAAGGCTGACCGACTGACTGACTGCCTGACTGACTGACTGACTGAATGACTGACTGACTGACTGACCGAGACTGACTGACTGACTGACTGAGACTGGACTGGACTGACTGACTGACTGACTGACTGAGACTGACTGACTGCTTTAGTGACTAACTGACTGCACAGGACTGACCGACTGACTGACTGACTGACTGCCTGACTGACTGTCTGACTGAATGACTGACTGACTGAGACTAAATGACTGACTGCTTGACTGACTGGCTGAAGGACTAACTGACTGACTGAGTGACTGACTGACTGGACTGACTGACTGAGACTGAATGACTAAGTGCTTGACTGATTGACTGTCAGACTGACTGACTGACTTCGCAAAAGGGAAAAATAAAAAAAAAAGAATTATAAAATTAGAAAAAAATATTTGCATTTAAGATTTCCTTTCCGGCTGGGATTTGAACCCAGGGCGACACTCATGGAAGCCCAACGCTCTCGCCAATATACTATCGGATCTCTGTTGATCGGTGTCTTAATTATAATAAAAACAAAAAATGCACTTTAGTAATTATTGATCTAAAATCTTTGAAATCTAAAGGTCGAATGATTAAACTGACTCAGAATTTTCTTCCGTACATAAATAATCCATATTTGCAAAAGAAAGAAATTGAAAAAAAAAAGAATCTTCAAATTAGAAGAGAAATATATACATGGAAGATTTTCGTTCCGGCCGGGACTCGAACCCAGTACCACGCGCTTGGAACCCAACGGTCTAGCCATTAGGCTATCGGAGCTCTGTCGATGGAAGTCTTAAATATAATAAAAACAAAAAATGCACCTTGGTAATTATTGATTCAAACACTTTGAAATTTACAGGTCGAATAATTAAACTGACTCAGAATTTTTCTCCCTACATAAAAATTCAATATTCGCAAAAGAGAAAAATTAAACAAAAAAGAAGAAGAAATTTCAAATTAGAAACTAAAAGTATACATTGAAGATTTTCGTTCAGGCTGGGACTCGAACCCAGGGCCACTCGCTTGGAAGCCTAACACTCTAGCCATTAGTCTATGGGAGCTCTGTCGGTGGGAGTTTTAAATATAATAAAAACAAAAAATGCACCTTGGTAATTGTTTATTTAAACACTTTGAAATCTTTGTGTCGAAGAATTAAACTGACTCAGAATTTTCTTCCCTACATAAATAATCAATAATTGCAAAGGAAAGAAATTGAAAAAAAAAGAATTTTCAAATTAGAAAAGAAATATATACATTGAAGATATTCGCTCCGGCTGGGACTCGAACCTAGGCCACTCGCTTGGAAGACCAGCGGTCTAGCCATTAGGCTATCGGAGTTCTGTCGAGCGGAGTCTTACTGCCTGACTGATACTGCCTGACTGACAGACTGACTCACTGACTGACTGATACTGACTGACTGACTCACTGACTGACCGAGACTGACTGACTGAGACTGACTGACTGACTGCTTGACTCTCTGACTGGCTATTTCACTGACCGACTGAATGACTAAATGACTGACTGACACTGACTGACTGACTGCTTGACTACCTGACTGACTGCTTGACTACCTGACTGACTGCTTGACTGACTAAATGACTGGACAGTACTGACCGACTGACTGACTGACAGACTGACTGAATAAGGATGACTGACAGACTGACTGAATAAGGCTGACTGACTGACTGACTGACAGACTGACTGAATAAGGCTGACCGTCTGACTGACTGCCTGACTGACTGACTGACTGAATGACTGACTGACTGACTGACCGAGACTGACTGACTGACTGACTGAGACTGGACTGGACTGACTGACTGACTGACTGACTGAGACTGACTGACTGCTTTAGTGACTAACTGACTGCACAGGACTGACCGACTGACTGACTGACTGACTGCCTGACTGACTGACTGACTGAATGACTGACTGACTGAGACTAAATGACTGACTGCTTGACTGACTGGCTGAAGGACTAACTGACTGACTGAGTGACTGACTGACTGGACTGACTGACTGAGACTGAATGACTGAGTGCTTGACTGATTGACTGTCAGACTGACTGACTGACTTCGCAAAAGGGAAAAATAAAAAAAAAAGAATTATAAAATTAGAAAAAAATATTTGCATTTAAGATTTCCTTTCCGGCCGGGACTCGAACCCAGTACCACGCGCTAGGAACCCAACAGTCTAGCTATTAGGCTATCGGAGCTCTGTCGATGGAAGTCTTAAATATAATAAAAACAAAAAATGCACCTTGGTAATTATTGATTCAAACACTTTGAAATTTACAGGTCGAATAATTAAACTGACTCAGAATTTTTCTCCCTACATAAATAATCAATATTCGCAAAAGAGAAAAATTAAAAAAAAAAAGAAGAAGAAATTTCAAATTAGAAACTAAAAGTATACATTGAAGATTTTCGTTCAGGCTGGGACTCGAACCCAGGGCCACTCGCTTGGAAGCCTAACACTCTAGCCATTAGTCTATGGGAGCTCTGTCGGTGGGAGTTTTAAATATAATAAAAACAAAAAATGCACCTTGGTAATTGTTTATTTAAACACTTTGAAATCTTCGTGTCGAAAAATTAAACTGACTCAGAATTTTCTTCCCTACATAAATAATCAATAATTGCAAAGGAAAGAAATTGAAAAAAAAAAGAATTTTCAAATTAGAAAAGAAATATATACATTGAAGAAATTCGCTCCGGCTGGGACTCGAACCCAGGCCACTCGCTTGGAAGACCAGCGGTCTAGCCATTAGGCTATCGGAGTTCTGTCGAGCGGAGTCTTACTGCCTGACTGATACTGCCTGACTGACAGACTGACTCACTGACTGACTGATACTGACTGACTGACTCACTGACTGACCGAGACTGACTGACTAACTGCCTGACTGACTGAGACTGGACTGACTGACTGACTGACTGACTGACTGACTAACTGACTGACTGAGACTGACTGACTGACTGCTTGACTCTCTGACTGGCTATTTCACTGACTGACTGAATGACTAAATGACTGACTGACACTGACTGACTGACTGCTTGACTACCTGACTGACTGCTTGACTGACTAACTGACTGGACAGGACTGACCAAATGACTGACTGACAGACTGACTGAATAAGGATGACTGACAGACTGACTGAATAAGGCTGACTGACTGACTGACTGACAGACTGACTGAATAAGGCTGACCGACTGACTGACTGCCTGACTGACTGACTGACTGAATGACTGACTGACTGACTGACCGAGACTGACTGACTGACTGACTGAGACTGGACTGGACTGACTGACTGACTGACTGACTGAGACTGACTGACTGCTTTAGTGACTAACTGACTGCACAGGACTGACCGACTGACTGACTGACTGACTGCCTGACTGACTGACTGACTGAATGACTGACTGACTGAGACTAAATGACTGACTGCTTGACTGACTGGCTGAAGGACTAACTGACTGACTGAGTGACTGACTGACTGGACTGACTGACTGAGACTGAATGACTGAGTGCTTGACTGATTGACTGTCAGACTGACTGACTGACTTCGCAAAAGGGAAAAATTAAAAAAAAAAGAATTATAAAATTAGAAAAAAATATTTGCATTTAAGATTTCCTTTCCGGCTGGGATTTGAACCCAGGGCGACACTCATGGAAGCCCAACGCTCTCGCCAATATACTATCGGATCTCTGTTGATCGGTGTCTTAATTATAATAAAAACAAACGAGCTGATGTGTGCATCACATGACTTCCTTTTACACCAATTTAATGCTATTTCCCTATTATTGCAATTTTAATGGGATTCTGTCTCTAACTCTTTAAATATCACTAGCAATGGCCACATTGAAAGCAGATTTAAAAAAAAAATAAAAAAAATCGCCAAATTTTTCGCCAAGTTGGCGACAAAACTTGGCAACCAAAAGACTGGCGATATATCGCCAAGTGACCGCCAAATTATAACACCACTTGAGTTTGCATCGAAATTAACAATGATTTCCCCCCAAAAAGGTGCAAAAGACCCCTTTAGAAACACCCGAATGCAACCAAAATAGGAGGTGCACAACTAGACCCCACTACGAGTCTATGTACCAAATTTCAACTTTCTAGGACATACCATTTTTGAGTTATGCGAGATACATACGCACATACGCACATACGCACATACGCACATACACACATACGCACATACATACAGACGTCACGAGAAAAGTCGTTGTAATTACCTCGGTGATGGTCAAAATGGATATTTCGCGCGTCTATACATTCTTAGGCACTTTTCCGCATGTGGTCGAATCGAAAAAAAAAACTCAACATTCATTTGGGGGTGAGCAAAATGGAAATTGAGGGCGATTTTTGAGTGAAAATTTTTTCGCGAATACAATACTTCCTTTTTTGTAAAAGGAAGTAAAAATGCACCTTAGGAATTATTGATCTAAAATCTTTGAAATCTAAAGGTCGAATGATTAAACTGACTCAGAATTTTCTTCCGTACATAAATAATCCATATTTGCAAAAGAAAGAAATTGAAAAAAAAAAGAATCTTCAAATTAGAAGAGAAATATATACATTGAAGATATTCGCTCCGGCTGGGACTCGAACCCAGGCCACTCGCTTGGAAGACCAGCGGTCTAGCCATTAGGCTATCGGAGTTCTGTCGAGCGGAGTCTTACTGCCTGACTGACAGACTGACTCACTGACTGACTGATACTGGACTGACTGACTGACTGACTGACTGACTGACTGACTGACTAACTGACTGACTGAGACTGACTGACTGACTGCTTGACTCTCTGACTGGCTATTTCACTGACTGACTGAATGACTAAATGACTGACTGACACTGACTGACTGACTGCTTGACTACCTGACTGACTGCTTGACTGACTAACTGACTGGACAGGACTGACCGACTGACTGACTGACAGACTGACTGAATAAGGATGACTGACAGACTGACTGAATAAGGCTGACTGACTGACTGACTGACAGACTGACTGAATAAGGATGACTGACAGACTGACTGAATAAGGCTGACTGACTGACTGACTGACAGACTGACTGAATAAGGCTGACCGACTGACTGCCTGCCTGACTGACTGACTGACTGAATGACTGACTGACTGACTGACCGAGACTGACTGACTGACTGACTGAGACTGGACTGGACTGACTGACTGACTGACTGACTGAGACTGACTGACTGCTTTAGTGACTAACTGACTGCACAGGACTGACCGACTGACTGACTGACTGACTGCCTGACTGACTGACTGACTGAATGACTGACTGACTGAGACTAAATGACTGACTGCTTGACTGACTGGCTGAAGGACTAACTGACTGACTGAGTCACTGACTGACTGAGTGACTGACTGACTGGACTGACTGACTGAGACTGAATGACTGAGTGCTTGACTGATTGACTGTCAGACTGACTGACTGACTTCGCAAAAGGGAAGAATAAAAAAAAAAGAATTATAAAATTAGAAAAAAATATTTGCATTTAAGATTTCCTTTCCGGCCGGGACTCGAACCCAGTACCACGCGCTAGGAACCCAACGGTCTAGCTATTAGGCTATCGGAGCTCTGTCGATGGAAGTCTTAAATATAATAAAAACAAAAAATGCACCTTGGTAATTATTGATTCAAACACTTTGAAATTTATAGGTCGAATAATTAAACTGACTCAGAATTTTTCTCCCTACATAAATAATCAATATTCGCAAAAGAGAAAAATTAAAAAAAAAAGAAGAAGAAATTTCAAATTAGAAACTAAAAGTATACATTGAAGATTTTCGTTCAGGCTGGGACTCGAACCCAGGGCCACTCGCTTGGAAGCCTAACACTCTAGCCATTAGTCTATGGGAGCTCTGTCGGTGGGAGTTTTAAATATAATAAAAACAAAAAATGCACCTTGGTAATTGTTTATTTAAACACTTTGAAATCTTCGTGTCGAAAAATTAAACTGACTCAGAATTTTCTTCCCTACATAAATAATCAATAATTGCAAAGGAAAGAAATTGAAAAAAAAAAGAATTTTCAAATTAGAAAAGAAATATATACATTGAAGATATTCGCTCCGGCTGGGACTCGAACCCAGGCCACTCGCTTGGAAGACCAGCGGTTTAGCCATTAGGCTATCGGAGTTCTGTCGAGCGGAGTCTTACTGCCTGACTGATACTGCCTGACTGACAGACTGACTCACTGACTGACTGATACTGACTGACTGACTCACTGATGGACCGAGACTGACTGACTGACTGACTGACTGACTAACTGACTGACTGAGACTGACTGACTGACTGCTTGACTCTCTGACTGGCTATTTCACTGACTGACTGAATGACTAAATGACTGACTGACACTGACTGACTGACTGCTTGACTACCTGACTGACTGCTTGACTGACTAACTGACTGGACAGGACTGACCAAATGACTGACTGACAGACTGACTGAATAAGGATGACTGACAGACTGACTGAATAAGGCTGACTGACTGACTGACTGACAGACTGACTGAATAAGCCTGACCGACTGACTGACTGCCTGACTGACTGACTGACTGAATGACTGACTGACTGACTGACCGAGACTGACTGACTGACTGACTGAGACTGGACTGGACTGACTGACTGACTGACTGACTGAGACTGACTGACTGCTTTAGTGACTAACTGACTGCACAGGACTGACCGACTGACTGACTGACTGACTGCCTGACTGACTGACTGACTGAATGACTGACTGACTGAGACTAAATGACTGACTGCTTGACTGACTGGCTGAAGGACTAACTGACTGACTGAGTGACTGATTGACTGGACTGACTGACTGAGACTGAATGACTGAGTGCTTGACTGATTGACTGTCAGACTGACTGACTGACTTCGCAAAAGGGAAAAATAAAAAAAAAAGAATTATAAAATTAGAAAAAAATATTTGCATTTAAGATTTCCTTTCCGGCTGGGATTTGAACCCAGGGCGACACTCATGGAAGCCCAACGCTCTCGCCAATATACTATCGGATCTCTGTTGATCAGTGTCTTAATTATAATAAAAACAAAAAATGCACTTTAGTAATTATTGATCTAAAATCTTTGAAATCTAAAGGTCGAATGATTAAACTGACTCAGAATTTTCTTCCGTACATAAATAATCCATATTTGCAAAAGAAAGAAATTGAAAAAAAAAAAGAATCTTCAAATTAGAAGAGAAATATATACATGGAAGATTTTCGTTCCGGCCGGGACTCGAACCCAGTACCACGCGCTTGGAACCCAACGGTCTAGCCATTAGGCTATCGGAGCTCTGTCGATGGAAGTCTTAAATATAATAAAAACAAAAAATGCACCTTGGTAATTATTCATTCAAACACTTTGAAATTTACAGGTCGAATAATTAAACTGACTCAGAATTTTTCTCCCTACATAAATAATCAATATTCGCAAAAGAGAAAAATTAAACAAAAAAGAAGAAGAAATTTCAAATTAGAAACTAAAAGTATACATGGAAGATTTTCGTTCAGGCTGGGACTCGAGCCCAGGGCCACTCGCTTGGAAGCCTAACACTCTAGCCATTAGTCTATGGGAGCTCTGTCGGTGGGAGTTTTAAATATAATAAAAACAAAAAATGCACCTTGGTAATTGTTTATTTAAACACTTTGAAATCTTCGTGTCGAAGAATTAAACTGACTCAGAATTTTCTTCCCTACATAAATAATCAATAATTGCAAAGGAAAGAAATTGAAAAAAAAAAGAATTTTCAAATTAGAAAAGAAATATATACATTGAAGATATTCGCTCCGGATGGGACTCGAACCTAGGCCACTCGCTTGAAAGACCAGCGGTCTAGCCATTAGGCTATCGGAGTTCTGTCGAGCGGAGTCTTACTGCCTGACTGATACTGCCTGACTGACAGACTGACTCACTGACTGACTGATACTGACTGACTGACTCACTGACTGACCGAGACTGACTGACTGACTGACTGACTGACTAACTGACTGACTGAGACTGACTGACTGACTGCTTGACTCTCTGACTGGCTATTTCACTGACTGACTGAATGACTAAATGACTGACTGACACTGACTGACTGACTGCTTGACTACCTGACTGACTGCTTGACTACCTGACTGACTGCTTGACTGACTAACTGACTGGACAGTACTGACCGACTGACTGACTGACAGACTGACTGAATAAGGATGACTGACAGACTGACTGAATAAGGCTGACTGACTGACTGACTGACAGACTGACTGAATAAGGCTGACCGTCTGACTGACTGCCTGACTGACTGACTGACTGAATGACTGACTGACTGACTGACCGAGACTGACTGACTGACTGACTGAGACTGGACTGGACTGACTGACTGACTGACTGACTGAGACTGACTGACTGCTTTAGTGACTAACTGACTGCACAGGACTGACCGACTGACTGACTGACTGACTGCCTGACTGACTGACTGACTGAATGACTGACTGACTGAGACTAAATGACTGACTGCTTGACTGACTGGCTGAAGGACTAACTGACTGACTGAGTGACTGACTGACTGGACTGACTGACTGAGACTGAATGACTGAGTGCTTGACTGATTGACTGTCAGACTGACTGACTGACTGACTGATACTGACTGACTGACTCACTGACTGACCGAAACTGACTGACTAACTGCCTGACTGACTGAGACTGGACTGACTGACTGACTGACTGACTGACTGACTAACTGACTGACTGAGACTGACTGACTGACTGCTTGACTCTCTGACTGGCTATTTCACTGACTGACTGAATGACTAAATGACTGACTGACACTGACTGACTGACTGCTTGACTACCTGACTGACTGCTTGACTGACTAACTGACTGGACAGGACTGACCAAATGACTGACTGACAGACTGACTGAATAAGGATGACTGACAGACTGACTGAATAAGGCTGACTGACTGACTGACTGACAGACTGACTGAATAAGGCTGACCGACTGACTGACTGCCTGACTGACTGACTGACTGAATGACTGACTGACTGACTGACCGAGACTGACTGACTGACTGACTGAGACTGACTGACTGCTTTAGTGACTAACTGACTGCACAGGACTGACCGACTGACTGACTGACTGACTGCCTGACTGACTGACTGACTGAATGACTGACTGACTGAGACTAAATGACTGACTGCTTGACTGACTGGATGAAGGACTAACTGACTGACTGAGTGACTGACTGACTGGACTGACTGACTGAGACTGAATGACTGAGTGCTTGACTGATTGACTGTCAGACTGACTGACTGACTTCGCAAAAGGGAAAAATTAAAAAAAAAAGAATTATAAAATTAGAAAAAAATATTTGCATTTAAGATTTCCTTTCCGGCTGGGATTTGAACCCAGGGCGACACTCATGGAAGCCCAACGCTCTCGCCAATATACTATCGGATCTCTGTTGATCGGTGTCTTAATTATAATAAAAACAAAAAATGCACCTTAGGAATTATTGATCTAAAATCTTTGAAATCTAAAGGTCGAATGATTAAACTGACTCAGAATTTTCTTCCGTACATAAATAATCCATATTTGCAAAAGAAAGAAATTGAAAAAAAAAAGAATCTTCAAATTAGAAGAGAAATATATACATTGAAGATATTCGCTCCGGCTGGGACTCGAACCCAGGCCACTCGCTTGGAAGACCAGCGGTCTAGCCATTAGGCTATCGGAGTTCTGTCGAGCGGAGTCTTACTGCCTGACTGATACTGCCTGACTGACAGACTGACTCACTGACTGACTGATACTGCCTGACTGACAGACTGACTCACTGACTGACTGATACTGGACTGACTGACTGACTGACTGACTGACTAACTGACTGACTGAGACTGACTGACTGACTGCTTGACTCTCTGACTGGCTATTTCACTGACTGACTGAATGACTAAATGACTGACTGACACTGACTGACTGACTGCTTGACTACCTGACTGACTGCTTGACTGACTAACTGACTGGACAGGACTGACCGACTGACTGACTGACAGACTGACTGAATAAGGATGACTGACAGACTGACTGAATAAGGCTGACTGACTGACTGACTGACAGACTGACTGAATAAGGCTGACCGACTGACTGCCTGCCTGACTGACTGACTGACTGAATGACTGACTGACTGACTGAATGACTGACTGACTGACTGACTGAGACTGGACTGGACTGACTGACTGACTGACTGACTGAGACTGACTGACTGCTTTAGTGACTAACTGACTGCACAGGACTGACCGACTGACTGACTGACTGACTGCCTGACTGACTGACTGACTGAATGACTGACTGACTGAGACTAAATGACTGACTGCTTGACTGACTGGCTGAAGGACTAACTGACTGACTGAGTCACTGACTGACTGAGTGACTGACTGACTGGACTGACTGACTGAGACTGAATGACTGAGTGCTTGACTGATTGACTGTCAGACTGACTGACTGACTTCGCAAAAGGGAAGAATAAAAAAAAAAGAATTATAAAATTAGAAAAAAATATTTGCACTTAAGATTTCCTTTCCGGCCGGGACTCGAACCCAGTACCACGCGCTAGGAACCCAACGGTCTAGCTATTAGGCTATCGGAGCTCTGTCGATGGAAGTCTTAAATATAATAAAAACAAAAAATGCACCTTGGTAATTATTGATTCAAACACTTTGAAATTTACAGGTCGAATAATTAAACTGACTCAGAATTTTTCTCCCTACATAAATAATCAATATTCGCAAAAGAGAAAAATTAAAAGAAAAAGAAGAAGAAATTTCAAATTAGAAACTAAAAGTATACATTGAAGATTTTCGTTCAGGCTGGGACTCGAACCCAGGGCCACTCGCTTGGAAGCCTAACACTCTAGCCATTAGTCTATAGGAGCTCTGTCGGTGGGAGTTTTAAATATAATAAAAACAAAAAATTCACCTTGGTAATTGTTTATTTAAACACTTTGAAATCTTCGTGTCGAAAAATTAAACTGACTCAGAATTTTCTTCCCTACATAAATAATCAATAATTGCAAAGGAAAGAAATTGAAAAAAAAAGAATTTTCAAATTAGAAAAGAAATATATACATTGAAGATATTCGCTCCGGCTGGGACTCGAACCCAGGCCACTCGCTTGGAAGACCAGCGGTCTAGCCATTAGGCTATCGGAGTTCTGTCGAGCGGAGTCTTACTGCCTGACTGATACTGCCTGACTGACAGACTGACTCACTGACTGACTGATACTGACTGACTGACTCACTGATGGACCGAGACTGACTGACTGACTGACTGACTGACTAACTGACTGACTGAGACTGACTGACTGACTGCTTGACTCTCTGACTGGCTATTTCACTGACTGACTGAATGACTAAATGACTGACTGACACTGACTGACTGACTGCTTGACTACCTGACTGACTGCTTGACTGACTAACTGACTGGACAGGACTGACCAAATGACTGACTGACAGACTGACTGAATAAGGATGACTGACAGACTGACTGAATAAGGCTGACTGACTGACTGACTGACAGACTGACTGAATAAGCCTGACCGACTGACTGACTGCCTGACTGACTGAATGACTGACTGACTGACTGACCGAGACTGACTGACTGACTGACTGAGACTGGACTGGACTGACTGACTGACTGACTGACTGAGACTGACTGACTGCTTTAGTGACTAACTGACTGCACAGGACTGACCGACTGACTGACTGACTGACTGCCTGACTGACTGACTGACTGAATGACTGACTGACTGAGACTAAATGACTGACTGCTTGACTGACTGGCTGAAGGACTAACTGACTGACTGAGTGACTGATTGACTGGACTGACTGACTGAGACTGAATGACTGAGTGCTTGACTGATTGACTGTCAGACTGACTGACTGACTTCGCAAAAGGGAAAAATTAAAAAAAAAAGAATTATAAAATTAGAAAAAAATATTTGCATTTAAGATTTCCTTTCCGGCTGGGATTTGAACCCAGGGCGACACTCATGGAAGCCCAACGCTCTCGCCAATATACTATCGGATCTCTGTTGATCGGTGTCTTAATTATAATAAAAACAAAAAATGCACCTTAGGAATTATTGATCTAAAATCTTTGAAATCTAAAGGTCGAATGATTAAACTGACTCAGAATTTTCTTCCGTACATAAATAATCCATATTTGCAAAAGAAAGAAATTGAAAAAAAAAAGAATCTTCAAATTAGAAGAGAAATATATACATTGAAGATATTCGCTCCGGCTGGGACTCGAACCCAGGCCACTCGCTTGGAAGACCAGCGGTCTAGCCATTAGGCTATCGGAGTTCTGTCGAGCGGAGTCTTACTGCCTGACTGACAGACTGACTCACTGACTGACAGACTGACTCACTGACTGACTGATACTGCCTGACTGACAGACTGACTCACTGACTGACTGATACTGGACTGACTGACTGACTGACTGACTGACTAACTGACTGACTGAGACTGACTGACTGACTGCTTGACTCTCTGACTGGCTATTTCACTGACTGACTGAATGACTAAATGACTGACTGACACTGACTGACTGACTGCTTGACTACCTGACTGACTGCTTGACTGACTAACTGACTGGACAGGACTGACCGACTGACTGACTGACAGACTGACTGAATAAGGATGACTGACAGACTGACTGAATAAGGCTGACTGACTGACTGACTGACAGACTGACTGAATAAGGCTGACCGACTGACTGCCTGCCTGACTGACTGACTGACTGAATGACTGACTGACTGACTGACCGAGACTGACTGACTGACTGACTGAGACTGGACTGGACTGACTGACTGACTGACTGACTGAGACTGACTGACTGCTTTAGTGACTAACTGACTGCACAGGACTGACCGACTGACTGACTGACTGACTGCCTGACTGACTGACTGACTGAATGACTGACTGACTGAGACTAAATGACTGACTGCTTGACTGACTGGCTGAAGGACTAACTGACTGACTGAGTCACTGACTGACTGAGTGACTGACTGACTGGACTGACTGACTGAGACTGAATGACTGAGTGCTTGACTGATTGACTGTCAGACTGACTGACTGACTTCGCAAAAGGAGAGAATAAAAAAAAATAATTATAAAATTAGAAAAAAATATTTGCACTTAAGATTTCCTTTCCGGCCGGGACTCGAACCCAGTACCACGCGCTAGGAACCCAACGGTCTAGCTATTAGGCTATCGGAGCTCTGTCGATGGAAGTCTTAAATATAATAAAAACAAAAAATGCACCTTGGTAATTATTGATTCAAACACTTTGAAATTTACAGGTCGAATAATTAAACTGACTCAGAATTTTTCTCCCTACATAAATAATCAATATTCGCAAAAGAGAAAAATTAAAAGAAAAAGAAGAAGAAATTTCAAATTAGAAACTAAAAGTATACATTGAAGATTTTCGTTCAGGCTGGGACTCGAACCCAGGGCCACTCGCTTGGAAGCCTAACACTCTAGCCATTAGTCTATAGGAGCTCTGTCGGTGGGAGTTTTAAATATAATAAAAACAAAAAATGCACCTTGGTAATTGTTTATTTAAACACTTTGAAATCTTCGTGTCGAAAAATTAAACTGACTCAGAATTTTCTTCCCTACATAAATAATCAATAATTGCAAAGGAAAGAAATTGAAAAAAAAAAGAATTTTCAAATTAGAAAAGAAATATATACATTGAAGATATTCGCTCCGGCTGGGACTCGAACCCAGGCCACTCGCTTGGAAGACCAGCGGTCTAGCCATTAGGCTATCGGAGTTCTGTCGAGCGGAGTCTTACTGCCTGACTGATACTGCCTGACTGACAGACTGACTCACTGACTGACTGATACTGACTGACTGACTCACTGATGGACCGAGACTGACTGACTGACTGACTGACTGACTAACTGACTGACTGAGACTGACTGACTGACTGCTTGACTCTCTGACTGGCTATTTCACTGACTGACTGAATGACTAAATGACTGACTGACACTGACTGACTGACTGCTTGACTACCTGACTGACTGCTTGACTGACTAACTGACTGGACAGGACTGACCAAATGACTGACTGACAGACTGACTGAATAAGGATGACTGACAGACTGACTGAATAAGGCTGACTGACTGACTGACTGACAGACTGACTGAATAAGCCTGACCGACTGACTGACTGCCTGACTGACTGAATGACTGACTGACCGAGACTGACTGACTGACTGACTGAGACTGGACTGGACTGACTGACTGACTGACTGACTGAGACTGACTGACTGCTTTAGTGACTAACTGACTGCACAGGACTGACCGACTGACTGACTGACTGACTGCCTGACTGACTGACTGACTGAATGACTGACTGACTGAGACTAAATGACTGACTGCTTGACTGACTGGCTGAAGGACTAACTGACTGACTGAGTGACTGATTGACTGGACTGACTGACTGAGACTGAATGACTGAGTGCTTGACTGATTGACTGTCAGACTGACTGACTGGCTTCGCAAAAGGGAAAAATTAAAAAAAAAGAATTATAAAATTAGAAAAAAATATTTGCATTTAAGATTTCCTTTCCGGCTGGGATTTGAACCCAGGGCGACACTCATGGAAGCCCAACGCTCTCGCCAATATACTATCGGATCTCTGTTGATCGGTGTCTTAATTATAATAAAAACAAAAAATGCACCTTAGTAATTATTGATCTAAAATCTTTGAAATCTAAAGGTCGAATGATTAAACTGACTCAGAATTTTCTTCCGTACATAAATAATCCATATTTGCAAAAGAAAGAAATTGAAAAAAAAAAAGAATCTTCAAATTAGAAGAGAAATATATACATGGAAGATTTTCGTTCCGGACGGGACTCGAACCCAGTATCACGCGCTTGGAACCCAACGGTCTAGCCATTAGGCTATCGGAGCTCTGTCGATGGAAGTCTTAAATATAATAAAAACAAAAAATGCACCTTGGTAATTATTGATTCAAACACTTTGAAATTTACAGGTCGAATAATTAAACTGACTCAGAATTTTTCTCCCTACATAAATAATCAATATTCGCAAAAGAGAAAAATTTAAAAAAAAAGAAGAAGAAATTTCAAATTAGAAACTAAAAGAATACATTGAAGATTTTCGTTCAGGCTGGGACTCGAACCCAGGGCCACTCGCTTGGAAGCCTAACACTCTAGCCATTAGTCTATGGGAGCTCTGTCGGTGGGAGTTTTAAATATAATAAACAAAAAATGCACCTTGGTAATTGTTTACTTAAACACTTTGAAATGTTCGTGTCGAAAAATTAAACTGGCTCAGAATTTTCTTCCCTACATAAATAATCAATAATTGCAAAGGAAAGAAATTGAAAAAAAAAAAGAATTTTCAAATTAGAAAAGAAATATATACATTGAAGATATTCGCTCCGGCTGGGACTCGAACCCAGGCCACTCGCTTGGAAGACCAGCGGTCTAGCCATTAGGCTATCGGAGTTCTGTCGAGCGGAGTCTTACTGCCTGACTGATACTGCCTGACTGACAGACTGACTCACTGACTGACTGATACTGACTGACTGACTCACTGACTGACCGAGACTGACTGACTAACTGCCTGACTGACTGAGACTGGAC
Source organism: Uloborus diversus (assembly GCF_026930045.1). Lineage (NCBI taxonomy): Eukaryota > Metazoa > Arthropoda > Arachnida > Araneae > Uloboridae > Uloborus > Uloborus diversus. The sequence goes on from NW_026558406.1 coordinate 299,081, forward strand.
TGACTGACTGACTGACTGACTGACTGACTAACTGACTGACTGAATGACTGACTGACTGACTAACTGACTGACTGAGACTGACTGACTGACTGCTTGACTCTCTGACTGGCTATTTCACTGACTGACTGAATGACTAAATGACTGACTGACACTGACTGACTGACTGCTTGACTACCTGACTGACTGCTTGACTGACTAACTGACTGGACAGGACTGACCGACTGACTGACTGACAGACTGACTGAATAAGGATGACTGACAGACTGACTGAATAAGGCTGACTGACTGACTGACTGACAGACTGACTGAATAAGGCTGACCGACTGACAGACTGCCTGACTGACTGACTGACTGAATGACTGACTGACTGACTGACCGAGACTGACTGACTGACTGACTGAGACTGGACTGGACTGACTGACTGACTGACTGACTGAGACTGACTGACTGCTTTAGTGACTAACTGACGGCACAGGACTGACCGACTGACTGACTGACTGACTGCCTGACTGACTGACTGACTGAATGACTGACTGACTGAGACTAAATGACTGACTGCTTGACTGACTGGCTGAAGGACTAACTGACTGACTGAGTGACTGACTGACTGGACTGACTGACTGAGACTGAATGACTGAGTGCTTGACTGATTGACTGTCAGACTGACTGACTGACTTCGCAAAAGGGAAAAATAAAAAAAAAAGAATTATAAAATTAGAAAAAAATATTTGCATTTAAGATTTCCTTTCCGGCTGGGATTTGAACCCAGGGCGACACTCATGGAAGCCCAACGCTCTCGCCAATATATTATCGGATCTCTGTTGATCGGTGTCTTAATTATAATAAAAACAAAAAATGCACCTTAGTAATTATTGATCTAAAATCTTTGAAATCTAAAGGTCGAATGATTAAACTGACTCAGAATTTTCTTCCGTACATAAATAATCCATATTTGCAAAAGAAAGAAATTGAAAAAAAAAAAGAATCTTCAAATTAGAAGAGAAATATATACATGGAAGATTTTCGTTCCGGCCGGGACTCGAACCCAGTACCACGCGCTTGGAACCCAACGGTCTAGCCATTAGGCTATCGGAGCTCTGTCGATGGAAGTCTTAAATATAATAAAAACAAAAAATGCACCTTGGTAATTATTGATTCAAACACTTTGAAATTTACAGGTCGAATAATTAAACTGACTCAGAATTTTTCTCCCTACATAAATAATCAATATTCGCAAAAGAGAAAAATTTAAAAAAAAAGAAGAAGAAATTTCAAATTAGAAACTAAAAGTATACATTGAAGATTTTCGTTCAGGCTGGGACTCGAACCCAGGGCCACTCGCTTGGAAGCCTAACACTCTAGCCATTAGTATATGGGAGCTCTGTCGGTGGGAGTTTTAAATATAATAAAAACAAAAAATGCACCTTGGTAATTGTTTATTTAAACACTTTGAAATCTTCGTGTCGAAAAATTAAACTGACTCAGAATTTTCTTCCCTACATAAATAATCAATAATTGCAAAGGAAAGAAATTGAAAAGAAAAAGAATTTTCAAATTAGAAAAGAAATATATACATTGAAGATATTCGCTCCGGCTGGGACTCGAACCCAGGCCACTTGCTTGGAAGACCGGCGGTCTAGCCATTAGGCTATCGGAGTTCTGTCGAGCGGAGTCTTACTGCCTGACTGATACTGCCTGACTGACAGACTGACTCACTGACTGACTGATACTGACTGACTGACTCACTGACTGACCGAGACTGACTGACTAACTGCCTGACTGACTGAGACTGGACTGACTGACTGACTGACTGACTGACTGACTAACTGACTGACTGAGACTGACTGACAGACTGCTTGACTCTCTGACTGGCTATTTCACTGACTGACTGAATGACTAAATGACTGACTGACACTGACTGACTGACTGCTTGACTACCTGACTGACTGCTTGACTGACTAACTGGCTGGACAGGACTGACCGACTGACTGACTGACAGACTGACTGAATAAGGATGACTGACAGACTGACTGAATAAGGCTGACTGACTGACTGACTGACAGACTGACTGAATAAGGCTGACCGACTGACTGCCTGCCTGACTGACTGACTGACTGAATGACTGACTGACTGACTGACCGAGACAGACTGACTGACTGACTGACTGACTAACTGACTGAGACTGACTGACTGCTTTAGTGACTAACTGACTGCACAGGACACCGACTGACTGACTGACTGACTGCCTGACTGACTGACTGACTGAATGACTGACTGACTGAGACTAAATGACTGACTGCTTGACTGACTGGCTGAAGGACTAACTGACTGACTGAGTGACTGACTGACTGGACTGACTGACTGAGACTGAATGACTGAGTGCTTGACTGATTGACTGTCAGACTGACTGACTGACTTCGCAAAAGGGAAATATAAAAAAAAAGAATTATAAAATTAGAAAAAAAATATTTGCATTTAAGATTTCCTTTCCGGCCGGGACTCGAACCCAGTACCACGCGCTAGGAACCCAACGGTCTAGCCATTAGGCTATCGGAGCTCTGTCGATGGAAGTCTTAAATATAATAAAACCAAAAAATGCACCTTGGTAATTATTGATTCAAACACTTTGAAATTTACAGGTCGAATAATTAAACTGACTCAGAATTTTTCTCCCTACATAAATAATCAATATTCGCAAAAGAGAAAAATTAAAAAAAAAAAGAAGAAGAAATTTCAAATTAGAAACTAAAAGTATACATTGAAGATTTTCGTTCAGGCTGGGACTCGAACCCAGGGCCACTCGCTTGGAAGCCTAACACTCTAGCCATTAGTCTATGGGAGCTCTGTCGGTGGGAGTTTTAAATATAATAAAAACAAAAAATGCACCTTGGTAGTTGTTTATTTAAACACTTTGAAATCTTCGTGTCGAAAAATTAAACTGACTCAGAATTTTCTTCCCTACATAAATAATCAATAATTGCAAAGGAAAGAAATTGAAAAAAAAAGAATTTTCAAATTTGAAAAGAAATATATACATTGAAGATATTCGCTCCGGCTGGGACACGAACCCAGGCCACTCGCTTGGAAGACCAGCGGTCTAGCCATTAGGCTATCGGAGTTCTGTCGAGCGGAGTCTTACTGCCTGACTGACAGACTGACTCACTGACTGACTGATACTGACTGACTGACTGACTGACTGACCGAGACTGACTGACTGACTGACTGACTGACTAACTGACTGACTGAGACTGACTGACTGACTGCTTGACTCTCTGACTGGCTATTTCACTGACTGACTGAATGACTAAATGACTGACTGACACTGACTGACTGACTGCTTGACTACCTGACTGACTGCTTGACTGACTAACTGACTGGACAGGACTGACCAAATGACTGACTGACAGACTGACTGAATAAGGATGACTGACAGACTGACTGAATAAGGCTGACTGACTGACTGACTGACAGACTTACTGAATAAGGCTGACCGACTAACTGACTGCCTGACTGACTGACTGAATGACTGACTGACTGACTGACCGAGACTGACTGACTGACTGACTGAGACTGGACTGGACTGACTGACTGACTGACTGACTGAGACTGACTGACTGCTTTAGTGACTAACTGACTGCACAGGACTGACCGACTGACTGACTGACTGACTGCCTGACTGACTGACTGACTGAATGACTGACTGACTGAGACTAAATGACTGACTGCTTGACTGACTGGCTGAAGGACTAACTGACTGACTGAGTGACTGACTGACTGGACTGACTGACTGAGACTGAATGACTGAGTGCTTGACTGATTGACTGTCAGACTGACTGACTGACTTCGCAAAAGGGAAAAATAAAAAAAAAAAGAATTATAAAATTAGAAAAAAATATTTGCATTTAAGATTTCCTTTCCGGCCGGGACTCGAACCCAGTACCACGCGCTAGGAACCCAACGGTCTAGCTATTAGGCTATCGGAGCTCTGTCGCTGGAAGTCTTAAATATAATAAAAACAAAAAATGCACCTTGGTAATTATTGATTCAAACACTTTGAAATTTACAGGTCGAATAATTAAACTGACTCAAAATTTTTCTCCCTACATAAATAATCAATATTCGCAAAAGAGAAAAATTAAAAAAAAAAAGAAGAAGAAATTTCAAATTAGAAACTAAAAGTATACATTGAAGATTTTCGTTCATTCTGGGACTCGAACCCAGGGCCACTCGCTTGGAAGCCTAACAATCTAGCCATTAGTCTATGGGAGCTCTGTCGGTGGGAGTTTTAAATATAATAAAAACAAAAAATGCACCTTCGTAGTTGTTTATTTAAACACTTTGAAATCTTCGTGTCGAAAAATTAAACTGACTCAGAATTTTCTTCCCTACATAAATAATCAATAATTGCAAAGGAAAGAAATTGAAAAAAAAAGAATTTTCAAATTAGAAAAGAAATATATACATTGAAGATATTCGCTCCGGCTGGGACTCGAACCCAGGCCACTCGCTTGGAAGACCAGCGGTCTAGCCATTAGGCTATCGGAGTTCTGTCGAGCGGAGTCTTACTGCCTGACTGACAGACTGACTCACTGACTGACTGATACTGACTGACTGACTCACTGACTGACCGAGACTGACTGACTGACTGACTGACTGACTGACTGACTAACTGACTGACTGAGACTGACTGACTGACTGCTTGACTCTCTGACTGGCTATTTCACTGACTGACTGAATGACTAAATGACTGACTGACACTGACTGACTGACTGCTTGACTACCTGACTGACTGCTTGACTGACTAACTGACTGGACAGGACTGACCAAATGACTGACTGACACTGACTGACTGACTGCTTGACTACCTGACTGACTGCTTGACTGACTAACTGACTGGACAGGACTGACCAAATGACTGACTGACAGACTGACTGAATAAGGATGACTGACAGACTGACTGAATAAGGCTGACTGACTGACTGACTGACAGACTGACTGAATAAGGCTGACCGACTGACTGACTGCCTGACTGACTGACTGACTGAATGACTGACTGACTGACTGACCGAGACTGACTGACTGACTGACTGAGACTGACTGACTGCTTTAGTGACTAACTGACTGCACAGGACTGACCGACTGACTGACTGACTGACTGCCTGACTGACTGACTGACTGAATGACTGACTGACTGAGACTAAATGACTGACTGCTTGACTGACTGGCTGAAGGACTAACTGACTGACTGAGTGACTGACTGACTGGACTGACTGACTGAGACTGAATGACTGAGTGCTTGACTGATTGACTGTCAGACTGACTGACTGACTTCGCAAAAGGGAAAAATAAAAAAAAAGAATTATAAAATTAGAAAAAAATATTTGCATTTAAGATTTCCTTTCCGGCCGGGACTCGAACCCAGTACCACGCGCTAGGAACCCAACGGTCTAGCCATTAGGCTATCGGAGCTCGGTCGATGGAAGTCTTAAATATAATAAAAACAAAAAATGCACCTTGGTAATTATTGATTCAAACACTTTGAAATTTACAGGTCGAATAATTAAACTGACTCTGAATTTTTCTCCCTACATAAATAATCAATATTCGCAAAAGAGAAAAATTTAAAAAAAAAGAAGAAGAAATTTCAAATTAGAAACTAAAAGTATACATTGAAGATTTTCGTTCAGGCTGGGACTCGAACCCAGGGCCACTCGCTTGGAAGCCTGACACTCTAGCCATTAGTCTATGGGAGCTCTGTCGGTGGGAGTTTTAAATATAATAAAAACAAAAAATGCACCTTGGTAATTGTTTATTTAAACACTTTGAAATCTTCGTGTCGAAAAATTAAACTGACTCAGAATTTTCTTCCCTACATAAATAATCAATAATTGCAAAGGAAAGAAATTGAAAAAAAAAAGAATTTTCAAATTAGAAAAGAAATATATACATTGAAGATATTCGCTCCGGCTGGTACTCGAACCCAGGCCACTCGCTTGGAAGACCAGCGGTCTAGCCATTAGGCTATCGGAGTTCTGGCGAGCGGAGTCTTACTGCCTGACTGATACTGCCTGACTGACAGACTGACTCACTGATACTGACTGACTGACTAACTGCCTGACTGACTGAGACTGGACTGACTGACTGACTGACTGACTAACTGACTGACTGAGACTGACTGACTGACTGCTTGACTCTCTGACTGGCTATTTCACTGACTGACTGAATGACTAAATGACTGACTGACACTGACTGACTGACTGCTTGACTACCTGACTGACTGCTTGACTGACTAACTGACTGGACAGGACTGACCGACTGACTGACTCACAGACTGACTGAATAAGGATGACTGACAGACTGACTGAATAAGGCTGACTGACTGACTGACTGACAGACTGACTGAATAAGGCTGATCGACTGACTGACTGCCTGACTGACTGACTGAATGACTGACTGACTGACTGACCGAGACTGACTGACTGACTGACTGAGACTGGACTGGACTGACTGACTGACTGACTGACTGAGACTGACTGACTGCTTTAGTGACTAACTGACTGCACAGGACTGACCGACTGACTGACTGACTGACTGCCTGACTGACTGACTGACTGAATGACTGACTGACTGAGACTAAATGACTGACTGCTTGACTGACTGGCTGAAGGACTAACTGACTGACTGAGTGACTGACTGACTGGACTGACTGACTGAGACTGAATGACTGAGTGCTTGACTGATTGACTGTCAGACTGACTGACTGACTTCGCAAAAGGGAAAAATAAAAAAAAAAGAATTATAAAATTAGAAAAAAATATTTGCATTTAAGATTTCCTTTCCGGCCGGGACTCGAACCCAGTACCACGCGCTAGGAACCCAACGGTCTAGCCATTAGGCTATCGGAGCTCGGTCGATGGAAGTCTTAAATATAATAAAAACAAAAAATGCACCTTGGTAATTATTGATTCAAACACTTTGAAATTTACAGGTCGAATAATTAAACTGACTCAGAATTTTTCTCCCTACATAAATAATCAATATTCGCAAAAGAGAAAAACTTAAAAAAAAAGAAGAAGAAATTTCAAATTAGAAACTAAAAGTATACATTGAAGATTTTCGTTCAGGCTGGGAGTCGAACCCAGGGCCACTCGCTTGGAAGCCTGACACTCTAGCCATTAGTCTATGGGAGCTCTGTCGGTCGGAGTTTTAAATATAATAAAAACAAAAAATGCACCTTGGTAATTGTTTATTTAAACACTTTGAAATCTTCGTGTCGAAAAATTAAACTGACTCAGAATTTTCTTCCCTACATAAATAATCTATAATTGCAAAGGAAAGAAATTGAAAAAAAAAGAATTTTCAAATTAGAAAAGAAATATATACATTGAAGATATTCGCTCCGGCTGGGACTCGAACCCAGGCCACTCGCTTGGAAGACCAGCGGTCTAGCCATTAGGCTATCGGAGTTCTGTCGAGCGGAGTCTTACTGCCTGACTGATACTGCCTGACTGACAGACTGACTCACTGATACTGACTGACTGACTCACTGACTGACCGAGACTGACTGACTAACTGCCTGACTGACTGAGACTGGACTGACTGACTGACTGACTGACTGACTGACTAACTGACTGACTGAGACTGACTGACTGACTGCTTGACTCTCTGACTGGCTATTTCACTGACTGACTGAATGACTAAATGACTGACTGACACTGACTGACTGACTGCTTGACTACCTGACTGACTGCTTGACTGACTAACTGACTGGACAGGACTGACCGACTGACTGACTGAATAAGGATGACTGACAGACTGACTGAATAAGGCTGACTGACTGACTGACTGACAGACTGACCGAATAAGGCTGACCGACTGACTGACTGCCTGACTGACTGACTGACTGAATGACTGACTGACTGACTGACCGAGACTGACTGACTGACTGACTGAGACTGGACTGGACTGACTGACTGACTGACTGACTGAGACTGACTGACTGCTTTAGTGACTAACTGACTGCACAGGACTGACCGACTGACTGACTGACTGACTGCCTGACTGACTGACTGACTGAATGACTGACTGACTGAGACTAAATGACTGACTGCTTGACTGACTGGCTGAAGGACTAACTGACTGACTGAGTGACTGACTGACTGGACTGACTGACTGAGACTGAATGACTGAGTGCTTGACTGATTGACTGTCAGACTGACTGACTGACTTCGCAAAAGGGAAAAATAAAAAAAAAAGAATTATAAAATTAGAAAAAAATATTTGCATTTAAGATTACCTTTCCGGCTGGGATTTGAACCCAGGGCGACACTCATGGAAGCCCAACGCTCTCGCCAATATACTATCGGATCTCTGTTGATCGGTGTCTTAATTATAATAAAAACAAAAAATGCACTTTAGTAATTATTGATCTAAAATCTTTGAAATCTAAAGGTCGAATGATTAAACTGACTCAGAATTTTCTTCCGTACATAAATAATCCATATTTGCAAAAGAAAAAAAAATGAAAAAAAAAGAATCTTCAAATTAGAAGAGAAATATATACATGGAAGATTTTCGTTCCGGCCGGGACTCGAACCCAGTACCACGCGCTTGGAACCCAACGGTCTAGCCATTAGGCTAGCGGAGCTCTGTCGATGGAAGTCTTAAATATAATAAAAACAAAAAATGCACCTTGGTAATTATTGATTCAAACACTTTGAAATTTACAGGTCGAATAATTAAACTGACTCAGAATTTTTCTCCCTACATAAATAATCAATATTCGCAAAAGAGAAAAATTAAAAAAAAAAGAAGAAGAAATTTCAAATTAGAATCTAAAAGTATACATTGAAGGTTTTCGTTCAGGCTGGGACTCGAACCCAGGGCCACTCGCTTGGAAGCCTAACACTCTAGCCATTAGTCTATGGGAGCTCTGTCGGTGGGAGTTTTAAATATAATAAAAACAAAAAATGCACCTTGGTAATTGTTTATTTAAACACTTTGAAATCTTCGTGTCGAAAAATTAAACTGACTCAGAATTTTCTTCCCTACATAAATAATCAATAATTGCAAAGGAAAGAAATTGAAAAAAAAAGAATTTCAAATTAGAAAAGAAATATATACATTGAAGATATTCGCTCCGGCTGGGACTCGAACCCAGGCCACTTGCTTTTAAGACCGGCGGTCTAGCCATTAGGCTATCGGAGTTCTGTCGAGCGGAGTCTTACTGCCTGACTGATACTGCCTGACTGACAGACTGACTCACTGACTGACTGATACTGACTGACTGACTCACTGACTGACCGAGACTGACTGACTAACTGCCTGACTGACTGAGACTGGACTGACTGACTGACTGAGACTGACTGACAGACTGCTTGACTCTCTGACTGGCTATTTCACTGACTGACTGAATGACTAAATGACTGACTGACACTGACTGACTGACTGCTTGACTACCTGACTGACTGCTTGACTGACTAACTGGCTGGACAGGACTGACCGACTGACTGACTGACAGACTGACTGAATAAGGATGACTGACAGACTGACTGAATAAGGCTGACTGACTGACTGACTGACAGACTGACTGAATAAGGCTGACCGACTGACTGCCTGCCTGACTGACTGACTGACTGAATGACTGACTGACTGACTGACCGAGACAGACTGACTGACTGACTGACTGAGACTGGACTGGACTGACTGACTGACTAACTGACTGAGACTGACTGACTGCTTTAGTGACAAACTGACTGCACAGGACTGACCGACTGACTGACTGACTGACTGCCTGACTGACTGACTGACTGAATGACTGACTGACTGAGACTAAATGACTGACTGCTTGACTGACTGGCTGAAGGACTAACTGACTGACTGAGTGACTGACTGACTGGACTGACTGACTGAGACTGAATGACTGAGTGCTTGACTGATTGACTGTCAGACTGACTGACTGATTTCGCAAAAGGGAAAAATAAAAAAAAAGAATTATAAAATTAGAAAAAAATATTTGCATTTAACATTTCCTTTCCGGCCGGGACTCGAACCCAGTACCACGCGCTAGGAACCCAACGGTCTAGCTATTAGGCTATCGGAGCTCTGTCGCTGGAAGTCTTAAATATAATAAAAACAAAAAATGCACCTTGGTAATTATTGATTCAAACACTTTGAAATTTACAGGTCGAATAATTAAACTGACTCAGAATTTTTCTCCCTACATAAATAATCAATATTCGCAAAAGAGAAAAATTAAAAAAAAAAGAAGAAGAAATTTCAAATTAGAAACTAAAAGTATACATTGAAGATTTTCGTTCAGGCTGGGACTCGAACCCAGGGCCACTCGCTTGGATGCCTAACACTCTAGCCATTAGTCTATGGGAGCTCTGTCGGTGGGAGTTTTAAATATAATAAAAACAAAAAATGCACCTTGGTAGTTGTTTATTTAAACACTTTGAAATCTTCGTGTCGAAAAATTAAACTGACTCAGAATTTTCTTCCCTACATAAATAATCAATAATTGCAAAGGAAAGAAATTGAAAAAAAAAGAATTTTCAAATTAGAAAAGAAATATATACATTGAAGATATTCGCTCCGGCTGGGACTCGAACCCAGGCCACTCTCTTGGAAGACCAGCGGTCTAGCCATTAGGCTATCGGAGATCTGTCGAGCGGAGTCTTACTGCCTGACTGACAGACTGACTCACTGACTGACTGATACTGACTGACTGACTCACTGACTGACCGAGACTGACTGACTGACTGACTGACTGACTAACTGACTGACTGAGACTGACTGACTGACTGCTTGACTCTCTGACTGGCTATTTCACTGACTGACTGAATGACTAAATGACTGACTGACACTGACTGACTGACTGCTTGACTACCTGACTGACTGCTTGACTGACTAACTGACTGGACAGGACTGACCAAATGACTGACTGACAGACTGACTGAATAAGGATGACTGACAGACTGACTGAATAAGGCTGACTGACTGACTGACTGACAGACTGACTGAATAAGGCTGACCGACTGACTGACTGCCTGACTGACTGACTGACTGAATGACTGACTGACTGACTGACCGAGACTGACTGACTGACTGACTGGACTGGACTGACTGACTGACTGACTGACTGAGACTGACTGACTGCTTTAGTGACTAACTGACTGCACAGGACTGACCGACTGACTGACTGACTGACTGCCTGACTGACTGACTGACTGAATGACTGACTGACTGAGACTAAATGACTGACTGCTTGACTGACTGGCTGAAGGACTAACTGACTGACTGAGTGACTGACTGACTGGACTGACTGACTGAGACTGAATGACTGAGTGCTTGACTGATTGACTGTCAGACTGACTGACTGACTTCGCAAAAGGGAAAAATAAAAAAAAAAGAATTATAAAATTAGAAAAAAATATTTGCATTTAAGATTTCCTTTCCGGCCGGGCCTCGAACCCAGCACCACGCGCTAGGAACCCAACGGTCTAGCTATTAGGCTATCGGAGCTCTGTCGCTGGAAGTCTTAAATATAATAAAAACAAAAATGCACCTTGGTAATTATTGATTCAAACACTTTGAAATTTACAGGTCGAATAATTAAACTGACTCAGAATTTTTCTCCCTACATAAATAATCAATATTCGCAAAAGAGAAAAATTAAAAAAAAAAGAAGAAGAAATTTCAAATTAGAAACTAAAAGTATACATTGAAGATTTTCGTTCATTCTGGGACTCGAACCCAGGGCCACTCACTTGGAAGCCTAACAATCTAGCCATTAGTCTATGGGAGCTCTGTCGGTGGGAGTTTTAAATATAATAAAAACAAAAAATGCACCTTCGTAGTTGTTTATTTAAACACTTTGAAATCTTCGTGTCGAAAAATTAAACTGACTCAGAATTTTCTTCCCTACATAAATAATCAATAATTGCAAAGGAAAGAAATTGAAAAAAAAAGAATTTTCAAATTAGAAAAGAAATATATACATTGAAGATATTCGCTCCGGCTGGGACTCGAACCCAGGCCACTCGCTTGGAAGACCAGCGGTCTAGCCATTAGGCTATCGGAGTTCTGTCGAGCGGAGTCTTACTGCCTGACTGACAGACTGACTCACTGACTGACTGATACTGACTGACTGACTCACTGACTGACCGAGACTGACTGACTGACTGACTGACTAACTGACTGACTGAGACTGACTGACTGACTGCTTGACTCTCTGACTGGCTATTTCACTGACTGACTGAATGACTAAATGACTGACTGACACTGACTGACTGACTGCTTGACTACCTGACTGACTGCTTGACTGACTAACTGACTGGACAGGACTGACCAAATGACTGACTGACAGACCGACTGAATAAGGATGACTGACAGACTGACTGAATAAGGCTGACTGACTGACTGACTGACAGACTGACTGAATAAGGCTGACCGACTGACTGACTGCCTGACTGACTGACTGACTGAATGACTGACTGACTGACTGACCGAGACTGACTGACTGACTGGACTGGACTGGACTGACTGACTGACTGACTGACTGAGACTGACTGACTGCTTTAGTGACTAACTGACTGCACAGGACTGACCGACTGACTGACTGACTGACTGCCTGACTGACTGACTGACTGAATGACTGACTGACTGAGACTAAATGACTGACTGCTTGACTGACTGGCTGAAGGACTAACTGACTGACTGAGTGACTGACTGACTGGACTGACTGACTGAGACTGAATGACTGAGTGCTTGACTGATTGACTGTCAGACTGACTGACTGACTTCGCAAAAGGGAAAAATAAAAAAAAAAGAATTATAAAATTAGAAAAAAATATTTGCATTTAAGATTTCCTTTCCGGCCGGGCCTCGAACCCAGCACCACGCGCTAGGAACCCAACGGTCTAGCTATTAGGCTATCGGAGCTCTGTCGCTGGAAGTCTTAAATATAATAAAAACAAAAATGCACCTTGGTAATTATTGATTCAAACACTTTGAAATTTACAGGTCGAATAATTAAACTGACTCAGAATTTTTCTCCCTACATAAATAATCAATATTCGCAAAAGAGAAAAATTAAAAAAAAAAAGAAGAAGAAATTTCAAATCAGAAACTAAAAGTATACATTGAAGATTTTCGTATATTCTGGGACTCGAACCCAGGGCCACTCACTTGGAAGCCTAACAATCTAGCCATTAGTCTATGGGAGCTCTGTCGGTGGGAGTTTTAAATATAATAAAAACAAAAAATGCACCTTCGTAGTTGTTTATTTAAACACTTTGAAATCTTCGTGTCGAAAAATTAAACTGACTCAGAATTTTCTTCCCTACATAAATAATCAATAATTGCAAAGGAAAGAAATTGAAAAAAAAAGAATTTTCAAATTAGAAAAGAAATATATACATTGAAGATATTCGCTCCGGCTGGGACTCGAACCCAGGCCACTCGCTTGGAAGACCAGCGGTCTAGCCATTAGGCTATCGGAGTTCTGTCGAGCGGAGTCTTACTGCCTGACTGACAGACTGACTCACTGACTGACTGATACTGACTGACTGACTCACTGACTGACCGAGACTGACTGACTGACTGACTGACTGACTAACTGACTGACTGAGACTGACTGACTGACTGCTTGACTCTCTGACTGGCTATTTCACTGACTGACTGAATGACTAAATGACTGACTGACACTGACTGACTGACTGCTTGACTACCTGACTGACTGCTTGACTGACTAACTGACTGGACAGGACTGACCAAATGACTGACTGACAGACTGACTGAATAAGGATGACTGACAGACTGACTGAATAAGGCTGACTGACTGACTGACTGACAGACTGACTGAATAAGGCTGACCGACTGACTGACTGCCTGACTGACTGACTGACTGAATGACTGACTGACTGACTGACCGAGACTGACTGACTGACTGACTGAGACTGGACTGGACTGACTGACTGACTGACTGACTGAGACTGACTGACTGCTTTAGTGACTAACTGACTGCACAGGACTGACCGACTGACTGACTGACTGACTGCCTGACTGACTGACTGACTGAATGACTGACTGACTGAGACTAAATGACTGACTGCTTGACTGACTGGCTGAAGGACTAACTGACTGACTGAGTGACTGACTGACTGGACTGACTGACTGAGACTGAATGACTGAGTGCTTGACTGATTGACTGTCAGACTGACTGACTGACTTCGCAAAAGGGAAAAATAAAAAAAAAAGAATTATAAAATTAGAAAAAAATATTTGCATTTAAGATTTCCTTTCCGGCTGGGATTTGAACCCAGGGCGACACTCATGGAAGCCCAACGCTCTCGCCAATATACTATCGGATCTCTGTTGATCGGTGTCTTAATTATAATAAAAACAAAAAATGCACCTTAGTAATTATTGATCTAAAATCTTTGAAATCTAAAGGTCGAATGATTAAACTGACTCAGAATTTTCTTCCGTACATAAATAATCCATATTTGCAAAAGAAAGAAATTGAAAAAAAAAAGAATCTTCACATTAGAAGAGAAATATATACATGGAAGATTTTCGTTCCGGCCGGGACTCGAACCCAGTACCACGCGCTTGGAACCCAACGGTCTAGCCATTAGGCTATCGGAGCTCTGTCGATGGAAGTCTTTAATATAATAAAAACAAAAAATGCACCTTGGTAATTATTGATTCAAACACTTTGAAATTTACAGGTCGAATAATTAAACTGATTCAGAATTTTTCTCCCTACATAAATAATCAATATTCGCAAAAGAGAAAAATTTAAAAAAAAAGAAGAAGAAATTTCAAATTAGAAACTAAAAGTATACATTGAAGATTTTCGTTCAGGCTGGGACTCGAACCCAGGGCCACTCGCTTGGAAGCGTGACACTCTAGCCATTAGTCTATTGGAGCTCTGTCGGTGGGAGTTTTAAATATAATAAAAACAAAAAATGCACCTTTGTAATTGTTTATTTAAACACTTTGAAATCTTTGTGTCGAAAAATTAAACTGACTCAGAATTTTCTTCCCTACATAAATAATCAATAATTGCAAAGGAAAGAAATTGAAAAAAAAAGAATTTTCAAATTAGAAAAGAAATATATACATTGAAGATATTCGCTCCGGCTGGTACTCGAACCCAGGCCACTCGCTTGGAAGACCAGCGGTCTAGCCATTAGGCTATCGGAGTTCTGTCGAGCGGAGTCTTACTGCCTGACTGATACTGCCTGACTGACAGACTGACTCACTGATACTGACTGACTGACTCACTGACTGACCGAGACTGACTGACTAACTGCCTGACTGACTGAGACTGGACTGACTGACTGACTGACTGACTAACTGACTGACTGAGACTGACTGACTGACTGCTTGACTCTCTGACTGGCTATTTCACTGACTGACTGAATGACTAAATGACTGACTGACACTGACTGACTGACTGCTTGACTACCTGACTGACTGCTTGACTGACTAACTGACTGGACAGGACTGACCGACTGACTGACTGACAGACTGACTGAATAAGGATGACTGACAGACTGACTGAATAAGGATGACTGACAGACTGACTGAATAAGGCTGACTGACGGACTGACTGACAGACTGACTGAATAAGGCTGACCGACTGACTGACTGCCTGACTGACTGACTGACTGAATGACTGACTGACTGACTGACCGAGACTGACTGACTGACTGACTGAGACTGGACTGGACTGACTGACTGACTGACTGACTGAGACTGACTGACTGCTTTAGTGACTAACTGACTGCACAGGACTGACCGACTGACTGACTGCCTGACTGACTGACTGACTGAATGACTGACTGACTGAGACTAAATGACTGACTGCTTGACTGACTGGCTGAAGGACTAACTGACTGACTGAGTGACTGACTGACTGGACTGACTGACTGAGACTGAATGACTGAGTGCTTGACTGATTGACTGTCAGACTGACTGACTGACTTCGCAAAAGGGAAAAATAAAAAAAAAAGAATTATAAAATTAGAAAAAAATATTTGCATGTAAGATTTCCTTTCCGGCTGGGATTTGAACCCAGGGCGACACTCATGGAAGCCCAACGCTCTCGCCAATATACTATCGGATCTCTGTTGATCGGTGTCTTAATTATAATAAAAACAAAAAATGCACCTTAGTAATTATTGATCTAAAATCTTTGAAATCTAAAGGTCGAATGATTAAACTGACTCAGAATTTTCTTCCGTACATAAATAATCCATATTTGCAAAAGAAAGAAATTGAAAAAAAAAAAGAATATTCAAAATAGAAGAGAAATATATACATGGAAGATTTTCGTTCCGGCCGGGACTCGAACCCAGTACCACGCGCTTGGAACCCAACGGTCTAGCCATTAGGCTATCGGAGCTCTGTCGATGGAAGTCTTTAATATAATAAAAACAAAAAATGCACCTTGGTAATTATTGATTCAAACACTTTGAAATTTACAGGTCGAATAATTAAACTGATTCAGAATTTTTCTCCCTACATAAATAATCAATATTCGCAAAAGAGAAAAATTTAAAAAAAAAGAAGAAGAAATTTCAAATTAGAAACTAAAAGTATACATTGAAGATTTTCGTTCAGGCTGGGACTCGAACCCAGGGCCACTCGCTTGGAAGCCTGACACTCTAGCCATTAGTCTATTGGAGCTCTGTCGGTGGGAGTTTTAAATATAATAAAAACAAAAAATGCACCTTTGTAATTGTTTATTTAAACACTTTGAAATCTTTGTGTCGAAAAATTAAACTGACTCAGAATTTTCTTCCCTACATAAATAATCAATAATTGCAAAGGAAAGAAATTGAAAAAAAAAGAATTTTCAAATTAGAAAAGAAATATATACATTGAAGATATTCGCTCCGGCTGGTACTCGAACCCAGGCCACTCGCTTGGAAGACCAGCGGTCTAGCCATTAGGCTATCGGAGTTCTGTCGAGCGGAGTCTTACTGCCTGACTGATACTGCCTGACTGACAGACTGACTCACTGATACTGACTGACTGACTCACTGACTGACCGAGACTGACTGACTAACTGCCTGACTGACTGAGACTGGACTGACTGACTGACTGACTGACTAACTGACTGACTGAGACTGACTGACTGACTGCTTGACTCTCTGACTGGCTATTTCACTGACTGACTGAATGACTAAATGACTGACTGACACTGACTGACTGACTGCTTGACTACCTGACTGACTGCTTGACTGACTAACTGACTGGACAGGACTGACCGACTGACTGACTGACAGACTGACTGAATAAGGATGACTGACAGACTGACTGAATAAGGATGACTGACAGACTGACTGAATAAGGCTGACTGACGGACTGACTGACAGACTGACTGAATAAGGCTGACCGACTGACTGACTGCCTGACTGACTGACTGACTGAATGACTGACTGACTGACTGACCGAGACTGACTGACTGACTGACTGAGACTGGACTGGACTGACTGACTGACTGACTGACTGAGACTGACTGACTGCTTTAGTGACTAACTGACTGCACAGGACTGACCGACTGACTGACTGCCTGACTGACTGACTGACTGAATGACTGACTGACTGAGACTAAATGACTGACTGCTTGACTGACTGGCTGAAGGACTAACTGACTGACTGAGTGACTGACTGACTGGACTGACTGACTGAGACTGAATGACTGAGTGCTTGACTGATTGACTGTCAGACTGACTGACTGACTTCGCAAAAGGGAAAAATAAAAAAAAAAGAATTATAAAATTAGAAAAAAATATTTGCATGTAAGATTTCCTTTCCGGCTGGGATTTGAACCCAGGGCGACACTCATGGAAGCCCAACGCTCTCGCCAATATACTATCGGATCTCTGTTGATCGGTGTCTTAATTATAATAAAAACAAAAAATGCACCTTAGTAATTATTGATCTAAAATCTTTGAAATCTAAAGGTCGAATGATTAAACTGACTCAGAATTTTCTTCCGTACATAAATAATCCATATTTGCAAAAGAAAGAAATTGAAAAAAAAAAGAATATTCAAAATAGAAGAGAAATATATACATGGAAGATTTTCGTTCCGGCCGGGACTCGAACCCAGTACCACGCGCTTGGAACCCAACGGTCTAGCCATTAGGCTATCGGAGCTCTGTCGATGGAAGTCTTAAATATAATAAAAACAAAAAATGCACCTTGGTAATTATTGATTCAAACACTTTGAAATTTACAGGTCGAATAATTAAACTGACTCAGAATTTTTCTCCCTACATAAATAATCAATATTCGCAAAAGAGAAAAATTTAAAAAAAAAAAGAAGAAGAAATTTCAAATTAGAAACTAAAAGTATACATTGAAGATTTTCGTTCAGGCTGGGACTCGAACCCAGGGCCACTCGCTTGGAAGCCTAACACTCTAGCCATTAGTCTATGGGAGCTCTGTCGGTGGGAGTTTTAAATATAATAAAAACAAAAAATACACCTTGGTAATTGTTTATTTAAACACTTTGAAATCTTCGTGTCGAAAAATTAAACTGACTCAGAATTTTCTTCCCTACATAAATAATCAATAATTGCAAAGGAAAGAAATTGAAAAAAAAAGAATTTTCAAATTAGAAAAGAAATATATACATTGAAGATATTCGCTCCGGCTGGGACTCGAACCCAGGCCACTCGCTTGGAAGACCAGCGGTCTAGCCATTAGGCTATCGGAGTTCTGTCGAGCGGAGTCTTACTGCCTGACTGATACTGCCTGACTGACAGACTGATTCACTGACTGACTGATACTGACTGACTGACTCACTGACTGACCGAGACTGACTGACTAACTGCCTGACTGACTGAGACTGGACTGACTGACTGACTGACTGACTGACTGACTAACTGACTGACTGAGACTGACTGACTGACTGCTTGACTCTCTGACTGGCTATTTCACTGACTGACTGAATGACTAAATGACTGACTGACACTGACTGACTGACTGCTTGACTGACTAACTGACTGGACAGGACTGACCGACTGACTGACAGACTGACTGAATAAGGATGACTGACAGACTGACTGGACAGGACTGACCGACTGACTGACAGACTGACTGAATAAGGATGACTGACAGACTGACTGAATAAGGCTGACTGACTGACTGACTGACAGACTGACTGAATAAGGCTGACCGACTGACTGACTGCCTGACTGACTGACTGACTGAATGACTGACTGACTGACTGACCGAGACTGACTGACTGACTGACTGAGACTGGACTGACTGACTGACTGAGACTGACTGACTGCTTTAGTGACTAACTGCCTGCACAGGACTGACCGACTGACTGACTGACTGACTGCCTGACTGACTGACTGACTGAATGACTGACTGACTGAGACTAAATGACTGACTGCTTGACTGACTGGCTGAAGGACTAACTGACTGACTGAGTGACTGACTGACTGGACTGACTGACTGAGACTGAATGACTGAGTGCTTGACTGATTGACTGTCAGACTGACTGACTGACTGACTTCGCAAAAGGGAAAAATAAAAAAAAAAGAATTATAAAATTAGAAAAAAATATTTGCATTTAAGATTTCCTTTCCGGCTGGGATTTGAACCCAGGGCGACACTCATGGAAGCCCAACGCTCTCGCCAATATACTATCGGATCTCTGTTGATCGGTGTCTTAATTATAATAAAAACAAAAAATGCACCTTAGTAATTATTGATCTAAAATCTTTGAAATCTAAAGGTCGAATGATTAAACTGACTCAGAATTTTCTTCCGTACATAAATAATCCATATTTGCAAAAGAAAGAAATTGAAAAAAAAAGAATATTCAAATTAGAAGAGAAATATATACATGGAAGATTTTCGTTCCGGCCGGGACTCGAACCCAGTACCACGCGCTTGGAACCCAACGGTCTAGCCATTAGGCTATCGGAGCTCTGTCGATGGAAGTCTTAAATATAATAAAAACAAAAAATGCACCTTGGTAATTATTGATTCAAACACTTTGAAATTTACAGGTCGAATAATTAAACTGACTCAGAATTTTTCTCCCTACATAAATAATCAATATTCGCAAAAGAGAAAAATTTAAAAAAAAAGAAGAAGAAATTTCAAATTAGAAACTAAAAGTATACATTGAAGATTTTCGTTCAGGCTGGGACTCGAACCCAGGGCCACTCGCTTGGAAGCCTAACACTCTAGCCATTAGTCTATGGGAGCTCTGTCGGTGGGTGTTTTAAATATAATAAAAACAAAAAAATGCACCTTGGTAATTGTTTATTTAAACACTTTGAAATCTTCGTGTCGAAAAATTAAACTGACTCAGAATTTTCTTCCCTACATAAATAATCAATAATTGCAAAGGAAAGAAATTGAAAAAAAAAAGAATTTTCAAATTAGAAAAGAAATATATACATTGAAGATATTCGCTCCGGCTGGGACTCGAACCCAGGCCACTCGCTTGGAAGACCAGCGGTCTAGCCATTAGGCTATCGGAGTTCTGACGAGCGGAGTCTTACTGCCTGACTGATACTGCCTGACTGACAGACTGACTCACTGATACTGACTGACTGACTCACTGACTGACCGAGACTGACTGACTAACTGCCTGACTGACTGAGACTGGACTGACTGACTGACTGACTGACTGACTGACTAACTGACTGACTGAGACTGACTGACTGACTGCTTGACTCTCTGACTGGCTATTTCACTGACTGACTGAATGACTAAATGACTGACTGACACTGACTGACTGACTGCTTGACTACCTGACTGACTGCTTGACTGACTAACTGACTGGACAGGACTGACCGACTGACTGACTGACAGACTGACTGAATAAGGATGACTGACAGACTGACTGAATAAGGCTGACTGACTGACTGACTGACAGACTGACTGAATAAGGCTGACCGACTGACTGACTGCCTGACTGACTGACTGACTGAATGACTGACTGACTGACTGACCGAGACTGACTGACTGACTGACTGAGACTGGACTGGACTGACTGACTGACTGACTGACTGAGACTGACTGACTGCTTTAGTGACTAACTGACTGCACAGGACTGACCGACTGACTGACTGACTGACTGCCTGACTGACTGACTGACTGAATGACTGACTAACTGAGACTAAATGACTGACTGCTTGACTGACTGGCTGAAGGACTAACTGACTGACTGAGTGACTGACTGACTGGACTGACTGACTGAGACTGAATGACTGAGTGCTTGACTGATTGACTGTCAGACTGACTGACTGACTTCGCAAAAGGGAAAAATAAAAAAAAAAAGAATTATAAAATTAGAAAAAAATATTTGCATTTAAGATTTCCTTTCCGGCTGGGATTTGAACCCAGGGCGACACTCATGGAAGCCCAACGCTCTCGCCAATATACTATCGGATCTCTGTTGATCGGTGTCTTAATTATAATAAAAACAAAAAATGCACCTTAGTAATTATTGATCTAAAATCTTTGAAATCTAAAGGTCGAATGATTAAACTGACTCAGAATTTTCTTCCGTACATAAATAATCCATATTTGCAAAAGAAAGAAATTGAAAAAAAAAAAAGAATCTTCAAATTAGAAGAGAAATATATACATGGAAGATTTTCGTTCCGGCCGGGACTCGAACCCAGTACCACGCGCTTGGAACCCAACGGTCTAGCCATTAGGCTATCGGAGCTCTGTCGATGGAAGTCTTAAATATAATAAAAACAAAAAATGCACCTTGGTAATTATTGATTCAAACACTTTGAAATTTACAGGTCGAATAATTAAACTGACTCAGAATTTTTCTCCCTACATAAATAATCAATATTCGCAAAAGAGAAAAATTAAAAAAAAAGAAGAAGAAATTTCAAATTAGAAACTAAAAGTATACATTGAAGATTTTCGTTCAGGCTGGGACTCGAACCCAGGGCCACTCGCTTGGAAGCCTAACACTCTAGCCATTAGTCTATGGGCGCTCTGTCGGTGGGAGTTTTAAATATAATAAAAACAAAAAATGCACCTTGGTAATTGTTTATTTAAACACTTTGAAATCTTCGTGTCGAAAAATTAAACTGACTCAGAATTTTCTTCCCTACATAAATAATCAATAATTGCAAAGGAAAGAAATTGAAAAAAAAAAGAATTTTCAAATTAGAAAAGAAATATATACATTGAAGATATTCGCTCCGGCTGGGACTCGAACCCAGGCCACTCGCTTGGAAGACCAGCGGTCTAGCCATTAGGCTATCGGAGTTCTGTCGAGCGGAGTCTTACTGCCTGACTGATACTGCCTGACTGACAGACTGACTCACTGACTGACTGATACTGACTGACTGACTCACTGACTGACCGAGACTGACTGACTAACTGCCTGACTGACTGAGACTGGACTGACTGACTGACTGACTGACTGACTAACTGACTGACTGACACTGACTGACTGACTGCTTGACCCTCTGACTGGCTATTTCACTGACTGACTGCTTGACTCTCTGACTGGCTATTTCACTGACTAACTGAATGACTAAATGACTGACTGACACTGACTGACTGACTGCTTGACTACCTGACTGACTGCTTGACTGACTAACTGACTGGACAGGACTGACCGACTGACTGACTGACAGACTGACTGAATAAGGATGACTGACAGACTGACTGAATAAGGCTGACTGACTGACTGACAGACTGACTGAATAAGGCTGACCGACTGACTGACTGCCTGACTGACTGAATGACTGACTGACTGACTGACCGAGACTGACTGACTGACTGACTGAGACTGGACTGGACTGACTGACTGACTGACTGACTGAGACTGACTGACTGCTTTAGTGACTAACTGACTGCACATGACTGACCGACTGACTGACTGACTGACTGCCTGACTGACTGACTGACTGACTGAATGACTGACTGACTGAGACTAAATGACTGACTGCTTGACTGACTGGCTGAAGGACTAACTGACTCACTGAGTGACTGATTGACTGGACTGACTGACTGAGACTGAATGACTGATTGCTTGACTGATTGACTCAGACTGACTGACTGACTTCGCAAAAGGGAAAAATAAAAAAAAAGAATTATAAAAAATATTTGCATTTAAGATTTCCTTTCCGGCTGGGATTTGAACCCAGGTCGACACTCATGGAAGCCCAACGCTCTCGCCAATATACTATCGGATCTCTGTTGATCGGTGTCTTAATTATAATAAAAACAAAAAATGCACCTTAGTAATTATTGATCTAAAATCTTTGAAATCTAAAGGTCGAATGATTAAACTGACTCAGAATTTTCTTCCGTACATAAATAATCCATATTTGCAAAAGAAAGAAATTGAAAAAAAAAAAAGAATCTTCAAATTAGAAGAGAAATATATACATGGAAGATTTTCGTTCCGGCCGGGACTCGAACCCAGTACCACGCGCTTGGAACCCAACGGTCTAGCCATTAGGCTATCGGAGCTCTGTCGATGGAAGTCTTAAATATAATAAAAACAAAAAATGCACCTTGGTAATTATTGATTCAAACACTTTGAAATTTATAGGTCGAATAATTAAACTGACTCAGAATTTTTCTCCCTACATAAATAATCAATATTCGCAAAAGAGAAAAATTAAAAAAAAAGAAGAAGAAATTTCAAATTAGAAACTAAAAGTATACATTGAAGATTTTCGTTCAGGCTGGGACTCGAACCCAGGGCCACTCGCTTGGAAGCCTAACACTCTAGCCATTAGTCTATGGGCGCTCTGTCGGTGGGAGTTTTAAATATAATAAAAACAAAAAATGCACCTTGGTAATTGTTTATTTAAACACTTTGAAATCTTTGTGTCGAAAAATTAAACTGACTCAGAATTTTCTTCCCTACATAAATAATCAATAATTGCAAAGGAAAGAAATTGAAAAAAAAAAAGAATTTTCAAATTAGAAAAGAAATATATACATTGAAGGTATTCGCTCCGGCTGGGACTCCAACCCAGGCCACTCGCTTGGAAGACCAGCGGTCTAGCCATTAGGCTATCGGAGTTCAGTCGAGCGGAGTCTTACTGCCTGACTGATACTGCCTGACTGACTGAGACTGGACTGACTGACTGACTGACTGACTGACTGACTAACTGACTGACTGAGACTGACTGACTGACTGCTTGACTCTCTGACTGGCTATTTCACTGACTGACTGAATGACTAAATGACTGACTGACACTGTCTGACTGACTGCTTGACTACCTGACTGACTGCTTGACTGACTAACTGACTGGACAGGACTGACCGACTGACTGACTGACAGTTTGACTGAATAAGGATGACTGACAGACTGACTGAATAAGGCTGACTGACTGACTGACTGACAGACTGACTGAATAAGGCTGACCGACTGACTGACTGACTGACTGAATGACTGACTGACTGACCGAGACTGACTGACTGACTGACTGAGACTGGACTGGACTGACTGACTGACTGAGACTGACTGACTGCTTTAGTGACTAACTGACTGCACAGGACTGACCGACTGACTGACTGACTGACTGCCTGACTGACTGACTGACTGAATGACTGACTGACTGAGACTAAATGACTGACTGGCTGAAGGACTAACTGACTGACTGAGTGACTGACTGACTGGACTGACTGACTGAGACTGAATGACTGAGTGCTTGACTGATTGACTGTCAGACTGACTGACTGACTTCGCAAAAGGGAAAAATAAAAAAAAAGAATTATAAAATTAGAAAAAAATATTTACATTTAAGATTTCCTTTCCGGCCGGGACTCGAACCCAGTACCACGCGCTAGGAACCCAACGGTCTAGCCATTAGGCTATCGGAGCTCTGTCGATGGAAGTCTTAAATATAATAAAAACAAAAAATGCACCTTCGTAATTAATGATTCAAACACTTTGAAATTTACAGGTCGAATAATTAAACTGACTCAGAATTTTTCTCCCTACATAAATAATCAATATTCGCAAAAGAGAAAAATAAAAAAAAAAAGAAGAAGAAATTTCAAATTAGAAACTAAAAGTATACATTGAAGATATTCGCTCCGGCTGGGACTCGAACCCAGGCCACTCGCTTGGAAGACCAGCGGTCTAGCCATTAGGCTATCGGAGTTCTGTCGAGCGGAGTCTTACTGCCTGACTGATACTGCCTGACTGACAGACTGACTCACTGACTGACTGATACTGACTGACTGACTCACTGACTGACCGAGACTGACTGACTAACTGCCTGACTGACTGAGACTGGACTGACTGATTGACTGACTGACTGACTGACTAACTGACTGACTGAGACTGACTGACTGACTGCTTGACTCTCTGACTGGCTATTTCACTGACTGACTGAATGACTAAATGACTGACTGACACTGACTGACTGACTGCTTGACTACCTGACTGACTGCTTGACTACCTGACTGACTGGACAGGACTGACCGACTGACTGACTGACAGACTGACTGAATAAGGATGACTGACAGACTGACTGAATAAGGCTGACTGACTGACTGACTGACAGACTGACTGAATAAGGCTGACCGACTGACTGACTGCCTGACTGACTGACTGACTGAATGACTGACTGACTGACTGACCGAGACTGACTGACTGACTGACTGAGACTGGACTGGACTGACTGACTGACTGACTGACTGAGACTGACTGACTGCTTTAGTGACTAACTGACTGCACACGACTGACCGACTGACTGACTGACTGACTGCCTGACTGACTGAATGACTGACTGACTGAGACTAAATGACTGACTGCTTGACTGACTGGCTGAAGGACTAACTGACTGACTGAGTGACTGACTGACTGGACTGACTGACTGAGACTGAATGACTGAGTGCTTGACTGATTGACTGTCAGACTGACTGACTGACTTCGCAAAAGGGAAAAATAAAAAAAGAAGAATTATAAAATTAGAAAAAAATATTTGCATTTAAGATTTCCTTTCCGGCCGGGACTCGAACCCAGTACCACGCGCTAGGAACCCAACGGTCTAGCCATTAGGCTATCGGAGCTCTGTCGATGGAAGTCTTAAATATAATAAAAACAAAAAATGCACCTTGGTAATTATTGATTCAAACACTTTGAAATTTACAGGTCGAATAATTAAACTGACTCAGAATTTTTCTCAATACATAAATAATCAATATTCGCAAAAGAGAAAAATTAAAAAAAAAAGAAGAAGAAATTTCAAATTAAAAACTAAAAGTATACATTGAAGATTTTCGTTCAGGCTGGGACTCGAACCCACGGCCACTCGCTTGGAAGCCTAACACTCTAGCCATTAGTCTATGGGAGCTCTGTCGGTGGGAGTTTTAAATATAATAAAAACAAAAAATGCACCTTGGTAATTGTTTATTTAAACACTTTGAAATCTTCGTGTCGAAAAATTAAACTGACTCAGAATTTTCTTCCCTACATAAATAATCAATAATTGCAAAGGAAAGAAATTGAAAAAAAAAAGAATTTTCAAATTAGAAAAGAAATAGATACATTGAAGATATTCGCTCCGGCTGGGACTCGAACCCAGGCCACTCGCTTGGAAGACCAGCGGTCTAGCCATTAGGCTATCGGAGTTCTGTCGAGCGGAGTCTTACTGCCTGACTGATACTGCCTGACTGACAGACTGACTGATACTGACTGACTGACTGACTCACTGACTGACCGAGACTGACTGACTAACTGCCTGACTGACTGAGACTGGACTGACTGACTGACTGACTGACTGACTGACTAACTGACTGACTGAGACTGACTGACTGACTGCTTGACTCTCTGACTGGCTATTTCACTGACTGACTGAATGACTAAATGACTGACTGACACTGACTGACTGACTGCTTGACTACCTGACTGACTGCTTGACTACCTGACTGACTGGACAGGACTGACCGACTGACTGACTGACAGACTGACTGAATAAGGATGACTGACAGACTGACTGAATAAGGCGGACTGACTGACTGACTGACAGACTGACTGAATAAGGCTGACCGACTGACTGACTGCCTGACTGACTGACTGACTGAATGACTGACTGACTGACTGACCGAGACTGACTGACTGACTGACTGAGACTGGACTGGACTGACTGACTGACTGACTGACTGAGACTGACTGACTGCTTTAGTGACTAACTGACTGCACACGACTGACCGACTGACTGACTGACTGACTGCCTGACTGACTGACTGACTGAATGACTGACTGACTGAGACTAAATGACTGACTGCTTGACTGACTGGCTGAAGGACTAACTGACTGACTGAGTGACTGACTGACTGGACTGACTGACTGAGACTGAATGACTGAGTGCTTGACTGATTGACTGTCAGACTGACTGACTGACTTCGCAAAAGGGAAAAATAAAAAAAGAAGAATTATAAAATTAGAAAAAAATATTTGCATTTAAGATTTCCTTTCCGGCCGGGACTCGAACCCAGTACCACGCGCTAGGAACCCAACGGTCTAGCCATTAGGCTATCGGAGCTCTGTCGATGGAAGTCTTAAATATAATAAAAACAAAAAATGCACCTTGGTAATTATTGATTCAAACACTTTGAAATTTACAGGTCGAATAATTAAACTGACTCAGAATTTTTCTCCCTACATAAATAATCAATATTCGCAAAAGAGAAAAATTAAAAAAAAAAGAAGAAGAAATTTCAAATTAAAAACTAAAAGTATACATTGAAGATTTTCGTTCAGGCTGGGACTCGAACCCACGGCCACTCGCTTGGAAGCCTAACACTCTAGCCATTAGTCTATGGGAGCTCTGTCGGTGGGAGTTTTAAATATAATAAAAACAGAAAATGCACCTTGGTAATTGTTTATTTAAACACTTTGAAATCTTCGTGTCGAAAAATTAAACTGACTCAGAATTTTCTTCCCTACATAAATAATCAATAATTGAAAAGGAAAGAAATTGAAAAAAAAAGAATTTTCAAATTAGAAAAGAAATATATACATTGAAGATATTCGCTCCGGCTGGGACTCGAACCCAGGCCACTCGCTTGGAAGACCAGCGGTCTAGCCATTAGGCTATCGGAGTTCTGTCGAGCGGAGTCTTACTGCCTGACTGATACTGCCTGACTGACAGACTGACTCACTGACTGACTGATACTGACTGACTGACTTACTGACTTACCGAGACTGACTGACTAACTGCCTGACTGACTGAGACTGGACTGACTGACTGACTGGCTGACTGACTGACTGACTAACTGACTGACTGAGACTGACTGACTGACTGCTTGACTCTCTGACTGGCTATTGCACTGACTGACTGAATGACTAAATGACTGACTGACACTGACTGACTGACTGCTTGACTGACTAACTGACTGGACAGGACTGACCGACTGACTGACTGACAGACTGACTGAATAAGGATGACTGACAGACTGACTGAATAAGGCTGACTGACTGACTGACTGACAGACTGACTGAATAAGGCTGACCGACTGACTGACTGCCTGACTGATTGACTGACTGAATGACTGACTAACTGACTGACCGAGACTGACTGACTGACTGACTAAGACTGGACTGGACTGACTGACTGACTGACTGACTGAGACTGACTGACTGCTTTAGTGACTAACTGACTGCACAGGACTGACCGACTGACTGACTGACTGACTGCCTGACTGACTGACTGACTGAATGACTGACTGACTGAGACTAAATGACTGACTGCTTGACTGACTGGCTGAAGGACTAACTGACTGACTGAGTGACTGACTGACTGGACTGACTGACTGAGACTGAATGACTGAGTGCTTGACTGATTGACTGTCAGACTGACTGACTGACTTCGCAAAAGGGAAAAATAAAAAAAAAGAATTATAAAATTAGAAAAAAATATTTGCATTTAAGATTTCCTTTCCGGCTGGGATTTGAACCCAGGGCGACACTCATGGAAGCCCAACGCTCTCGCCAATATACTATCGGATCTCTGTTGATCGGTGTCTTAATTATAATAAAAACAAAAAATGCACCTTAGTAATTATTGATCTAAAATCTTTGAAATCTAAAGGTCGAATGATTAAACTGACTCAGAATTTTCTTCCGTACATAAATAATCCATATTTGCAAAAGAAAGAAATTGAAAAAAAAAAAGAATCTTCAAATTAGAAGAGAAATATATACATGGAAGATTTTCGTTCCGGTAGGGACTCGAACCCAGTACCACGCGCTTGGAACCCAACGGTCTAGCCATTAGGCTATCGGAGCTCTGTCGATGGAAGTCTTAAATATAATAAAAACAAAAAATGCACCTTGGTAATTGTTTATTTAAACACTTTGAAATCTTCGTGTCGAAAAATTAAACTGACTCAGAATTTTTCTCCCTACATAAATAATCAATATTCGCAAAAGAGAAAAATTAAAAAAAAAGAAGAAGAAATTTCAAATTAGAAACTAAAAGTATACATTGAAGATTTTCGTTCAGGCTGGGACTCGAACCCAGGGCCACTCGCTTGGAAGCCTAACACTCTAGCCATTAGTCTATGGGAGCTCTGTCGGTGGGAGTTTTAAATATAATAAAAACAAAAAATGCACCTTGGTAATTGTTTATTTAAACACTTTGAAATCTTCGTGTCGAAAAATTAAACTGACTCAGAATTTTCTTCCCTACATAAATAATCAATAATTGCAAAGGAAAGAAATTGAAAAAAAAAAAGAATTTTCAAATTAGAAAAGAAATATATACATTGAAGATATTCGCTCCGGCTGGGACTCGAACCCAGGGCACTCGCTTGGAAGACCAGCGGTCTAGCCATTAGGCTATCGGAGTTCTGTCGAGCGGAGACTTACTGCCTGACTGATACTGCCTGACTGACAGACTGACTCACTGACTGACTGATACTGACTGACTGACTCACTGACTGACCGAGACTGACTGACTAACTGCCTGACTGACTGAGACTGGACTGACTGACTGACTGACTGACTGACTGACTAACTGACTGACTGAGACTGACTGACTGACTGCTTGACTCTCTGACTGGCTATTTCACTGACTGACTGAATGACTAAATGACTGACTGACACTGACTGACTGACTGCTTGACTACCTGACTGACTGCTTGACTGACTAACTGACTGGACAGGACTGACCGACTGACTGACTGACAGACTGACTGAATAAGGATGACTGACAGACTGACTGAATAAGGCTGACTGACTGACTGACTGACAGACTGACTGAATAAGGCTGACCGACTGACTGACTGCCTGACTGACTGACTGACTGAATGACTGACTGACTGACTGACCGAGACTGACTGACTGACTGACTGAGACTGGACTGGACTGACTGACTGACTGACTGACTGAGACTGACTGACTGCTTTAGTGACTAACTGACTGCACAGGACTGACCGACTGACTGACTGACTGACTGCCTGACTGACTGACTGACTGAATGACTGACTGACTGAGACTAAATGACTGACTGCTTGACTGACTGGCTGAAGGACTAACTGACTGACCTGACTGACTGACTGAGACTGAATGACTGAGTGCTTGACTGATTGACTGTCAGACTGACTGACTTCGCAAAAGGGAAAAATAAAAATAAAAGAATTATAAAATTAGAAAAAAATATTTGCATTTAAGATTTCCTTTCCGGCTGGGATTTGAACCCAGGGCGACACTCATGGAAGCCCAACGCTCTCGCCAATATACTATCGGATCTCTGTTGATCGGTGTCTTAATTATAATAAAAACAAAAAATGCACCTTAGTAATTATTGATCTAAAATCTTTGAAATCTAAAGGTCGAATGATTAAACTGACTCAGAATTTTCTTCCGTACATAAATAATCCATATTTGCAAAAGAAAGAAATTGAAAAAAAAAAGAATCTTCAAATTAGAAGAGAAATATATACATGGAAGATTTTCGTTCCGGCCGGGACTCGAACCCAGTACCACGCGTTTGGAACCCAACGGTCTAGCCATTAGGCTATCGGAGCTCTGTCGATGGAAGTCTTAAATATAATAAAAACAAAAAATGCACCTTGGTAATTATTGATTCAAACACTTTGAAATTTACAGGTCGAATAATTAAACTGACTCAGAATTTTTCTCCCTACATAAATAATCAATATTTGCAAAAGAGAAAAATTAAAAAAAAAAAGAAGAAGAAATTTCAAATTAGAAACTAAAAGTATACATTGAAGATTTTCGTTCAGGCTGGGACTCGAACATAGGGCCACTCGCTTGGAAGCCTAACACTCTAGCCATTAGTCTATGGGAGCTCTGTCGGTGGGAGTTTTAAATATAATAAAAACAAAAAATGCACCTTGGTAATTGTTTATTTAAACATTTTGAAATCTTTGTGTCGAAAAATTAAACTGACTCAGAATTTTCTTCCCTACATAAATAATCAATAATTGCAAAGGAAAGAAATTGAAAAAAAAAAGAATTTTCAAATTAGAAAAGAAATATATACATTGAAGATATTCGCTCCGGCTGGGACTCGAACCCAGGCCACTCGCTTGGAAGACCAGCGGTCTAGCCATTAGGCTATCGGAGTTCTGTCGAGCGGAGTCTTACTGCCTGACTGATACTGCCTGACTGACAGACTGACTCACTGACTGACTGACTGACTCACTGACTGACCGAGACTGACTGACTAACTGCCTGACTGACTGAGACTGGACTGACTGACTGACTGACTGACTGACTGACTAACTGACTGACTGAGACTGACTGACTGACTGCTTGACTCTCTGACTGGCTATTTCACTGACTGACTGAATGACTAAATGACTGACTGACACTGACTGACTGACTGCTTGACTACCTGACTGACTGCTTGACTGACTAACTGACTTTACAGGACTGACCGACTGACAGACTGACTGAATAAGGATGACTGACAGACTGACTGAATAAGGCTGACTGACTGACTGACTGAGAGACTGACTGAATAAGGCTGACCGACTGACTGACTGCCTGACTGACTGACTGACTGAATGACTGACTGACTGACTGACCGAGACTGACTGACTGACTGACTGAGACTGGACTGGACTGACTGACTGACTGACTGACTGACTGACTGACTGACTGAGACTGACTGACTGCTTTAGTGACTAACTGACTGCACAGGACTGACCGACTGACTGACTGACTGACTGCCTGACTGACTGACTGACTGAATGACTGACTGACTGAGACTAAATGACTGACTGCTTGACTGACTGGCTGAAGGACTAACTGACTGACTGAGTGACTGACTGACTGGACTGACTGACTGAGACTGAATGACTGAGTGCTTGACTGATTGACTGTCAGACTGACTGACTGACTTCGCAAAAGGGAAAAATAAAAATAAAAGAATTATAAAATTAGAAAAAAATATTTGCATTTAAGATTTCCTTTCCGGCTGGGATTTGAACCCAGGGCGACACTCATGGAAGCCCAACGCTCTCGCAAATATACTATCGGATCTCTGTTGATCGGTGTCTTAATTATAATAAAAACAAAAAATGCACCTTAGTAATTATTGATCTAAAATCTTTGAAATCTAAAGGTCGAATGATTAAACTGACTCAGAATTTTCTTCCGTACATAAATAATCCATATTTGCAAAAGAAAGAAATTGAAAAAAAAAAAGAATCTTCAAATTAGAAGAGAAATATATACATGGAAGATTTTCGTTCCGGCCGGGACTCGAACCCAGTACCACGCGCTTGGAACCCAACGGTCTAACCATTAGGCTATCGGAGCTCTGTCGATGGAAGTCTTAAATATAATAAAAACAAAAAATGCACCTTGGTAATTATTGATTCAAACACTTTGAAATTTACAGGTCGAATAATTAAACTGACTCAGAATTTTTCTCCCTACATAAATAATCAATATTCGCAAAAGAGAAAAATTAAAAAAAAAAGAAGAAGAAATTTCAAATTAGAAACTAAAAGTATACATTGAAGATTTTCGTTCAGGCTGGGACTCGAACCCAGGGCCACTCGCTTGGAAGCCTAACACTCTAGCCATTAGTCTATGGGAGCTCTGTCGGTGGGAGTTTTAAATATAATAAAAACAAAAAATGCACCTTGGTAATTGTTTATTTAAACACTTTGAAATCTTCGTGTCGAAAAATTAAACTGACTCAGAATTTTCTTCCCTACATAAATAATCAATAATTGCAAAGGAAAGAAATTGAAAAAAAAAGAATTTTCAAATTAGAAAAGAAATATATACATTGAAGATATTCGCTCCGGCTGGGTCTCGAACCCAGGCCACTCGCTTGGAAGACCAGCGGTCTAGCCATTAGGCTATCGGAGTTCTGTCGAGCGGAGTCTTACTGCCTGACTGATACTGCCTGACTGACAGACTGACTCACTGACTGACTGATACTGACTGACTGACTCACTGACTGACCGAGACTGACTGACTAACTGCCCGACTGACTGAGACTGGACTGACTGACTGACTGACTGACTAACTGACTGACTGACTGACTGACTCTGACTGACTGACTGCTTGATTACCTGACTGACTGCTTGACTGACTAACTGACTGGACAGGACTGACCGACTGACTGACTGACAGACTGACTGAATAAGGATGACTGACAGACTGACTGAATAAGGCTGACTGACTGACTGACTGACAGACTGACTGAATAAGGCTGACCGACTGACTGACTGCCTGACTGACTGACTGACTGAATGACTGACTGACTGACTGACCGATACTGACTGACTGACTGACTGAGACTGGACTGGACTGACTGACTGACTGACTGACTGAGACTGACTGACTGCTTTAGTGACTAACTGACTGCACAGGACTGACCGACTGACTGACTGACTGACTGCCTGACTGACTGACTGACTGAATGACTGACTGACTGAGACTAAATGACTGACTGCTTGACTGGCTGGCTGAAGGACTAACTGACTGACTGAGTGACTGACTGACTGGACTGACTGACTGAGACTGAATGACTGAGTGCTTGACTGATTGACTGTCAGACTGACTGACTGACTTCGCAAAAGGGAAAAATAAAAAAAAAAGAATTATAAAATTAGAAAAAAATATTTGCATTTAAGATTTCCTTTCCGGCTGGGATTTGAACCCAGGGCGACTCTCATGGAAGCCCAACGCTCTCGCCAATATACTATCGGATCTCTGTTGATCGGTGTCTTAATTATAATAAGAACAAAAAATGCACCTTAGTAATTATTGATCTAAAATCTTTGAAATCTAAAGGTCGAATGATTAAACTGACTCAGAATTTTCTTCCGTACATAAATAATCCATATTTGCAAAAGAAAGAAATTGAAAAAAAAAAGAATTTTCAAATTAGAAGAGAAATATATACATGGAAGATTTTCGTTCCGGCCGGGACTCGAACCCAGTACCACGCGCTTGGAACCCAACGGTCTAGCCATTAGGCTATCGGAGCTCTGTCGATTGAAGTCTTAAATATAATAAAAACAAAAAATGCACCTTGGTAATTATTGATTCAAACATTTTGAAATTTACAGGTCGAATAATTAAACTGACTCAGAATTTTTCTCCCTACATAAATAATCAATATTCGCAAAAGAGAAAAATTAAAAAAAAAAGAAGAAGAAATTTCAAATTAGAAACTAAATGTATACATTGAAGATTTTCGTTCAGGCTGGGACTCGAACCCAGGGCCACTCGCTTGGAAGCCTAACACTCTAGCCATTAGTCTATGGGAGCTCTGTCGGTGGGAGTTTTAAATATAATAAAAACAAAAAATGCACCTTGGTAATTGTTTATTTAAACACTTTGAAATCTTCGTGTCGAAAAATTAAACTGACTCAGAATTTTCTTCCCTACATAAATAATCAATAATTGCAAAGGAAAGAAATTGAAAAAAAAAAGAATTTTCAAATTAGAAAAGAAATATATACATTGAAGATATTCGCTCCGGCTGGGACTCAAACCCAGGCCACTCGCTTGGAAGACCAGCGGTCTAGCCATTAGGCTATCGGAGTTCTGTCGAGCGGAGTCTTACTGCCTGACTGATACTGCCTGACTGACAGACTGACTCACTGACTGACTGATACTGACTGACTGACTCACTGACTGACCGAGACTGACTGACTAACTGCCTGACTGACTGAGACTGGACTGACTGACTGACTGACTGACTGACTGACTAACTGACTGACTGACTCACTGACTGACCGAGACTGACTGACTAACTGCCTGACTGACTGACTGACTGACTGACTGACTAACTGACTGACTGAGACTGACTGACTGACTGGACAGGACTGAAAGACTGACTGAATAAGGATGACTGACAGACTGACTGAATAAGGCTGACTGACTGACTGACTGACAGACTGACTGAATAAGGCTGACCGACTGACTGACTGCCTGACGGACTGACTGACTGAATGACTGACTGACTGACTGACCGAGACTGACTGACTGACTGACTGAGACTGGACTGGACTGACTGACTGACTGACTGACTGAGACTGACTGACTGACTGCTTGACTCTCTGACTGGCTATTTCACTGACTGACTGAATGACTAAATGACTGACTGACACTGACTGACTGACTGCTTGACTACCTGACTGACTGCTTGACTGACTAACTGACTGGACAGGACTGACCGACTGACTGACTGACAGACTGACTGAATAAGGATGACTGACAGACTGACTGAATAAGGCTGACTGACTGACTGACTGACAGACTGACTGAATAAGGCTGACCGACTGACTGACTGCCTGACTGACTGACTGACTGACCGAGACTGACTGACTGACTGACTGAGACTGGACTGGACTGACTGACTGACTGACTGACTGAGACTGACAGACTGCTTTAGTGACTAACTGACTGCACAGGACTGACCGACTGACTGACTGACTGACTGCCTGACTGACTGACTGACTGAATGACTGACTGACTGAGACTAAATGACTGACTGCTTGACTGACTGGCTGAAGGACTAACTGACTGACTGAGTGACTGACTGACTGGACTTACTGACTGAGACTGAATGACTGAGTGCTTGACTGATTGACTGTCAGACTGACTGACTGACTTCGCAAAAGGGAAAAATAAAAATAAAAGAATTATAAAATTAGAAAAAAATATTTGCATTTAAGATTTCCTTTCCGGCTGGGATTTGAACCCAGGGCGACACTCATGGAAGCCCAACGCTCTCGCCAATATACTATCGGATCTCTGTTGATCGGTGTCTTAATTATAATAAAAACAAAAAATGCACCTTAGTAATTATTGATCTAAAATCTTTGAAATCTAAAGGTCGAATGATTAAACTGACTCAGAATTTTCTTCCGTACATAAATAATCCATATTTGCAAAAGAAAGAAATTGAAAAAAAAAAGAATCTTCAAATTAGAAGAGAAATATATACATGGAAGATTTTCGTTCCGGCCGGGACTCGAACCCAGTACCACGCGCTTGGAACCCAACGGTCTAGCCATTAGGCTATCGGAGCTCTGTCGGTGGAAGTCTTAAATATAATAAAAACAAAAAATGCACCTTGGTAATTATTGATTCAAACACTTTGAAATTTACAGGTCGAATAATTAAACTGACTCAGAATTTTTCTCCCTACATAAATAATCAATATTCGCAAAAGAGAAAAATTAAAAAAAAAAGAAGAAGAAATTTCAAATTAGAAACTAAAAGTATACATTGAAGATTTTCGTTCAGGCTGGGACTCGAACCCAGGGCCACTCGCTTGGAAGCCTAACACTCTAGCCATTAGTCTATGGGAGCTCTGTCGGTGGGTGTTTTAAATATAATATAAACAAAAAATGCACCTTGGTAATTGTTTATTTAAACACTTTGAAATCTTCGTGTCGAAAAATTAAACTGACTCAGAATTTTCTTCCCTACATAAATAATCAATAATTGCAAAGGAAAGAAATTGAAAAAAAAAAGAATTTTCAAATTAGAAAAGAAATATATACACTGAAGATATTCGCTCCGGCTGGGACTCGAACCCAGGCCACTCGCTTGGAAGACCAGCGGTCTAGCCATTAGGCTATCGGAGTTCTGTCGAGCGGAGTCTTACTGCCTGACTGACAGACTGACTCACTGACTGACTGATACTGACTGACTGACTCACTGACTGACCGAGACTGACTGACTAACTGCCTGACTGACTGAGACTGGACTGACTGACTGACTGACTGACTGACTGACTAACTGACTGACTGAGACTGACTGACTGACTGCTTGACTCTCTGACTGGCTATTTCACTGACTGACTGAATGACTAAATGACTGACTGACACTGACTGACTGACTGCTTGACTACCTGACTGACTGCTTGACTGACTAACTGACTGGACAGGACTGACCGACTGACTGACTGACAGACTGACTGAATAAGGATGACTGACAGATTGACTGAATAAGGCTGACTGACTGACTGAGAGACTGACTGAATAAGGCTGACCGACTGACTGACTGCCTGACTGACTGACTGACTGAATGACTGACTGACTGACTGACCGAGACTGACTGACTGACTGACTGAGACTGGACTGGACTGACTGACTGACTGACTGACTGAGACTGACTGACTGCTTTAGTGACTAACTGACTGCACAGGACTGACCGACTGACTGACTGACTGACTGAATGACTGACTGACTGAGACTAAATGACTGACTGCTTGACTGACTGGCTGAAGGACTAACTGACTGACTGAGTGACTGACTGACTGGACTGACTGACTGAGACTGAATGACTGAGTGCTTGACTGATTGACTCTCAGACTGACTGACTGACTTCGCAAAAGGGAAAAATAAAAAAAAAAAAAGAATTATAAAATTAGAAAAAAATATTTGCATTTAAGATTTCCTTTCCGGCCGGGACTCGAACCCAGTACCACGCGCTAGGAACCCAACGGTCTAGCCATTAGGCTATCGGAGCTCTGTCGATGGAAGTCTTAAATATAATAAAAACAAAAAATGCACCTTGGTAATTATTGATTCAAACACTTTGAAATTTACAGGTCGAATAATTAAACTGACTCAGAATTTTTCTCCCTACATAAATAATCAATATTCGCAAAAGAGAAAAATTAAAAAAAAAAGAAGAAGAAATTTCAAATTAGAAACTAAAAGTATACATTGAAGATTTTCGTTCAGGCTGTTACTCGAACCCAGGGCCACTCGCTTGGAAGACCAGCGGTCTAGCCATTAGGCTATCGGAGTTCTGTCGAGCGGAGTCTTACTGCCTGACTGATACTGCCTGACTGACAGACTGACTCACTGACTGACTGATACTGACTGACTGACTCACTGACTGACCGAGACTGACTGACTAACTGCCTGACTGACTGAGACTAGACTGACTGACTGACTGACTGACTGACTGACTAACTGACTGACTGAGACTGACTGACTGACTGCTTGACTCTCTGACTGGCTATTTCACTGACTGACTGAATGACTAAATGACTGACTGACACTGACTGACTGACTGCTTGACTACCTGACTGACTGCTTGACTGACTAACTGACTGGACAGGACTGACCGACTGACTGACTGACAGACTGACTGAATAAGGATGACTGACAGACTGACTGAATAAGGCTGACTGACTGACTGACTGACAGACTGACTGAATAAGGCTGACCGACTGACTGACTGCCTGACTGACTGAATGACTGACTGAGACTGGACTGGACTGACTGACTGACTGACTGACTGACTGCTTTAGTGACTAACTGACTGCACAGGACTGACCGACTGACTGACTGACTGACTGCATGACTGACTGACTGACTGAATGACTGACTGACTGAGACTAAATGACTGATTGCTTGACTGACTGGCTGAAGGACTAACTGACTGACTGAGTGACTGACTGACTGGACTGACTGACTGAGACTGAATGACTGAGTGCTTGACTGATTGACTGTCAGACTGACTGACTGACTTCGCAAAAGGGAAAAATAAAAATAAAAGAATTATAAAATTAGAAAAAAATATTTGCATTTAAGATTTCCTTTCCGGCTGGGATTTGAACCCAGGGCGACACTCATGGAAGCCCAACGCTCTCGCCAATATACTATCGGATCTCTGTTGATCGGTGTCTTAATTATAATAAAAACAAAAAATGCACCTTAGTAATTATTGATCTAAAATCTTTGAAATCTAAAGGTCGAATGATTAAACTGACTCAGAATTTTCTTCCGTACATAAATAATCCATATTTGCAAAAGAAAGAAATTGAAAAAAAAAAGAATCTTCAAATTAGTAGAGAAATATATACATGGAAGATTTTCGTTCCGGCCGGGACTCGAACCCAGTACCACGCGCTTGGAACCCAACGGTCTAGCCATTAGGCTATCGGAGCTCTGTCGATGGAAGTCTTAAATATAATAAAAACAAAAAATGCACCTTGGTAATTATTGATTCAAACACTTTGAAATTTACAGGTCGAATAATTAAACTGACTCAGAATTTTTCTCCCTACATAAATAATCAATATTCGCAAAAGAGAAAAATTAAAAAAAAAAGAAGAAGAAATTTCAAATTAGAAACTAAAAGTATACATTGAAGATTTTCGTTCAGGCTTCGACTCGAACCCAGGGCCACTCGCTTGGAAGCCTAACACTCTAGCCATTAGTCTATGGGAGCTCTGTCGGTGGGTGTTTTAAATATAATATAAACAAAAAATGCACCTTGGTAATTGTTTATTTAAACACTTTGAAATCTTCGTGTCGAAAAATTAAACTGACTCAGAATTTTCTTCCCTACATAAATAATCAATAATTGCAAAGGAAAGAAATTGAAAAAAAAAAGAATTTTCAAATTAGAAAAGAAATATATACACTGAAGATATTCGCTCCGGCTGGGACTCGAACCCAGGCCACTCGCTTGGAAGACCAGCGGTCTAGCCATTAGGCTATCGGAGTTCTGTCGAGCGGAGTCTTACTGCCTGACTGACAGACTGACTCACTGACTGACTGATACTGACTGACTGACTCACTGACTGACCGAGACTGACTGACTAACTGCCTGACTGACTGAGACTGGACTGACTGACTGACTGACTGACTGACTGACTGACAGAGACTGACTGACTGACTGCTTGACTACCTGACTGACTGCTTGACTGACTAACTGACTGGACAGGACTGACCGACTGACTGACTGACAGACTGACTGAATAAGGATGACTGACAGATTGACTGAATAAGGCTGACTGACTGACTGACAGACTGACTGAATAAGGCTGACCGACTGACTGACTGCCTGACTGACTGACTGACTGAATGACTGACTGACTGACTGACCGAGACTGACTGACTGACTGACTGAGACTGGACTGGACTGACTGACTGACTGACTGACTGAGACTGACTGACTGCTTTAGTGACTAACTGACTGCACAGGACTGACCGACTGACTGACTGACTGACTGAATGACTGACTGACTGAGACTAAATGACTGACTGCTTGACTGACTGGCTGAAGGACTAACTGACTGACTGAGTGACTGACTGACTGGACTGACTGACTGAGACTGAATGACTGAGTGCTTGACTGATTGACTCTCAGACTGACTGACTGACTTCGCAAAAGGGAAAAATAAAAAAAAAAAGAATTATAAAATTAGAAAAAAATATTTGCATTTAAGATTTCCTTTCCGGCCGGGACTCGAACCCAGTACCACGCGCTAGGAACCCAACGGTCTAGCCATTAGGCTATCGGAGCTCTGTCGATGGAAGTCTTAAATATAATAAAAACAAAAAATGCACCTTGGTAATTATTGATTCAAACACTTTGAAATTTACAGGTCGAATAATTAAACTGACTCAGAATTTTTCTCCCTACATAAATAATCAATATTCGCAAAAGAGAAAAATTAAAAAAAAAAAGAAGAAGAAATTTCAAATTAG
This sequence comes from Uloborus diversus, assembly GCF_026930045.1. Lineage (NCBI taxonomy): Eukaryota > Metazoa > Arthropoda > Arachnida > Araneae > Uloboridae > Uloborus > Uloborus diversus. Next base: position 340,037 of record NW_026558406.1, read on the forward strand.
AAACTAAAAGTATACATTGAAGATTTTCGTTCAGGCTGTTACTCGAACCCAGGGCCACTCGATTGGAAGACCAGCGGTCTAGCCATTAGGCTATCGGAGTTCTGTCGAGCGGAGTCTTACTGCCTGACTGATACTGCCTGACTGACAGACTGACTCACTGACTGACTGATACTGACTGACTGACTCACTGACTGACCGAGACTGACTGACTAACTGCCTGACTGACTGAGACTAGACTGACTGACTGACTGACTGACTGACTGACTAACTGACTGACTGAGACTGACTGACTGACTGCTTGACTCTCTGACTGGCTATTTCACTGACTGACTGAATGACTAAATGACTGACTGACACTGACTGACTGACTGCTTGACTACCTGACTGACTGCTTGACTGACTAACTGACTGGACAGGACTGACCGACTGACTGACTGACAGACTGACTGAATAAGGATGACTGACAGACTGACTGAATAAGGCTGACTGACTGACTGACTGACAGACTGACTGAATAAGGCTGACCGACTGACTGACTGCCTGACTGACTGAATGACTGACTGACTGACTGACCGAGACTGACTGACTGACTGACTGAGACTGGACTGGACTGACTGACTGACTGACTGACTGACTGCTTTAGTGACTAACTGACTGCACAGGACTGACCGACTGACTGACTGACTGACTGCATGACTGACTGACTGACTGAATGACTGACTGACTGAGACTAAATGACTGAGTGCTTGACTGACTGGCTGAAGGACTAACTGACTGACTGAGACTGATTGACTGACTGCCTAACTGACTGAGTGACTGACTGACTGGACTGACTGACTGAGACTGAATGACTGAGTGCTTGACTGATTGACTGTCGGACTGACTGACTGACTTCGCAAAAGGGACAAATAAAAAAAAGAATTATCAAATTAGAAAAAAATATTTGCATTTAAGATTTCCTTTCCGGCTGGGATTTGAACCCAGGGCGACACTCATGGAAGCCCAACGCTCTCGCCAATATACTATCGGATCTCTGTTGATCGGTGTCTTAATTATAATAAAAACAAAAAATGCACCTTAGTAATTATTGATCTAAAATCTTTGAAATCTAAAGGTCGAATGATTAAACTGACTCAGAATTTTCTTCCGTACATAAATAATCCATATTTGCAAAAGAAAGAAATTGAAAAAAAAAAGAATCTTCAAATTAGTAGAGAAATATATACATGGAAGATTTTCGTTCCGGCCGGGACTCGAACCCAGTACCACGCGCTTGGAACCCAACGGTCTAGCCATTAGGCTATCGGAGCTCTGTCGATGGAAGTCTTAAATATAATAAAAACAAAAAATGCACCTTGGTAATTATTGATTCAAACACTTTGAAATTTACAGGTCGAATAATTAAACTGACTCAGAATTTTTCTCCCTACATAAATAATCAATATTCGCAAAAGAGAAAAATTAAAAAAAAAGAAGAAGAAATTTCAAATTAGAAACTAAAAGTATACATTGAAGATTTTCGTTCAGGCTGGGACTCGAACCCAGGGCCACTCGCTTGGAAGCCTAACACTCTAGCCAGTAGTCTATGGGAGCTCTGTCGGTCTGAGTTTTAAATATAATAAAAACAAAAAATGCACCTTGGTAATTGTTTATTTAAACACTTTGAAATCTTCGTGTCGAAAAATTAAACTGACTCAGAATTTTCTTCCCTACATAAATAATCAATAATTGCAAAGGAAAGAAATTGAAAAAAAAAAAAGAATTTTCAAATTAGAAAAGAAATATATACATTGAAGATATTCGCTCCGGCTGGGACTCGAACCCAGGCCACTCGCTTGGAAGACCAGCGGTCTAGCCATTAGGCTATCGGAGTTCTGTCGAGCGGAGTCTTACTGCCTGACTGACAGACTGACTCACTGACTGACTGATACTGACTGACTGACTCACTGACTGACCGAGACTGACTGACTCACTGACTGACCGAGACTGACTGACTAACTGCCTGACTGACTGAGACTGGACTGACTGACTGACTGACTGACTGACTGACTAACTGACTGACTGAGACTGACTGACTGACTGCTTTACTCTCTGACTGGCTATTTCACTGACTGACTGAATGACTAAATGACTGACTGACACTGACTGACTGACTGCTTGACTACCTGACTGACTGCTTGACTGACTAACTGACTGGACAGGACTGACCGACTGACTGACTGACAGACTGACTGAATAAGGATGACTGACAGACTGACTGAATAAGGCTGACTGACTGACTGACTGACAGACTTCGCAAAAGGGAAAAATAAAAATAAAAGAATTATAAAATTAGAAAAAAATAAATGCATTTAAGATTTCCTTTCCGGCTGGGATTTGAACCCAGGGCGACACTCATGGAAGCCCAACGCTCTCGCCAATATACTATCGGATCTCTGTTGATCGGTGTCTTAATTATAATAAAAACAAAAAATGCACCTTAGTAATTATTGATCTAAAATCTTTGAAATCTAAAGGTCGAATGATTAAACTGACTCAGAATTTTCTTCCGTACATAAATAATCCATATTTGCAAAAGAAAGAAATTGAAAAAAAAAAAGAATCTTCAAATTAGAAGAGAAATATATACATGGAAGATTTTCGTTCCGGCCGGGACTCGAACCCAGTACCACGCGCTTGGAACTCAACGGTCTAGCCAATAGGCTATCGGAGCTCTGTCGGTGGAAGTCTTAAATATAATAAAAACAAAAAATGCACCTTGGTAATTATTGATTCAAACACTTTGAAATTTACAGGTCGAATAATTAAACTGACTCAGAATTTTTCTCCCTACATAAATAATCAATATTCGCAAAAGAGAAAAATTAAAAAAAAAAGAAGAAGAAATTTCAAATTAGAAACTAAAAGTATACATTGAGGATTTTCGTTCAGGCTGGGACTCGAACCCAGGGCCACTCGCTTGGAAGCCTAACACTCTAGCCATTAGTCTGTGGGAGCTCTGTCGGTGGGAGTTTTAAATATAATAAAAACAAAAAATGCACCTTGGTAATTGTTTATTTAAACACTTTGAAATCTTCGTGTCGAAAAATTAAACTGACTCAGAATTTTCTTCCCTACATAAATAATCAATAATTGCAAAGGAAAGAAATTGAAAAAAAAAAAAGAATTTTCAAATTAGAAAAGAAATATATACATTGAAGATATTCGCTCCGGCTGGGACTCGAACCCAGGCCACTCGCTTGGAAGACCAGCGGTCTAGCCATTAGGCTATCGGAGTTCTGTCGAGCGGAGTCTTACTGCCTGACTGATACTGCCTGACTGACAGACTGACTCACTGACTGACTGATACTGACTGACTGACTCACTGACTGACCGAGACTGACTGACTAACTGCCTGACTGACTGAGACTGGACTGACTGACTGACTGACTGACTAACTGACTGACTGAGACTGACTGACTGACTGCTTGACTCTCTGACTGGCTATTTCACTGACTGACTGAATGACTAAATGACTGACTGACACTGACTGACTGACTGCTTGACTACCTGACTGACTGCTTGACTGACTAACTGACTGGACAGGACTGACCGACTGACTGACTGACAGACTGACTGAATAAGGCTGACTGACTGACTGACTGACAGACTGACTGAATAAGGCTGACCGACTGACTGACTGCCTGACTGACTGACTGACTGAATGACTGACTGACTGACTGACCGAGACTGACTGACTGACTGACTGAGACTGGACTGGACTGACTGACTGACTGACTGACTGAGACTGACTGACTGCTTTAGTGACTAACTGACTGCACAGGACTGACCGACTGACTGACTGACTGACTGCCTGACTGACTGACTGACTGAATGACTGACTGACTGAGACTAAATGACTGACTGCTTGACTGACTGGCTGAAGGACTAACTGACTGACTGAGTGACTAACTGACTGACTGGACTGACTGACTGAGACTGAATGACTGAGTGCTTGACTGATTGACTGTCAGACTGACTGACTGACTTCGCAAAAGGGAAAAATAAAAAAAAAAGAATTATAAAAAAATATTTGCATTTAAGATTTCCTTTCCGGCCGGGACTCGAACCCAGTACCACGCGCTAGGAACCCAACGGTCTAGCCATTAGGCTATCGGAGCTCTGTCGATGGAAGTCTTAAATATAATAAAAACAAAAAATGCACCTTGGTAATTATTGATTCAAACACTTTGAAATTTACAGGTCGAATAATTAAACTGACTCAGAATTTTTCTCCCTACATAAATAATCAATATTCGCAAAAGAGAAAAATTAAAAAAAAAAGAAGAAGAAATTTCAAATTAGAAACTAAAAGTATACATTGAAGATTTTCGTTCAGGCTGGGACTCGAACCCAGGGCCACTCGCTTGGAAGCCTAACACTCTAGCCATTAGTCTATGGGAGCTCTGTCGGTGGGAGTTTTAAATATAATAAAAACAAAAAATGCACCTTGGTAATTGTTTATTTAAACACTTTGAAATCTTCGTGTCGAAAAATTAAACTGACTCAGAATTTTCTTCCCTACATAAATAATCAATAATTGCAAAGGAAAGAAATTGAAAAAAAAAAGAATTTTCAAATTAGAAAAGAAATATATACATTGAAGATATTCGCTCCGGCTGGGACTCGAACCCAGGCCACTCGCTTGGAAGACCAGCGGTCTAGCCATTAGGCTATCGGAGTTCTTGCGAGCGGAGTCTTACTGCCTGACTGATACTGCCTGACTGACAGACTGACTCACTGACTGACTGATACTGACTGACTGACTCACTGACTGACCGAGACTGACTGACTAACTGCCTGACTGACTGAGACTGGACTGACTGACTGACTGACCGACTGACTGACTAACTGACTGACTGAGACTGACTGACTGACTGCTTGACTCTCTGACTGGCTATTTCACTGACTGACTGAATGACTAAATGACTGACTGACACTGACTGACTGACTGCTTGACTACCTGACTGACTGCTTGACTGACTAACTGACTGGACAGGACTGACCGACTGACTGACTGACAGACTGACTGAATAAGGATGACTGACAGACTGACTGAATAAGGCTGACTGACTGACTGACTGACAGACTGACTGAATAAGGCTGACCGACTGACTGACTGCCTGACTGACTGACTGACTGAATGACTGACTGACCGAGACTGACTGACTGACTGACTGAGACTGGACTGGACTGACTGACTGAGACTGACTGACTGCTTTAGTGACTAACTGACTGCACAGGACTGACCGACTGACTGACTGACTGACTGCCTGACTGACTGACTGACTGAATGACTGACTGACTGAGACTAAATGACTGACTGCTTGACTGACTGGCTGAAGGACTAACTGACTGACTGAGTGACTGACTGACTGGACTGACTGACTGAGACGGAATGACTGAGTGCTTGACTGATTGACTGTCAGACTGACTGACTGACTTCGCAAAAGGGAAAAATAAAAAAAAAGAATTATAAAATTAGAAAAAAATATTTGCATTTAAGATTTCCTTTCCGGCTGGGATTTGAACCCAGGGCGACACTCATGGAAGCCCAACGCTCTCGCCAATATACTATCGGATCTCTGTTGATCGGTGTCTTAATTATAATAAAAACAAAAAATGCACCTTAGTAATTATTGATCTAAAATTTTTGAAATCTAAAGGTCGAATGATTAAACTGACTCAGAATTTTCTTCCGTACATAAATAATCCATATTTGCAAAAGAAAGAAATTGAAAAAAAAAAGAATCTTCAAATTAGAAGAGAAATATACACATGGATGATTTTCGTTCCGGCCGGGACTCGAACCCAGTACCACGCGCTTGGAACCCAACGGTCTAGCCATTAGGCTATCGGAGCTCTGTCGATGAAAGTCTTAAATATAATAAAAACAAAAAATGCACCTTGGTAATTATTGATTCAAACACTTTGAAATTTACAGGTCGAATAATTAAACTGACTCAGAATTTTTCTCCCTACATAAATAATCAATATTCGCAAAAGAGAAAAATTAAAAAAAAAAGAAGAAGAAATTTCAAATTAGAAACTAAAAGTATACATTGAAGATTTTCGTTCAGGCTGGGACTCGAACCCAGGGCCACTCGCTTGGAAGCCTAACACTCTAGCCATTAGTCTATGGGAGCTCTGTCGGTGGGAGTTTTAAATATAATAAAAACAAAAAATGCACCTTGGTAATTGTTTATTTAAACACTTTGAAATCTTCGTGTCGAAAAATTAAACTGGCTCAGAATTTTCTTCCCTACATAAATAATCAATAATTGCAAAAGAAAGAAATTGAAAAAAAAAAGAATTTTCAAATTAGAAAAGCAATATATACATTGAAGATATTCGCTCCGGCTGGGACTCGAACCCAGGCCACTCGCTTGGAAGACCAGCGGTCTAGCCATTAGGCTATCGGAGTTCTGTCGAGCGGAGTCTTACTGCCTGACTGATACTGCCTGACTGACAGACTGACTCACTGACTGACTGATACTGACTGACTGATACTGACTGACTGACTCACTGACTGACCGAGACTGACTGACTAACTGCCTGACTGACTGAGACTGGACTGACTGACTGACTGACTGACTGACTGACTAACTGACTGACTGAGACTGACTGACTGACTGCTTGACTCTCTGACTGGCTATTTCACTGACTGACTGAATGACTAAATGACTGACTGACACTGACTGACTGACTGCTTGACTACCTGACTGACTGCTTGACTGACTAACTGACTTTACATGACTGACCGACTGACTGACTGACAGACTGACTGAATAAGGATGACTGACAGACTGACTGAATAAGGCTGACTGACTGACTGAATGACTGACAGACTGACTGAATAAGGCTGACCGACTGACTGACTGCCTGACTGACTGACTGACTGACTGAATGACTGACTGACTGACTGACTGACTGACTGACTGAGACTGGACTGGACTGACTGACTGACTGACTGACTGAGACTGACTGACTGCTTTAGTGACTAACTGACTGCACAGGACTGACCGACTGACTGACTGACTGACTGCCTGACTGACTGACTGAATGACTGACTGACTGAGACTAAATGACTGACTGCTTGACTGACTGGCTGAAGGACTAACTGACTGACTGAGTGACTGACTGACTGGACTGACTGACTGAGACTGAATGACTGAGTGCTTGACTGATTGACTGTCAGACTGACTGACTGACTTCGCAAAAGGGAAAAATAAAAAAAAAGAATTATAAAATTAGAAAAAAATATTTGCATTTAAGATTTCCTTTCCGGCTGGGATTTGAACCCAGGGCGACACTCATGGAAGCCCAACGCTCTCGCCAATATACTATCGGATCTCTGTTGATCGGTGTCTTAATTATGATAAAAACAAAAAATGCACCTTAGTAATTATTGATCTAAAATCTTTGAAATCTAAATGTCGAATGATTAAACTGACTCAGAATTTTCTTCCGTACATAAATAATCCATATTTGCAAAAGAAAGAAATTGAAAAAAAAAGAATCTTCAAATTAGAAGAGAAATATATACATGGATGATTTTCGTTCCGGCCGGGACTCGAACCCAGTACCACGCGCTTGGAACCCAACGGTCTAGCCATTAGGCTATCGGAGCTCTGTCGATGGAAGTCTTAAATATAATAAAAACAAAAAATGCACCTTGGTAATTATTGATTCAAACACTTTGAAATTTACAGGTCGAATAATTAAACTGACTCAGAATTTTTCTCCCTACATAAATAATCAATATTCGCAAAAGAGAAAAATTAAAAAAAAAAGAAGAAGAAATTTCAAATTAGAAACTAAAAGTATACATTGAAGATTTTCGTTCAGGCTGGGACTCGAACCCAGGGCCACTCGCTTGGAAGCCTAACACTCTAGCCATTAGTCTATGGGAGCTCTGTCGGTGGGAGTTTTAAATATAATAAAAACAAAAAATGCACCTTGGTAATTGTTTATTTAAACACTTTGAAATCTTCGTGTCGAAAAATTAAACTGACTCAGAATTTTCTTCCCTACATAAATAATCAATAATTGCAAAGGAATGCAATTGAAAAAAAAAAGAATTTTCAAATTAGAAAAGAAATATATACATTGAAGGTATTCGCTCCGGCTGGGACTCGAACCCAGGCCACTCGCTTGGAAGACCAGCGGTCTAGCCATTAGGCTATCGGAGTTCTGTCGAGCGGAGTCTTACTGCCTGACTGATACTGCCTGACTGACAGACTGATACTGACTGACTGACTCACTGACTGACCGAGACTGACTGACTAACTGCCTGACTGACTGAGACTGGACTGACTGACTGACTGACTGACTGACTGACTAACTGACTGACTGAGACTGACTGACTGACTGCTTGACTCTCTGACTGGCTATTTCACTGACTGACTGAATGACTAAATGACTGACTGACACTGACTGACTGACTGCTTGACTACCTGACTGACTGCTTGACTGACTAACTGACTGGACAGGACTGACCGACTGACTGACTGACAGACTGACTGAATAAGGATGACCGACAGACTGACTGAATAAGGCTGACTGACTGACTGACTGACAGACTGACTGAATAAGGCTGACCGACTGACTGACTGCCTGACTGACTGACTGACTGAATGACTGACTGACTGACTGACCGAGACTGACTGACTGACTGACTGAGACTGAATGACTGAGTGCTTGACTGATTGACTGTCAGACTGACTGACTGACTTCGCAAAAGGGAAAAATAAAAAAAAAAGAATTATAAAATTAGAAAAAAATATTTGCATTTAAGATTTCCTTTCCGGCTGGGATTTGAACCCAGGGCGACACTCATGGAAGCCCAACGCTCTCGCCAATATACTATCGGATCTCTGTTGATCGGTGTCTTAATTATAATAAAAAAAAATGCACCTTAGTAATTATTGATCTAAAATTTTTGAAATCTAAAGGTCGAATGATTAAACTGACTCAGAATTTTCTTCCGTACATAAATAATCCATATTTGCAAAAGAAAGAAATTGAAAAAAAAAAGAATCTTCAAATTAGAAGAGAAATATATACATGGAAGATTTTCGTTCCGGCCGGGACTCGAACCCAGTACCACGCGCTTGGAACCCAACGGTCTAGCCATTAGGCTATCGGAGCTCTGTCGATGGAAGTCTTAAATATAATAAAAACAAAAAATGCACCTTGGTAATTATTGATTCAAACACTTTGAAATTTACAGGTCGAATAATTAAACTGACTCAGAATTTTTCTCCCTACATAAATAATCAATATTCGCAAAAGAGAAAAATTAAAAAAAAAGAAGAAGAAATTTCAAATTAGAAACTAAAAGTATACATTGAAGATTTTCGTTCAGGCTGGGATTCGAACCCAGGGCCACTCGCTTGGAAGCCTAACACTCTAGCCATTAGTCTATGGGAGCTCTGTCGGTGGGAGTTTTAAATATAATAAAAACAAAAAATGCACCTTGGTAATTGTTTATTTAAACACTTTGAAATCTTCGTGTCGAAAAATTAAACTGACTCAGAATTTTCTTCCCTACATAAATAATCAATAATTGCAAAGGAATGAAATTGAAAAAAAAAAGAATTTTCAAATTAGAAAAGAAATATATACATTGAAGGTATTCGCTCCGGCTGGGACTCGAACCCAGGCCACTCGCTTGGAAGACCAGCGGTCTAGCCATTAGGCTATCGGAGTTCTGTCGAGCGGAGTCTTACTGCCTGACTGATACTGCCTGACTGACAGACTGATACTGACTGACTGACTCACTGACTGACCGAGACTGACTGACTAACTGCCTGACTGACTGAGACTGGACTGACTGACTGACTGACTGACTAACTGACTGACTGAGACTGACTGACTGACTGCTTGACTCTCTGACTGGCTATTTCACTGACTGACTGAATGACTAAATGACTGACTGACACTGACTGACTGACTGCTTGACTACCTGACTGACTGCTTGACTGACTAACTGACTGGACAGGACTGACCGACTGACTGACTGACAGACTGACTGAATAAGGATGACCGACAGACTGACTGAATAAGGCTGACTGAATGACTGACTGACTGACTGACCGAGACTGACTGACTGACTGACTGAGACTGGACTGGACTGACTGACTGACTGACTGACTGAGACTGACTGACTGCTTTAGTGACTAACTGACTGCACAGGACTGACCGACTGACTGACTGACTGACTGCCTGACTGACTGACTGACTGAATGACTGACTGACTGAGACTAAATGACTGACTGCTTGACTGACTGGCTGAAGGACTAACTGACTGACTGAGTGACTGACTGACTGGACTGACTGACTGAGACTGAATGACTGAGTGCTTGACTGATTGACTGTCAGACTGACTGACTGACTTCGCAAAAGGGAAAAATAAAAAAAAAGAATTATAAAATTAGAAAAAAATATTTGCATTTAAGATTTCCTTTCCGGCCGGGACTCGAACCCAGTACCACGCGCTAGGAACCCAACGGTCTAGCCATTAGGCTATAGGAGCTCTGTCGATGGAAGTCTTAAATATAATAAAAACAAAAAATGCACCTTGGTAATTATTGATTCAAACACTTTGAAATTTACAGGTCGAATAATTAAACTGACTCAGAATTTTTCCCCCTACATAAATAATCAATATTCGCAAAAGAGAAAAATTAAAAAAAAAGAAGTAGAAATTTCAAATTAGAAACTAAAAGTATACATTGAAGATTTTCGTTCAGGCTGGGATTCGAAACCAGGGCCACTCGCTTGGAAGTCTAACACTCTAGCCATTAGTCTATGGGAGCTCTGTCGGTGGGAGTTTTAAATATAATAAAAACAAAAAATGCACCTTGGTAATTGTTTATTTAAACACTTTGAAATCTTCGTGTCGAAAAATTAAACTGACTCAGAATTTTCTTCCCTACATAAATAATCAATAATTGCAAAGGAAAGAAATTGAAAAAAAAAAGAATTTTCAAATTAGAAAAGAAATATATACATTGAAGATATTCGCTCCGGCTGGGACTCGAACCCAGGCCACTCGCTTGGAAGACCAGCGGTCTAGCCATTAGGCTATCGGAGTTCTGTCGAGCGGAGTCTTACTGCCTGACTGATACTGCCTGACTGACAGACTGATACTGACTGACTGACTCACTGACTGACCGAGACTGACTGACTAACTGCCTGACTGACTGAGACTGGACTGACTGACTGACTGACTGACTGACTGACTAACTGACTGACTGAGACTGACTGACTGACTGCTTGACTCTCTGACTGGCTATTTCACTGACTGACTGAATGACTAAATGACTGACTGACACTGACTGACTGACTGCTTGACTACCTGACTGACTACTTGACTGACTAACTGACTGGACAGGACTGACCGACTGACTGACTGACAGACTGACTGAATAAGGATGACTGACAGACTGACTGAATAAGGCTGACTGACTAACTGAATAAGGCTGACCGACTGACTGACTGCCTGACTGACTGACTGACTGAATGACTGACTGACTGACTGACCGAGACTGACTGACTGACTGACTGAGACTGGACTGGACTGACTGACTGACTGACTGACTGAGACTGACTGACTGCTTTAGTGACTAACTGACTGCACAGGACTGACCGACTGACTGACTGACTGACTGCCTGACTGACTGAATGACTGACTGACTGAGACTAAATGACTGACTGCTTGACTGACTGGCTGAAGGACTAACTGACTGACTGAGTGACTGACTGACTGGACTGACTGACTGAGACTGAATGACTGAGTGCTTGACTGATTGACTGTCAGACTGACTGAATAAGGATGACTGACAGACTGACTGAATAAGGCTGACTGACTAACTGAATAAGGCTGACCGACTGACTGACTGACTGACTGACTGACTGACTGACTGAATGACTGACTGACTGACTGACCGAGACTGACTGACTGACTGACTGAGACTGGACTGGACTGACTGACTGACTGACTGACTGAGACTGACTGACTGCTTTAGTGACTAACTGACTGCACAGGACTGACCGACTGACTGACTGACTGACTGCCTGACTGACTGAATGACTGACTGACTGAGACTAAATGACTGACTGCTTGACTGACTGGCTGAAGGACTAACTGACTGACTGAGTGACTGACTGACTGGACTGACTGACTGAGACTGAATGACTGAGTGCTTGACTGATTGACTGTCAGACTGACTGACTGACTTCGCAAAAGGGAAAAATAAAAAAAAAAGAATTATAAAATTAGAAAAAAATATTTGCATTTAAGATTTCCTTTCCGGCTGGGATTTGAACCCAGGGCGACACTCATGGAAGCCCAACGCTCTCGCCAATATACTATCGGATCTCTGTTGATCGGTGTCTTAATTATAATAAAAACAAAAAATGCACCTTAGTAATTATTGATCTAAAATTTTTGAAATCTAAAGGTCGAATGATTAAACTGACTCAGAATTTTCTTCCGTACATAAATAATCCATATTTGCAAAAGAAAGAAATTGAAAAAAAAAAGAATCTTCAAATTAGAAGAGAAATACATACTTGGAAGATTTTCGTTCCGGCCGGGACTCGAACCCAGTACCGCGCGCTTGGAACCCAACGGTCTAGCCATTAGGCTATCGGAGCTCGGTCGATGGAAGTCTTAAATATAATAAAAACAAAAAATGCACCTTGGTAATTATTGATTCAAACACTTTGAAATTTACAGGTCGAATAATTAAACTGACTCAGAATTTTTCTCCCTACATAAATAATCAATATTCGCAAAAGAGAAAAATTAAAAAAAAAAGAAGAAGAAATTTCAAATTAGAAACTAAAAGTATACATTGAAGATATTCGTTCAGGCTGGGACTCGAACCCAGGGCCACTCGCTTGGAAACCTAACACTCTAGCCTTAGTCTATGGGAGCTCTGTCGGTGGGAGTTTTAAATATAATAAAAACAAAAAATGCACCTTGGTAATTGTTTATTTAAACACTTTGAAATCTTCGTGTCGAAAAATTAAACTGACTCAGAATTTTCTTCCCTACATAAATAATCAATAATTGCAAAGGAAAGAAATTGAAAAAAAAAAGAATTTTCAAATTAGAAAAGAAATATATACATTGAAGATATTCGCTCCGGCTGGGACTCGAACCCAGGCCACTCGCTTGGACGACCAGCGGTCTAGCCATTAGGCTATCGGAGTTCTGTCGAGCGGAGACTTACTGCCTGACTGATACTGCCTGACTGACAGACTGACTCACTGACTGACTGACTCACTGACTGACCGAGACTGACTGACTAACTGCCTGACTGACTGAGACTGGACTGACTGACTGACTGACTGACTGACTGACTAACTGACTGACTGAGACTGACTGACTGACTGCTTGACTCTCTGACTGGCTATTTCACTGACTGACTGAATGACTAAATGACTGACTGACACTGACTGACTGACTGCTTGACTACCTGACTGACTGCTTGACTGACTAACTGACTGGACAGGACTGACCGACTGACTGACTGACAGACTGACTGAATAAGGATGACTGACAGACTGACTGAATAAGGCTGACTGACTGTCTGACTGACAGACTGACTGAATAAGGCTGACCGACTGACTGACTGCCTGACTGACTGACTGACTGAATGACTGACTGACTGACTGACCGAGACTGACTGACTGACTGACTGAGACTGGACTGGACTGACTGACTGACTGACTGACTGAGACTGACTGACTGCTTTAGTGACTAACTGACTGCACAGGACTGACCGACTGACCGACTGACTGACTGCCTGACTGACTGACTGACTGACTGACTGACTAACTGACTGACTGAGACTGACTGACTGACTGCTTGACTCTCTGACTGGCTATTTCACTGACTGACTGAATGACTAAATGACTGACTGACACTGACTGACTGACAGCTTGACTAAATGACTGACTGCTTGACTGACTAACTGACTGGACAGGACTGACCGACTGACTGACTGACAGACTGACTGACTGACTGACTGAGACTGGACTGGACTGACTGACTGACTGACTGACTGAGACTGACTGACTGCTTTAGTGACTAACTGACTGCACAGGACTGACCGACTGACTGACTGACTGCTTTAGTGACTAACTGACTGCACAGGACTGACCGACTGACTGACTGACTGCTTTAGTGACTAACTGACTGCACAGGACTGACCGACTGACTGACTGACTGACTGCCTGACTGACTGACTGACTGACTGCCTGACTGACTGACTGACTGACTGACTGAGACTGGACTGGACTGACTGACTGACTGACTGACTGAGACTGACTGACTGCTTTAGTGACTAACTGACTGCACAGGACTGACCGACTGACTGACTGACTGCTTTAGTGACTAACTGACTGCACAGGACTGACTGACTGACTGACTGCCTGACTGACTGACTGACTGAATGACTGACTGACTGAGACTAAATGACTGACTGCTTGACTGACTGGCTGAAGGACTAACTGACTGACTGAGTGACTGACTGACTGGACTGACTGACTGAGACTGAATGACTGAGTGCTTGACTGATTGACTGTCAGACTGACTGACTGACTTCGCAAAAGGGAAAAAAAAAAGAATTATAAAATTAGAAAAAAATATTTGCATTTAAGATTTCCTTTCCGGCCGGGACTCGAACCCAGTACCACGCGCTAGGAACCCAACGGTCTAGCCATTAGGCTATCGGAGCTCTGTCGATGGAAGTCTTAAATATAATAAAAACAAAAAATGCACCTTGGTAATTATTGATTCAAACACTTTGAAATTTACAGGTCGAATAATTAAACTGACTCAGAATTTTTCTCCCTACATAAATAATCAATATTCGCAAAAGAGAAAAATTAAAAAAAAAGAAGAAGAAATTTCAAATTAGAAACTAAAAGTATACATTGAAGATTTTCGTTCAGGCTGGGACTCGAACCCAGGGCCACTCGCTTGGAAGCCTAACACTCTAGCCATTAGTCTATGGGAGCTCTGTCGGTGGGAGTTTTAAATATAATAAAAACAAAAAATGCACCTTGGTAATTGTTTATTTAAACACTTTGAAATCTTCGTGTCGAAAAATTAAACTGACTCAGAATTTTCTTCCCTACATAAATAATCAATAATTGCAAAGGAAAGAAATTGAAAAAAAAAAGAATTTTCAAATTAGAAAAGAAATATATACATTGAAGATATCCGCTCCGGCTGGGACTCGAACCCAGGCCACTCGCTTGGAAGACCAGCGGTCTAGCCAATAGGCTATCGGAGTTCTGTCGAGCGGAGTCTTACTGCCTGACTGATACTGCCTGACTGACAGACTGACTCACTGACTGACTGATACTGACTGACTGACTCACTGACTGACTGAGACTGACTGACTAACTGCCTAACTGACTGAGACTGGACTGACTGACTGACTGACTGACTGACTGACTAACTGACTGACTGAGACTGACTGACTGACTGCTTGACTCTCTGACTGGCTATTTCACTGACTGACTGAAAGACTAAATGACTGACTGACACTGACTGACTGACTGCTTGACTACCTGACTGACTGCTTGACTGACTAACTGACTGGACAGGACTGACCGACTGACTGACTGACAGACTGACTGAATAAGGATGACTGACAGACTGACTGAATAAGGCTGACTGACTGACTGAATAAGGCTGACCGACTGACTGACTGCCTGACTGACTGACTGACTGAATGACTGACTGACTGACTGACTGACTGACTGAGACTGGACTGGACTGACTGACTGACTGACTGACTGAGACTGACTGACTGCTTTAGTGACTAACTGACTGCACAGGACTGACCGACTGACTGACTGACTGACTGCCTGACTGACTGACTGCCTGACTGACTGACTGACTGAATGACTGACTGACTGAGACTAAATGACTGACTGCTTGACTGACTGGCTGAAGGACTAACTGACTGACTGAGTGACTGACTGACTGGACTGACTGACTGAGACTGAATGACTGAGTGCTTGACTGATTGACTGTCAGACTGACTGACTGACTTCGCAAAAGGGAAAAATAAAAAAAAAAGAATTATAAAATTAGAAAAAAATATTTGCATTTAAGATTTCCTTTCCGGCCGGGACTCGAACCCAGTACCACGCGCTAGGAACCCAACGGTCTAGCCATTAGGCTATCGGAGCTCTGTCGATGGAAGTCTTAAATATAAAAAAAACAAAAAATGCACCTTGGTAATTGTTTATTTAAACACTTTGAAATCTTCGTGTCGAAAAATTAAACTGACTCAGAATTTTCTTCCCTACATAAATAATCAATAATTGCAAAGGAAAGAAATTGAAAAAAAAAAGAATTTTCAAATTAAAAAAGAAATATATACATTGAAGATATTCGCTCCGGCTGGGACTCGAACCCAGGCCACTCGCTTGGAAGACCAGCGGTCTAGCCATTAGGCTATCGGAGTTCTGGCGAGCGGAGTCTTACTGCCTGACTGATACTGCCTGACTGACAGACTGACTCACTGACTGACTGATACTGACTGACTGACTCACTGACTGACCGAGACTGACTGACTAACTCCCTGACTGACTGAGACTGGACTGACTGACTGACTGACTGACTGACTGACTGACTAACTGACTGACTGAGACTGACTGACTGACTGCTTGACTCTCTGACTGGCTATTTCACTGACTGACTGAATGACTAAATGACTGACTGAATGACTAAATGACTGACTGACACTGACTGACTGACTGCTTGACTGACTAACTGACTGGACAGGACTGACCGACTGACTGACTGACAGACTGACTGAATAAGGATGACTGACAGACTGACTGAATAAGGCTGACTGACTGACTGACCGACAGACTGACTGAATAAGGCTGACCGACTGACTGACTGCCTGACTGACTGACTGACTGACTGTTTGACTGACTGACTGACCGAGACTGACTGACTGACTGACTGAGACTGGACTGGACTGACTGACTGACTGACTGACTGAGACTGACTGACTGCTTTAGTGACTAACTGACTGCACAGGACTGACCGACTGACTGACTGACTGCCTGACTGACTGACTGACTGAATGACTGACTGACTGAGACTAAATGACTGACTGCTTGACTGACTGGCTGAAGGACTAACTGACTGACTGAGTGACTGACTGACTGGACTGACTGACTGAGACTGAATGACTGAGTGCTTGACTGATTGACTGTCAGACTGACTGACTGACTTCGCAAAAGGGAAAAATAAAAAAAAAAAATATAAAATTATAAAAAAATATTTGCATTTAAGATTTCCTTTCCGGCCGGGACTCGAACCCAGTACCACGCGCTAGGAACCCAACGGTCTAGCCATTAGGCTATCGGTGCTCTGTCGATGGAAGTCTTAAATATAATAAAAACAAAAAATGCACCTTGGTAATTATTGATTCAAACACTTTGAAATTTACAGGTCGAATAATTAAACTGACTCAGAATTTTTCTCCCTACATAAATAATCAATATTCGCAAAAGAGAAAAATTAAAAAAAAAAGAAGAAGAAATTTCAAATTAGAAACTAAAAGTATACATTGAAGATTTTCGTTCAGGCTGGGACTCGAACCCAGGGCCACTCGCTTGGAAGCCTAACACTCTAGCCATTAGTCTATGGGAGCTCTGTCGGTGGGAGTTTTAAATATAATAAAAACAAAAAATGCACCTTGGTAATTGTTTATTTAAACACTTTGAAATCTTCGTGTCGAAAAATTAAACTGACTCAGAATTTTCTTCCCTACATAAATAATCAATAATTGCAAAGGAAAGAAATTGAAAAAAAAAAGAATTTTCAAATTAGAAAAGAAATATATACATTGAAGATATTCGCTCCGGCTGGGACTCGAACCCAGGCCGAACGCTTGGAAGACCAGCGGTCTAGCCATTAGGTTATCGGAGTTCTGTCGAGCGGAGTCTTACTGCCTGACTGATACTGCCTGACTGACAGACTGACTCACTGACTGACTGATACTGACTGACTGACTCACTGACTGACCGAGACTGACTGACTAACTGCCTGACTGACTGAGACTGGACTGACTGACTGACTGACTGACTGACTGACTGACTAACTGACTGACTGAGACTGACTGACTGACTGCTTGACTCTCTGACTGGCTATTTCACTGACTGACTGAATGACTAAATGACTGACTGAATGACTAAATGACTGACTGACACTGACTGACTGACTGCTTGACTACCTGACTGACTGCTTGACTGACTAACTGACTGGACAGGACTGAATGACTGACTGACTGACAGACTGACTGAATAAGGATGACTGACAGACTGACTGAATAAGGCTGACTGACTGACTGACCGACAGACTGACTGAATAAGGCTGACCGACTGACTGACTGCCTGACTGACTGACTGACTGACTGTTTGACTGACTGACTGACCGAGACTGACTGACTGACTGACTGAGACTGGACTGGACTGACTGACTGACTGACTGACTGAGACTGACTGACTGCTTTAGTGACTAACTGACTGCACAGGACTGACCGACTGACTGACTGACTGCCTGACTGACTGACTGACTGAATGACTGACTGACTGAGACTAAATGACTGACTGCTTGACTGACTGGCTGAAGGACTAACTGACTGACTGAGTGACTGACTGACTGGACTGACTGACTGAGACTGAATGACTGAGTGCTTGACTGATTGACTGTCAGACTGACTGACTGACTTCGCAAAAGGGAAAAATAAAAGAAAAAAATTATAAAATTAGAAAAAAATATTTGCATTTAAGATTTCCTTTCCGGCCGGGACTCGAACCCAGTACCACGCGCTAGGAACCCGACGGTCTAGCCATTAGGCTATCGGTGCTCTGTCGATGGAAGTCTTAAATATAATAAAAACAAAAAATGCACCTTGGTAATTATTGATTCAAACACTTTGAAATTTACAGGTCGAATAATTAAACTGACTCAGAATTTTTCTCCCTACATAAATAATCAATATTCGCAAAAGAGAAAAATTAAAAAAAAAAAGAAGAAGAAATTTCAAATTAGAAACTAAAAGTATACATTGAAGATTTTCGTTCAGGCTGGGACTCGAACCCAGGGCCACTCGCTTGGAAGCCTAACACTCTAGCCATTAGTCTATGGGAGCTCTGTCGGTGGGAGTTTTAAATATAATAAAAACAAAAAATGCACCTTGGTAATTGTTTATTTAAACACTTTGAAATCTTCGTGTCGAAAAATTAAACTGACTCAGAATTTTCTTCCCTACATAAATAATCAATAATTGCAAAGGAAAGAAATTGAAAAAAAAAAGAATTTTCAAATTAGAAAAGAAATATATACATTGAAGATATTCGCTCCGGCTGGGACTCGAACCCAGGCCGAACGCTTGGAAGACCAGCGGTCTAGCCATTAGGCTATCGGAGTTCTGTCGAGCGGAGTCTTACTGCCTGACTGATACTGCCTGACTGACAGACTGACTCACTGACTGACTGATACTGACTGACTGACTCACTGACTGACCGAGACTGACTGACTAACTGCCTGACTGACTGAGACTGGACTGACTGACTGACTGACTGACTGACTGACTAACTGACTGACTGAGACTGACTGACTGACTGCTTGACTCTCTGACTGGCTATTTCACTGACTGACTGAATGACTAAATGACTGACTGACACTGACTGACTGACTGCTTGACTACCTGACTGACTGCTTGACTGACTAACTGACTGGACAGGACTGACCGACTGACTGATTGACAGACTGACTGAATAAGGATGACTGACAGACTGACTGAATAAGGCTGACTGACTGACTGACTGACAGACTGACTGAATAAGGCTGACCGACTGACTGACTGCCTGACTGACTGACTGACTGAATGACTGACTGACTGACTGACCGAGACTGACTGACTGACTGACTGAGACTGGACTGGACTGACTGACTGACTGACTGACTGCTTTAGTGACTAACTGACTGCACAGGACTGACCGACTGACTGACTGACTGACTGCCTGACTGACTGACTGACTGAATGACTGACTGACTGAGACTAAATGACTGACTGCTTGACTGACTGGCTGAAGGACTAAGTGACTGACTGAGTGACTGACTGACTGGACTGACTGACTGAGACTGAATGACTGAGTGCTTGACTGATTGACTGTCAGACTGACTGACTGACTTCGCAAAAGGGAAAAATAAAAAAAAAATAATTATAAAATTAGAAAAAAATATTTGCATTTAAGATTTCCTTTCCGGCTGGGATTTGAACCCAGGGCGACACTCATGGAAGCCCAACGCTCTCGCCAATATACTATCGGATCTCTGCTGATCGGTGTCTTAATTATAATAAAAACAAAAAATGCACCTTAGTAATTATTGATCTAAAATCTTTGAAATCTAAAGGTCGAATGATTAAACTGACTCAGAATTTTCTTCCGTACATAAATAATCCATATTTGCAAAAGGAAGAAATTGAAAAAAAAAAGAATCTTCAAATTAGAAGAGAAATATATACATGGAAGATTTTCATTCCGGCCGGGACTCGAACCCAGTACCACGCGCTTGGAACCCAACGGTCTAGCCATTAGGCTATCGGAGCTCTGTCGATGGAAGTCTTAAATATAATAAAAACAAAAAATGCACCTTGGTAATTATTGATTCAAACACTTTGAAATTTACAGGTCGAATAATTAAACTGACTCAGAATTTTCTCCCTACATAAATAATCAATATTCGCAAAAGAGAAAAATTAAAAAAAAAAGAAGAAGAAATTTCAAATTAGAAACTAAAAGTATACATTGAAGATTTCCGTTCAGGCTGGGACTCGAACCCAGGGCCACTCGCTTCGAAGCCTAACACTCTAGCCATTAGTCTATGGGAGCTCTGTCGGTGGGAGTTTTAAATATAATAAAAACAAAAAATGCACCTTGGTAATTGTTTATTTAAACACTTTGAAATCTTCGTGTCGAAAAATTAAACTGACTCAGAATTTTCTTCCCTACATAAATAATCAATAATTGCAAAGGAAAGAAATTGAAAAAAAAAAGAATTTTCAAATTAGAAAAGAAATATATACATTGAAGATATTCGCTCCGGCTGGGACTCGAACCCAGGCCACTCGCTTGGAAGACCAGCGGTCTAGCCATTAGGCTATCGGAGTTCTGTCGAGCGGAGTCTTACTGCCTGACTGATACTGCCTGACTGACAGACTGACTCACTGACTGACTGATACTGACTGACTGACTCACTGACTGACCGAGACTGACTGACTAACTGCCTGACTGACTGAGAATGGACTGACTGACTGACTGACTGACTAACTGACTGACTGAGACTGACTGACTGACTGCTTGACTCTCTGACTGGCTATTTCACTGACTGACTGAATGAATAAATGACTGACTGACACTGACTGACTGACTGCTTGACTACCTGACTGACTGCTTGACTGACTAACTGACTGGACAGGACTGACCGACTGACTGACTGACAGACTGACTGAATAAGGATGACTGACAGACTGACTGAATAAGGCTGACTGACTGACTGAATAAGGCTGACCGACTGACTGACTGCCTGACTGACTGACTGACTGAATGACTGACTGACTGACTGACCGAGACTGACTGACTGACTGACTGAGACTGGACTGGACTGACTGACTGACTGAGACTGGACTGGACTGACTGACTGACTGAGACTGACTGACTGCTTTAGTGACTAACTGACTGCACAGGACTGACCGACTGACTGACTGACTGACTGCCTGACTGACTGACTGAATGACTGACTGACTGAGACTAAATGACAGACTGCTTGACTGACTGGCTGAAGGACTGACTGACTGACTGAGTGACTGACTGACTGGACTGACTGACTGAGACTGAATGACTGAGTGCTTGACTGATTGACTGTCAGACTGACTGACTGACTTCGCAAAAGGGAAAAATAAAAAAAAAGAATTATTAAATTAGAAAAAAATATTTGCATTTAAGATTTCCTTTCCGGCCGGGACTCGAACCCAGTACCACGCGCTAGGAACCCAACGGTCTAGCCATTAGGCTATCGGAGCTCTGTCGATGGAAGTCTTAAATATAATAAAAACAAAAAATGCACCTTGGTAATTATTGATTCAAACACTTTGAAATTTACAGGTCGAATAATTAAACTGACTCAGAATTTTTCTCCCTACATAAATAATCAATATTCGCAAAAGAGAAAAATTAAAAAAAAAAGAAGAAGAAATTTCAAATTAGAAACTAAAAGTATACATTGAAGATTTCCGTTCAGGCTGGGACTCGAACCCAGGGCCACTCGCTTGGAAGCCTAACACTCTAGCCATTAGTCTATGGGAGCTCTGTCGGTGGGAGTTTTAAATATAATAAAAACAAAAAATGCACCTTGGTAATTGTTTATTTAAACACTTTGAAATCTTCGTGTCGAAAAATTAAACTGACTCAGAATTTTCTTCCCTACATAAATAATCAATAATTGCAAAGGAAAGAAATTGAAAAAAAAAAAGAATTTTCAAATTAGAAAAGAAATATATACATTGAAGATATTCGCTCCGGCTGGGACTCGAACCCAGGCCACTCGCTTGGAAGACCAGCGGTCTAGCCATTAGGCTATCGGAGTTCTGTCGAGCGGAGTCTTACTGCCTGACTGATACTGCCTGACTGACAGACTGACTCACTGACTGACTGATACTGACTGACCGAGACTGACTGACTAACTGCCTGACTGACTGAGAATGGACTGACTGACTGACTGACTGACTGACTGACTAACTGACTGACTGAGACTGACTGACTGACTGCTTGACTCTCTGACTGGCTATTTCACTGACTGAATGAATGAATAAATGACTGACTGACACTGACTGACTGACTGCTTGACTACCTGACTGACTGCTTGACTGACTAACTGACTGGACAGGACTGACCGACTGACTGACTGACAGACTGACTGAATAAGGATGACTGACAGACTGACTGAATAAGGCTGACTGACTGACTGAATAAGGCTGACCGACTGACTGACTGCCTGACTGACTGACTGACTGAATGACTGACTGACTGACTGACCGAGACTGACTGACTGACTGACTGAGACTGGACTGGACTGACTGACTGACTGACTGACTGACTGAGACTGACTGACTGCTTTAGTGACTAACTGACTGCACAGGACTGACCGACTGACTGACTGAGTGACTGACTGACTGAATGACTGACTGCTTGACTGACTGGCTGAAGGACTAACTGACTGACTGAGTGACTGACTGACTGGACTGACTGACTGAGACTGAATGACTGAGTGCTTGACTGATTGACTGTCAGACTGACTGACTGACTTCGCAAAAGGGAAAAATAAAAAAAAAGAATTATAAAATTAGAAAAAAATATTTGCATTTAAGATTTCCTTTCCGGCCGGGACTCGAACCCAGTACCACGCGCGAGGAACCCAACGGTCTAGCCATTAGGCTATCGGAGCTCTGTCGATGGAAGTCTTAAATATAATAAAAACAAAAAATGCACCTTGGTAATTATTGATTCAAACACTTTAAAATTTACAGGTCGAATAATTAAACTGACTCAGAATTTTTCTCCCTACATAAATAATCAATATTCGCAAAAGAGAAAAATTAGAAAAAAAGAAGAAGTAATTTCAAATTAGAAACTAAAAGTATACGTTGAAGATTTTCGTTCAGGCTGGGGCTCGAACCCAGGGCCACTCGCTTGGAAGCCTAACACTCTAGCCATTAGTCTATGGGAGCTCTGTCGGTGGGAGTTTTAAATATAATAAAAACAAAAAATGCACCTTGGTAATTGTTTATTTAAACACTTTGAAATCTTTGTGTCGAAAAATTAAACTGACTCAGAATTTTCTTCCCTACATAAATAATCAATAATTGCAAAGGAAAGAAATTGAAAAAAAAAAGAATTTTCAAATTAGAAAAGAAATATATACATTGAAGATATTCGCTCCGGCTGGGACTCGAACCCAGGCCAGTCGCTTGGAAGACCAGCGGTCTAGCCATTAGGCTATCGGAGTTCTGTCGAGCGGAGTCTTACTGCCTGACTGATACTGCCTGACTGACAGACTGACTCACTGACTGACTGATACTGACTGACCGAGACTGACTGACTAACTGCCTGACTGACTGAGAATGGACTGACTGACTGACTGACTGACTGACTGACTAACTGACTGACTGAGACTGACTGACTGACTGCTTGACTCTCTGACTGGCTATTTCACTGACTGAATGAATGAATAAATGACTGACTGACACTGACTGACTGACTGCTTGACTACCTGACTGACTGCTTGACTGACTAACTGACTGGACAGGACTGACAGACTGACTGACTGACAGACTGACTGAATAAGGATGACTGACAGACTGACTGAATAAGGCTGACTGACTGACTGAATAAGGCTGACCGACTGACTGACTGCCTGACTGACTGACTGACTGAATGACTGACTGACTGACTGACCGAGACTGACTGACTGACTGACTGAGACTGGACTGGACTGACTGACTGAGACTGACTGACTGACTGAGACTGACTGACTGCTTTAGTGACTAACTGACTGCACAGGACTGACCGACTGACTGACTGACTGACTGACTGACTGAATGACTGACTGACTGAGACTAAATGACTGACTGCTTGACTGACTGGCTGAAGGACTAACTGACTGACTGAGTGACTGACTGACTGGACTGACTGACTGAGACTGAATGACTGAGTGCTTGACTGATTGACTGTCAGACTGACTGACTGACTTCGCAAAAGGGAAAAATAAAAAAAAGAATTATTAAATTAGAAAAAAATATTTGCATTTACGATTTCCTTTCCGGCCGGGACTCGAACCCAGTACCACGCGCTAGGATCCCAACGGTCTAGCCATTAGGCTATCGGAGCTCTGTCGATGGAAGTCTTAAATATAATAAAAACAAAAAATGCACCTTGGTAATTATTGATTCAAACACTTTGAAATTTACAGGTCGAATAATTAAACTGACTCAGAATTTTTCTCCCTACATAAATAATCAATATTCGCAAAAGAGAAAAACTAAAAAAAAAGGAAGAAGAAATTTCAAATTAGAAACTAAAAGTATACATTGAAGATTTTCGTTCAGGTTGGGACTCGAACCCAGGGCCACTCGCTTGGAAGCCTAACACTCTAGCCATTAGTCTATGGGAGCTCTGTCGGTGGGAGTTTTAAATATAATAAAAACAAAAAATGCACCTTGGTAATTGTTTATTTAAACACTTTGAAATCTTCGTGTCGAAAAATTAAACTGACTTAGAATTTTCTTCCCTACATAAATAATCAATAATTGCAAAGGAAAGAAATTGAAAAAAAAAGAATTTTCAAATTAGAAAAGAAATATATACATTGAAGATATTCGCTCCGGCTGGGACTCGAACCCAGGCCACTCGCTTGGAAGACCAGCGGTCTAGCCATTAGGCTATCGGAGTTCTGTCGAGCGGAGTCTTACTGCCTGACTGATACTGCCTGACTGACAGACTGACTCACTGACTGACTGATACTGACTGACTGACTCACTGACTGACCGAGACTGACTGACTAACTGCCTGACTGACTGAGACTGGACTGACTGACTGACTGACTGACTGACTGACTGGCTAACTGACTGACTGAGACTGACTGACTGACTGCTTGACTCTCTGACTGGCTATTTCACTGACTGACTGAATGACTAAATGACTGACTGACACTGACTGACTGACTGCTTGACTACCTGACTGACTGCTTGACTGACTAACTGACTGGACAGGACTGACCGACTGACTGACTGACAGACTGACTGAATAAGGATGACTGACAGACTGACTGAATAAGGCTGACTGACTGACTGACTGACAGACTGACTGAATAAGGCTGACCGACTGACTGACTGCCTGACTGACTGAATGACTGAATGACTGACTGACTGACTGACCGAGACTGACTGACTGACTGACTGAGACTGGACTGGACTGACTGACTGACTGAGACTGACTGACTGCTTTAGTGACTAACTGACTGCACAGGACTGACCGACTGACTGACTGACCGACTGCCTGACTGACTGACTGAGACTAAATGACTGACTGCTTGACTGACTGGCTGAAGGACTAACTGACTGACTGAGTGACTGACTGACTGGACTGACTGACTGAGACTGAATGACTGAGTGCTTGACTGATTGACTGTCAGACTGACTGACTGACTTCGCAAAAGGGAAAAATAAAAAAAAGAATTATTAAATTAGAAAAAAATATTTGCATTTACGATTTCCTTTCCGGCCGGGACTCGAACCCAGTACCACGCGCTAGGATCCCAACGGTCTAGCCATTAGGCTATCGGAGCTCTGTCGATGGAAGTCTTAAATATAATAAAAACAAAAAATGCACCTTGGTAATTTATTGATTCAAACACTTTGAAATTTACAGGTCGAATAATTAAACTGACTCAGAATTTTTCTCCCTACATAAATAATCAATATTCGCAAAAGAGAAAAACTAAAAAAAAAGGAAGAAGAAATTTCAAATTAGAAACTAAAAGTATACATTGAAGATTTTCGTTCAGGTTGGGACTCGAACCCAGGGCCACTCGCTTGGAAGCCTAACACTCTAGCCATTAGTCTATGGGAGCTCTGTCGGTGGGAGTTTTAAATATAATAAAAACAAAAAATGCACCTTGGTAATTGTTTATTTAAACACTTTGAAATCTTCGTGTCGAAAAATTAAACTGACTTAGAATTTTCTTCCCTACATAAATAATCAATAATTGCAAAGGAAAGAAATTGAAAAAAAAAGAATTTTCAAATTAGAAAAGAAATATATACATTGAAGATATTCGCTCCGGCTGGGACTCGAACCCAGGCCACTCGCTTGGAAGACCAGCGGTCTAGCCATTAGGCTATCGGAGTTCTGTCGAGCGGAGTCTTACTGCCTGACTGATACTGCCTGACTGACAGACTGACTCACTGACTGACTGATACTGACTGACTGACTCACTGACTGACCGAGACTGACTGACTAACTGCCTGACTGACTGAGACTGGACTGACTGACTGACTGACTGACTGACTGACTGACTGGCTAACTGACTGACTGAGACTGACTGACTGACTGCTTGACTCTCTGACTGGCTATTTCACTGACTGACTGAATGACTAAATGACTGACTGACACTGACTGACTGACTGCTTGACTACCTGACTGACTGCTTGACTGACTAACTGACTGGACAGGACTGACCGACTGACTGACTGACAGACTGACTGAATAAGGATGACTGACAGACTGACTGAATAAGGCTGACTGACTGACTGACTGACAGACTGACTGAATAAGGCTGACCGACTGACTGACTGCCTGACTGACTGAATGACTGAATGACTGACTGACTGACTGACCGAGACTGACTGACTGACTGACTGAGACTGGACTGGACTGACTGACTGACTGAGACTGACTGACTGCTTTAGTGACTAACTGACTGCACAGGACTGACCGACTGACTGACTGACCGACTGCCTGACTGACTGACTGAGACTAAATGACTGACTGCTTGACTGACTGGCTGAAGGACTAACTGACTGACTGAGTGACTGACTGACTGGACTGACTGACTGAGACTGAATGACTGAGTGCTTGACTGATTGACTGTCAGACTGACTGACTGACTTCGCAAAAGGGAAAAATAAAAAAAAGAATTATTAAATTAGAAAAAAATATTTGCATTTAAGATTTCCTTTCCGGCCGGGACTCGAACCCAGGCCACTCGCTTGGAAGACCAGCGGTCTAGCCATTAGGCTATCGGAGTTCTGTCGAGCGGAGTCTTACTGCCTGACTGATACTGCCTGACTGACAGACTGACTCACTGACTGACTGACTCACTGACTGACCGAGACTGACTGACTAACTGCCTGACTGACTGAGACTGGACTGACTGACTGACTGACTGACTGACTGACTGACTGAGACTGACTGACTGATTGCTTGACTCTCTGACTGGCTATTTCACTGACTGACTGAATGACTAAATGACTGACTGACACTGACTGACTGACTGCTTGACTACCTGACTGACTGCTTGACTGACTAACTGACTGGACAGGACTGACCGACTGACTGACTGACAGACTGACTGAATAAGGATGACTGACAGACTGACTGAATAAGGCTGACTGACTGACTGACTGACAGACTGACTGAATAAGGCTGACCGACTGACTGACTGCCTGACTGACTGACTGACTGACTGACTGACTGACTGACTGACCGAGACTGACTGACTGACTGACTGAGACTGGACTGGACTGACTGACTGACTGACTGACTGAGACTGACTGACTGCTTTAGTGACTAACTGACTGCACAGGACTGACCGACTGACTGACTGACTGACTGCCTGACTGACTGACTGAATGACTGACTCACTGAGACTAAATGACAGACTGCTTGACTGACTGGCTGAAGGACTGACTGACTGACTGAGTGACTGACTGACTGGACTGACTGACTGAGACTGAATGACTGAGTGCTTGACTGATTGACTGTCAGACTGACTGACTGACTTCGCAAAAGGGAAAAATAAAAAAAAAGAATTATTAAATTAGAAAAAAATATTTGCATTTAAGATTTCCTTTCCGGCCGGGACTCGAACCCAGTACCACGCGCTAGGAACCCAACGGTCTAGCCATTAGGCTATCGGAGCTCTGTCGATGGAAGTCTTAAATATAATAAAAACAAAAAATGCACCTTGGTAATTATTGATTCAAACACTTTGAAATTTACAGGTCGAATAATTAAACTGACTCAGAATTTTTCTCCCTACATAAATAATCAATATTCGCAAAAGAGAAAAATTAAAAAAAAAAGAAGAAGAAATTTCAAATTAGAAACTAAAAGTATACATTGAAGATTTCCGTTCAGGCTGGGACTCGAACCCAGGGCCACTCGCTTGGAAGCCTAACACTCTAGCCATTAGTCTATGGGAGCTCTGTCGGTGGGAGTTTTAAATATAATAAAAACAAAAAATGCACCTTGGTAATTGTTTATTTAAACACTTTGAAATCTTCGTGTCGAAAAATTAAACTGACTCAGAATTTTCTTCCCTACATAAATAATCAATAATTGCAAAGGAAAGAAATTGAAAAAAAAAAGAATTTTCAAATTAGAAAAGAAATATATACATTGAAGATATTCGCTCCGGCTGGGACTCGAACCCAGGCCACTCGCTTGGAAGACCAGCGGTCTAGCCATTAGGCTATCGGAGTTCTGTCGAGCGGAGTCTTACTGCCTGACTGATACTGCCTGACTGACAGACTGACTCACTGACTGACTGATACTGACTGACCGAGACTGACTGACTAACTGCCTGACTGACTGAGAATGGACTGACTGACTGACTGACTGACTGACTGACTAACTGACTGACTGAGACTGACTGACTGACTGCTTGACTCTCTGACTGGCTATTTCACTGACTGAATGAATGAATAAATGACTGACTGACACTGACTGACTGACTGCTTGACTACCTGACTGACTGCTTGACTGACTAACTGACTGGACAGGACTGACCGACTGACTGACTGACAGACTGACTGAATAAGGATGACTGACAGACTGACTGAATAAGGCTGACTGACTGACTGAATAAGGCTGACCGACTGACTGACTGCCTGACTGACTGACTGACTGAATGACTGACTGACTGACTGACCGAGACTGACTGACTGACTGACTGAGACTGGACTGGACTGACTGACTGACTGACTGACTGACTGAGACTGACTGACTGCTTTAGTGACTAACTGACTGCACAGGACTGACCGACTGACTGACTGAGTGACTGACTGACTGAATGACTGACTGCTTGACTGACTGGCTGAAGGACTAACTGACTGACTGAGTGACTGACTGACTGGACTGACTGACTGAGACTGAATGACTGAGTGCTTGACTGATTGACTGTCAGACTGACTGACTGACTTCGCAAAAGGGAAAAATAAAAAAAAAGAATTATAAAATTAGAAAAAAATATTTGCATTTAAGATTTCCTTTCCGGCCGGGACTCGAACCCAGTACCACGCGCGAGGAACCCAACGGTCTAGCCATTAGGCTATCGGAGCTCTGTCGATGGAAGTCTTAAATATAATAAAAACAAAAAATGCACCTTGGTAATTATTGATTCAAACACTTTAAAATTTACAGGTCGAATAATTAAACTGACTCAGAATTTTTCTCCCTACATAAATAATCAATATTCGCAAAAGAGAAAAATTAGAAAAAAAGAAGAAGTAATTTCAAATTAGAAACTAAAAGTATACGTTGAAGATTTTCGTTCAGGCTGGGGCTCGAACCCAGGGCCACTCGCTTGGAAGCCTAACACTCTAGCCATTAGTCTATGGGAGCTCTGTCGGTGGGAGTTTTAAATATAATAAAAACAAAAAATGCACCTTGGTAATTGTTTATTTAAACACTTTGAAATCTTTGTGTCGAAAAATTAAACTGACTCAGAATTTTCTTCCCTACATAAATAATCAATAATTGCAAAGGAAAGAAATTGAAAAAAAAAAGAATTTTCAAATTAGAAAAGAAATATATACATTGAAGATATTCGCTCCGGCTGGGACTCGAACCCAGGCCAGTCGCTTGGAAGACCAGCGGTCTAGCCATTAGGCTATCGGAGTTCTGTCGAGCGGAGTCTTACTGCCTGACTGATACTGCCTGACTGACAGACTGACTCACTGACTGACTGATACTGACTGACCGAGACTGACTGACTAACTGCCTGACTGACTGAGAATGGACTGACTGACTGACTGACTGACTGACTGACTAACTGACTGACTGAGACTGACTGACTGACTGCTTGACTCTCTGACTGGCTATTTCACTGACTGAATGAATGAATAAATGACTGACTGACACTGACTGACTGACTGCTTGACTACCTGACTGACTGCTTGACTGACTAACTGACTGGACAGGACTGACAGACTGACTGACTGACAGACTGACTGAATAAGGATGACTGACAGACTGACTGAATAAGGCTGACTGACTGACTGAATAAGGCTGACCGACTGACTGACTGCCTGACTGACTGACTGACTGAATGACTGACTGACTGACTGACCGAGACTGACTGACTGACTGACTGAGACTGGACTGGACTGACTGACTGACTGACTGACTGACTGAGACTGACTGACTGCTTTAGTGACTAACTGACTGCACAGGACTGACCGACTGACTGACTGACTGACTGACTGACTGAATGACTGACTGACTGAGACTAAATGACTGACTGCTTGACTGACTGGCTGAAGGACTAACTGACTGACTGGACTGACTGACTGAGACTGAATGACTGAGTGCTTGACTGATTGACTGTCAGACTGACTGACTGACTTCGCAAAAGGGAAAAATAAAAAAAAAGAATTATAAAATTAGAAAAAAATATTTGCATTTAAGATTTCCTTTCCGGCCGGGGCTCGAACCCAGTACCACGCGCGAGGAACCCAACGGTCTAGCCATTAGGCTATCGGAGCTCTGTCGATGGAAGTCTTAAATATAATAAAAACAAAAAATGCACCTTGGTAATTATTGATTCAAACACTTTAAAATTTACAGTTCGAATAATTAAACTGACTCAGAATTTTTCTCCCTACATAAATAATCAATATTCGCAAAAGAGAAAAATTAGAAAAAAAGAAGAAGTAATTTCAAATTAGAAACTAAAAGTATACGTTGAAGATTTTCGTTCAGGCTGGGGCTCGAACCCAGGGCCACTCGCTTGGAAGCCTAACACTCTAGCCATTAGTCTATGGGAGCTCTGTCGGTGGGAGTTTTAAATATAATAAAAACAAAAAATGCACCTTGGTAATTGTTTATTTAAACACTTTGAAATCTTTGTGTCGAAAAATTAAACTGACTCAGAATTTTCTTCCCTACATAAATAATCAATAATTGCAAAGGAAAGAAATTGAAAAAAAAAAGAATTTTCAAATTAGAAAAGAAATATATACATTGAAGATATTCGCTCCGGCTGGGACTCGAACCCAGGCCACTCGCTTGGAAGACCAGCGGTCTAGCCATTAGGCTATCGGAGTTCTGTCGAGCGGAGTCTTACTGCCTGACTGATACTGCCTGACTGACAGACTGACTCACTGACTGACTGATACTGACTGACTGACTCACTGACTGACCCAGACTGACTGACTAACTGCCTGACTGACTGAGACTGGACTGACTGACTGACTGACTGACTGACTGACTGACTAACTGACTGACTGAGACTGACTGACTGACTGCTTGACTCTCTGACTGGCTATTTCACTGACTGACTGAATGACTAAATGACTGACTGACACTGACTGACTGACTGCTTGACTACCTGACTGACTGCTTGACTGACTAACTGACTGGACAGGACTGACCGACTGACTGACTGACAGACTGACTGAATAAGGATGACTGACAGACTGACTGAATAAGGCTGACTGACTGACTGACTGACAGACTGACTGAATAAGGCTGACCGACTGACTGACTGCCTGACTGACTGACCGAGACTGACTGACTGACTGACTGAGACTGGACTGGACTGACTGACTGACTGAGACTGACTGACTGCTTTAGTGACTAACTGACTGCACAGGACTGACCGACTGACTGACAGACTGACTGCCTGACTGACTGACTGAGACTAAATGACTGACTGCTTGACTGACTGGCTGAAGGACTAACTGACTGACTGAGTGCCTGACTGACTGGACTGACTGACTGAGACTGAATGACTGAGTGCTTGACTGATTGACTGTCAGACTGACTGACTGACTTCGCAAAAGGGAAAAATAAAAAAAAGAATTATTAAATTAGAAAAAAATATTTGCATTTACGATTTCCTTTCCGGCCGGGACTCGAACCCAGTACCACGCGCTAGGATCCCAACGGTCTAGCCATTAGGCTATCGGAGCTCTGTCGATGGAAGTCTTAAATACAATAAAAACAAAAAATGCACCTTGGTAATTATTGATTCAAACACTTTGAAATTTACAGGTCGAATAATTAAACTGACTCAGAATTTTTCTCCCTACATAAATAATCAATATTCGCAAAAGAGAAAAACTAAAAAAAAAGGAAGAAGAAATTTCAAATTAGAAACTAAAAGTATACATTGAAGATTTTCGTTCAGGTTGGGACTCGAACCCAGGGCCACTCGCTTGGAAGCCTAACACTCTAGCCATTAGTCTATGGGAGCTCTGTCGGTGGGAGTTTTAAATATAATAAAAACAAAAAATGCACCTTGGTAATTGTTTATTTAAACACTTTGAAATCTTCGTGTCGAAAAATTAAACTGACTTAGAATTTTCTTCCCTACATAAATAATCAATAATTGCAAAGGAAAGAAATTGAAAAAAAAAGAATTTTCAAATTAGAAAAGAAATATATACATTGAAGATATTCGCTCCGGCTGGGACTCGAACCCAGGCCACTCGCTTGGAAGACCAGCGGTCTAGCCATTAGGCTATCGGAGTTCTGTCGAGCGGAGTCTTACTGCCTGACTGATACTGCCTGACTGACAGACTGACTCACTGACTGACTGATACTGACTGACTGACTCACTGACTGACCGAGACTGACTGACTAACTGCCTGACTGACTGAGACTGGACTGACTGACTGACTGACTGACTGACTGACTGGCTAACTGACTGACTGAGACTGACTGACTGACTGCTTGACTCTCTGACTGGCTATTTCACTGACTGACTGAATGACTAAATGACTGACTGACACTGACTGACTGACTGCTTGACTACCTGACTGACTGCTTGACTGACTAACTGACTGGACAGGACTGACCGACTGACTGACTGACAGACTGACTGAATAAGGATGACTGACAGACTGACTGAATAAGGCTGACTGACTGACTGACTGACAGACTGACTGAATAAGGCTGACCGACTGACTGACTGCCTGACTGACTGAATGACTGAATGACTGACTGACTGACTGACCGAGACTGACTGACTGACTGACTGAGACTGGACTGGACTGACTGACTGACTGAGACTGACTGACTGCTTTAGTGACTAACTGACTGCACAGGACTGACCGACTGACTGACTGACCGACTGCCTGACTGACTGACTGAGACTAAATGACTGACTGCTTGACTGACTGGCTGAAGGACTAACTGACTGACTGAGTGACTGACTGACTGGACTGACTGACTGAGACTGAATGACTGAGTGCTTGACTGATTGACTGTCAGACTGACTGACTGACTTCGCAAAAGGGAAAAATAAAAAAAAGAATTATTAAATTAGAAAAAAATATTTGCATTTACGATTTCCTTTCCGGCCGGGACTCGAACCCAGTACCACGCGCTAGGATCCCAACGGTCTAGCCATTAGGCTATCGGAGCTCTGTCGATGGAAGTCTTAAATATAATAAAAACAAAAAATGCACCTTGGTAATTATTGATTCAAACACTTTGAAATTTACAGGTCGAATAATTAAACTGACTCAGAATTTTTCTCCCTACATAAATAATCAATATTCGCAAAAGAGAAAAACTAAAAAAAAAGGAAGAAGAAATTTCAAATTAGAAACTAAAAGTATACATTGAAGATTTTCGTTCAGGTTGGGACTCGAACCCAGGGCCACTCGCTTGGAAGCCTAACACTCTAGCCATTAGTCTATGGGAGCTCTGTCGGTGGGAGTTTTAAATATAATAAAAACAAAAAATGCACCTTGGTAATTGTTTATTTAAACACTTTGAAATCTTCGTGTCGAAAAATTAAACTGACTTAGAATTTTCTTCCCTACATAAATAATCAATAATTGCAAAGGAAAGAAATTGAAAAAAAAAGAATTTTCAAATTAGAAAAGAAATATATACATTGAAGATATTCGCTCCGGCTGGGACTCGAACCCAGGCCACTCGCTTGGAAGACCAGCGGTCTAGCCATTAGGCTATCGGAGTTCTGTCGAGCGGAGTCTTACTGCCTGACTGATACTGCCTGACTGACAGACTGACTCACTGACTGACTGATACTGACTGACTGACTCACTGACTGACCGAGACTGACTGACTAACTGCCTGACTGACTGAGACTGGACTGACTGACTGACTGACTGACTGACTGACTGACTAACTGACTGACTGAGACTGACTGACTGACTGCTTGACTCTCTGACTGGCTATTTCACTGACTGACTGAATGACTAAATGACTGACTGACACTGACTGACTGACTGCTTG
Source organism: Uloborus diversus (assembly GCF_026930045.1). Lineage (NCBI taxonomy): Eukaryota > Metazoa > Arthropoda > Arachnida > Araneae > Uloboridae > Uloborus > Uloborus diversus. The sequence continues at coordinate 375,461 of NW_026558406.1, forward strand.
ACTACCTGACTGACTGCTTGACTGACTAACTGACTGGACAGGACTGACCGACTGACTGACTGACAGACTGACTGAATAAGGATGACTGACAGACTGACTGAATAAGGCTGACTGACTGACTGACTGACAGACTGACTGAATAAGGCTGACCGACTGACTGACTGCCTGACTGACTGACCGAGACTGACTGACTGACAGACTGACTGAATAAGGATGACTGACAGACTGACTGAATAAGGCTGACTGACTGACTGACTGACAGACTGACTGAATAAGGCTGACCGACTGACTGACTGACTGAGACTAAATGACTGACTGCTTGACTGACTGGCTGAAGGACTAACTGACTGACTGAGTGACTGACTGACTGGACTGACTGACTGAGACTGAATGACTGAGTGCTTGACTGATTGACTGTCAGACTGACTGACTGACTTCGCAAAAGGGAAAAATAAAAAAAAGAATTATTAAATTAGAAAAAAATATTTGCATTTACGATTTCCTTTCCGGCCGGGACTCGAACCCAGTACCACGCGCTAGGATCCCAACGGTCTAGCCATTAGGCTATCGGAGCTCTGTCGATGGAAGTCTTAAATATAATAAAAACAAAAAATGCACCTTGGTAATTATTGATTCAAACACTTTGAAATTTACAGGTCGAATAATTAAACTGACTCAGAATTTTTCTCCCTACATAAATAATCAATATTCGCAAAAGAGAAAAACTAAAAAAAAAGGAAGAAGAAATTTCAAATTAGAAACTAAAAGTATACATTGAAGATTTTCGTTCAGGTTGGGACTCGAACCCAGGGCCACTCGCTTGGAAGCCTAACACTCTAGCCATTAGTCTATTGGAGCTCTGTCGGTGGGAGTTTTAAATATAATAAAAACAAAAAATGCACCTTGGTAATTGTTTATTTAAACACTTTGAAATCTTCGTGTCGAAAAATTAAACTGACTTAGAATTTTCTTCCCTACATAAATAATCAATAATTGCAAAGGAAAGAAATTGAAAAAAAAAGAATTTTCAAATTAGAAAAGAAATATATACATTGAAGATATTCGCTCCGGCTGGGACTCGAACCCAGGCCACTCGCTTGGAAGACCAGCGGTCTAGCCATTAGGCTATCGGAGTTCTGTCGAGCGGAGTCTTACTGCCTGACTGATACTGCCTGACTGACAGACTGACTCACTGACTGACTGATACTGACTGACTGACTCACTGACTGACCGAGACTGACTGACTAACTGCCTGACTGACTGAGACTGGACTGACTGACTGACTGACTGACTGACTGACTGACTAACTGACTGACTGAGACTGACTGACTGACTGCTTGACTCTCTGACTGGCTATTTCACTGACTGACTGAATGACTAAATGACTGACTGACACTGACTGACTGACTGCTTGACTACCTGACTGACTGCTTGACTGACTAACTGACTGGACAGGACTGACCGACTGACTGACTGACAGACTGACTGAATAAGGATGACTGACAGACTGACTGAATAAGGCTGACTGACTGACTGACTGACAGACTGACTGAATAAGGCTGACCGACTGACTGACTGCCTGACTGACTGACCGAGACTGACTGACTGACTGACTGAGACTGGACTGGACTGACTGACTGACTGAGACTGACTGACTGCTTTAGTGACTAACTGACTGCACAGGACTGACCGACTGACTGACAGACTGACTGCCTGACTGACTGACTGAGACTAAATGACTGACTGCTTGACTGACTGGCTGAAGGACTAACTGACTGACTGAGTGACTGACTGACTGGACTGACTGACTGAGACTGAATGACTGAGTGCTTGACTGATTGACTGTCAGACTGACTGACTGACTTCGCAAAAGGGAAAAATAAAAAAAAGAATTATTAAATTAGAAAAAAATATTTGCATTTACGATTTCCTTTCCGGCCGGGACTCGAACCCAGTACCACGCGCTAGGATCCCAACGGTCTAGCCATTAGGCTATCGGAGCTCTGTCGATGGAAGTCTTAAATATAATAAAAACAAAAAATGCACCTTGGTAATTATTGATTCAAACACTTTGAAATTTACAGGTCGAATAATTAAACTGACTCAGAATTTTTCTCCCTACATAAATAATCAATATTCGCAAAAGAGAAAAACTAAAAAAAAAGGAAGAAGAAATTTCAAATTAGAAACTAAAAGTATACATTGAAGATTTTCGTTCAGGTTGGGACTCGAACCCAGGGCCACTCGCTTGGAAGCCTAACACTCTAGCCATTAGTCTATTGGAGCTCTGTCGGTGGGAGTTTTAAATATAATAAAAACAAAAAATGCACCTTGGTAATTGTTTATTTAAACACTTTGAAATCTTCGTGTCGAAAAATTAAACTGACTTAGAATTTTCTTCCCTACATAAATAATCAATAATTGCAAAGGAAAGAAATTGAAAAAAAAAGAATTTTCAAATTAGAAAAGAAATATATACATTGAAGATATTCGCTCCGGCTGGGACTCGAACCCAGGCCACTCGCTTGGAAGACCAGCGGTCTAGCCATTAGGCTATCGGAGTTCTGTCGAGCGGAGTCTTACTGCCTGACTGATACTGCCTGACTGACAGACTGACTCACTGACTGACTGATACTGACTGACTGACTCACTGACTGACCGAGACTGACTGACTAACTGCCTGACTGACTGAGACTGGACTGACTGACTGACTGACTGACTGACTGACTGGCTAACTGACTGACTGAGACTGACTGACTGACTGCTTGACTCTCTGACTGGCTATTTCACTGACTGACTGAATGACTAAATGACTGACTGACACTGACTGACTGACTGCTTGACTACCTGACTGACTGCTTGACTGACTAACTGACTGGACAGGACTGACCGACTGACTGACTGACAGACTGACTGAATAAGGATGACTGACAGACTGACTGAATAAGGCTGACTGACTGACTGACTGACAGACTGACTGAATAAGGCTGACCGACTGACTGACTGCCTGACTGACTGAATGACTGAATGACTGACTGACTGACTGACCGAGACTGACTGACTGACTGACTGAGACTGGACTGGACTGACTGACTGACTGAGACTGACTGACTGCTTTAGTGACTAACTGACTGCACAGGACTGACCGACTGACTGACTGACCGACTGCCTGACTGACTGACTGAGACTAAATGACTGACTGCTTGACTGACTGGCTGAAGGACTAACTGACTGACTGAGTGACTGACTGACTGGACTGACTGACTGAGACTGAATGACTGAGTGCTTGACTGATTGACTGTCAGACTGACTGACTGACTTCGCAAAAGGGAAAAATAAAAAAAAGAATTATTAAATTAGAAAAAAATATTTGCATTTACGATTTCCTTTCCGGCCGGGACTCGAACCCAGTACCACGCGCTAGGATCCCAACGGTCTAGCCATTAGGCTATCGGAGCTCTGTCGATGGAAGTCTTAAATATAATAAAAACAAAAAATGCACCTTGGTAATTATTGATTCAAACACTTTGAAATTTACAGGTCGAATAATTAAACTGACTCAGAATTTTTCTCCCTACATAAATAATCAATATTCGCAAAAGAGAAAAACTAAAAAAAAAGGAAGAAGAAATTTCAAATTAGAAACTAAAAGTATACATTGAAGATTTTCGTTCAGGTTGGGACTCGAACCCAGGGCCACTCGCTTGGAAGCCTAACACTCTAGCCATTAGTCTATGGGAGCTCTGTCGGTGGGAGTTTTAAATATAATAAAAACAAAAAATGCACCTTGGTAATTGTTTATTTAAACACTTTGAAATCTTCGTGTCGAAAAATTAAACTGACTTAGAATTTTCTTCCCTACATAAATAATCAATAATTGCAAAGGAAAGAAATTGAAAAAAAAAGAATTTTCAAATTAGAAAAGAAATATATACATTGAAGATATTCGCTCCGGCTGGGACTCGAACCCAGGCCACTCGCTTGGAAGACCAGCGGTCTAGCCATTAGGCTATCGGAGTTCTGTCGAGCGGAGTCTTACTGCCTGACTGATACTGCCTGACTGACAGACTGACTCACTGACTGACTGATACTGACTGACTGACTCACTGACTGACCGAGACTGACTGACTAACTGCCTGACTGACTGAGACTGGACTGACTGACTGACTGACTGACTGACTGACTGACTGGCTAACTGACTGACTGAGACTGACTGACTGACTGCTTGACTCTCTGACTGGCTATTTCACTGACTGACTGAATGACTAAATGACTGACTGACACTGACTGACTGACTGCTTGACTACCTGACTGACTGCTTGACTGACTAACTGACTGGACAGGACTGACCGACTGACTGACTGACAGACTGACTGAATAAGGATGACTGACAGACTGACTGAATAAGGCTGACTGACTGACTGACTGACAGACTGACTGAATAAGGCTGACCGACTGACTGACTGCCTGACTGACTGAATGACTGAATGACTGACTGACTGACTGACCGAGACTGACTGACTGACTGACTGAGACTGGACTGGACTGACTGACTGACTGAGACTGACTGACTGCTTTAGTGACTAACTGACTGCACAGGACTGACCGACTGACTGACTGACCGACTGCCTGACTGACTGACTGAGACTAAATGACTGACTGCTTGACTGACTGGCTGAAGGACTAACTGACTGACTGAGTGACTGACTGACTGGACTGACTGACTGAGACTGAATGACTGAGTGCTTGACTGATTGACTGTCAGACTGACTGACTGACTTCGCAAAAGGGAAAAATAAAAAAAAGAATTATTAAATTAGAAAAAAATATTTGCATTTAAGATTTCCTTTCCGGCCGGGACTCGAACCCAGGCCACTCGCTTGGAAGACCAGCGGTCTAGCCATTAGGCTATCGGAGTTCTGTCGAGCGGAGTCTTACTGCCTGACTGATACTGCCTGACTGACAGACTGACTCACTGACTGACTGACTCACTGACTGACCGAGACTGACTGACTAACTGCCTGACTGACTGAGACTGGACTGACTGACTGACTGACTGACTGACTGACTGACTGAGACTGACTGACTGATTGCTTGACTCTCTGACTGGCTATTTCACTGACTGACTGAATGACTAAATGACTGACTGACACTGACTGACTGACTGCTTGACTACCTGACTGACTGCTTGACTGACTAACTGACTGGACAGGACTGACCGACTGACTGACTGACAGACTGACTGAATAAGGATGACTGACAGACTGACTGAATAAGGCTGACTGACTGACTGACTGACAGACTGACTGAATAAGGCTGACCGACTGACTGACTGCCTGACTGACTGACTGACTGACTGACTGACTGACCGAGACTGACTGACTGACTGACTGAGACTGGACTGGACTGACTGACTGACTGACTGACTGAGACTGACTGACTGCTTTAGTGACTAACTGACTGCACAGGACTGACCGACTGACTGACTGACTGACTGCCTGACTGACTGAGTGACTGAATGACTGACTGACTGAGACTAAATGACTGACTGCTTGACTGACTGGCTGAAGGACTAACTGACTGACTGACTGACTGGACTGACTGACTGAGACTGAATGACTGAGTGCTTGACTGATTGACTGTCAGACTGACTGACTGACTTCGCAAAAGGGAAAAATAAAAAAAAAAGAATTATAAAATTAGAAAAAAGTATTTGCATTTAAGATTTCCTTTCCGGCCGGGACTCGAACCCAGTACCACGCGCTAGGAACCCAACGGTCTAGCCATTAGGCTATCGGTGCTCTGTCGATGGAAGTCTTAAATATAATAAAAACAAAAAATGCACCTTGGTAATTATTGATTCAAACACTTTGAAATTTACAGGTCGAATAATTAAACTGACTCAGAATTTTTCTCCCTACATAAATAATCAATATTCGCAAAAGAGAAAAATTAAAAAAAAAAGAAGAAGAAATTTCAAATTAGAAACTAAAAGTATACATTGAAGATTTTCGTTCAGGCTGGGACTCGAACCCAGGGCCACTCGCTTGGAAGCCTAACACTCTAGCCATTAGTCTATGGGAGCTCTGTCGGTGGGAGTTTTAAATATAATAAAAACAAAAAATGCACCTTGGTAATTGTTTATTTAAACACTTTGAAATCTTCGTGTCGAAAAATTAAACTGACTCAGAATTTTTTTCCCTACATAAATAATCAATAATTGCAAAGGAAAGAAATTGAAAAAAAAAAGAATTTTCAAATTAGAAAAGAAATATATACATTGAAGATATTCGCTCCGGCTGGGACTCGAACCCAGGAAACTCGCTTGGAAGACCAGCGGTCTAGCCATTAGGCTATCGGAGTTCTGTCGAGCGGAGTCTTACTGCCTGACTGATACTGCCTGACTGACAGACTGACTCACTGACTGACTGATACTGACTGACTGACTCACTGACTGACCGAGACTGACTGACTAACTGCCTGACTGACTGAGACTGGACTGACTGACTGACTGACTGACTAACTGACTGACTGAGACTGACTGACTGACTGCTTGACTCTCTGACTGGCTATTTCACTGACTGACTGAATGACTAAATGACTGACTGACACTGACTGACTGACTGCTTGACTACCTGACTGACTGCTTGACTGACTAACTGACTGGACAGGACTGACCGACTGACTGACTGACAGACTGACTGAATAAGGATGACTGACAGACTGACTGAATAAGGCTGACTGACTGACTGACTGACAGACTGACTAAATAAGGCTGACCGACTGACTGACTGCCTGACTGACTGACTGACTGAATGACTGACTGACTGACTGACCGAGACTGACTGACTGACTGACTGAGACTGGACTGGACTGACTGACTGACTGACTGACTGAGACTGACTGACTGCTTTAGTGACTAACTGACTGCACAGGACTGACCGACTGACTGACTGACTGACTGCCTGACTGACTGACTGACTGAATGACTGACTGACTGAGACTAAATGACTGACTGCTTGACTGACTGGCTGAAGGACTAAGTGACTGACTGACTGACTGGACTGACTGACTGAGACTGAATGACTGAGTGCTTGACTGATTGACTGTCAGACTGACTGACTGACTTCGCAAAAGGGAAAAATAAAAAAAAAAGAATTATAAAATTAGAAAAAAAATATTTGCATTTAAGATTTCCTTTCCGGCTGGGATTTGAACCCAGGGCGACACTCATGGAAGCCCAACGCTCTCGCCAATATACTATAGGATCTCTGTTGATCGGTGTCTTAATTATAATAAAAACAAAAAATGCACCTTAGTAATTATTGATCTAAAATCTTTGAAATCTAAAGGTCGAATGATTAAACTGACTCAGAATTTTCTTCCGTACATAAATAATCCATATTTGCAAAAGGAAGAAATTGAAAAAAAAAAGAATCTTCAAATTAGAAGAGAAATATATACATGGAAGATTTTCATTCCGGCCGGGACTCGAACCCAGTACCACGCGCTTGGAACCCAACGGTCTAGCCATTAGGCTATCGGAGCTCTGTCGATAGAAGTCTTAAATATAATAAAAACAAAAAATGCACCTTGGTAATTATTGATTCAAACACTTTGAAATTTACAGGTCGAATAATTAAACTGACTCAGAATTTTTCTCCCTACATAAATAATCAATATTCGCAAAAGAGAAAAATTAAAAAAAAAGAAGAAGAAATTTCAAATTAGAAACTAAAAGTATACATTGAAGATTTCCGTTCAGGCTGGGACTCGAACCCAGGGCCACTCGCTTGGAAGCCTAACACTCTAGCCATTAGTCTATGGGAGCTCTGTCGGTGGGAGTTTTAAATATAATAAAAACAAAAAATGCACCTTGGTAATTGTTTATTTAAACACTTTGAAATCTTCGTGTCGAAAAATTAAACTGACTCAGAATTTTCTTCCCTACATAAATAATCAATAATTGCAAAGGAAAGAAATTGAAAAAAAAAAGAATTTTCAAATTAGAAAAGAAATATATACATTGAAGATATTCGCTCCGGCTGGGACTCGAACCCAGGCCACTCGCTTGGAAGACCAGCGGTCTAGCCATTAGGCTATCGGAGTTCTGTCGAGCGGAGTCTTACTGCCTGACTGATACTGCCTGACTGACAGACTGACTCACTGACTGACTGATACTGACTGACCGAGACTGACTGACTAACTGCCTGACTGACTGAGAATGGACTGACTGACTGACTGACTGACTGACTAACTGACTGACTGAGACTGACTGACTGACTGCTTGACTCTCTGACTGGCTATTTCACTGACTGACTGAATGAATAAATGACTGACTGACACTGACTGACTGACTGCTTGACTACCTGACTGACTGCTTGACTGACTAACTGACTGGACAGGACTGACCGACTGACTGACTGACAGACTGACTGAATAAGGATGACTGACAGACTGACTGAATAAGGCTGACTGACTGACTGAATAAGGCTGACCGACTGACTGACTGAATGACTGACTGACTGACTGACCGAGACTGACTGACTGACTGACTGAGACTGGACTGGACTGACTGACTGACTGACTGACTGACTGAAACTGACTGACTGCTTTAGTGACTAACTGACTGCACAGGACTGACCGAATGACTGACTGACTGACTGACTGACTGACTGAATGACTGACTGACTGAGACTAAATGACTGACTGCTTGACTGACTGGCTGAAGGACTAACTGACTGACTGAGTGACTGACTGACTGGACTGACTGACTGAGACTGAATGACTGAGTGCTTGACTGATTGACTGTCAGACTGACTGACTGACTTCGCAAAAGGGAAAAATAAAAAAAAAGAATTATAAAATTAGAAAAAAATATTTGCATTTAAGATTTCCTTTCCGGCCGGGACTCGAACCCAGTACCACGCGCTAGGAACCCAACGGTCTAGCCATTAGGCTATCGGAGCTCTGTCGATGGAAGTCTTAAATATAATAAAAACAAAAAATGCACCTTGGTAATTATTGATTCAAACACTTTAAAATTTACAGGTCGAATAATTAAACTGACTCAGAATTTTTCTCCCTACATAAATAATCAATATTCGCAAAAGAGAAAAATTAGAAAAAAAGAAGAAGTAATTTCAAATTAGAAACTAAAAGTATACGTTGAAGATTTTCGTTCAGTCTGGGGCTCGAACCCAGGGCCACTCGCTTGGAAGCCTAACACTCTAGCCATTAGTCTATGGAAGCTCTGTCGGTGGGAGTTTTAAATATAATAAAAACAAAAAAATGCACCTTGGTAATTGTTTATTTAAACACTTTGAAATCTTTGTGTCGAAAAATTAAACTGACTCAGAATTTTCTTCCCTACATAAATAATCAATAATTGCAAAGGAAAGAAATTGAAAAAAAAAAGAATTTTCAAATTAGAAAAGAAATATATACATTGAAGATATTCGCTCCGGCTGGGACTCGAACCCAGGCCACTCGCTTGGAAGACCAGCGGTCTAGCCATTAGGCTATCGGAGTTCTGTCGAGCGGAGTCTTACTGCCTGACTGATACTGCCGGACTGACAGACTGACTCACTGACTGACTGATACTGACTGACTGACTCACTGACTGACCGAGACTGACTGACTAACTGCCTGACTGACTGACTGACTGACTGACTGACTGACTGACTGACTGACTAACTGACTGACTGAGACTGACTGACTGACTGCTTGACTCTCTGACTGGCTATTTCACTGACTGACTGAATGACTAAATGACTGACTGACACTGACTGACTGACTGCTTGACTACCTGACTGACTGCTTGACTGACTAACTGACTGGACAGGACTGACCGACTGACTGACTGACAGACTGACTGAATAAGGATGACTGACAGACTGACTGAATAAGGCTGACTGACTGACTGACTGACAGACTGACTGAATAAGGCTGACCGACTGACTGACTGCCTGACTGACTGACTGACTGAATGACTGACTGACTGACTGACCGAGACTGACTGACTGACTGACTGAGACTGGACTGGACTGACTGACTGACTGACTGACTGAGACTGACTGACTGCTTTAGTGACTAACTGACTGCACAGGACTGACCGACTGACTGACTGACTGACTGCCTGTCTGACTGACTGACTGAATGACTGACTGACTGAGACTAAATGACTGACTGCTTGACTGACTGGCTGAAGGACTAACTGACTGACTGAGTGACTGACTGACTGGACTGACTGACTGAGACTGAATGACTGAGTGCTTGACTGATTGACTGTCAGACTGACTGACTGACTTCGCAAAAGGGAAAAATAAAAAAAAAAGAATTATAAAATTAGAAAAAAATATTTGCATTTAAGATTTCCTTTCCGGCCGGGACTCGAACCCAGTACCACGCGCTAGGAACCACCCGGTCTAGCCATTAGGCTATCGGAGCTCTGTCGATGGAAGTCTTAAATATAATAAAAACAAAAAATGCACCTTGGTAATTATTGATTCAAACACTTTGAAATTTACAGGTCGAATAATTAAACTGACTCAGAATTTTTCTCCCTACATAAATAATCAATATTCGCAAAAGAGAAAAATTAAAAAAAAAAAGAAGAAGAAATTTCAAATTAGAAACTAAAAGTATACATTGAAGATTTTCGTTCAGGCTGGGACTCGAACCCAGGGCCACTCGCTTGGAAGCCTAACACTCTAGCCATTAGTCTATGGGAGCTCTGTCGGTGGGAGTTTTAAATATAATAAAAACAAAAAATGCACCTTGGTAATTGTTTATTTAAACACTTTGAAATCTTCGTGTCGAAAAATTAAACTGACTCAGAATTTTCTTCCCTACATAAATAATCAATAATTGCAAAGGAAAGAAATTGAAAAAAAAAAGAATTTTCAAATTAGAAAAGAAATATATACATTAAAGATATTCGCTCCGGCTGGGACTCGAACCCAGGCCACTCGCTTGGAAGACCAGCGGTCTAGCCATTAGGCTATCGGAGTTCTGTCGAGCGGAGTCTTACTGCCTGACTGATACTGCCTGACTGACAGACTGACTCACTGACTGACTGATACTGACTGACTGACTCACTGACTGACCGAGACTGACTGACTAACTGCCTGACTGACTGAGACTGGACTGACTGACTGACTGACTGACTAACTGACTAACTGACTGACTGAGACTGACTGACTGATTGCTTGACTCTCTGACTGGCTATTTCACTGACTGACTGAATGACTAAATGACTGACTGACACTGACTGACTGACTGCTTGACTACCTGACTGACTGCTTGACTGACTGACTGCTTGACTACCTGACTGACTGCTTGACTGACTGGACAGGACTGACCGACTGACTGACTGACAGACTGACTGAATAAGGCTGGCTGACTGACTGACTGACAGACTGACTGAATAAGGCTGACCGACTGACTGACTGCCTGACTGACTGACTGACTGACTGACCGAGACTGACTGACTGACTGACTGAGACTGGACTGGACTGACTGACTGACTGACTGAGACTGACTGACTGACTGAGACTGACTGACTGACTGAGACTGACTGACTGCTTTAGTGACTAACTGACTGCACAGGACTGACCGACTGACTGACTGACTGACTGCCTGACTGACTGACTGACTGCCTGACTGACTGACTGAGACTAAATGACTGACTGCTTGACTGACTGGCTGAAGGACTAACTGACTGACTGAGTGACTGACTGACTGGACTGACTGACTGAGACTGAATGACTGAGTGCTTGACTGATTGACTGTCAGACTGACTGACTGACTTCGCAAAAGGGAAAAATAAAAAAAAAAGAATTATAAAAAGATATTTGCATTTAAGATTTCCTTTCCGGCCGGGACTCGAACCCAGCACCACGCGCTAGGAACCCAACGGTCTAGCCATTAGGCTATCGGTGCTCTGTCGATGGAAGTCTTAAATATAATAAAAACAAAAAATGCACCTTGGTAATTATTGATTCAAACACTTTGAAATTTACAGGTCAAATAATTAAACTGACTCAGAATTTTTCTCCCTACATAAATAATCAATATTCGCAAAAGAGAAAAATTAAAAAAAAGAAGAAGAAATTTCAAATTAGAAACTAAAAGTATACATTGAAGATTCTCGTTTAGGCTGGGACTCGAACCCAGGTCCACTCGCTTGGAAGCCTAACACTCTAGCCATTAGTCTATGGGAGCTCTGTCGGTGGGAGTTTTAAATATAATAAAAACAAAAAATGCACCTTGGTAATTGTTTATTTAAACACTTTGAAATCTTCGTGTCGAAAAATTAAACTGACTCAGAATTTTCTTCCCTACATAAATAATCAATAATTGCAAAGGAAAGAAATTGAAAAAAAAAGAATTTTCAAATTAGAAAAGAAATATATACATTGAAGATATTCGCTCCGGCTGGGACTCGAACCCAGGCCACTCGCTTGGAAGACCAGCGGTCTAGCCATTAGGCTATCGGAGTTCTGTCGAGCGGAGTCTTACTGCCTGACTGATACTGCCTGACTGACAGACTGACTCACTGACTGACTGATACTGACTGACTTACTCACTGACTGACCGAGACTGACTGACTAACTGCCTGACTGACTGAGACTGGACTGACTGACTGACTGACTGACTGACTGACTAACTGACTGACTGAGACTGACTGACTGACTGCTTGACTCTCTGACTGGCTATTTCACTGACTGACTGAATGACTAAATGACTGACTGACACTGACTGACTGACTGCTTGACTACCTGACTGACTGCTTGACTGACTAACTGACTGGACAGGACTGACCGACTGACTGACTGACAGACTGACTGAATAAGGATGACTGACAGACTGACTGAATAAGGCTGACTGACTGACTGACAGACAGACTGAATAAGGCTGACTGACTGACTGACAGACAGACTGACTGAATAAGGCTGACCGACTGACTGACTGAATGACTGACTGACTGACTGAATGACTGACTGACTGACTGACCGAGACTGACTGACTGACTGACTGAGACTGGACTGGACTGACTGACTGACTGACTGACTGACTGAGACTGACTGACTGCTTTAGTGACTAACTGACTGCACAGGACTGACCGACTGACTGACTGACTGACTGACTGACTGACTGACTGAATGACTGACTGACTGAGACTAAATGACTGACTGCTTGACTGACTGGCTGAAGGACTAACTGACTGACTGAGTGACTGACTGACTGGACTGACTGACTGAGATTGAATGACTGAGTGCTTGACTGATTGACTGTCAGACTGACTGACTGACTTCGCAAAAGGGAAAAATAAAAAAAAAAGAATTATAAAATTAGAAAAAAATATTTGCATTTAAGATTTCCTTTCCGGCCGGGACTCGAACCCAGTACCACGCGCTAGGAACCCAACGGTCTAGCCATTAGGCTATCGGAGCTCTGTCGATGGAAGTCTTAAATATAATAAAAACAAAAAATGCACCTTGGTAATTATTGATTCAAACACTTTGAAATTTACAGGTCGAATAATTAAACTGACTCAGAATTTTTCTCCCTACATAAATAATCAATATTCGCAAAAGAGAAAAATTAAAAAAAAAAAGAAGAAGAAATTTCAAATTAGAAACTAAAAGTATACATTGAAGATTTTCGTTCAGGCTGGGACTCGAACCCAGGGCCACTCGCTTGGAAGCCTAACACTCTAGCCATTAGTCTATGGGAGCTCTGTCGGTGGGAGTTTTAAATATAATAAAAACAAAAAATGCACCTTGGTAATTGTTTATTTAAACACTTTGAAATCTTCGTGTCGAAAAATTAAACTGACTCAGAATTTTCTTCCCTACATAAATAATCAATAATTGCAAAGGAAAGAAATTGAAAAAAAAAAGAATTTTCAAATTAGAAAAGAAATATATACATTAAAGATATTCGCTCCGGCTGGGACTCGAACCCAGGCCACTCGCTTGGAAGACCAGCGGTCTAGCCATTAGGCTATCGGAGTTCTGTCGAGCGGAGTCTTACTGCCTGACTGATACTGCCTGACTGACAGACTGACTCACTGACTGACTGATACTGACTGACTGACTCACTGACTGACCGAGACTGACTGACTAACTGCCTGACTGACTGAGACTGGACTGACTGACTGACTGACTGACTGACTGACTAACTGACTGACTGAGACTGACTGACTGATTGCTTGACTCTCTGACTGGCTATTTCACTGACTGACTGAATGAATAAATGACTGACTGACACTGACTGACTGACTGCTTGACTACCTGACTGACTGCTTGACTGACTAACTGACTGGACAGGACTGACCGACTGACTGACTGACAGACTGACTGAATAAGGATGACTGACAGACTGACTGAATAAGGCTGACTGACTGACTGACTGACAGACTAACTGAATAAGGCTGACCGACTGACTGACTGCCTGACTGACTGACTGACTGACTGACTGACTGATTGACCGAGACTGACTGACTGACTGACTGAGACTGGACTGGACTGACTGACTGACTGACTGACTGAGACTGACTGACTGCTTTAGTGACTAACTGACTGCACAGGACTGACCGACTGACTGACTGACTGACTGCCTGACTGACTGCCTGACTGACTGACTGACTGAATGACTGACTGACTGAGACTAAATGACTGACTGCTTAACTGACTGGCTGAAGGACTAACTGACTGACTGAGTGACTGACTGACTGGACTGACTGACTGAGACTGAATGACTGAGTGCTTGACTGATTGACTGTCAGACTGACTGACTGACTTCGCAAAAGGGAAAAATAAAAAAAAAAGAATTATAAAATTAGAAAAAAATATTTGCATTTAAGATTTCCTTTCCGGCCGGGACTCGAACCCAGTTCCACGCGCTAGGAACCCAACGGTCTAGCCATTAGGCTATCAGAGCTCTGTCGATGGAAGTCTTAAATATAATAAAAACAAAAAATGCACCTTGGTAATTATTGATTCAAACACTTTGAAATTTACAGGTCGAATAATTAAACTGACTCAGAATTTTTCTCCCTACATAAATAATCAATATTCGCAAAAGAGAAAAATTAAAAAAAAAAAGAAGAAGAAATTTCAAATTAGAAACTAAAAGTATACATTGAAGATTTTCGTTCAGGCTGGGACTCGAACCCAGGGCCACTCGCTTGGAAGCCTAACACTCTAGCCATTAGTCTATGGGAGCTCTGTCGGTGGGAGTTTTAAATATAATAAAAACAAAAAATGCACCTTGGTAATTGTTTATTTAAACACTTTGAAATCTTCGTGTCGAAAAATTAAACTGACTCAGAATTTTCTTCCCTACATAAATAATCAATAATTGCAAAGGAAAGAAATTGAAAAAAAAAAGAATTTTCAAATTAGAAAAGAAATATATACATTAAAGATATTCGCTCCGGCTGGGACTCGAACCCAGGCCACTCGCTTGGAAGACCAGCGGTCTAGCCATTAGGCTATCGGAGTTCTGTCGAGCGGAGTCTTACTGCCTGACTGACAGACTGACTCACTGACTGACTGATACTGACTGACTGACTCACTGACTGACTGATACTGACTGACTGACTCACTGACTGACCGAGACTGACTGACTAACTGCCTGACTGACTGAGACTGGACTGACTGACTGACTGACTGACTGACTAACTGACTGACTGAGACTGACTGACTGATTGCTTGACTCTCTGACTGGCTATTTCACTGACTGACTGAATGAATAAATGACTGACTGACACTGACTGACTGACTGCTTGACTACCTGACTGACTGCTTGACTGACTAACTGACTGGACAGGACTGACCGACTGACTGACTGACAGACTGACTGAATAAGGATGACTGACAGACTGACTGAATAAGGCTGACTGACTGACTGACAGACTGACTGAATAAGGCTGACCGACTGACTGACTGCCTGACTGACTGACTGACTGACTGACTGACTGACTGACCGAGACTGACTGACTGACTGACTGAGACTGGACTGGACTGACTGACTGACTGACTGACTGAGACTGACTGACTGCTTTAGTGACTAACTGACTGCACAGGACTGACCGACTGACTGACTGACTGACTGCCTGACTGACTGACTGACTGAATGACTGACTGACTGAGACTAAATGACTGACTGCTTGACTGACTGGCTGAAGGACTAACTGACTGACTGAGTGACTGACTGACTGGACTGACTGACTGAGACTGAATGACTGAGTGCTTGACTGATTGACTGTCAGACTGACTGACTGACTTCGCAAAAGGGAAAAATAAAAAAAAAGAATTATTAAATTAGAAAAAAATATTTGCATTTAAGATTTCCTTTCCGGCCGGGACTCGAACCCAGTACCACGCGCTAGGAAGCCAACGGTCTAGCCATTAGTCTATCGGAGCTCTGTCGATGGAAGTCTTAAATATAATAAAAACAAAAAATGCACCTTGGTAATTATTGATTCAAACACTTTGAAATTTACAGGTCGAATAATTAAACTGACTCAGAATTTTTCTCCCTACATAAATAATCAATATTCGCAAAAGAGAAAAATTAAAAAAAAAAGAAGAAGAAATTTCAAATTAGAAACTAAAAGTATACATTGAAGATTTTCGTTCAGGCTGGGACTCGAACCCAGGGCCACTCGCTTGGAAGCCTAACACTCTAGCCATTAGTCTATGGGAGCTCTGTCGGTGGGAGTTTTAAATATAATAAAAACAAAAAATGCACCTTGGTAATTGTTCATTTAAACACTTTGAAATCTTCGTGTCGAAAAATTAAACTGACTCAGAATTTTCTTCCCTACATAAATAATCAATAATTGCAAAGGAAAGAAATTGAAAAAAAAAAGAATTTTCAAATTAGAAAAGAAATATATACATTAAAGATATTCGCTCCGGCTGGGACTCGAACCCAGGCCACTCGCTTGGAAGACCAGCGGTCTAGCCATTAGGCTATCGGAGTTCTGTCGAGCGGAGTCTTACTGCCTGACTGATACTGCCTGACTGACAGACTGACTCACTGACTGACTGATACTGACTGACTGACTCACTGACTGACCGAGACTGACTGACTAACTGCCTGACTGACTGAGACTGGACTGACTGACTGACTGACTAACTGACTGACTGAGACTGACTGACTGACTGCTTGACTCTCTGACTGGCTATTTCACTGACTGACTGAATGACTAAATGACTGACTGACACTGACTGACTGACTGCTTGACTACCTGACTGACTGCTTGACTGACTAACTGACTGGACAGGACTGACCGACTGACTGACTGACAGACTGACTGAATAAGGATGACTGACAGACTGACTGAATAAGGCTGACTGACTGACTGACTGACAGACTGACTGAATAAGGCTGACCGACTGACTGACTGCCTGACTGACTGACTGACTGAATGACTGACTGACTGACTGACTGACCGAGACTGACTGACTGACTGACTGAGACTGGACTGGACTGACTGACTGACTGACTGACTGAGACTGACTGACTGCTTTAGTGACTAACTGACTGCACAGGACTGACCGACTGACTGACTGACTGACTGCCTGACTGACTGACTGAATGACTGACTGACTGAGACTAAATGACTGACTGCTTGACTGACTGGCTGAAGGACTAACTGACTGACTGAGTGACTGACTGACTGGACTGACTGACTGAGACTGAATGACTGAGTGCTTGACTGATTGACTGTCAGACTGACTGACTGACTTCGCAAAAGGGAAAAATAAAAAAAAAAGAATTATTAAATTAGAAAAAAATATTTGCATTTAAGATTTCCTTTCCGGCCGGGACTCGAACCCAGTACCACGCGCTAGGAAGCCAACGGTCTAGCCATTAGGCTATCGGAGCTCTGTCGATGGAAGTCTTAAATATAATAAAAACAAAAAATGCACCTTGGTAATTATTGATTCAAACACTTTGAAATTTACAGGTCGAATAATTAAACTGACTCAGAGTTTTTCTCCCTACATAAATAATCAATATTCGCAAAAGAGAAAAATTAAAAAAAAAAGAAGAAGAAATTTCAAATTAGAAACTAAAAGTATACATTGAAGATTTTCGTTCAGGCTGGGACTCGAACCCAGGGCCACTCGCTTGGAAGCCTAACACTCTAGCCATTAGTCTATGGGAGCTCTGTCGGTGGGAGTTTTAAATATAATAAAAACAAAAAATGCACCTTGGTAATTGTTTATTTAAACACTTTGAAATCTTCGTGTCGAAAAATTAAACTGACTCAGAATTTTCTTCCCTACATAAATAATCAATAATTGCAAAGGAAAGAAATTGAAAAAAAAAAGAATTTTCAAATTAGAAAAGAAATATATACATTAAAGATATTCGCTCCGGCTGGGACTCGAACCCAGGCCACTCGCTTGGAAGACCAGCGGTCTAGCCATTAGGCTATCGGAGTTCTGTCGAGCGGAGTCTTACTGCCTGACTGATACTGCCTGACTGACAGACTGACTCACTGACTGACTGATACTGACTGACTGACTCACTGACTGACCGAGACTGACTGACTAACTGCCTGACTGACTGAGACTGGACTGACTGACTGACTGACTGACTAACTGACTGACTGAGACTGACTGACTGACTGCTTGACTCTCTGACTGGCTATTTCACTGACTGACTGAATGACTAAATGACTGACTGACACTGACTGACTGACTGCTTGACTACCTGACTGACTGCTTGACTGACTAACTGACTGGACAGGACTGACCGACTGACTGACTGACAGACTGACTGAATAAGGATGACTGACAGACTGACTGAATAAGGCTGACTGACTGACTGACAGACTGACTGAATAAGGCTGACCGACTGACTGACTGCCTGACTGACTGACTGACTGAATGACTGACTGACTGACTGACCGAGACTGACTGACTGACTGACTGAGACTGGACTGCACTGACTGACTGACTGACTGACTGAGACTGACTGACTGCTTTAGTGACTAACTGACTGCACAGGACTGACCGACTGACTGACTGACTGACTGCCTGACTGACTGACTGAATGACTGACTGACTGAGACTAAATGACTGACTGCTTGACTGACTGGCTGAAGGACTAACTGACTGACTGAGTGACTGACTGACTGGACTGACTGACTGAGACTGAATGACTGAGTGCTTGACTGATTGACTGTCAGACTGACTGACTGACTTCGCAAAAGGGAAAAATAAAAAAAAAGAATTATTAAATTAGAAAAAAATATTTGCATTTAAGATTTCCTTTCCGGCCGGGACTCGAACCCAGTACCACGCGCTAGGAAGCCAACGGTCTAGCCATTAGGCTATCGGAGCTCTGTCGATGGAAGTCTTAAATATAATAAAAACAAAAAATGCACCTTGGTAATTATTGATTCAAACACTTTGAAATTTACAGGTCGAATAATTAAACTGACTCAGAATTTTTCTCCCTACATAAATAATCAATATTCGCAAAAGAGAAAAATTAAAAAAAAAAGAAGAAGAAATTTCAAATTAGAAACTAAAAGTATACATTGAAGATTTTCTTTCAGGCTGGGACTCGAACCCAGGGCCACTCGCTTGGAAGCCTAACACTCTAGCCATTAGTCTATGGGAGCTCTGTCGGTGGGAGTTTTAAATATAATAAAAACAAAAAATGCACCTTGGTAATTGTTTATTTAAACACTTTGAAATCTTCGTGTCGAAAAATTAAACTGACTCAGAATTTTCTTCCCTACATAAATAATCAATAATTGCAAAGGAAAGAAATTGAAAAAAAAAAGAATTTTCAAATTAGAAAAGAAATATATACATTAAAGATATTCGCTCCGGCTGGGACTCGAACCCAGGCCACTCGCTTGGAAGACCAGCGGTCTAGCCATTAGGCTATCGGAGTTCTGTCGAGCGGAGTCTTACTGCCTGACTGATACTGCCTGACTGACAGACTGACTCACTGACTGACTGATACTGACTGACTGACTCACTGACTGACCGAGACTGACTGACTAACTGCCTGACTGACTGAGACTGGACTAACTGACTGACTGACTGACTGACTGACTGACTAACTGACTGACTGAGACTGACTGACTGACTGCTTGACTCTCTGACTGGCTATTTCACTGACTGACTGAATGACTAAATGACTGACTGACACTGACTGACTGACTGCTTGACTACCTGACTGACTGCTTGACTGACTAACTGACTGGACAGGACTGACCGACTGACTGACTGACAGACTGACTGAATAAGGATGACTGACAGACTGACTGAATAAGGCTGACTGACTGACTGACTGACAGACTGACTGAATAAGGCTGACCGACTGACTGACTGCCTGACTGACTGACTGACTGAAAGACTGACTGACTGACTGACCGAGACTGACTGACTGACTGACTGAGACTGGACTGGACTGACTGACTGACTGACTGACTGAGACTGACTGACTGCTTTAGTGACTAACTGACTGCACAGGACTGACCGACTGACTGACTGACTGACTGCCTGACTGACTGACTGAATGACTGACTGACTGAGACTAAATGACTGACTGCTTGACTGACTGGCTGAAGGACTAACTGACTGACTGAGTGACTGACTGACTGGACTGACTGACTGAGACTGAATGACTGAGTGCTTGACTGATTGACTGTCAGACTGACTGACTGACTTCGCAAAAGGGAAAAATAAAAAAAAAAAAGAATTATTAAATTAGAAAAAAATATTTGCATTTAAGATTTCCTTTCCGGCCGGGACTCGAACCCAGTACCACGCGCTAGGAACCCAACGGTCTAGCCATTAGGCTATCGGAGCTCTGTCGATGGAAGTCTTAAATATAATAAAAACAAAAAATGCACCTTGGTAATTATTGATTCAAACACTTTGAAATTTACAGGTCGAATAATTAAACTGACTCAGAATTTTTCTCCCTACATAAATAATCAATATTCGCAAAAGAGAAAAATTAAAAAAAAAGAAGAAGAAATTTCAAATTAGAAACTAAAAGTATACATTGAAGATTTTCGTTTAGGCTGGGACTCGAACCCAGGGCCACTCGCTTGGAAGCCTAACACTCTAGCCATTAGTCTATGGGAGCTCTGTCGGTGGGAGTTTTAAATATAATAAAAACAAAAAATGCACCTTGGTAATTGTTTATTTAAACACTTTGAAATCTTCGTGTCGAAAAATTAAACTGACTCAGAA
Source organism: Uloborus diversus (assembly GCF_026930045.1). Taxonomy (NCBI): domain Eukaryota; kingdom Metazoa; phylum Arthropoda; class Arachnida; order Araneae; family Uloboridae; genus Uloborus; species Uloborus diversus. The sequence continues at coordinate 396,709 of NW_026558406.1, forward strand.
TTTTCTTCCCTACATAAATAATCAATAATTGCAAAGGAAAGAAATTGAAAAAAAAAAGAATTTTCAAATTAGAAAAGAAATATATACATTGAAGATATTCGCTCCGGCTGGGACTCGAACCCAGGTCACTCGCTTGGAAGACCAGCGGTCTAGCCATTAGGCTATCGGAGTTCTGTCGAGCGGAGTCTTACTGCCTGACTGATACTGCCTGACTGACAGACTGACTCACTGACTGACTGATACTGACTGACTGACTCACTGACTGACCGAGACTGACTGACTAACTGCCTGACTGATACTGCCTGACTGACAGACTGACTCACTGACTGACTGATACTGACTGACTGATACTGACTGACTGACTCACTGACTGACCGAGACTGACTGACTAACTGCCTGACTGACTGAGACTGGACTGACTGACTGACTGACTGACTGACTGACTAACTGACTGACTGAGACTGACTGACTGACTGCTTGACTCTCTGACTGGCTATTTCACTGACTGACTGAATGACTAAATGACTGACTGACACTGACTGACTGACTGCTTGACTACCTGACTGACTGCTTGACTGACTAACTGACTGGACAGGACTGACCGACTGACTGACTGACAGACTGACTGAATAAGGCTGACTGACTGACTGACAGACAGACTGACTGAATAAGGCTGACCGACTGACTGACTGCCTGACTGACTGACTGACTGAATGACTGACTGACTGACTGACCGAGACTGACTGACTGACTGACTGAGACTGGACTGGACTGACTGACTGACTGACTGACTGACTGACTGACTGACTGACTGAGACTGACTGACTGCTTTAGTGACTAACTGACTGCACAGGACTGACCGATTGACTGACTGACTGACTGCCTGACTGACTGACTGAATGAATGACTGACTGACTGAGACTAAATGACTGACTGCTTGACTGACTGGCTGAAGGACTAACTGACTGACTGAGTGACTGACTGACTGGACTGACTGACTGAGACTGAATGACTGAGTGCTTGACTGATTGACTGTCAGACTGACTGACTGACTTCGCAAAAGGGAAAAATAAAAAAAAAAGAATTATAAAATTAGAAAAAAATATTTGCATTTAAGATTTCCTTTCCGGCCGGGACTCGAACCCAGTACCACGCGCTAGGAACCCAACGGTCTAGCCATTAGGCTATCGGAGCTCTGTCGATGGAAGTCTTAAATATAATAAAAACAAAAAATGCACCTTGGTTATTATTGATTCAAACACTTTGAAATTTACAGGTCGAATAATTAAACTGACTCAGAATTTTTCTCCCTACATAAATAATCAATATTCGCAAAAGAGAAAAATTAGAAAAAAAGAAGAAGTAATTTCAAATTAGAAACTAAAAGTATACGTTGAAGATTTTCTTTCAGGCTGGGACTCGAACCCAGTGCCACTCGCTTGGAAGCCTAACACTCTAGCAATTAGTCTATGGGAGCTCTGTCGGTGGGAGTTTTAAATATAATAAAAACAAAAAATGCACCTTGGTAATTGTTTATTTAAACACTTTGAAATCTTTGTGTCGAAAAATTAAACTGACTCAGAATTTTCTTCCCTACATAAATAATCAATAATTGCAAAGGAAAGAAATTGAAAAAAAAAAGAATTTTCAAATTAGAAAAGAAATATATACATTGAAGATATTCGCTCCGGCTGGGACTCGAACCCAGGCCACTCGCTTGGAAGACCAGCGGTCTAGCCATTAGGCTATCGGAGTTCTGTCGAGCGGAGTCTTACTGCCTGACTGACAGACTGACTCACTGACTGACTGATACTGACTGACTGACTCACTGACTGACCGAGACTGACTGACTAACTGCCTGACTGACTGAGACTGGACTGACTGACTGACTGACTGACTGACTAACTGACTGACTGAGACTGACTGACTGATTGCTTGACTCTCTGACTGGCTATTTCACTGACTGACTGAATGAATAAATGACTGACTGACACTGACTGACTGACTGCTTGACTACCTGACTGACTGCTTGACTGACTAACTGACTGGACAGGACTGACCGACTGACTGACTGACAGACTGACTGAATAAGGATGACTGACAGACTGACTGAATAAGGCTGACTGACTGACTGACAGACTGACTGAATAAGGCTGACCGACTGACTGACTGCCTGACTGACTGACTGACTGACTGACTGACTGACTGACCGAGACTGACTGACTGACTGACTGAGACTGGACTGGACTGACTGACTGACTGACTGACTGAGACTGACTGACTGCTTTAGTGACTAACTGACTGCACAGGACTGACCGACTGACTGACTGACTGACTGCCTGACTGACTGACTGACTGAATGACTGACTGACTGAGACTAAATGACTGACTGCTTGACTGACTGGCTGAAGGACTAACTGACTGACTGAGTGACTGACTGACTGGACTGACTGACTGAGACTGAATGACTGAGTGCTTGACTGATTGACTGTCAGACTGACTGACTGACTTCGCAAAAGGGAAAAATAAAAAAAAAAAAGAATTATAAAATTAGAAAAAGATATTTGCATTTAAGATTTCCTTTCCCGCCGGGACTCGAACCCAGTACCACGCGCTAGGAACCCAACGGTCTAGCCATTAGGCTATCGGTGCTCTGTCGATGGAAGTCTTAAATATAATAAAAACAAAAAATGCACCTTGGTAATTATTGATTCAAACACTTTGAAATTTACAGGTCGAATAATTAAACTGACTCAGAATTTTTCTCCCTACATAAATAATCAATATTCGCAAAAGAGAAAAATTAAAAAAAAAGAAGAAGAAATTTCAAATTAGAAACTAAAAGTATACATTGAAGATTTTCGTTTAGGCTGGGACTCGAACCCAGGGCCACTCGCTTGGAAGCCTAACACTCTAGCCATTAGTCTATGGGAGCTCTGTCGGTGGGAGTTTTAAATATAATAAAAACAAAAAATGCACCTTGGTAATTGTTTATTTAAACACTTTGAAATCTTCGTGTCGAAAAATTAAACTGACTCAGAATTTTCTTCCTTACATAAATAATCAATAATTGCAAAGGAAAGAAATTGAAAAAAAAAAGAATTTTCAAATTAGAAAAGATATATATACATTGAAGATTTTCGCTCCGGCTGGGACTCGAACCCAGGTCTAACGCTTGGAAGACCAGCGGTCTAGCCATTAGGCTATCGGAGTTCTGTCGAGCGGAGTCTTACTGCCTGACTGATACTGCCTGACTGACAGACTGACTCACTGACTGACTGATACTGACTGACTGACTCACTGACTGACCGAGACTGACTGACTAACTGCCTGACTGACTGAGACTGGACTGACTGACTGACTGACTAACTGACTGACTGAGACTGACTGACTGACTGCTTGACTCTCTGACTGGCTATTTCACTGACTGACTGAATGACTAAATGACTGACTGACACTGACTGACTGACTGCTTGACTACCTGACTGACTGCTTGACTGACTAACTGACTGGACAGGACTGACCGACTGACTGACTGACAGACTGACTGAATAAGGATGACTGACAGACTGACTGAATAAGGCTGACTGACTGACTGACTGACAGACTGACTGAATAAGGCTGACCGACTGACTGACTGCCTGACTGACTGACTGACTGAATGACTGACTGACTGACTGACCGAGACTGACTGACTGACTGACTGAGACTGGACTGGACTGACTGACTGACTGACTGAGACTGACTGACTGCTTTAGTGACTAACTGACTGCACAGGACTGACCGACTGACTGACTGACTGACTGCCTGACTGACTGACTGAATGACTGACTGACTGAGACTAAATGACTGACTGCTTGACTGACTGGCTGAAGGACTAACTGACTGACTGAGTGACTGACTGACTGGACTGACTGACTGAGACCGAATGACTGAGTGCTTGACTGATTGACTGTCAGACTGACTGACTGACTTCGCAAAAGGGAAAAATAAAAAAAAAGAATTTTTAAATTAGAAAAAAATATTTGCATTTAAGATTTCCTTTCCGGCCGGGACTCGAACCCAGTACCACGCGCTAGGAAGCCAACGGTCTAGCCATTAGGCTATCGGAGCTCTGTCGATGGAAGTCTTAAATATAATAAAAACAAAAAATGCACCTTGGTAATTATTGATTCAAACACTTTGAAATTTACAGGTCGAATAATTAAACTGACTCAGAATTTTTCTCCCTACATAAATAATCAATATTCGCAAAAGAGAAAAATTAAAAAAAAAAGAAGAAGAAATTTCAAATTAGAAACTAAAAGTATACATTGAAGATTTTCGTTCAGGCTGGGACTCGAACCCAGGGCCACTCGCTTGGAAGCCTAACACTCTAGCCATTAGTCTATGGGAGCTCTGTCGGTGGGAGTTTTAAATATAATAAAAACAAAAAATGCACCTTGGTAATTGTTTATTTAAACACTTTGAAATCTTCGTGTCGAAAAATTAAACTGACTCAGAATTTTCTTCCCTACATAAATAATCAATAATTGCAAAGGAAAGAAATTGAAAAAAAAAAGAATTTTCAAATTAGAAAAGAAATATATACATTAAAGATATTCGCTCCGGCTGGGACTCGAACCCAGGCCACTCGCTTGGAAGACCAGCGGTCTAGCCATTAGGCTATCGGAGTTCTGTCGAGCGGAGTCTTACTGCCTGACTGATACTGCCTGACTGACAGACTGACTCACTGACTGACTGATACTGACTGACTGACTCACTGACTGACCGAGACTGACTGACTAACTGCCTGACTGACTGAGACTGGACTGACTGACTGACTGACTGACTGACTGACTAACTGACTGACTGAGACTGACTGACTGACTGCTTGACTCTCTGACTGGCTATTTCACTGACTGACTGAATGACTAAATGACTGACTGACACTGACTGACTGACTGCTTGACTACCTGACTGACTGCTTGACTGACTAACTGACTGGACAGGACTGACCGACTGACTGACTGACAGACTGACTGAATAAGGATGACTGACAGACTGACTGAATAAGGCTGACTGACTGACTGACTGACAGACTGACTGAATAAGGCTGACCGACTGACTGACTGCCTGACTGACTGACTGACTGAATGACTGACTGACTGACTGACCGAGACTGACTGACTGACTGACTGAGACTGGACTGGACTGACTGACTGACTGACTGACTGAGACTGACTGACTGCTTTAGTGACTAACTGACTGCACAGGACTGACCGACTGACTGACTGACTGACTGCCTGACTGACTGACTGAATGACTGACTGACTGAGACTAAATGACTGACTGCTTGACTGACTGACTGAGTGACTGACTGACTGGACTGACTGACTGAGACTGAATGACTGAGTGCTTGAATGATTGACTGTCAGACTGACTGACTGACCTCGCAAAAGGGAAAAATAAAAAAAAAGAATTATTAAATTAGAAAAAAATATTTGCATTTAAGATTTCCTTTCCGGCCGGGACTCGAACCCAGTACCACGCGCTAGGAAGCCAACGGTCTAGCCATTAGGCTATCGGAGCTCTGTCGATGGAAGTCTTAAATATAATAAAAACAAAAAATGCACCTTGGTAATTATTGATTCAAACACTTTGAAATTTACAGGTCGAATAATTAAACTGACTCAGAATTTTTCTCCCTACATAAATAATCAATATTCGCAAAAGAGAAAAATTAAAAAAAAAAAGAAGAAGAAATTTCAAATTAGAAACTAAAAGTATACATTGAAGATTTTCGTTCAGGCTGGGACTCGAACCCAGGGCCACTCGCTTGGAAGCCTAACACTCTAGCCATTAGTCTATGGGAGCTCTGTCGGTGGGAGTTTTAAATATAATAAAAACAAAAAATGCACCTTGGTAATTGTTTATTTAAACACTTTGAAATCTTCGTGTCGAAAAATTAAACTGACTCAGAATTTTCTTCCCTACATAAATAATCAATAATTGCAAAGGAAAGAAATTGAAAAAAAAAGAATTTTCAAATTAGAAAAGAAATATATACATTGAAGATATTCGCTCCGGCTGGTACTCGAACCCAGGCCACTCGCTTGGAAGACCAGCGGTCTAGCCATTAGGCTATCGGAGTTCTGTCGAGCGGAGTCTTACTGCCTGACTGATACTGCCTGACTGACAGACTGACTCACTGACTGACTGATACTGACTGACTGACTCACTGACTGACCGAGACTGACTGACTAACTGCCTGACTGACTGAGACTGGACTGACTGACTGACTGACTGACTGACTGACTGACTAACTGACTGACTGAGACTGACTGACTGACTGCTTGACTCTCTGACTGGCTATTTCACTGACTGACTGAATGACTAAATGACTGACTGACACTGACTGACTGACTGCTTGACTACCTGACTGACTGCTTGACTGACTAACTGACTGGACAGGACTGACCGACTGACTGACTGACAGACTGACTGAATAAGGATGACTGACAGACTGACTGAATAAGGCTGACTGACTGACTGACTGACAGACTGACTGAATAAGGCTGACCAACTGACTGACTGCCTGACTGACTGACTGACTGAATGACTGACTGACTGACTGACCGAGACTGACTGACTGACTGACTGAGACTGGACTGGACTGACTGACTGACTGACTGACTGAGACTGACTGACTGCTTTAGTGACTAACTGACTGCACAGGACTGACCGACTGACTGACTGACTGACTGCCTGACTGACTGACTGAATGACTGACTGACTGAGACTAAATGACTGACTGCTTGACTGACTGGCTGAAGGACTAACTGACTGACTGAGTGACTGACTGACTGGACTGACTGACTGAGACTGAATGACTGAGTGCTTGACTGATTGACTGTCAGACTGACTGACTGACTTCGCAAAAGGGAAAAATAAAAAAAAAAGAATTATTAAATTAGAAAAAAATATTTGCATTTAAGATTTCCTCTCCGGCCGGGACTCGAACCCAGTACCACGCGCTAGGAACCCAACGGTCTAGCCATTAGGCTATCGGAGCTCTGTCGATGGAAGTCTTAAATATAATAAAAACAAAAAATGCACCTTGGTAATTATTGATTCAAACACTTTGAAATTTACAGGTCGAATAATTAAACTGACTCAGAATTTTTCTCCCTACATAAATAATCAATATTCGCAAAAGAGAAAAATTAAAAAAAAAGAAGAAGAAATTTCAAATTAGAAACTAAAAGTATACATTGAAGATTTTCGTTTAGGCTGGGACTCGAACCCAGGGCCACTCGCTTGGAAGCCTAACACTCTAGCCATTAGTCTATGGGAGCTCTGTCGGTGGGAGTTTTAAATATAATAAAAACAAAAAATGCACCTTGGTAATTGTTTATTTAAACACTTTGAAATCTTCGTGTCGAAAAATTAAACTGACTCAGAATTTTCTTCCCTACATAAATAATCAATAATTGCAAAGGAAAGAAATTGAAAAAAAAAAGAATTTTCAAATTAGAAAAGAAATATATACATTGAAGATATTCGCTCCGGCTGGGACTCGAACCCAGGTCACTCGCTTGGAAGACCAGCGGTCTAGCCATTAGGCTATCGGAGTTCTGTCGAGCGGAGTCTTACTGCCTGACTGATACTGCCTGACTGACAGACTGACTCACTGACTGACTGATACTGACTGACTGACTCACTGACTGACCGAGACTGACTGACTAACTGCCTGACTGACTGAGACTGGACTGACTGACTGACTCACTGACTGACTGACTAACTGACTGACTGAGACTGACTGACTGACTGCTTGACTCTCTGACTGGCTATTTCACTGACTGACTGAATGACTAAATGACTGACTGACACTGACTGACTGACTGCTTGACTACCTGACTGACTGCTTGACTGACTAACTGACTGGACAGGACTGACCGACTGACTGACTGACAGACTGACTGAATAAGGCTGACTGACTGACTGACAGACAGACTGACTGAATAAGGCTGACCGACTGACTGACTGCCTGACTGACTGACTGACTGAATGACTGACTGACTGACTGACCGAGACTGACTGACTGACTGACTGAGACTGGACTGGACTGACTGACTGACTGACTGACTGACTGACTGACTGACTGAGACTGACTGACTGCTTTAGTGACTAACTGACTGCACAGGACTGACCGATTGACTGACTGACTGACTGCCTGACTGACTGACTGACTGAATGACTGACTGACTGAGACTAAATGACTGACTGCTTGACTGACTGGCTGAAGGACTAACTGACTGACTGAGTGACTGACTGACTGGACTGACTGACTGAGACTGAATGACTGAGTGCTTGACTGATTGACTGTCAGACTGACTGACTGACTTCGCAAAAGGGAAAAATAAAAAAAAAAGAATTATAAAATTAGAAAAAAATATTTGCATTTAAGATTTCCTTTCCGGCCGGGACTCGAACCCAGTACCACGCACTAGGAACCCAACGGTCTAGCCATTAGGCTATCGGAGCTCTGTCGATGGAAGTCTTAAATATAATAAAAACAAAAAATGCACCTTGGTAATTATTGATTCAAACACTTTGAAATTTACAGGTCGAATAATTAAACTGACTCAGAATTTTTCTCCCTACATAAATAATAAATATTCGCAAAAGAGAAAAATTAAAAAAAAAGAAGAAGAAATTTCAAATTAGAAACTAAAAGTATACATTGAAGATTTTCGTTCAGGCTGGGACTCGAACCCAGGGCCACTCGCTTGGAAGCCTAACACTCTAGCCATTAGTCTATGGGAGCTCTGTCGGTGGGAGTTTTAAATATAATAAAAACAAAAAATGCGCCTTGGTAATTGTTTATTTAAACACTTTGAAATCTTCGTGTCGAAAAATTAAACTGACTCAGAATTTTCTTCCCTACATAAATAATCAATAATTGCAAAGGAAAGAAATTGAAAAAAAAAAAGAATTTTCAAATTAGAAAAGAAATATATACATTAAAGATATTCGCTCCGGCTGGGACTTGAACCCAGGCCACTCGCTTGGAAGACCAGCGGTCTAGCCATTAGGCTATCGGAGTTCTGTCGAGCGGAGTCTTACTGCCTGACTCATACTGCCTGACTGACAGACTGACTCACTGACTGACTGATACTGACTGACTGACTCACTGACTGACCGAGACTGACTGACTAACTGCCTGACTGACTGAGACTGGACTGACTGACTGACTGACTGACTGACTGACTAACTGACTGACTGAGACTGACTGACTGATTGCTTGACACTCTGACTGGCTATTTCACTGACTGACTGAATGAATAAATGACTGACTGACACTGACTGACTGACTGCTTGACTACCTGACTGACTGCTTGACTGACTAACTGACTGGACAGGACTGACCGACTGACTGACTGACAGACTGACTGAATAAGGATGACTGACAGACTGACTGAATAAGGCTGACTGACTGACTGAATAAGGCTGACCGACTGACTGACTGCCTGACTGACTGACTGACTGACTGAATGACTGACCGAGACTGACTGACTGACTGACTGAGACTGGACTGGACTGACTGACTGACTGACTGACTGACTGAGACTGACTGACTGCTTTAGTGACTAACTGACTGCACAGGACTGACCGACTGACTGACTGACTGACTGCCTGTCTGACTGACTGACTGAATGACTGACTGACTGAGACTAAATGACTGACTGCTTGACTGACTGGCTGAAGGACTAACTGACTGACTGAGTGACTGACTGACTGGACTGACTGACTGAGACTGAATGACTGAGTGCTTGACTGATTGACTGTCAGACTGACTGACTGACTTCGCAAAAGGAAAAAATAAAAAAAAAAGAATTATAAAATTAGAAAAAAAATATTTGCATTTAAGATTTCCTTTCCGGCCGGGACTCGAACCCAGTACCACGCGCTAGGAACCCAACGGTCTAGCCATTAGGCTATCGGAGCTCTGTCGATGGAAGTCTTAAATATAATAAAAACAAAAAATGCACCTTGGTAATTATTGATTCAAACACTTTGAAATTTACAGGTCGAATAATTAAACTGACTCAGAATTTTTCTCCCTACATAAATAATCAATATTCGCAAAAGAGAAAAATTAGAAAAAAAGAAGAAGTAATTTCAAATTAGAAACTAAAAGTATACGTTGAAGATTTTCTTTCAGGCTGGGACTCGAACCCAGTGCCACTCGCTTGGAAGCCTAACACTCTAGCAATTAGTCTATGGGAGCTCTGTCGGTGGGAGTTTTAAATATAATAAAAACAAAAAATGCACCTTGGTAATTGTTTATTTAAACACTTTGAAATCTTCGTGTCGAAAAATTAAACTGACTCAGAATTTTCTTCCCTACATAAATAATCAATAATTGCAAAGGAAAGAAATTGAAAAAAAAAAGAATTTTCAAATTAGAAAAGAAATATATACATTGAAGATATTCGCTCCGGCTGGGACTCGAACCCAGGCCACTCGCTTGGAAGACCAGCGGTCTAGCCATTAGGCTATCGGAGTTCTGTCGAGCGGAGTCTTACTGCCTGACTGATACTGCCTGACTGACAGACTGACTCACTGACTGACTGATACTGACTGACTGACTCACTGACTGACCGAGACTGACTGACTAACTGCCTGACTGACTGAGACTGGACTGACTGACTGACTGACTGACTGACTGACTGACTAACTGACTGACTGAGACTGACTGACTGCTTGACTCTCTGACTGGCTATTTCACTGACTGACTGAATGACTAAATGACTGACTGACACTGACTGACTGACTGCTTGACTACCTGACTGACTGCTTGACTGACTAACTGACTGGACAGGACTGACCGACTGACTGACTGACAGACTGACTGAATAAGGATGACTGACAGACTGACTGAATAAGGCTGACTGACTGACTGACTGACAGACTGACTGAATAAGGCTGACCGACTGACTGACTGCCTGACTGACTGACTGACTGAATGACTGACTGACTGACTGACCGAGACTGACTGACTGACTGACTGAGACTGGACTGGACTGACTGACTGACTGACTGACTGAGACTGACTGACTGCTTTAGTGACTAACTGACTGCACAGGACTGACCGACTGACTGACTGACTGACTGCCTGTCTGACTGACTGACTGAATGACTGACTGACTGAGACTAAATGACTGACTGTTTGACTGACTGGCTGAAGGACTAACTGACTGACTGAGTGACTGACTGACTGGACTGACTGACTGAGACTGAATGACTGAGTGCTTGACTGATTGACTGTCAGACTGACTGACTGACTTCGCAAAAGGGATAAAATAAAAAAAAAGAATTATAAAATTAGAAAAAAATATTTGCATTTAAGATTTCCTTTCCGGCCGGGACTCGAACCCAGTACCACGCGCTAGGAACCCAACGGTCTAGCCATTAGGCTATCGGAGCTCTGTCGATGGAAGTCTTAAATATAATAAAAACAAAAAATGCACCTTGGTAATTATTGATTCAAACACTTTGAAATTTACAGGTCGAATAATTAAACTGACTCAGAATTTTTCTCCCTACATAAATAATCAATATTCGCAAAAGAGAAAAATTAGAAAAAAAGAAGAAGTAATTTCAAATTAGAAACTAAAAGTATACGTTGAAGATTTTCGTTCAGGCTGGGACTCGAACCCAGGGCCACTCGCTTGGAAGCCTAACACTCTAGCCATTAGTCTATGGGAGCTCTGTCGGTGGGAGTTTTAAATATAATAAAAGCAAAAAATGCACCTTGGTAATTGTTTATTTAAACACTTTGAAATCTTCGTGTCGAAAAATTAAACTGACTCAGAATTTTCTTCCCTACATAAATAATCAATAATTGCAAAGGAAAGAAATTGAAAAAAAAAAAGAATTTTCAAATTAGAAAAGAAATATATACATTGAAGATATTCGCTCCGGCTGGGACTCGAACCCAGGCCACTCGCTTGGAAGACCAGCGGTCTAGCCATTAGGCTATCGGAGTTCTGTCGAGCGGAGTCTTACTGCCTGACTGATACTGCCTGACTGACAGACTGACTCACTGACTGACTGATACTGACTGACTGACTCACTGACTGACCGAGACTGACTGACTAACTGCCTGACTGACTGAGACTGGACTGACTGACTGACTGACTGACTGACTAACTGACTGACTGAGACTGACTGAGACTGACTGACTGACTGCTTGACTCTCTGACTGGCTATTTCACTGACTGACTGAATGACTAAATGACTGACTGACACTGACTGACTGACTGCTTGACTACCTGACTGACTGCTTGACTGACTAACTGACTGGACAGGACTGACCGACTGACTGACTGACAGACTGACTGAATAAGGATGACTGACAGACTGACTGAATAAGGCTGACTGACTGACTGACTGACAGACTGACTGAATAAGGCTGACCAACTGACTGACTGCCTGACTGACTGCCTGACTGACTGACTGACTGACTGACTGACTGACTGACCGAGACTGACTGACTGAGACTGGACTGGACTGACTGACTGACTGACTGACTGAGACTGACTGACTGCTTTAGTGACTAACTGACTGCACAGGACTGACCGACTGACTGACTGACTGACTGCCTGACTGACTGACTGAATGACTGACTGACTGAGACTAAATGACTGACTGCTTGACTGACTGGCTGAAGGACTAACTGACTGACTGAGTGACTGACTGACTGGACTGACTGACTGAGACTGAATGACTGAGTGCTTGACTGATTGACTGTCAGACTGACTGACTGACTTCGCAAAAGGGAAAAATAAAAAAAAAAGAATTATTAAATTAGAAAAAAATATTTGCATTTAAGATTTCCTTTCCGGCCGGGACTCGAACCCAGTACCACGCGCTAGGAACCCAACGGTCTAGCCATTAGGCTATCGGAGCTCTGTCGATGGAAGTCTTAAATATAATAAAAACAAAAAATGCACCTTGGTAATTATTGATTCAAACACTTTGAAATTTACAGGTCGAATAATTAAACTGACTCAGAATTTTTCTCCCTACATAAATAATCAATATTCGCAAAAGAGAAAAATTAAAAAAAAAGAAGAAGAAATTTCAAATTAGAAACTAAAAGTATACATTGAAGATTTTCGTTTAGGCTGGGACTCGAACCCAGGGCCACTCGCTTGGAAGCCTAACACTCTAGCCATTAGTCTATGGGAGCTCTGTCGGTGGGAGTTTTAAATATAATAAAAACAAAAAATGCACCTTGGTAATTGTTTATTTAAACACTTTGAAATCTTCGTGTCGAAAAATTAAACTGACTCAGAATTTTCTTCCCTACATAAATAATCAATAATTGCAAAGGAAAGAAATTGAAAAAAAAAAGAATTTTCAAATTAGAAAAGAAATATATACATTGAAGATATTCGCTCCGGCTGGGACTCGAACCCAGGTCACTCGCTTGGAAGACCAGCGGTCTAGCCATTAGGCTATCGGAGTTCTGTCGAGCGGAGTCTTACTGCCTGACTGATACTGCCTGACTGACAGACTGACTCACTGACTGACTGATACTGACTGACTGACTCACTGACTGACCGAGACTGACTGACTAACTGCCTGACTGACTGAGACTGGACTGACTGACTGACTCACTGACTGACTGACTAACTGACTGACTGAGACTGACTGACTGACTGCTTGACTCTCTGACTGGCTATTTCACTGACTGACTGAATGACTAAATGACTGACTGACACTGACTGACTGACTGCTTGACTACCTGACTGACTGCTTGACTGACTAACTGACTGGACAGGACTGACCGACTGACTGACTGACAGACTGACTGAATAAGGCTGACTGACTGACTGACAGACAGACTGACTGAATAAGGCTGACCGACTGACTGACTGCCTGACTGACTGACTGACTGAATGACTGACTGACTGACTGACCGAGACTGACTGACTGACTGACTGAGACTGGACTGGACTGACTGACTGACTGACTGACTGACTGACTGACTGACTGAGAGTGACTGACTGCTTTAGTGACTAACTGACTGCACAGGACTGACCGATTGACTGACTGACTGACTGCCTGACTGACTGACTGACTGAATGACTGACTGACTGAGACTAAATGACTGACTGCTTGACTGACTGGCTGAAGGACTAACTGACTGACTGAGTGACTGACTGACTGGACTGACTGACTGAGACTGAATGACTGAGTGCTTGACTGATTGACTGTCAGACTGACTGACTGACTTCGCAAAAGGGAAAAATAAAAAAAAAAGAATTATAAAATTAGAAAAAAATATTTGCATTTAAGATTTCCTTTCCGGCCGGGACTCGAACCCAGTACCACGCACTAGGAACCCAACGGTCTAGCCATTAGGCTATCGGAGCTCTGTCGATGGAAGTCTTAAATATAATAAAAACAAAAAATGCACCTTGGTAATTATTGATTCAAACACTTTGAAATTTACAGGTCGAATAATTAAACTGACTCAGAATTTTTCTCCCTACATAAATAATAAATATTCGCAAAAGAGAAAAATTAAAAAAAAAGAAGAAGAAATTTCAAATTAGAAACTAAAAGTATACATTGAAGATTTTCGTTCAGGCTGGGACTCGAACCCAGGGCCACTCGCTTGGAAGCCTAACACTCTAGCCATTAGTCTATGGGAGCTCTGTCGGTGGGAGTTTTAAATATAATAAAAACAAAAAATGCGCCTTGGTAATTGTTTATTTAAACACTTTGAAATCTTCGTGTCGAAAAATTAAACTGACTCAGAATTTTCTTCCCTACATAAATAATCAATAATTGCAAAGGAAAGAAATTGAAAAAAAAAAAGAATTTTCAAATTAGAAAAGAAATATATACATTAAAGATATTCGCTCCGGCTGGGACTTGAACCCAGGCCACTCGCTTGGAAGACCAGCGGTCTAGCCATTAGGCTATCGGAGTTCTGTCGAGCGGAGTCTTACTGCCTGACTCATACTGCCTGACTGACAGACTGACTCACTGACTGACTGATACTGACTGACTGACTCACTGACTGACCGAGACTGACTGACTAACTGCCTGACTGACTGAGACTGGACTGACTGACTGACTGACTGACTGACTGACTGACTGACTAACTGACTGACTGAGACTGACTGACTGATTGCTTGACACTCTGACTGGCTATTTCACTGACTGACTGAATGAATAAATGACTGACTGACACTGACTGACTGACTGCTTGACTACCTGACTGACTGCTTGACTGACTAACTGACTGGACAGGACTGACCGACTGACTGACTGACAGACTGACTGAATAAGGATGACTGACAGACTGACTGAATAAGGCTGACTGACTGACTGAATAAGGCTGACCGACTGACTGACTGCCTGACTGACTGACTGACTGACTGAATGACTGACCGAGACTGACTGACTGACTGACTGAGACTGGACTGGACTGACTGACTGACTGACTGACTGACTGAGACTGACTGACTGCTTTAGTGACTAACTGACTGCACAGGACTGACCGACTGACTGACTGACTGACTGCCTGTCTGACTGACTGACTGAATGACTGACTGACTGAGACTAAATGACTGACTGCTTGACTGACTGGCTGAAGGACTAACTGACTGACTGAGTGACTGACTGACTGGACTGACTGACTGAGACTGAATGACTGAGTGCTTGACTGATTGACTGTCAGACTGACTGACTGACTTCGCAAAAGGAAAAAATAAAAAAAAAAGAATTATAAAATTAGA
Organism: Uloborus diversus; assembly: GCF_026930045.1. Taxonomy (NCBI): domain Eukaryota; kingdom Metazoa; phylum Arthropoda; class Arachnida; order Araneae; family Uloboridae; genus Uloborus; species Uloborus diversus. The sequence continues at coordinate 412,512 of NW_026558406.1, forward strand.
AAAAAAATATTTGCATTTAAGATTTCCTTTCCGGCCGGGACTCGAACCCAGTACCACGCGCTAGGAACCCAACGGTCTAGCCATTAGGCTATCGGAGCTCTGTCGATGGAAGTCTTAAATATAATAAAAACAAAAAATGCACCTTGGTAATTATTGATTCAAACACTTTGAAATTTACAGGTCGAATAATTAAACTGACTCAGAATTTTTCTCCCTACATAAATAATCAATATTCGCAAAAGAGAAAAATTAGAAAAAAAGAAGAAGTAATTTCAAATTAGAAACTAAAAGTATACGTTGAAGATTTTCTTTCAGGCTGGGACTCGAACCCAGTGCCACTCGCTTGGAAGCCTAACACTCTAGCAATTAGTCTATGGGAGCTCTGTCGGTGGGAGTTTTAAATATAATAAAAACAAAAAATGCACCTTGGTAATTGTTTATTTAAACACTTTGAAATCTTCGTGTCGAAAAATTAAACTGACTCAGAATTTTCTTCCCTACATAAATAATCAATAATTGCAAAGGAAAGAAATTGAAAAAAAAAAGAATTTTCAAATTAGAAAAGAAATATATACATTGAAGATATTCGCTCCGGCTGGGACTCGAACCCAGGCCACTCGCTTGGAAGACCAGCGGTCTAGCCATTAGGCTATCGGAGTTCTGTCGAGCGGAGTCTTACTGCCTGACTGATACTGCCTGACTGACAGACTGACTCACTGACTGACTGATACTGACTGACTGACTCACTGACTGACCGAGACTGACTGACTAACTGCCTGACTGACTGAGACTGGACTGACTGACTGACTGACTGACTGACTGACTAACTGACTGACTGAGACTGACTGACTGCTTGACTCTCTGACTGGCTATTTCACTGACTGACTGAATGACTAAATGACTGACTGACACTGACTGACTGACTGCTTGACTACCTGACTGACTGCTTGACTGACTAACTGACTGGACAGGACTGACCGACTGACTGACTGACAGACTGACTGAATAAGGATGACTGACAGACTGACTGAATAAGGCTGACTGACTGACTGACTGACAGACTGACTGAATAAGGCTGACCGACTGACTGACTGCCTGACTGACTGACTGACTGAATGACTGACTGACTGACTGAACGAGACTGACTGACTGACTGACTGAGACTGGACTGGACTGACTGACTGACTGACTGACTGAGACTGACTGACTGCTTTAGTGACTAACTGACTGCACAGGACTGACCGACTGACTGACTGACTGACTGCCTGTCTGACTGACTGACTGAATGACTGACTGACTGAGACTAAATGACTGACTGTTTGACTGACTGGCTGAAGGACTAACTGACTGACTGAGTGACTGACTGACTGGACTGACTGACTGAGACTGAATGACTGAGTGCTTGACTGATTGACTGTCAGACTGACTGACTGACTTCGCAAAAGGGATAAAATAAAAAAAAAGAATTATAAAATTAGAAAAAAATATTTGCATTTAAGATTTCCTTTCCGGCCGGGACTCGAACCCAGTACCACGCGCTAGGAACCCAACGGTCTAGCCATTAGGCTATCGGAGCTCTGTCGATGGAAGTCTTAAATATAATAAAAACAAAAAATGCACCTTGGTAATTATTGATTCAAACACTTTGAAATTTACAGGTCGAATAATTAAACTGACTCAGAATTTTTCTCCCTACATAAATAATCAATATTCGCAAAAGAGAAAAATTAGAAAAAAAGAAGAAGTAATTTCAAATTAGAAACTAAAAGTATACGTTGAAGATTTTCGTTCAGGCTGGGACTCGAACCCAGGGCCACTCGCTTGGAAGCCTAACACTCTAGCCATTAGTCTATGGGAGCTCTGTCGGTGGGAGTTTTAAATATAATAAAAGCAAAAAATGCACCTTGGTAATTGTTTATTTAAACACTTTGAAATCTTCGTGTCGAAAAATTAAACTGACTCAGAATTTTCTTCCCTACATAAATAATCAATAATTGCAAAGGAAAGAAATTGAAAAAAAAAAAGAATTTTCAAATTAGAAAAGAAATATATACATTGAAGATATTCGCTCCGGCTGGGACTCGAACCCAGGCCACTCGCTTGGAAGACCAGCGGTCTAGCCATTAGGCTATCGGAGTTCTGTCGAGTGGAGTCTTACTGCCTGACTGATACTGCCTGACTGACAGACTGACTCACTGACTGACTGATACTGACTGACTGACTCACTGACTGACCGAGACTGACTGACTAACTGCCTGACTGACTGAGACTGGACTGACTGACTGACTGACTGACTGACTGACTGACTAACTGACTGACTGAGACTGACTGACTGACTGCTTGACTCTCTGACTGGCTATTTCACTGACTGACTGAATGACTAAATGACTGACTGACACTGACTGACTGACTGCTTGACTACCTGACTGACTGCTTGACTGACTAACTGACTGGACAGGACTGACCGACTGACTGACTGACAGACTGACTGAATAAGGATGACTGACAGACTGACTGAATAAGGCTGACTGACTGACTGACTGACAGACTGACTGAAAAAGGCTGACCGACTGACTGCCTGACTGACTGAGTGACTGAATGACTAACTGACTGACTGACCGAGACTGACTGACTGACTGACTGAGACTGGACTGGACTGACTGACTGACTGACTGACTGAGACTGACTGACTGCTTTAGTGACTAACTGACTGCACAGGACTGACCGACTGACTGACTGACTGACTGCCTGACTGACTGACTGAATGACTGACTGACTGAGACTAAATGACTGACTGCTTGACTGACTGGCTGAAGGACTAACTGACTGACTGAGTGACTGACTGACTGGACTGACTGACTGAGACTGAATGACTGAGTGCTTGACTGATTGACTGTCAGACTGACTGACTGACTTCGCAAAAGGGAAAAATAAAAAAAAAAGAATTATTAAATTAGAAAAAAATATTTGCATTTAAGATTTCCTTTCCGGCCGGGACTCGAACCCAGTACCACGCGCTAGGAAGCCAACGGTCTAGCCATTAGGCTATCGGAGCTCTGTCGATGGAAGTCTTAAATATAATAAAAACAAAAAATGCACCTTGGTAATTATTGATTCAAACACTTTGAAATTTACAGGTCGAATAATTAAACTGACTCAGAATTTTTCTCCCTACATAAATAATCAATATTCGCAAAAGAGAAAAATTAAAAAAAAAGAAGAAGAAATTTCAAATTAGAAACTAAAAGTATACATTGAAGATTTTCGTTCAGGCTGGGACTCGAACCCAGGGCCACTCGCTTGGAAGCCTAACACTCTAGCCATTAGTCTATGGGAGCTCTGTCGGTGGGAGTTTTAAATATAATAAAAACAAAAAATGCACCTTGGTAATTGTTTATTTAAACACTTTGAAATCTTCGTGTCGAAAAATTAAACTGACTCAGAATTTTCTTCCCTACATAAATAATCAATAATTGCAAAGGAAAGAAATTGAAAAAAAAAAAGAATTTTCAAATTAGAAAAGAAATATATACATTAAAGATATTCGCTCCGGCTGGGACTCGAACCCAGGCCACTCGCTTGGAAGACCAGCGGTCTAGCAATTAGGCTATCGGAGTTCTGTCGAGCGGAGTCTTACTGCCTGACTGATACTCCCTGACTGACAGACTGACTCACTGACTGACTGATACTGACTGACTGACTCACTGACTGACCGAGACTGACTGACTAACTGCCTGACTGACTGAGACTGGACTGACTGACTGACTGACTGACTGACTGACTAACTGACTGACTGAGACTGACTGACTGACTGCTTGACTCTCTGACTGGCTATTTCACTGACTGACTGACTGAATGACTAAATGACTGACTGACACTGACTGACTGACTGCTTGACTACCTGACTGACTGCTTGACTGACTAACTGACTGGACAGGACTGACCGACTGACTGACTGACAGACTGACTGAATAAGGATGACTGACAGACTGACTGAATAAGACTGACTGACTGACTGACTGACAGACTGACTGAATAAGGCTGACCGACTGACTGACTGCCTGACTGACTGACTGACTGAATGACTGACTGACTGACTGACCGAGACTGACTGACTGACTGACTGAGACTGGACTGGACTGACTGACTGACTGACTGACTGAGACTGACTGACTGCTTTAGTGACTAACTGACTGCACAGGACTGACCGACTGACTGACTGACTGACTGCCTGACTGACTGACTGAATGACTGACTGACTGAGACTAAATGACTGACTGCTTGACTGACTGGCTGAAGGACTAACTGACTGACTGAGTGACTGACTGACTGGACTGACTGACTGAGACTGAATGACTGAGTGCTTGACTGATTGACTGTCAGACTGACTGACTGACTTCGCAAAAGGGAAAAATAAAAAAAAAGAATTATTAAATTAGAAAAAAATATTTGCATTTAAGATTTCCTTTCCGGCCGGGACTCGAACCCAGTACCACGCGCTAGGAACCCAACGGTCTAGCCATTAGGCTATCGGAGCTCTGTCGATGGAAGTCTTAAATATAATAAAAACAAAAAATGCACCTTGGTAATTATTGATTCAAACACTTTGAAATTTACAGGTCGAATAATTAAACTGACTCAGAATTTTTCTCCCTACATAAATAATCAATATTCGCAAAAGAGAAAAATTAAAAAAAAAGAAGAAGAAATTTCAAATTAGAAACTAAAAGTATACATTGAAGATTTTCTTTCAGGCTGGGACTCGAACCCAGGGCCACTCGCTTAGAAGCCTAACACTCTAGCCATTAGTCTATGGGAGCTCTGTCGGTGGGAGTTTTAAATATAATAAAAACAAAAAATGCACCTTGGTAATTGTTTATTTAAACACTTTGAAATCTTCGTGTCGAAAAATTAAACTGACTCAGAATTTTCTTCCCTACATAAATAATCAAAAATTGCAAAGGAAAGAAATTGAAAAAAAAAAGAATTTTCAAATTAGAAAATAAATATATACATTAAAGATATTCGCTCCGGCTGGGACTCGAACCCAGGCCACTCGCTTGGAAGACCAGCGGTCTAGCCATTAGGCTATCGGAGTTCTGTCGAGCGGAGTCTTACTGCCTGACTGATACTGCCTGACTGACAGACTGACTCACTGACTGACTGATACTGACTGACTGACTCACTGACTGACCGAGACTGACTGACTAACTGCCTGACTGACTGAGACTGGACTGACTGACTGACTGACTGACTGACTGACTAACTGACTGACTGAGACTGACTGACTGATTGCTTGACTCTCTGACTGGCTATTTCACTGACTGACTGAATGAATAAATGACTGACTGACACTGACTGACTGACTGCTTGACTACCTGACTGACTGCTTGACTGACTAACTGACTGGACAGGACTGACCGACTGACTGACTGACAGACTGACTGAATAAGGATGACTGACAGACTGACTGAATAAGGCTGACTGACTGACTGAATAAGGCTGACCGACTGACTGACTGCCTGACTGACTGACTGAATGACTGACTGACTGACTGAGACTGGACTGGACTGACTGACTGACTGACTGACTGAGACTGACTGACTGCTTTAGTGACTAACTGACTGCACAGGACTGACCGACTGACTGACTGACTGACTGCCTGTCTGACTGACTGACTGAATGACTGACTGACTGAGACTAAATGACTGACTGCTTGACTGACTGGCTGAAGGACTAACTGACTGACTGAGTGACTGACTGACTGGACTGACTGACTGAGACTGAATGACTGAGTGCTTGACTGATTGACTGTCAGACTGACTGACTGACTTCGCAAAAGGGATAAAATAAAAAAAAAGAATTATATAATTAGAAAAAAATATTTGCATTTAAGATTTCCTTTCGGGCCGGGACTCGAACCCAGTACCACGCGCTAGGAACCCAACGGTCTAGCCATTAGGCTATCGGAGCTCTGTCGATGGAAGTCTTAAATATAATAAAAACAAAAAATGCACCTTGGTAATTATTGATTCAAACACTTTGAAATTTACAGGTCGAATAATTAAACTGACTCAGAATTTTTCTCCCTACATAAATAATCAATATTCGCAAAAGAGAAAAATTAAAAAAAAAAGAAGAAGAAATTTCAAATTAGAAACTAAAAGTATACATTGAAGATTTTCGTTCAGGCTGGGACTCGAACCCAGGGCCACTCGCTTGGAAGCCTAACACTCTAGCCATTAGTCTATGGGAGCTCTGTCGGTGGGAGTTTTAAATATAATAAAAACAAAAAATGCACCTTGGTAATTGTTTATTTAAACACTTTGAAATCTTCGTGTCGAAAAATTAAACTGACTCAGAATTTTCTTCCCTACATAAATAATCAATAATTGCAAAGGAAAGAAATTGAAAAAAAAAAGAATTTTCAAATTAGAAAAGAAATATATACATTAAAGATATTCGCTCCGGCTGGGACTCGAACCCAGGCCATTCGCTTGGAAGACCAGCGATCTAGCAATTAGGCTATCGGAGTTCTGTCGAGCGGAGTCTTACTGCCTGACTGATACTGCCTGACTGACAGACTGACTCACTGACTGACTGATACTGACTGACTGACTCACTGACTGACCGAGACTGACTGACTAACTGCCTGACTGACTGAGACTGGACTGACTGACTGACTGACTGACTGACTGACTAACTGACTGACTGAGACTGACTGACTGACTGCTTGACTCTCTGACTGGCTATTTCACTGACTGACTGAATGACTAAATGACTGACTGACACTGACTGACTGACTGCTTGACTACCTGACTGACTGCTTGACTGACTAACTGACTGGACAGGACTGACCGACTGACTGACTGAATAAGGATGACTGACAGACTGACTGAATAAGACTGACTGACTGACTGACTGACAGACTGACTGAATAAGGCTGACCGACTGACTGACTGCCTGACTGACTGACTGACTGAATGACTGACTGACTGACTGACCGAGACTGACTGACTGACTGACTGAGACTGGACTGGACTGACTGACTGACTGACTGACTGAGACTGACTGACTGCTTTAGTGACTAACTGACTGCACAGGACTGACCGACTGACTGACTGACTGACTGCCTGACTGACTGACTGAGACTAAATGACTGACTGCTTGACTGACTGGCTGAAGGACTAACTGACTGACTGAGTGACTGACTGACTGGACTGACTGACTGAGACTGAATGACTGAGTGCTTGACTGATTGACTGTCAGACTGACTGACTGACTTCGCAAAAGGGAAAAATAAAAAAAAAGAATTATTAAATTAGAAAAAAATATTTGCATTTAAGATTTCCTTTCCGGCCGGGACTCGAACCCAGTACCACGCGCTAGGAACCCAACGGTCTAGCCATTAGGCTATCGGAGCTCTGTCGATGGAAGTCTTAAATATAATAAAAACAAAAAATGCACCTTGGTAATTATTGATTCAAACACTTTGAAATTTACAGGTCGAATAATTAAACTGACTCAGAATTTTTCTCCCTACATAAATAATCAATATTCGCAAAAGAGAAAAATTAAAAAAAAAAGAAGAAGAAATTTCAAATTAGAAACTAAAAGTATACATTGAAGATTTTCTTTCAGGCTGGGACTCGAACCCAGGGCCACTCGCTTGGAAGCCTAACACTCTAGCCATTAGTCTATGGGAGCTCTGTCGGTGGGAGTTTTAAATATAATAAAAACAAAAAATGCACCTTGGTAATTGTTTATTTAAACACTTTGAAATCTTCGTGTCGAAAAATTAAACTGACTCAGAATTTTCTTCCCTACATAAATAATCAATAATTGCAAAGGAAAGAAATTGAAAAAAAAAAGAATTTTCAAATTAGAAAAGAAATATATACATTAAAGATATTCGCTCCGGCTGGGACTCGAACCCAGGCCACTCGCTTGGAAGACCAGCGGTCTAGCCATTAGGCTATCGGAGTTCTGTCGAGCGGAGTCTTACTGCCTGACTGATACTGCCTGACTGACAGACTGACTCACTGACTGACTGATACTGACTGACTGACTCACTGACTGACCGAGACTGACTGACTAACTGCCTGACTGACTGAGACTGGACTGACTGACTGACTGAGACTGACTGACTGATTGCTTGACTCTCTGACTGGCTATTTCACTGACTGACTGAATGAATAAATGACTGACTGACACTGACTGACTGACTGCTTGACTACCTGACTGACTGCTTGACTGACTAACTGACTGGACAGGACTGACCGACTGACTGACTGACAGACTGACTGAATAAGGATGACTGACAGACTGACTGAATAAGGCTGACTGACTGACTGAATAAGGCTGACCGACTGACTGACTGCCTGACTGACTGACTGAATGACTGACTGACTGACTGAGACTGGACTGGACTGACTGACTGACTGACTGACTGAGACTGACTGACTGCTTTAGTGACTAACTGACTGCACAGGACTGACCGACTGACTGACTGTCTGACTGACTGACTGAATGACTGACTGACTGAGACTAAATGACTGACTGCTTGACTGACTGGCTGAAGGACTAACTGACTGACTGAGTGACTGACTGACTGGACTGACTGACTGAGACTGAATGACTGAGTGCTTGACTGATTGACTGTCAGACTGACTGACTGACTTCGCAAAAGGGATAAAATAAAAAAAAAGAATTATAAAATTAGAAAAAAATATTTGCATTTAAGATTTCCTTTCGGGCCGGGACTCGAACCCAGTACCACGCGCTAGGAACCCAACGGTCTAGCCATTAGGCTATCGGAGCTCTGTCCATGGAAGTCTTAAATATAATAAAAACAAAAAATGCACCTTGGTAATTATTGATTCAAACACTTTGAAATTTACAGGTCGAATAATTAAACTGACTCAGAATTTTTCTCCCTACATAAATAATCAATATTCGCAAAAGAGAAAAATTAGAAAAAAAGAAGAAGTAATTTCAAATTAGAAACTAAAAGTATACGTTGAAGATTTTCGTTCAGGCTGGGACTCGAACCCAGGGCCACTCGCTTGGAAGCCTAACACTCTAGCCATTAGTCTATGGGAGCTCTGTCGGTGGGAGTTTTAAATATAATAAAAACAAAAAATGCACCTTGGTAATTGTTTATTTAAACACTTTGAAATCTTCGTGTCGAAAAATTAAACTGACTCAGAATTTTCTTCCCTACATAAATAATCAATAATTGCAAAGGAAAGAAATTGAAAAAAAAAAGAATTTTCAAATTAGAAAAGAAATATATACATTGAAGATATTCGCTCCGGCTGGGACTCGAACCCAGGCCACTCGCTTGGAAGACCAGCGGTCTAGCCATTAGGCTATCGGAGTTCTGTCGAGCGGAGTCTTACTGCCTGACTGATACTGCCTGACTGACAGACTGACTCACTGACTGACTGATACTGACTGACTGACTCACTGACTGACCGAGACTGACTGACTAACTGCCTGACTGACTGAGACTGGACTGACTGACTGACTGACTGACTGACTAACTGACTGACTGAGACTGACTGACTGACTGCTTGACTCTCTGACTGGCTATTTCACTGACTGACTGAATGACTAAATGACTGACTGACACTGACTGACTGACTGCTTGACTACCTGACTGACTGCTTGACTGACTAACTGACTGGACAGGACTGACCGACTGACTGACTGACAGACTGACTGAATAAGGATGACTGACAGACTGACTGAATAAGGCTGACTGACTGACTGACAGACAGACTGACTGAATAAGGCTGACCGACTGACTGACTGCCTGACTGACTGACTGACTGACTGACTGACTGACTGACTAACCGAGACTGGCTGACTGACTGACTGAGACTGGACTGAACTGACTGACTGACTGACTGACTGAGACTGACTGACTGCTTTAGTGACTAACTGACTGCACAGGACTGACCGACTGACTGACTGACTGACTGACTGACTGCCTGACTGACTGACTGACTGAATGACTGACTGACTGACTGACCGAGACTGACTGACTGACTGACTGAGACTGGACTGGACTGACTGACTGACTGACTGACTGAGACTGACTGACTGCTTTAGTGACTAACTGACTGCACAGGACTGACCGACTGACTGACTGACTGACTGAATGACTGACTTACTGAGACTAAATGACTGACTGCTTGACTGACTGGCTGAAGGACTAACTGACTGACTGAGTGACTGACTGACTGGACTGACTGACTGAGACTGAATGACTGAGTGCTTGACTGATTGACTGTCAGACTGACTGACTGACTTCGCAAAAGGGAAAAATAAAAAAAAAAGAATTATAAAATTAGAAAAAAATATTTGCATTTAAGATTTCCTTTCCGGCCGGGACTCGAACCCAGTACCACGCGCTAGGAACCCAACGGTCTAGCCATTAGGCTATCGGAGCTCTGTCGATGGAAGTCTTAAATATAATAAAAACAAAAAATGCACCTTGGTAATTATTGGTTCAAACACTTTGAAATTTACAGGTCGAATAATTAAATTGACTCAGAATTTTTCTCCCTACATAAATAATCAATATTCGCAAAAGAGAAAAATTAAAAAAAAAAGAAGAAGAAATTTCAAATTAGAAACTAAAAGTATACATTGAAGATTTTCGTTCAGGCTGGGACTCGAACCCAGGGCCACTCGCTTGGAAGCCTAACACTCTAGCCATTAGTCTATGGGAGCTCTGTCGGTGGGAGTTTTAAATATAATAAAAACAAAAAATGCACCTTGGTAATTGTTTATTTAAACACTTTGAAATCTTCGTGTCGAAAAATTAAACTGACTCAGAATTTTCTTCCCTACATAAATAATCAATAATTGCAAAGGAAAGAAATTGAAAAAAAAAGAATTTTCAAATTAGAAAAGAAATATATACATTAAAGATATTCGCTCCGGCTGGGACTCGAACCCAGGCCACTCGCTTGGAAGACCAGCGGTCTAGCCATTAGGCTATCGGAGTTCTGTCGAGCGGAGTCTTACTGCCTGACTAATACTGCCTGACTGACAGACTGACTCACTGACTGACTGATACTGACCGACTGACTAACTGCCTGACTGACTGAGACTGGACTGACTGACTGACTGACTGATTGACTGACTAACTGACTGACTGATACTGACTGACTGACTCACTGACTGACCGAGACTGACTGACTAACTGCCTGACTGACTGAGACTGGACTGACTGACTGACTGACTGACTGACTGACTAACTGACTGACTGAGACTGACTGACTGATTGCTTGACTCTCTGACTGGCTATTTCACTGACTGACTGAATGAATAAATGACTGACTGACACTGACTGACTGACTGCTTGACTACCTGACTGACTGCTTGACTGACTAACTGACTGGACAGGACTGACCGACTGACTGACTGACAGACTGACTGAATAAGGATGACTGACAGACTGACTGAATAAGGCTGACTGACTGACTGACTGACAGACTGACTGAATAAGGCTGACCGACTGACTGACTGCCTGACTGACTGACTGACTGACTAACTGCCTGACTGACTGAGACTGGACTGACTGACTGACTGACTGATTGACTGACTAACTGACTGACTGATACTGACTGACTGACTCACTGACTGACCGAGACTGACTGACTAACTGCCTGACTGACTGAGACTGGACTGACTGACTGACTGACTGACTGACTGACTGACTGACTGCTTTAGTGACTAACTGACTGCACAGGACTGACCGACTGACTGACTGACTGACTGCCTGACTGACTGACTGACTGCCTGACTGACTGACTGAGACTAAATGACTGACTGCTTGACTGACTGGCTGAAGGACTAACTGACTGACTGAGTGACTGACTGACTGGACTGACTGACTGAGACTGAATGACTGAGTGCTTGACTGATTGACTGTCAGACTGACTGACTGACTTCGCAAAAGGGAAAAATAAAAAAAAAAGAATTATAAAATTAGAAAAAAATATTTGCATTTAAGATTTCCCTTCCGGCCGGGACTCGAACCCAGTACCACGCGCTAGGAACCCAACGGTTTAGCCATTAGGCTATCGATGCTCTGTCGATGGAAGTCTTAAATATAATAAAAACAAAAAATGCACCTTGGCAATTATTGATTCAAACACTTTGAAATTTACAGGTCGAATAATTAAACTGACTCAGAATTTTTCTCCCTACATAAATAATCAATATTCGCAAAAGAGAAAAATTAAAAAAAAAAGAAGAAGAAATTTCAAATTAGAAACTAAAAGTATACATTGAAGATTTTCGTTCAGGCTGGGACTCGAACCCAGGGCCACTCGCTTGGAAGCCTAACACTCTAGCCATTAGTCTATGGGAGCTCTGTCGGTGGGAGTTTTAAATATAATAAAAACAAAAAATGCACCTTGGTAATTGTTTATTTAAACACTTTGAAATCTTCGTGTCGAAAAATTAAACTGACTCAGAATTTTCTTCCCTACATAAATAATCAATAATTGCAAAGGAAAGAAATTGAAAAAAAAAGAATTTTCAAATTAGAAACGAAGTATATACATTTAAGATATTCGCTCCGGCTGGGACTCGAACCCAGGCCACTCGCTTGGAAGACCAGCGGTCTAGCCATTAGGCTATCGGAGTTCTGTCGAGAGGAGTCTTACTGCCTGACTGATACTGCCTGACTGACAGACTGACTCACTGACTGACTGATACTGACTGACTGACTCACTGACTGACCGAGACTGACTGACTAACTGCCTGACTGACTGAGACTGGACTGACTGACTGACTGACTGACTGACTGACTGACTAACTGACTGACTGACTGCTTGACTCTCTGACTGGCTATTTCACTGACTGACTGAATGACTAAATGACTGACTGACTGTGACTGACTGACTGCTTGACTACCTGACTGACTGCTTGACTGACTAACTGACTGGACAGGACTGACCGACTGACTGACTGACAGACTGACTGAATAAGGATGACTGACAGACTGACTGAATAAGGCTGACTGACTGACAGACAGACTGACTGAATAAGGCTGACCGACTGACTGACTGCCTGACTGACTGACTGAATGACTGACTGACTGACTGACCGAGACTGACTGACTGACTGACTGAGACTGGACTGGACTGACTGACTGACTGACTGACTGAGACTGACTGACTGCTTTAGTGACTAACTGACTGCACAGGACTGACCGACTGACTGACTGACTGACTGCCTGACTGACTGACTGACTGAATGACTGACTGACTGAGACTAAATGACTGACTGCTTGACTGACTGGCTGAAGGACTAACTGACTGACTGACTGACTGACTGACCGAGACTGACTGACTGACTGACTGAGACTGGACTGGACTGACTGACTGACTGACTGACTGAGACTGACTGACTAATTTAGTGACTAACTGACTGCACAGGACTGACCGACTGACTGACTGACTGACTGCCTGACTGACTGACTGACTGAATGACTGACTGACTGAGACTAAATGACTGACTGCTTGACTGACTGGCTGAAGGACTAACTGACTGACTGAGTGACTGACTGACTGGACTGACTGACTGAGACTGAATGACTGAGTGCTTGACTGATTGACTGTCAGACTGACTGACTGACTTCGCAAAAGGGAAAAATAAAAAAAAAGAATTATAAAATTAGAAAAAAATATTTGCATTTAAGATTTCCTTTCCGGCCGGGACTCGAACCCAGTACCACGCGCTAGGAACCCAACGGTCTAGCCATTAGGCTATCGGTGCTCTGTCGATGGAAGTCTTAAATATAATAAAAACAAAAAATGCACCTTGGTAATTATTGATTCAAACACTTTGAAATTTACAGGTCGAATAATTAAACTGACTCAGAATTTTTCTCCCTACATAAATAATCAATATTCGCAAAAGAGAAAAATTAAAAAAAAAAGAAGAAGAAATTTCAAATTAGAAACGAAGTATATACATTGAAGATATTCGCTCCGGCTGGGACTCGAACCCAGGCCACTCGCTTGAAAGACCAGCGGTCTAGCCATTAGGCTATCGGAGTTCTGTCGAGAGGAGTCTTACTGCCTGACTGATACTGCCTGACTGACAGACTGACTCACTGACTGACTGATACTGACTGACTGACTCACTGACTGACCGAGACTGACTGACTAACTGCCTGACTGACTGACTGACTGACTGCTTGACTCTCTGACTGGCTATTTCACTGACTGACTGAATGACTAAATGACTGACTGACTGTGACTGACTGACTGCTTGACTACCTGACTGACTGCTTGACTACCTGACTGACTGCTTGACTGACTAACTGACTGGACAGGACTGACCGACTGACTGACTGACAGACTGACTGAATAAGGATGACTGACAGACTGACTGAATAAGGCTGACTGACTGACTGACAGACAGACTGACTGAATAAGGCTGACCGACTGACTGACTGCCTGACTGACTGACTGAATGACTGACTGACTGACTGACCGAGACTGACTGACTGACTGACTGAGACTGGACTGGACTGACTGACTGACTGACTGACTGAGACTGACTGACTGCTTTAGTGACTAACTGACTGCACAGGACTGACCGACTGACTGACTGACTGACTGCCTGACTGACTGACTGACTGAATGACTGACTGACTGAGACTAAATGACTGACTGCTTGACTGACTGGCTGAAGGACTAACTGACTGACTGACTGACCGAGACTGACTGACTGACTGACTGAGACTGGACTGGACTGACTGACTGACTGAGACTGACTGACTAATTTAGTGACTAACTGACTGCACAGGACTGACCGACTGACTGACTGACTGACTGCCTGACTGACTGACTGACTGAATGACTGACTGACTGAGACTAAATGACTGACTGCTTGACTGACTGGCTGAAGGACTAACTGACTGACTGAGTGACTGACTGACTGGACTGACTGACTGAGACTGAATGACTGAGTGCTTGACTGATTGACTGTCAGACTGACTGACTGACTTCGCAAAAGGGAAAAATAAAAAAAAAGAATTATAAAATTAGAAAAAATATTTGCATTTAAGATTTCCTTTCCGGCCGGGACTCGAACCCAGTACCACGCACTAGGAACCCAACGGTCTAGCCATTAGGCTATCGGTGCTCTGTCGATGGAAGTCTTAAATATAATAAAAACAAAAAATGCACCTTGGTAATTATTGATTCAAACACTTTGAAATTTACAGGTCGAATAATTAAACTGACTCAGAATTTTTCTCCCTACATAAATAATCAATATTCGCAAAAGAGAAAAATTAAAAAAAAAAGAAGAAGAAATTTCAAATTAGAAACTAAAAGTATACAGTGAAGATTTTCGTTCAGGCTGGGACTCGAACCCAGGGCCACTCGCTTGGAAGCCTAACACTCTGGCCATTAGTCTATGGGAGCTCTGTCGGTGGGAGTTTTAAATATAATAAAAACAAAAAATGCACCTTGGTAATTGTTTATTTAAACACTTTGAAATCTTCGTGTCGAAAAATTAAACTGACTCAGAATTTTCTTCCCTACATAAATAATCAATAATTGCAAAGGAAAGAAATTGAAAAAAAAAAGAATTTTCAAATTAGAAAAGAAATATATACATTGAAGATATTCGCTCCGGCTGGGACTCGAACCCAGGCCACTCGCTTGGAAGACCAGCGGTCTAGCCATTAGGCTATCGGAGTTCTGTCGAGCGGAGTCTTACTGCCTGACTGATACTGCCTGACTTACAGACTGACTCACTGACTGACTGATACTGACTGACTGACTCACTGACTGACCGAGACTGACTGACTAACTGCCTGACTGACTGAGACTGGACTGACTGACTGACTGACTGACTAACTGACTGACTGAGACTGACTGACTGATTGCTTGACTCTCTGACTGGCTATTTCACTGACTGACTGAATGACTAAATGACTGACTGACACTGACTGACTGACTGCTTGACTACCTGACTGACTGCTTGACTGACTAACTGACTGGACAGGACTGACCGACTGACTGACTGACAGACTGACTGAATAAGGATGACTGACAGACTGACTGAATAAGGCTGACTGACTGACTGACTGACAGACTGACTGAATAAGGCTGACCGACTGACTGACTGCCTGACTGACTGACTGACTGACTGACTGACTGACTGACTAACCGAGACTGACTGACTGACTGACTGAGACTGGACTGAACTGACTGACTGACTGACTGACTGAGACTGACTGACTGCTTTAGTGACTAACTGACTGCACAGGACTGACCGACTGACTGACTGACTGACTGACTGACTGCCTGACTGACTGACTGACTGAATGACTGACTGACTGAGACTAAATGACTGACTGCTTGACTGACTGGCTGAAGGACTAACTGACTGACTGAGTGACTGACTGACTGGACTGACTGACTGAGACTGAATGACTGAGTGCTTGACTGATTGACTGTCAGACTGACTGACTGACGTCGCAAAAGGGATAAAATAAAAAAAAAGAATTATAAAATTAGAAAAAAATATTTGCATTTAAGATTTCCTTTCGGGCCGGGACTCGAACCCAGTACCACGCGCTAGGAACCCAACGGTCTAGCCATTAGGCTATCGGAGCTCTGTCGATGGAAGTCTTAAATATAATAAAAACAAAAAATGCACCTTGGTAATTATTGATTCAAACACTTTGAAATTTACAGGTCGAATAATTAAACTGACTCAGAATTTTTCTCCCTACATAAATAATCAATATTCTCAAAAGAGAAAAATTAGAAAAAAAGAAGAAGTAATTTCAAATTAGAAACTAAAAGTATACGTTGAAGATTTTCGTTCAGGCTGGGACTCGAACCCAGGGCCACTCGCTTGGAAGCCTTACACTCTAGCCATTAGTCTATGGGAGCTCTGTCGGTGGGAGTTTTAAATATAATAAAAACAAAAAATGCACCTTGGTAATTGTTTATTTAAACACTTTGAAATCTTCGTGTCGAAAAATTAAACTGACTCAGAATTTTCTTCCCTACATAAATAATCAATAATTGCAAAGGAAAGAAATTGAAAAAAAAAAGAATTTTCAAATTAGAAAAGAAATACATACATTGAAGATATTCGCTCCGGCTGGGACTCGAACCCATGCCACTCGCTTGGAAGACCAGCGGTCTAGCCATTAGGCTATCGGAGTTCTGTCGAGCGGAGTCTTACTGCCTGACTGATACTGCCTGACTGACAGACTGACTCACTGACTGACTGATACTGACTGACTGACTCACTGACTGACCGAGACTGACTGACTAACTGCCTGACTGACTGAGACTGGACTGACTGACTGACTGACTGACTGACTAACTGACTGACTGAGACTGACTGACTGACTGCTTGACTCTCTGACTGGCTATTTCACTGACTGACTGAATGACTAAATGACTGACTGACACTGACTGACTGACTGCTTGACTACCTGACTGACTGCTTGACTGACTAACTGACTGGACAGGACTGACCGACTGACTGACTGACTGAATAAGTATGACTGACAGACTGACTGAATAAGGCTGACTGACTGACTGACAGACAGACTGACTGAATAAGGCTGACCGACTGACTGACTGCCTGACTGACTGACTGACTGAATGACTGACTGACTGACTGACCGAGACTGACTGACTGACTGACTGAGACTGGACTGGACTGACTGACTGACTGACTGACTGAGACTGACTGACTGCTTTAGTGACTAACTGACTGCACAGGACTGACCGACTGACTGACTGACTGACTGCCTGACTGACTGACTGACTGAATGACTGACTGACTGAGACTAAATGACTGACTGCTTGACTGACTGGCTGAAGGACTAACTGACTAACTGAGTGACTGACTGACTGGACTGACTGACTGAGACTGAATGACTGAGTGCTTGACTGATTGACTGTCAGACTGACTGACTGACTTCGCAAAAGGGAAAAATAAAAAAAAAAGAATTATAAAATTAGAAAAAAATATTTGCATTTAAGATTTCCTTTCCGGCCGGGACTCGAACCCAGTACCACGCGCTAGGAACCCAACGGTCTAGCCATTAGGCTATCGGAGCTCTGTCGATGGAAGTCTTAAATATAATAAAAACAAAAAATGCACCTTGGTAATTATTGATTCAAACACTTTGAAATTTACAGGTCGAATAATTAAACTGACTCAGAATTTTTCTCCCTACATAAATAATCAATATTCGCAAAAGAGAAAAATTAAAAAAAAAAAGGAAGAAGAAATTTCAAATTAGAAACTAAAAGTAAACATTGAAGATTTTCGTTCAGGCTGGGACTCGAACCCAGGGCCACTCGTTTGGAAGCCTAACACTCTAGCCATTAGTCTATTGGAGCTCTGTCGGTGGGAGTTTTAAATATAATAAAAACAAAAAATGCACCTTGGTAATTGTTTATTTAAACACTTTGAAATCTTCGTGTCGAAAAATTAAACTGAGTCAGAATTTTCTTCCCTACATAAATAATCAATATTCGCAAAAGAGAAAAATTAAAAAAAAAAGAAGAAGAAATTTCAAATTAGAAACTAAAAGTATACATTGAAGATTTTCGTTCAGGCTGGGACTCGAAACCAGGGCCACTCGCTTGGAAGACCAGCGGTCTAGCCATTAGGCTATCGGAGTTCTGTCGAGCGGAGTCTTACTGCCTGACTGATACTGCCTGACTGACAGACTGACTCACTGACTGACTGATACTGACTGACTGACTCACTGACTGACCGAGACTGACTGACTAACTGCCTGACTGACTGAGACTGGACTGACTGACTGACTGACTGACTGACTGACTAACTGACTGACTGAGACTGACTGACTGAGACTGACTGACTGATTGCTTGACTCTCTGACTGGCTATTTCACTGACTGACTGAATGACTAAATGACTGACTGACACTGACTGACTGACTGCTTGACTACCTGACTGACTGCTTGACTGACTAACTGACTGGACAGGACTGACCGACTGACTGACTGACAGACTGACTGAATAAGGATGACTGACATACTGACTGAATAAGGCTGACTGACTGACTGACAGACAGACTGACTGAATAAGGCTGACCGACTGACTGACTGCCTGACTGACTGACTGACTGAATGACTGACTGACTGACTGACCGAGACTGACTGACTGACTGACTGAGACTGGACTGGACTGACTGACTGACTGACTGACTGAGACTGACTGACTGCTTTAGTGACTAACTGACTGCACAGGACTGACTGACTGACTGACTGACTGAATGACTGACTGACTGAGACTAAATGACTGACTGCTTGACTGACTGGCTGAAGGACTAACTGACTGACTGAGTGACTGACTGACTGGACTGACTGACTGAGACTGAATGACTGAGTGCTTGACTGATTGACTGTCAGACTGACTGACTGACTTCGCAAAAGGGAAAAATAAAAAAAAAAGAATTATAAAATTAGAAAAAAATATTTGCATTTAAGATTTCCTTTCCGGCCGGGACTCGAACCCAGTACCACGCGCTAGGAACCCAACGGTCTAGCCATTAGGCTATCGGAGCTCTGTCGATGGAAGTCTTAAATATAATAAAAACAAAAAATGCACCTTGGTAATTATTGGTTCAAACACTTTGAAATTTACAGGTCGAATAATTAAATTGACTCAGAATTTTTCTCCCTACATAAATAATCAATATTCGCAAAAGAGAAAAATTAAAAAAAAAAGAAGAAGAAATTTCAAATTAGAAACTAAAAGTATACATTGAAGATTTTCGTTCAGGCTGGGACTCGAACCCAGGGCCACTCGCTTGGAAGCCTAACACTCTAGCCATTAGTCTATGGGAGCTCTGTCGGTGGGAGTTTTAAATATAATAAAAACAAAAAATGCACCTTGGTAATTGTTTATTTAAACACTTTGAAATCTTCGTGTCGAAAAATTAAACTGACTCAGAATTTTCTTCCCTACATAAATAATCAATAATTGCAAAGGAAAGAAATTGAAAAAAAAAGAATTTTCAAATTAGAAAAGAAATATATACATTAAAGATATTCGCTCCGGCTGGGACTCGAACCCAGGCCACTCGCTTGGAAGACCAGCGGTCTAGCCATTAGGCTATCGGAGTTCTGTCGAGCGGAGTCTTACTGCCTGACTAATACTGCCTGACTGACAGACTGACTCACTGACTGACTGATACTGACTGACTGACTAACTGCCTGACTGACTGAGACTGGACTGACTGACTGACTGACTGACTGACTGACTAACTGACTGACTGATACTGACTGACTGACTCACTGACTGACCGAGACTGACTGACTAACTGCCTGACTGACTGAGACTGGACTGACTGACTGACTGACTGACTGACTGACTAACTGACTGACTGAGACTGACTGACTGATTGCTTGACTCTCTGACTGGCTATTTCACTGACTGACTGAATGAATAAATGACTGACTGACACTGACTGACTGACTGCTTGACTACCTGACTGACTGCTTGACTGACTAACTGACTGGACAGGACTGACCGACTGACTGACTGACAGACTGACTGAATAAGGATGACTGACAGACTGACTGAATAAGGCTGACTGACTGACTGACTGACAGACTGACTGAATAAGGCTGACCGACTGACTGACTGCCTGACTGACTGAGTGACTGACTGACTGACTGACCGAGACTGACTGACTGACTGACTGAGACTGGACTGGACTGACTGACTGACTGACTGACTGACTGCTTTAGTGACTAACTGACTGCACAGGACTGACCGACTGACTGACTGACTGACTGCCTGACTGACTGACTGACTGCCTGACTGACTGACTGAGACTAAATGACTGACTGCTTGACTGACTGGCTGAAGGACTAACTGACTGACTGAGTGACTGACTGACTGGACTGACTGACTGAGACTGAATGACTGAGTGCTTGACTGATTGACTGTCAGACTGACTGACTGACTTCGCAAAAGGGAAAAATAAAAAAAAAAGAATTATAAAATTAGAAAAAAATATTTGCATTTAAGATTTCCTTTCCGGCCGGGACTCGAACCCAGTACCACGCGCTAGGAACCCAACGGTTTAGCCATTAGGCTATCGATACTCTGTCGATGGAAGTCTTAAATATAATAAAAACAAAAAATGCACCTTGGCAATTATTGATTCAAACACTTTGAAATTTACAGGTCGAATAATTAAACTGACTCAGAATTTTTCTCCCTACATAAATAATCAATATTCGCAAAAGAGAAAAATTAAAAAAAAAAAGAAGAAGAAATTTCAAATTAGAAACTAAAAGTATACATTGAAGATTTTCGTTCAGGCTGGGACTCGAACCCAGGGCCACTCGCTTGGAAGCCTAACACTCTAGCCATTAGTCTATGGGAGCTCTGTCGGTGGGAGTTTTAAATATAATAAAAACAAAAAATGCACCTTGGTAATTGTTTATTTAAACACTTTGAAATCTTCGTGTCGAAAAATTAAACTGACTCAGAATTTTCTTCCCTACATAAATAATCAATAATTGCAAAGGAAAGAAATTGAAAAAAAAAGAATTTTCAAATTAGAAACGAAGTATATACATTGAAGATATTCGCTCCGGCTGGGACTCGAACCCAGGCCACTCGCTTGGAAGACCAGCGGTCTAGCCATTAGGCTATCGGAGTTCTGTCGAGAGGAGTCTTACTGCCTGACTGATACTGCCTGACTGACAGACTGACTCACTGACTGACTGATACTGACTGACTGACTCACTGACTGACCGAGACTGACTGACTAACTGCCTGACTGACTGAGACTGGACTGACTGACTGACTGACTGACTGACTGACTAACTGACTGACTGACTGCTTGACTCTCTGACTGGCTATTTCACTGACTGACTGAATGACTAAATGACTGACTGACTGTGACTGACTGACTGCTTGACTACCTGACTGACTGCTTGACTGACTAACTGACTGGACAGGACTGACCGACTGACTGACTGACAGACTGACTGAATAAGGATGACTGACAGACTGACTGAATAAGGCTGACTGACTGACAGACAGACTGACTGAATAAGGCTGACCGACTGACTGACTGCCTGACTGACTGACTGAATGACTGACTGACTGACTGACCGAGACTGACTGACTGACTGACTGAGACTGGACTGGACTGACTGACTGACTGACTGACTGAGACTGACTGACTGCTTTAGTGACTAACTGACTGCACAGGACTGACCGACTGACTGACTGACTGACTGCCTGACTGACTGACTGACTGAATGACTGACTGACTGAGACTAAATGACTGACTGCTTGACTGACTGGCTGAAGGACTAACTGACTGACTGACTGACTGACTGACCGAGACTGACTGACTGACTGACTGAGACTGGACTGGACTGACTGACTGACTGACTGACTGAGACTGACTGACTAATTTAGTGACTAACTGACTGCACAGGACTGACCGACTGACTGACTGACTGACTGCCTGACTGACTGACTGACTGAATGACTGACTGACTGAGACTAAATGACTGACTGCTTGACTGACTGGCTGAAGGACTAACTGACTGACTGAGTGACTGACTGACTGGACTGACTGACTGAGACTGAATGACTGAGTGCTTGACTGATTGACTGTCAGACTGACTGACTGACTTCGCAAAAGGGAAAAATAAAAAAAAAGAATTATAAAATTAGAAAAAAATATTTGCATTTAAGATTTCCTTTCCGGCCGGGACTCGAACCCAGTACCACGCGCTAGGAACCCAACGGTCTAGCCATTAGGCTATCGGTGCTCTGTCGATGGAAGTCTTAAATATAATAAAAACAAAAAATGCACCTTGGTAATTATTGATTCAAACACTTTGAAATTTACAGGTCGAATAATTAAACTGACTCAGAATTTTTCTCCCTACATAAATAATCAATATTCGCAAAAGAGAAAAATTTAAAAAAAAAGAAGAAGAAATTTCAAATTAGAAACTAAAAGTATACATTGACGATTTTCGTTCAGGCTGGGACTCGAACCCAGGGCCACTCGCTTGGAAGCCTAACACTCTAGCCATTAGTCTATGGGAGCTCTGTCGGTGGGAGTTTTAAATATAATAAAAACAAAAAATGCACCTTGGTAATTGTTTATTTAAACACTTTGAAATCTTTGTGTCGAAAAATTAAACTGACTCAGAATTTTCTTCCCTACATAAATAATCAATAATTGCAAAGGAAAGAAATTGAAAAAAAAAGAATTTTCAAATTAGAAACGAAGTATATACATTGAAGATATTCGCTCCGGCTGGGACTCGAACCCAGGCCACTCGCTTGAAAGACCAGCGGTCTAGCCATTAGGCTATCGGAGTTCTGTCGAGAGGAGTCTTACTGCCTGACTGATACTGCCTGACTGACAGACTGACTCACTGACTGACTGATACTGACTGACTGACTCACTGACTGACCGAGATTGACTGACTAACTGCCTGACTGACTGAGACTGGACTGACTGACTGACTGACTGACTGACTGACTAACTGACTGACTGACTGCTTGACTCTCTGACTGGCTATTTCACTGACTGACTGAATGACTAAATGACTGACTGACACTGACTGACTGACTGCTTGACTACCTGACTGACTGCTTGACTGACTAACTGACTGGACAGGACTGACCGACTGACTGACTGACAGACTGACTGAATAAGGATGACTGACAGACTGACTGAATAAGGCTGACTGACTGACTGACAGACAGACTGACTGAATAAGGCTGACCGACTGACTGACTGACTGAATGACTGACTGACTGACTGACCGAGACTGACTGACTGACTGACTGAGACTGGACTGGACTGACTGACTGACTGACTGACTGAGACTGACTGACTGCTTTAGTGACTAACTGACTGCACAGGACTGACCGACTGACTGACTGACTGACTGCCTGACTGACTGACTGACTGAATGACTGACTGACTGAGACTAAATGACTGACTGCTTGACTGACTGGCTGAAGGACTAACTGACTGACTGACTGACTGACTGACCGAGACTGACTGACTGACTGACTGAGACTGGACTGGACTGACTGACTGACTGACTGACTGAGACTGACTGACTAATTTAGTGACTAACTGACTGCACAGGACTGACCGACTGACTGACTGACTGACTGCCTGACTGACTGACTGACTGAATGACTGACTGACTGAGACTAAATGACTGACTGCTTGACTGACTGGCTGAAGGACTAACTGACTGACTGAGTGACTGACTGACTGGACTGACTGACTGAGACTGAATGACTGAGTGCTTGACTGATTGACTGTCAGACTGACTGACTGACTTCGCAAAAGGGAAAAATAAAAAAAAAGAATTATAAAATTAGAAAAAAATATTTGCATTTAAGATTTCCTTTCCGGCCGGGACTCGAACCCAGTACCACGCACTAGGAACCCAACGGTCTAGCCATTAGGCTATCGGTGCTCTGTCGATGGAAGTCTTAAATATAATAAAAACAAAAAATGCACCTTGGTAATTATTGATTCAAACACTTTGAAATTTACAGGTCGAATAATTAAACTGACTCAGAATTTTTCTCCCTACATAAATAATCAATATTCGCAAAAGAGAAAAATTAAAAAAAAAAGAAGAAGAAATTTCAAATTAGAAACTAAAAGTATACAGTGAAGATTTTCGTTCAGGCTGGGACTCGAACCCAGGGCCACTCGCTTGGAAGCCTAACACTCTGGCCATTAGTCTATGGGAGCTCTGTCGGTGGGAGTTTTAAATATAATAAAAACAAAAAATGCACCTTGGTAATTGTTTATTTAAACACTTTGAAATCTTCGTGTCGAAAAATTAAACTGACTCAGAATTTTCTTCCCTACATAAATAATCAATAATTGCAAAGGAAAGAAATTGAAAAAAAAAAGAATTTTCAAATTAGAAAAGAAATATATACATTGAAGATATTCGCTCCGGCTGGGACTCGAACCCAGGCCACTCGCTTGGAAGACCAGCGGTCTAGCCATTAGGCTATCGGAGTTCTGTCGAGCGGAGTCTTACTGCCTGACTGATACTGCCTGACTGACAGACTGACTCACTGACTGACTGATACTGACTGACTGACTCACTGACTGACCGAGACTGACTGACTAACTGCCTGACTGACTGAGACTGGACTGACTGACTGACTGACTGACTAACTGACTGACTGAGACTGACTGACTGATTGCTTGACTCTCTGACTGGCTATTTCACTGACTGACTGAATGACTAAATGACTGACTGACACTGACTGACTGACTGCTTGACTACCTGACTGACTGCTTGACTGACTAACTGACTGGACAGGACTGACCGACTGACTGACTGACAGACTGACTGAATAAGGATGACTGACAGACTGACTGAATAAGGCTGACTGACTGACTGACTGACAGACTGACTGAATAAGGCTGACCGACTGACTGACTGCCTGACTGACTGACTGACTGACTGACTGACTGACTGACTAACCGAGACTGACTGACTGACTGACTGAGACTGGACTGAACTGACTGACTGACTGACTGACTGAGACTGACTGACTGCTTTAGTGACTAACTGACTGCACAGGACTGACCGACTGACTGACTGACTGACTGACTGACTGCCTGACTGACTGACTGACTGAATGACTGACTGACTGAGACTAAATGACTGACTGCTTGACTGACTGGCTGAAGGACTAAATGACTGACTGAGTGACTGACTGACTGGACTGACTGACTGAGACTGAATGACTGAGTGCTTGACTGATTGACTGTCAGACTGACTGACTGACTTCGCAAAAGGGAAAAATAAAAAAAAGAATTATAAAATTAGAAAAAAATATTTGCATTTAAGATTTCCTTTCCGGCCGGGACTCGAACCCAGTACCACGCGCTAGGAACCCAACGGTCTAGCCATTAGGCTATCGGTGCTCTGTCGATGGAAGTCTTAAATATAATAAAAACAAAAAATGCACCTTTTTAATTATTGATTCAAACACTTTGAAATTTACAGGTCGAATAATTAAACTGACTCAGAATTTTTCTCCCTACATAAATAATCAATATTCGCAAAAGAGAAAAATTAAAAAAAACGAAGCAGAAATTTCAAATTAGAAACTGAAAGTATACATTGAATATTTTCGTTCAGGCTGGGACTCGAACCCAGGGCCACTCGCTTGGAAGCCTAACACTCTAGCCATTAGTCTATGGGAGCTCTGTCGGTGGGAGTTTTAAATATAATAAAAACAAAAAATGCACCTTGGTAATTGTTTATTTAAACACTTTGAAATCTTCGTGTCGAAAAATTAAACTGACTCAGAATTTTCTTCCCTACATAAATAATCAATAATTGCAAAGGAAAGAAATTGAAAAAAAAAAGAATTTTCAAATTAGAAAAGAAATATATACATTGAAGATATTCGCTCCGGCTGGGACTCGAACCCAGGCCACTCGCTTGGAAGACCAGCGGTCTAGCCATTAGGCTATCAGAGTTCTGTCGAGCGGAGTCTTACTGCCTGACTGATACTGCCTGACTGACAGACTGACTCACTGACTGACTGATACTGACTGACTGACTCACTGACTGACCGAGACTGACTGACTAACTGCCTGACTGACTGAGACTGGACTGACTGACTGACTGACTGACTGACTGACTAACTGACTGACTGAGACTGACTGACTGACTGCTTGACTCTCTGACTGGCTATTTCACTGACTGACTGAATGACTAAATGACTGACTGACACTGACTGACTGACTGCTTGACTACCTGACTGACTGCTTGACTACCTGACTGACTGCTTGACTGACTAACTGACTGGACAGGACTGACCGACTGACTGACTGAGACTGACTGACTGCTTTAGTGACTAACTGACTGCACAGGACTGACCGACTGACTGACTGACTGACTGCCTGACTGACTGACTGACTGAATGACTGACTGACTGAGACTAAATGACTGACTGCTTGACTGACTGGCTGAAGGACTAACTGACTGACTGAGTGACTGACTGACTGGACTGACTGACTGAGACTGAATGACTGAGTGCTTGACTGATTGACTGTCAGACTGACTGACTGACTTCGCAAAAGGGAAAAATAAAAAAAAAAGAATTATAAAATTAGAAAAAAATATTTGCATTTAAGATTTCCTTTCCGGCCGGGACTCGAACCCAGTACCACGCGCTAGGAACCCAACGGTCTAGCCATTAGGCTATCGGAGCTCTGTCGATGGAAGTCTTAAATATAATAAAAACAAAAAATGCACCTTGGTAATTATTGATTCAAACACTTTGAAATTTACAGGTCGAATAATTAAACTGACTCAGAATTTTTCTCCCTACATAAATAATCAATATTCGCAAAAGAGAAAAATTAAAAAAAAAAGGAAGAAGAAATTTCAAATTAGAAACTAAAAGTATACATTGAAGATTTTCGTTCAGGCTGGGACTCGAACCCAGGGCCACTCGCTTGGAAGCCTAACACTCTAGCCATTAGTCTATTGGAGCTCTGTCGGTGGGAGTTTTAAATATAATAAAAACAAAAAATGCACCTTGGTAATTGTTTATTTAAACACTTTGAAATCTTTGTGTCGAAAAATTAAACTGACTCAGAATTTTCTTCCCTACATAAATAATCAATACTTGCAAAGGAAAGAAATTGAAAAAAAAAAGAATTTTCAAATTAGAAAAGAAATATATACATTAAAGATATTCGCTCCGGCTGGGACTCGAACCCAGGCCACTCGCTTGGAAGACCAGTGGTCTAGTCATTAGGCTATCGGAGTTCTGTCGAGCGGAGTCTTACTGCCTGACTGATACTGCCTGACTGACAGACTGACTCACTGACTGACTGATACTGACTGACTGACTCACTGACTGACCGAGACTGACTGACAAACTGCCTGACTGACTGAGACTGGACTGACTGACTGACTGACTGACTGACTGACTGACTAACTGACTGACTGAGACTGACTGACTGATTGCTTGACTCTCTGACTGGCTATTTCACTGACTGACTGAATGACTAAATGACTGACTGACACTGACTGACTGACTGCTTGACTACCTGACTGACTGCTTGACTGACTAACTGACTGGACAGGACTGACCGACTGACTGACTGACAGACTGACTGAATAAGGATGACTGACAGACTGACTGAATAAGGCTGACTGACTGACTGACAGACAGACTGACTGAATAAGGCTGACCGACTGACTGACTGCCTGACTGACTGACTGACTGAATGACTGACTGACTGACTGACCGAGACTGACTGACTGACTGACTGAGACTGGACTGGACTGACTGACTGACTGACTGACTGAGACTGACTGACTGCTTTAGTGACTAACTGACTGCACAGGACTGACCGACTGACTGACTGACTGACTGCCTGACTGACTGACTGACTGAATGACTGACTGACTGAGACTAAATGACTGACTGCTTGACTGACTGGCTGAAGGACTAACTGACTGACTGAGTGACTGACTGACTGGACTGACTGACTGAGACTGAATGACTGAGTGCTTG
Organism: Uloborus diversus; assembly: GCF_026930045.1. Lineage (NCBI taxonomy): Eukaryota > Metazoa > Arthropoda > Arachnida > Araneae > Uloboridae > Uloborus > Uloborus diversus. The sequence continues at coordinate 441,143 of NW_026558406.1, forward strand.
ACTGATTGACTGTCAGACTGACTGACTGACTTCGCAAAAGGGAAAAATAAAAAAAAAAGAATTATAAAATTAGAAAAAAATATTTGCATTTAAGATTTCCTTTCCGGCCGGGACTCGAACCCAGTACCACGCGCTAGGAACCCAACGGTCTAGCCATTAGGCTATCGGAGCTCTGTCGATGGAAGTTTTAAATATAATAAAAACAAAAAATGCACCTTGGTAATTATTGGTTCAAACACTTTGAAATTTACAGGTCGAATAATTAAACTGACTCAGAATTTTTCTCCCTACATAAATAATCAATATTCGCAAAAAAGAAAAATTAAAAAAAAAAGAAGAAGAAATTTCAAATTAGAAACTAAAAGTATACATTGAAGATTTTCGTTCAGGCTGGGACTCGAACCCAGGGCCACTCGCTTGGAAGCCTAACACTCTAGCCATTAGTCTATGGGAGCTCTGTCGGTGGGAGTTTTAAATATAATAAAAACAAAAAATGCACCTTGGTAATTGTTTATTTAAACACTTTGAAATCTTCGTGTCGAAAAATTAAACTGACTCAGAATTTTCTTCCCTACATAAATAATCAATACTTGCAAAGGAAAGAAATTGAAAAAAAAAAGAATTTTCAAATTAGAAAAGAAATATATACATTAAAGATATTCGCTCCGGCTGGGACTCGAACCCAGGCCACTCGCTTGGAAGACCAGCGGTCTAGCCATTAGGCTATCGGAGTTCTGTCGAGCGGAGTCTTACTGCCTGACTGATACTGCCTGACTGACAGACTGACTCACTGACTGACTGATACTGACTGACTGACTCACTGACTGACCGAGACTGACTGACTAACTGCCTGACTGACTGAGACTGGACTGACTGACTGACTGACTGACTGACTGACTGACTAACTGACTGACTGAGACTGACTGACTGATTGCTTGACTCTCTGACTGGCTATTTCACTGACTGACTGAATGACTAAATGACTGACTGACACTGACTGACTGACTGCTTGACTACCTGACTGACTGCTTGACTGACTAACTGACTGGACAGGACTGACCGACTGACTGACTGACAGACTGACTGAATAAGGATGACTGACAGACTGACTGAATAAGGCTGACTGACTGACTGACAGACAGACTGACTGAATAAGGCTGACCGACTGACTGACTGCCTGACTGACTGACTGACTGAATGACTGACTGACTGACTGACTGACCGAGACTGACTGACTGACTGACTGAGACTGGACTGGACTGACTGACTGACTGACTGACTGAGACTGACTGACTGCTTTAGTGACTAACTGACTGCACAGGACTGACCGACTGACTGACTGACTGACTGCCTGACTGACTGACTGACTGAATGACTGACTGACTGAGACTAAATGACTGACTGCTTGACTGACTGGCTGAAGGACTAACTGACTGACTGAGTGACTGACTGACTGGACTGACTGACTGAGACTGAATGACTGAGTGCTTGACTGATTGACTGTCAGACTGACCGACTGACTTCGCAAAAGGGAAAAATAAAAAAAAAAGAATTATAAAATTAGAAAAAAATATTTGCATTTAAGATTTCCTTTCCGGCCGGGACTCGAACCCAGTACCACGCGCTAGGAACCCAACGGTCTAGCCATTAGGCTATCGGAGCTCTGTCGATGGAAGTCTTAAATATAATAAAAACAAAAAATGCACCTTGGTAATTATTGGTTCAAACACTTTGTAATTTACAGGTCGAATAATTAAACTGACTCAGAATTTTTCTCCCTACATAAATAATCAATATTCGCAAAAGAGAAAAATTAAAAAAAAAAGAAGAAGAAATTTCAAATTAGAAACTAAAAGTATACATTGAAGATTTTCGTTCAGGCTGGGACTCGAACCCAGGGCCACTCGCTTGGAAGCCTAACACTCTAGCCATTAGTCTATGGGAGCTCTGTCGGTAGGAGTTTTAAATATAATAAAAACAAAAAATGCACCTTGGTAATTGTTTATTTAAACACTTTGAAATCTTCGTGTCGAAAAATTAAACTGACTCAGAATTTTCTTCCCTACATAAATAATCAATAATTGCAAAGGAAAGAAATTGAAAAAAAAAGAATTTTCAAATTAGAAAAGAAATATATACATTAAAGATATTCGCTCCGGCTGGGACTCGAACCCAGGCCACTCGCTTGGAAGACCAGCGGTCTAGCCATTAGGCTATCGGAGTTCTGTCGAGCGGAGTCTTACTGCCTGACTGATACTGCCTGACTGACAGACTGACTCACTGACTGACTGATACTGACTGACTGACTCACTGACTGACCGAGACTGACTGACTAACTGCCTGACTGACTGAGACTGGACTGACTGACTGACTGACTGACTGACTGACTAACTGACTGACTGAGACTGACTGACTGATTGCTTGACTCTCTGACTGGCTATTTCACTGACTGACTGAATGAATAAATGACTGACTGACACTGACTGACTGACTGCTTGACTACCTGACTGACTGCTTGACTGACTAACTGACTGGACAGGACTGACCGACTGACTGACTGACAGACTGACTGAATAAGGATGACTGACAGACTGACTGAATAAGGCTGACTGACTGACTGACTGACAGACTGACTGAATAAGGCTGACCGACTGACTGACTGACTGACTGACTGACTGACCGAGACTGACTGACTGACTGACTGAGACTGGACTGGACTGACTGACTGACTGACTGACTGACTGACTGACTGCTTTAGTGACTAACTGACTGCACAGGACTGACCGACTGACTGACTGACTGACTGCCTGACTGAGTGACTGACTGAATGACTGACTGACTGAGACTAAATGACTGACTGCTTGACTGACTGGCTGAAGGACTAACTGACTGACTGAGTGACTGACTGACTGGACTGACTGACTGAGACTGAATGACTGAGTGCTTGACTGATTGACTGTCAGACTGACTGACTGACTTCGCAAAAGGGAAAAATAAAAAAAAAAGAATTATAAAATTAGAAAAAAATATTTGCATTTAAGATTTCCTTTCCGGCCGGGACTCGAACCCAGTACCACGCGCTAGGAACCCAACGGTTTAGCCATTAGGCTATCGATGCTCTGTCGATGGAAGTCTTAAATATAATAAAAACAAAAAATGCACCTTGGTAATTATTGATTCAAACACTTTGAAATTTACAGGTCGAATAATTAAACTGACTCAGAATTTTTCTCCCTACATAAATAATCAATATTCGCAAAAGAGAAAAATTAAAAAAAAAAGAAGAAGAAATTTCAAATTAGAAACTAAAAGTATACATTGAAGATTTTCGTTCAGGCTGGGACTCGAACCCAGGGCCACTCGCTTGGAAGCCTAACACTCTAGCCATTAGTCTATGGGAGCTCTGTCGGTGGGAGTTTTAAATATAATAAAAACAAAAAATGCACCTTGGTAATTGTTTATTTAAACACTTTGAAATCTTCGTGTCGAAAAATTAAACTGACTCAGAATTTTCTTCCCTACATAAATAATCAATAATTGCAAAGGAAAGAAATTGAAAAAAAAAGAATTTTCAAATTAGAAACGAAGTATATACATTGAAGATATTCGCTCCGGCTGGGACTCGAACCCAGGCCACTCGCTTGGAAGACCAGCGGTCTAGCCATTAGGCTATCGGAGTTCTGTCGAGAGGAGTCTTACTGCCTGACTGATACTGCCTGACTGACAGACTGACTCACTGACTGACTGATACTGACTGACTGACTCACTGACTGACCGAGACTGACTGACTAACTGCCTGACTGACTGAGACTGGACTGACTGACTGACTGACTGACTGACTGACTAACTGACTGACTGACTGCTTGACTCTCTGACTGGCTATTTCACTGACTGACTGAATGACAAAATGACTGACTGACACTGACTGACTGACTGCTTGACTACCTGACTGACTGCTTGACTGACTAACTGACTGGACAGGACTGACCGACTGACTGACTGACAGACTGACTGAATAAGGATGACTGACAGACTGACTGAATAAGGCTGACTGACTGACTGACAGACAGACTGACTGAATAAGGCTGACCGACTGACTGACTGCCTGACTGACTGACTGAATGACTGACTGACTGACTGACCGAGACTGACTGACTGACTGACTGAGACTGGACTGGACTGACTGACTGACTGACTGACTGAGACTGACTGACTGCTTTAGTGACTAACTGACTGCACAGGACTGACCGACTGACTGACTGACTGACTGCCTGACTGACTGACTGACTGAATGACTGACTGACTGAGACTAAATGACTGACTGCTTGACTGACTGGCTGAAGGACTAACTGACTGACTGAGTGACTGACTGACTGGACTGACTGACTGAGACTGAATGACTGAGTGCTTGACTGATTGACTGTCAGACTGACTGACTGACTTCGCAAAAGGTAAAAATAAAAAAAAAAGAATTATAAAATTAGAAAAAAATATTTGCATTTAAGATTTCCTTTCCGGCCGGGACTCGAACCCAGTACCACGCGCTAGGAACCCAACGGTCTAGCCATTAGGCTATCGGAGCTCTGTCGATGGAAGTCTTAAATATAATAAAAACAAAAAATGCACCTTGGTAATTATTGGTTCAAACACTTTGAAATTTACAGGTCGAATAATTAAACTGACTCAGAATTTTTCTCCCTACATAAATAATCAATATTCGCAAAAGAAAAAATTAAAAAAAAAAAGAAGAAGAAATTTCAAATTAGAAACTAAAAGTATACATTGCAGATTTTCGTTCAGGCTGGGACTCGAACCCAGGGCCACTCGCTTGGAAGCCTAACACTCTAGCCATTTGTCTATGGGAGCTCTGTCGGTGGGAGTTTTAAATATAATAAAAACAAAAAATGCACCTTGGTAATTGTTTATTTAAACACTTTGAAATCTTCGTGTCGAAAAATTAAACTGACTCAGAATTTTCTTCCCTACATAAATAATCAATATTCGCAAAAGAGAAAAATTAAAAAAAAAAAGAAGAAGAAATTTCAAATTAGAAACTAAAAGTACACATTGAAGATTTTCGTTCAGGCTGGGACTCGAAACCAGGGCCACTCGCTTGGAAGACCAGCGGTCTAGCCATTAGGCTATCGGAGTTCTGTCGAGCGGAGTCTTACTGCCTGACTGATACTGCCTGACTGACAGACTGACTCACTGACTGACTGATACTGACTGACTGACTCACTGACTGACCGAGACTGACTGACTAACTGCCTGACTGACTGAGACTGGACTGACTGACTGACTGACTGACTGACTGACTAACTGACTGACTGAGACTGACTGACTGATTGCTTGACTCTCTGACTGGCTATTTCACTGACTGACTGAATGAATAAATGACTGACTGACACTGACTGACTGACTGCTTGACTACCTGACTGACTGCTTGACTGACTAACTGACTGAACAGGACTGACCGACTGACTGACTGACAGACTGACTGAATAAGGATGACTGACAGACTGACTGAATAAGGCTGACTGACTGACTGACTGACAGACTGACTGAATAAGGCTGACCGACTGACTGACTGCCTGACTGACTGACTGACTGACTGACCGAGACTGACTGACTGACTGACTGAGACTGGACTGGACTGACTGACTGACTGACTGACTGAGACTGACTGACTGCTTTAGTGACTAACTGACTGCACAGGACTGACCGACTGACTGACTGACTGACTGCCTGACTGACTGACTGACTGAATGACTGACTGACTGAGACTAAATGACTGACTGCTTGACTGACTGGCTGAAGGACTAACTGACTGACTGAGTGACTGACTGACTGGACTGACTGACTGAGACTGAATGACTGAGTGCTTGACTGATTGACTGTCAGACTGACTGACTGACTTCGCAAAAGGGAAAAATAAAAAAAAAAGAATTATAAAATTAGAAAACAATATTTGCATTTAAGATTTCCTTTCCGGCCGGGACTCGAACCCAGTACCACGCGCTAGGAACCCAACGGTTTAGCCATTAGGCTATCGATGCTCTGTCGATGGAAGTCTTAAATATAATAAAAACAAAAAATGCACCTTGGTAATTATTGATTCAAACACTTTGAAATTTACAGGTCGAATAATTAAACTGACTCAGAATTTTTCTCCCTACATAAATAATCAATATTCTCAAAAGAGAAAAATTAAAAAAAAAAGAAGAAGAAATTTCAAATTAGAAACTAAAAGTATACATTGAAGATTTTCGTTCAGGCTGGGACTCGAACCCAGGGCCACTCGCTAGGAAGCCTAACACTCTAGCCATTAGTCTATGGGAGCTCTGTCGGTGGGAGTTTTAAATATAATAAAAACAAAAAATGCACCTTGGTAATTGTTTATTTAAACACTTTGAAATCTTCGTGTCGAAAAATTAAACTGACTCAGAATTTTCTTCCCTACATAAATAATCAATAATTGCAAAGGAAAGAAATTGAAAAAAAAAGAATTTTCAAATTAGAAACGAAGTATATACATTGAAGATATTCGCTCCGGCTGGGACTCGAACCCAGGCCACTCGCTTGGAAGACCAGCGGTCTAGCCATTAGGCTATCGGAGTTCTGTCGAGAGGAGTCTTACTGCCTGACTGATACTGCCTGACTGACAGACTGACTCACTGACTGACTGATACTGACTGACTGACTCACTGACTGACCGAGACTGACTGACTAACTGCCTGACTGACTGAGACTGGACTGACTGACTGGCTGACTGACTGACTGACTAACTGACTGACTGACTGCTAGACTCTCTGACTGGCTATTTCACTGACTGACTGAATGACTAAATGACTGACTGACACTGACTGACTGACTGCTTGACTACCTGACGGACTGCTTGACTGACTAACTGACTGGACAGGACTGACCGACTGACTGACTGACAGACTGACTGAATAACGATGACTGACAGACTGACTGAATAAGGCTGACTGACTGACTGACTGACAGACTGACTGAATAAGGCTGACCGACTGACTGACTGCCTGACTGACTGAATGACTGACTTACTGACTGACCGAGACTGACTGACTGACTGAGTGAGACTGGACTGGACTGACTGACTGACTGACTGACTGAGACTGACTGACTGCTTTAGTGACTAACTGACTGCACAGGACTGACCGACTGACTGACTGACTGCCTGACTGACTGACTGACTGAATGACTGACTGACTGAGACTAAATGACTGACTGCTTGACTGACTGGCTGAAGGACTAACTGACTGACTGAGTGACTGACTGACTGGACTGACTGACTGAGACTGAATGACTGAGTGCTTGACTGATTGACTGTCAGACTGACTGACTGACTTCGCAAAAGGGAAAAATAAAAAAAAAGAATTATAAAATTAGAAAAAAATATTTGCATTTAAGATTTCCTTTCCGGCCGGGACTCGAACCCAGTACCACGCGCTAGGAGCCCAACGGTCTAGCCATTAGGCTATCGGAGCTCTGTCGGTGGGAGTTTTAAATATAATAAAAACAAAAAATGTACCTTGGTAATTGTTTATTTAAACACTTTGAAATCTTCGTGTCGAAAAATTAAACTGACTCAGAATTTTCTTCCCTACATAAATAATCAATAATTGCAAAGGAAAGAAATTGAAAAAAAAAAGAATTTTCAAATTAGAAAAGAAATATATACATTGAAGATATTAGCTCCGGCTGGGACTCGAACCCAGGCCACTCGCTTGGAAGACCAGCGGTCTAGCCATTAGGCTATCGGAGTTCTGTCGAGCGGAGTCTTACTGCCTGACTGATACTGCCTGACTGACAGACTGACTCACTGACTGACTGATACTGACTGACTGACTCACTGACTGACCGAGACTGACTGACTAACTGCCTGACTGACTGAGACTGGACTGACTGACTGACTGACTGACTGACTGACTAACTGACTGACTGAGACTGACTGACTGACTGCTTGACTCTCTGACTCGCTATTTCACTGACTGACTAACTGACTGACTGAGACTGACTGACTGACTGCTTGACTCTCTGACTCGCTATTTCACTGACTGACTGAATGACTAAATGACTGACTGACACTGACTGACTGACTGCTTGACTACCTGACTGACTGCTTGACTGACTAACTGACTGGACAGGACTGACCGACTGACTGACTGACAGACTGACTGAATAAGGATGACTGACAGACTGACTGAATAAGGCTGACTGACTGACTGACTGACAGACTGACTGAATAAGGCTGACCGACTGACTGACTGCCTGACTGACTGACTGACTGAATGACTGACTGACTGACTGACTGAATAAGGCTGACCGACTGACTGACTGCCTGACTGACTGACTGACTGAATGACTGACTGTCTGACTGACCGAGACTGACTGACTGACTGACTGAGACTGACTGACTGCTTTAGTGACTAACTGACTGCACAGGACTGACCGACTGACTGACTGACTGACTGCCTGACTGACTGACCGACTGAATGACTGACTGACTGAGACTAAATGACTGACTGCTTGACTGACTGGCTGAAGGACTAACTGACTGACTGAGTGACTGACTGACTGAGACTGAATGACTGAGTGCTTGACTGATTGACTGTCAGACTGACTGACTGACTTCGCAAAAGGGAAAAATAAAAAAAAAGAATAATAAAATTAGAAAAAAATATTTGCATTTAAGGTTTCCTTTCCGGCTGGGATTTGAACCCAGGGCGACACTCATGGAAGCCCAACGCTCTCGCCAATATACTATCGGATCTCTGTTGATCGGTGTCTTAATTATAATAAAAACAAAAAATGCACCTTAGTAATTATTGATCTAAAATCTTTGAAATCTAAAGGTCGAATGATTAAACTGACTCAGAATTTTCTTCCGTACATAAATAATCCATATTTGCAAAAGAAAGAAATTGAAAAAAAAAAGAATCTTCAAATTAGAAGAGAAATATATACATGGAAGATTTTCGTTCCGGCCGGGACTCGAACCCAGTACCACGCGCTTGGAACCCAACGGTCTAGCCATTAGGCTATCGGAGCTCTGTCGATTTAAGTCTTAAATATAATAAAAACAAAAAATGCACCTTGGTAATTATTGATTCAAACACTTTGAAATTTACAGGTCGAATAATTAAACTGACGCAGAATTTTCTTCCCTACATAAATAATCAATAATTGCAAAGGAAAGAAATTGAAAAAAAAAGAATTTTCAAATTAGAAAAGAAATATATACATTGAAGATATTCGCTCCGGCTGGGACTCGAACCCAGGCCACTCGCTTGGAAGACCAGCGGTCTAGCCATTAGGCTATCGGAGTTCTGTCGAGCGGAGTCTTACTGCCTGACTGATACTGCCTGACTGACAGACTGACTCACTGACTGACTGATACTGACTGACTGACTCACTGACTGACCGAGACTGACTGACTAACTGCCTGACTGACTGAGACTGGACTGACTGACTGACTGACTAACTGACTGACTGAGACTGACTGACTGACTGCTTGACTCTCTGACTGGCTATTTCACTGACTGACTGAATGACTAAATGACTGACTGACACTGACTGACTGACTGCTTGACTACCTGACTGACTGCTTGACTGACTAACTGACTGGACAGGACTGACCGACTGACTGACTGACAGACTGACTGAATAAGGATGACTGACAGACTGACTGAATAAGGCTGACTGACTGACTGACTGACAGACTGACTGAATAAGGCTGACCGACTGACTGACTGCCTGACTGACTGACTGACTGAATGACTGACTGACTGACTGACCGAGACTGACTGACTGACTGACTGAGACTGGACTGGACTGACTGACTGACTGAGACTGACTGACTGCTTTAGTGACTAACTGACTGCACAGGACTGACCGACTGACTGACTGACTGACTGCCTGACTGACTGACTGAGACTAAATGACTGACTGCTTGACTGACTGGCTGAAGGACTAACTGACTGACTGAGTGACTGACTGACTGGACTGACTGACTGAGACTGAATGACTGAGTGCTTGACTGATTGACTGTCAGACTGACTGACTGACTTCGCAAAAGGGAAATATAAAAAAAAAGAATTATAAAATTAGAAAAAAATATTTGCATTTAAGATTTCCTTTCCGGCCGGGACTCGAACCCAGTACCACGCGCTCGGAACCCAACGGTCTAGCCATTAGGCTATCGGAGCTCTGTCGATGGAAGTCTTAAATATAATAAAAACAAAAAATGCACCTTGGTAATTATTGATTAAAACACTTTGAAATTTACAGGTCGAATAATTAAACTGACTCAGAATTTTTCTTTCTACATAAATAATCAATATTCGCAAAAGAGAAAAATTAAAAAAAAAAAGAAGAAGAAATTTCAAATTAGAAACTAAAAGTATACATTGAAGATTTTCGTTCAGGCTGGGACTCGAACCCAGGGCCACTCGCTTGGAAGCCTAACACTCTAGCCATTAGTCTATGGGAGCTCTGTCGGTGGGAGTTTTAAATATAATAAAAACAAAAAATGCACCTTGGTAATTGTTTATTTAAACACTTTGAAATCTTCGTGTCGAAAAATTAAACTGACTCAGAATTTTCTTCCCTACATAAATAATCAATAATTGCAAAGGAAAGAAATTGAAAAAAAAAAGAATTTTCAAATTAGAAAAGAAATATATACATTGAAGATATTCGCTCCGGCTGGGACTCGAACCCAGGCCACTCGCTTGGAAGACCAGCGGTCTAGCCATTAGGCTATCGGAGTTCTGTCGAGCGGAGTCTTACTGCCTGACTGATACTGCCTGACTGACAGACTGACTCACTGACTGACTGATACTGACTGACTGACTCACTGACTGACCGAGACTGACTGACTAACTGCCTGACTGACTGAGACTGGACTGACTGACTGACTGACTAACTGACTGACTGAGACTGACTGACTGACTGCTTGACTCTCTGACTGGCTATTTCACTGACTGACTGAATGACTAAATGACGGACTGACACTGACTGACTGACTGCTTGACTACCTGACTGACTGCTTGACTGACTAACTGACTGGACAGGACTGACCGACTGACTGACTGACAGACTGACTGAATAAGGATGACTGACAGACTGACTGAATAAGTCTGACTGACTGACTGACTGACAGACTGACTGAATAAGGCTGACCGACTGACTGACTGCCTGACTGACTGACTGAATGAATGACTGTCTGACTGACTGACCGAGACTGACTGACTGACTGACTGAGACTGGACTGGACTGACTGACTGACTGACTGACTGACTGAGACTGACTGACTGCTTTAGTGACTAACTGACTGCACAGGACTGACCGACTGACTGACTGACTGACTGCTTGACTGACTGACTGACTGAATGACTGACTGACTGAGACTAAATGACTGACTGCTTGACATACTGGCTGAAGGACTAACTGACTGACTGAGTGACTGACTGACTGGACTGACTGACTGAGACTGAATGACTGAGTGCTTGACTGATTGACTGTCAGACTGACTGACTGACTTCGCAAAAGGGAAAAATAGAAAAAAAGAATTATAAAATTAGAAAAAAATATTTGCATTTAAGATTTCCTTTCCGGCTGGGATTTGAACCCAGGGCGACACTCATGGAAGCCCAACGCTCTCGCCAATATACTATCGGATCTCTGTTGATCGGTGTCTTAATTATAATAAAAACAAAAAATGCACCTTAGTAATTATTGATCTAAAATCTTTGAAATCTAAAGGTCGAATGATTAAACTGACTCAGAATTTTCTTCCGTACATAAATAATCCATATTTGCAAAAGAAAGAAATTGAAAAAAAAAAGAATCTTCAAATTAGAAGAGAAATATATACATGGAAGATTTTCGTTCCGGCCGGGACTCGAACCCAGTACCACGCGCTAGGAACCCAACGGTCTAGCCATTAGGCTATCGGAGCTCTGTCGATGGAAGTCTTAAATATAATAAAAACAAAAAATGCACCTTGTTAATTATTGAGTCAAACACTTTGAAATTTACAGGTCGAATAATTAAACTGACTCAGAATTTTTCTCCCTACATAAATAATCAATATTCGCAAAAGAGAAAAATTAAAAAAAAAGAAGAAGAAATTTCAAATTAGAAACTAAAAGTATACATTGAAGATTTTCGTTCAGGCTGGGACTCGAGCCCAGGGCCACTCGCTTGGAAGCCTAACACTCTAGCCATTAGTCTATTTGAGCTCTGTCGGTGGGAGTTTTAAATATAATAAAAACAAAAAATGCACCTTGGTAATTGTTTATTTAAACACTTTGAAATCTTCGTGTCGAAAAATTAAACTGACACAGAATTTTCTTCCCTACATAAATAATCAATAATTGCAAAGGAAAGAAATTGAAAAAAAAAAGAATTTTCAAATTAGAAAAGAAATATATACATTGAAGATATTCGCTCCGGCTGGGACTCGAACCCAGGCCACTCGCTTGGAAGACCAGCGGTCTAGCCATTAGGATATCGGAGTTCTGTCGAGCGGAGTCTTACTGCCTGACTGATACTGCCCGACTGACAGACTGACTCACTGACTGACTGATACTGACTGACTGACTCACTGACTGACCGAGACTGACTGACTAACTGCCTGACTGACTGAGACTGGACTGACTGACTGACTGACTGACTGACTGACTAACTGAGACTGACTGACTGACTGCTTGACTCTCTGACTGGCTATTTCACTGACTGACTGAATGACTAAATGACTGACTGACACTGAGTGACTGACTGCTTGACTACCTGACGGACTGCTTGACTGACTAACTGACTGGACAGGACTGACCGACTGACTGACTGACAGACTGACTGAATAACGATGACTGACAGACTGACTGAATAAGGCTGACTGACTGACTGACTGACAGACTGACTGAATAAGGCTGACCGACTGACTGACTGCCTGACTGACTGACTGACTGAATGACTGACTTACTGACTGACCGAGACTGACTGACTGACTGACTGAGACTGGACTGGACTGACTGACTGACTGACTGACTGAGACTGACTGACTGCTTTAGTGACTAACTGACTGCACAGGACTGACCGACTGACTGACTGACTGACTGACTGAATGACTGACTGACTGAGACTAAATGACTGACTGCTTGACTGACTGGCTGAAGGACTAACTGACTGACTGAGTGACTGACTGACTGGACTGACTGACTGAGACTGAATGACTGAGTGCTTGACTGATTGAATGTCAGACTGACTGACTGACTTCGCAAAAGGGAAAAATAAAAAAAAAGAATTATAAAATTAGAAAAAAATATTTGCATTTAAGATTTCCTTTCCGGCCGGGACTCGAACCCAGTACCACGCGCTAGGAGCCCAACGGTCTAGCCATTAGGCTATCGGAGCTCTGTCGGTGGGAGTTTTAAATATAATAAAAACAAAAAATGTACCTTGGTAATTGTTTATTTAAACACTTTGAAATCTTCGTGTCGAAAAATTAAACTGACTCAGAATTTTCTTCCCTACATAAATAATCAATAATTGCAAAGGAAAGAAATTGAAAAAAAAAAGAATTTTCAAATTAGAAAAGAAATATATACATTGAAGATATTAGCTCCGGCTGGGACTCGAACCCAGGCCACTCGCTTGGAAGACCAGCGGTCTAGCCATTAGGCTATCGGAGTTCTGTCGAGCGGAGTCTTACTGCCTGACTGATACTGCCTGACTGACAGACTGACTCACTGACTGACTGATACTGACTGACTGACTCACTGACTGACCGAGACTGACTGACTAACTGCCTGACTGACTGAGACTGGACTGACTGACTGACTGACTGACTGACTGACTAACTGACTGACTGAGACTGACTGACTGACTGCTTGACTCTCTGACTCGCTATTTCACTGACTGACTAACTGACTGACTGAGACTGACTGACTGACTGCTTGACTCTCTGACTCGCTATTTCACTGACTGACTGAATGACTAAATGACTGACTGACACTGAATGACTGACTGCTTGACTACCTGACTGACTGCTTGACTGACTAACTGACTGGACAGGACTGACCGACTGACTGACTGACAGACTGACTGAATAAGGATGACTGACAGACTGACTGAATAAGGCTGACTGACTGACTGACTGACAGACTGACTGAATAAGGCTGACCGACTGACTGACTGCCTGACTGACTGACTGACTGAATGACTGACTGACTGACTGACTGAATAAGGCTGACCGACTGACTGACTGCCTGACTGACTGACTGACTGAATGACTGACTGACTGACTGACCGAGACTGACTGACTGACTGACTGAGACTGACTGACTGCTTTAGTGACTAACTGACTGCACAGGACTGACCGACTGACTGACTGACTGACTGCCTGACTGACTGACCGACTGAATGACTGACTGACTGAGACTAAATGACTGACTGCTTGACTGACTGGCTGAAGGACTAACTGACTGACTGAGTGACTGACTGACTGAGACTGAATGACTGAGTGTTTGACTGATTGACTGTCAGACTGACTGACTGACTTCGCAAAAGGGAAAAATAAAAAAAAAGAATTATAAAATTAGAAAAAAATATTTGCATTTAAGGTTTCCTTTCCGGCTGGGATTTGAACCCAGGGCGACACTCATGGAAGCCCAACGCTCTCGCCAATATACTATTGGATCTCTGTTGATCGGTGTCTTAATTATAATAAAAACAAAAAATGCACCTTAGTAATTATTGATCTAAAATCTTTGAAATCTAAAGGTCGAATGATTAAACTGACTCAGAATTTTCTTCCGTACATAAATAATCCATATTTGCAAAAGAAAGAAATTGAAAAAAAAAAGAATCTTCAAATTAGAAGAGAAATATATACATGGAAGATTTTCGTTCCGGCCGGGACTCGAACCCAGTACCACGCGCTTGGAACCCAACGGTCTAGCCATTAGGCTATCGGAGCTCTGTCGATGGAAGTCTTAAATATAATAAAAACAAAAAATGCACCTTGGTAATTATTGATTCAAACACTTTGAAATTTACAGGTCGAATAATTAAACTGACGCAGAATTTTCTTCCCTACATAAATAATCAATAATTGCAAAGGAAAGAAATTGAAAAAAAAAGAATTTTCAAATTAGAAAAGAAATATATACATTGAAGATATTCGCTCCGGCTGGGACTCGAACCCAGGCCACTCGCTTGGAAGACCAGCGGTCTAGCCATTAGGCTATCGGAGTTCTGTCGAGCGGAGTCTTACTGCCTGACTGATACTGCCTGACTGATACTGCCTGACTGACAGACTGACTCACTGACTGACTGATACTGACTGACTGACTCACTGGCTGACCGAGACTGACTGACTAACTGCCTGACTGACTGAGACTGGACTGACTGACTGACTGACTGACTGACTGACTACCTGACTGACTGCTTGACTGACTAACTGACTGGACAGGACTGACCGACTGACTGACTGACAGACTGACTGAATAAGGATGACTGACAGACTGACTGAATAAGGCTGACTGACTGACTGACTGACAGACTGACTGAATAAGGCTGACCGACTGACTGACTGCCTGCCTGACTGACTGACTGAATGACTGACTGACTGACTGACCGAGACTGACTGACTGACTGACTGAGACTGGACTGGACTGACTGACTGACTGACTGACTGAGACTGACTGACTGCTTTAGTGACTAACTGACTGCACAGGACTGACCGACTGACTGACTGACTGACTGCCTGACTGACTGACTGACTGAATGACTGACTGCTTGAGACTAAATGACTGACTGCTTGACTGACTGGCTGAAGGACTAACTGACTGACTGAGTGACTGACTGACTGGACTGACTGACTGAGACTGAATGACTGAGTGCTTGACTGATTGACTCTCAGACTGACTGACTGACTTCGCAAAAGGGAAAAATAAAAAAAAAGAATTATAAAATTAGAAAAAAATATTTGCATTTAAGATTTCCTTTCCGGCCGGGACTCGAACCCAGTACCACGCGCTAGGAACCCAACGGTCTAGCCATTAGGCTATCGGAGCTCTGTCGATGGAAGTCTTAAATATAATAAAAACAAAAAATGCACCTTGGTAATTATTGATTCAAACACTTTGAAATTTACAGGTCGAATTATTAAACTGACTCAGAATTTTTCTCCCTACATAAATAATCAATATTCGCAAAAGAGAAAAATTAAAAAAAAAAAGAAGAAGAAATTTCATATTAGAAACTAAAAGTATACATTGAAGATTTTCGTTCAGGCTGGGACTCGAACCCAGGGCCACTCGCTTGGAAGCCTAACACTCTAGCCATTAGTCTATGGGAGCTCTGTCGGTGGGAGTTTTAAATATAATAAAAACAAAAAATGCACCTTGGTAATTGTTTATTTAAACACTTTGAAATCTTCGTGTCGAAAAATTAAACTGACTCAGAATTTTCTTCCCTACATAAATAATCAATAATTGCAAAGGAAGGAAATTGAAAAAAAAAAAGAATTTTCAAATTAGAAAAGAAATATATACATTGAAGATATTCGCTCCGGCTGGGACTCGAACCCAGGCCACTCGCTTGGAAGACCAGCGGTCTAGCCATTAGGCTATCGGAGTTCTGTCGAGCGGAGTCTTACTGCCTGACTGATACTGCCTGACTGACAGACTGACTCACTGACTGACTAATACTGACTGACTGACTCACTGACTGACCGAGACTGACTGACTAACTGCCTGACTGACTGAGACTGGACTGACTGACTGACTGACTGACTAACTGACTGACTGAGACTGACTGACTGACTGCTTGACTCTCTGACTGGCTATTTCACTGACTGACTGAATGACTAAATGGCTGACTGACACTGACTGACTGACTGCTTGACTACCTGACTGACTGCTTGACTGACTAACTGACTGGACAGGACTGACCGACTGACTGACTGACAGACTGACTGAATAAGGATGACTGAGAGACTGACTGAATAAGGCTGACTGACTGACTGACAGACAGACTGACTGAATAAGGCTCTGACTGACTGCCTGACTGACTGACTGAATGACTGACTGACTGACTGACCGAGACTGACTGACTGACTGACTGACTGACTGACTGACTGAGACTGGACTGGACTGACTGACTGACTGACTGACTGAGACTGACTGACTGCTTTAGTGACTAACTGACTGCACAGGACTGACCGACTGACTGACTGACTGACTGCCTGACTGACTGACTGACTGAATGACTGACTGACTGAGACTAAATGACTGACTGCTTGACTGACTGGCTGAAGGACTAACTGACTGACTGAGTGACTGACTGACTGGACTGTCAGACTGACTGACTGACTTCGCAAAAGGGAAAAATAAAAAAAAAGAATTATAAAATTAGAAAAAAATATTTGCATTTAAGATTTCCTTTCCGGCCGGGACTCGAACCCAGTACCACGCGCTAGGAACCCAACGGTCTAGCCATTAGGCTATCGGAGCTCTGTCGATGGAAGTCTTAAATATAATAAAAACAAAAAATGCACCTTGGTAATTATTGATTCAAACACTTTGAAATTTACAGGTCGAATAATTAAACTGACTCAGAATTTTTCTCCCTACATAAATAATCAATATTCGCAAAAGAGAAAAATTAAAAAAAAAGAAGAAGAAATTTCAAATTAGAAACTAAAAGTATACATTGAAGATTTTCGTTCAGGCTGGGACTCGAACCCAGGGCCACTCGCTTGGAAGCCTAACACTCTAGCCATTAGTCTATGGGAGCTCTGTCGGTGGGAGTTTCAAATATAATAAAAACAAAAAATGCACCTTGGTAATTGTTTATTTAAACACTTTGAAATCTTCGTGTCGAAAAATTAAACTGACTCAGAATTTTCTTCCCTACATAAATAATCAATAATTGCAAAGGAAAGAAATTGAAAAAAAAAGAATTTTCAAATTAGAAAAGAAATATATACATTGAAGATATCCGCTCCGGCTTGGACTCGAACCCAGGCCACTCGCTTGGAAGACCAGCGGTCTAGCCATTAGGCTATCGGAGTTCTGTCGAGCGGAGTCTTACTGCCTGACTGATACTGCCTGACTGACAGACTGACTCACTGACTGACTGATACTGACTGACTGTCTCACTGACTGACCGAGACTGACTGACTAACTGCCTGACTGACTGAGACTGGAATGACTGACTGACTGACTGACTGACTGACTGACTAACTGACTGACTGAGACTGACTGACTGACTGCTTGACTCTCTGACTGGCTATTTCACTGACTGACTGAATGACTAAATGACTGACTGACACTGACTGACTGACTGCTTGACTACCTGACTGACTGCTTGACTGACTAACTGACTGGACAGGACTGACCGACTGACTGACTGACAGACTGACTGAATAAGGATGACTGACAGACTGACTGAATAAGGCTGACTGACTGACTGACTGACAGACTGACTGAATAAGGCTGACCGACTGACTGACTGCCTGACTGACTGACTGACTGAATGACTGACTGACTGACTGACCGAGACTGACTGACTGACTGACTGAGACTGGACTGGACTGACTGACTGACTGACTGACTGAGACTGACTGACTGCTTTAGTGACTAACTGACTGCACAGGACTGACCGACTGACTGACTGACTGCCTCACTGAATGACTGACTGAATGACTGACTGACTGAGACTAAATGACTGACTGCTTGACTGACTGGCTGAAGGACTAACTGACTGACTGAGTGACTGACTGACTGGACTGACTGACTGAGACTGAATGACTGAGTGCTTGACTGATTGACTGACAGACTGACTGACTGACTTCGCAAAAGGGAAAAATAAAAAAAAAAAGAATTATAAAATTAGAAAAAAATATTTGCATTTAAGATTTCCTTTCCGGCCGGGACTCGAACCCAGTACCACGCGCTAGGAGCCCAACGGTCTAGCCATTAGGCTATCGGAGCTCTGTCGGTGGGAGTTTTAAATATAATAAAAACAAAAAATGCACCTTGGTAATTGTTTATTTAAACACTTTGAAATCTTCGTGTTGAAAAATTAAACTGACTCAGAATTTTCTTCCCTACATAAATAATCAATAATTGGAAAGGAAAGAAATTGAAAAAAAAAGAATTTTCATATTAGAAAAGAAATATATACATTGAAGATATTCGCTCCGGCTGGGACTCGAACCCAGGCCACTCGCTTGGAAGACCAGCGGTCTAGCCATTAGGCTATCGGAGTTCTGTCGAGCGGAGTCTTACTGCCTGACTGATACTGCCTGACTGACAGACTGACTCACTGACTGACTGATACTGACTGACTGACTCACTGACTGACCGAGACTGACTGACTGACTCACTGACTGACCGAGACTGACTGACTAACTGCCTGACTGACTGAGACTTGACTGACTGACTGACTGACTGACTGACTGACTAACTGACTGACTGAGACTGACTGACTGACTGCTTGACTCTCTGACTGGCTATTTCACTGACTGACTGAATGACTAAATGACTGACTGACACTGACTGACTGACTGCTTGACTACCTGACTGACTGCTTGACTGACTAACTGACTGGACAGGACTGACCGACTGACTGACTGACAGACTGACTGAATAAGGATGACTGACAGACTGACTGAATAAGGCTGACTGACTGACTGACTGACAGACTGACTGAATAAGGCTGACCGACTGACTGACTGCCTGACTGACTGACTGACTGAATGACTGACTGACTGACTGACCGAGACTGACTGACTGACTGACTGAGACTGGACTGGACTGACTGACTGACTGACTGACTGAGACTGACTGACTGCTTTAGTGACTAACTGACTGCACAGGACTGACCGACTGACTGACTGACTGCCTGACTGACTGACTGACTGAATGACTGACTGACTGAGACTAAATGACTGACTGCTTGACTGACTGGCTGAAGGACTAACTGACTGACTGAGTGACTGACTGACTGAGACTGAATGACTGAGTGCTTGACTGATTGACTGTCAGACTGACTGACTGACTTCGCAAAAGGGAAAAATAAAAAAAAAAGAATTATAAAATTAGAAAAAAAATATTTGCATTTAAGATTTCCTTTCCGGCCGGGACTCGAACCCAGTACCACGCGCTAAGAACCCAACGGTCTAGCCATTAGGCTATCGGAGCTCTGTCGATGGAAGTCTTAAATATAATAAAAACAAAAAATGCACCTTGGTAATTATTGATTCAAACACTTTGAAATTTACAGGTCGAATAATTAAACTGACTCAGAATTTTTCTCCCTACATAAATAATCAATATTCGCAAAAGAGAAAAATTAAAAAAAAAAGAAGAAGAAATTTCAAATTAGAAACAAAAAGTATACGTTGAAGATTTTCGTTCAGGCTGGGACTCGAACCCAGGGCCACTCGCTTGGAAGCCTAACACTCTAGCCATTAGTCTATGGGAGCTCTGTCGGTGGGAGTTTTAAATATAATAAAAACAAAAAATGCACCTTGGTAATTGTTTATTTAAACACTTTGAAATCTTCGTGTCGAAAAATTAAACTGACTCAGAATTTTCTTCCCTACATAAATAATCAATAATTGCAAAGGAAAGAAATTGAAAAAAAAAAAGAATTTTCAAATTAGAAAAGAAATATATACATTGAAGATATTCGCTCCGGCTGGGACTCGAACCCAGGCCACTCGCTTGGAAGACCAGCGGTCTAGCCATTAGGCTATCGGAGTTCTGTCGAGCGGAGTCTTACTGCCTGACTGATACTGCCTGACTGACAGACTGACTCACTGACTGACTGATACTGACTGACTGACTCACTGACTGACCGAGACTGACTGACTAACTGCCTGACTGAGTGAGACTGGACTGACTGACTGACTGAGACTGACTGACTGACTGCTTGACTCTCTGACTGGCTATTTCACTGACTGACTGAATGACTAAATGACTGACTGACACTGACTGACTGACTGCTTGACTACCTGACTGACTGCTTGACTGACTAACTGACTGGACAGGACTGACCGACTGACTGACTGACAGACTGACTGAATAAGGATGACTGACAGACTGACTGAATAAGGCTGACTGACTGACTGACTGACAGACTGACTGAATAAGGCTGACCGACTGACTGACTGCCTGACTGACTGACTGACTGAATGACTGACTGACTGACTGACCGAGACTGACTGACTGACTGACTGAGACTGGACTGGACTGACTGACTGACTGACTGACTGAGACTGACTGACTGCTTTAGTGACTAACTGACTGCACAGGACTGACCGACTGACTGACTGACTGCCTGACTGACTGACTGACTGAATGACTGACTGACTGAGACTAAATGACTGACTGCTTGACTGACTGGCTGAAGGACTAACTGACTGACTGAGTGACTGACTGACTGGACTGACTGACTGAGACTGAATGACTGAGTGCTTGACTGATTGACTGTCAGACTGACTGACTGACTTCGCAAAAGGGAAAAATAAAAAAAAAGAATTATAAAATTAGAAAAAAAATATTTGCATTTAAGATTTCCTTTCCGGCCGGGACTCGAACCCAGTACCACGCGCTAAGAACCCAACGGTCTAGCCATTAGGCTATCGGAGCTCTGTCGATGGAAGTCTTAAATATAATAAAAACAAAAAATGCACCTTGGTAATTATTGATTCAAACACTTTGAAATTTACAGGTCGAATAATTAAACTGACTCAGAATTTTTCTCCCTACATAAATAATCAATATTCGCAAAAGAGAAAAATTAAAAAAAAAGAAGAAGAAATTTCAAATTAGAAACAAAAAGTATACGTTGAAGATTTTCGTTCAGGCTGGGACTCGAACCCAGGGCCACTCGCTTGGAAGCCTAACACTCTAGCCATTAGTCTATGGGAGCTCTGTCGGTGGGAGTTTTAAATATAATAAAAACAAAAAATGCACCTTGGTAATTGTTTATTTAAACACTTTGAAATCATCGTGTCGAAAAATTAAACTGACTCAGAATTTTCTTCCCTACATAAATAATTAATAATTGCAAAGGAAAGAAATTGAAAAAAAAAAGAATTTTCAAATTAGAAAAGAAATATATACATTGAAGATATTCGCTCCGGCTGGGACTCGAACCCAGGCCACTCGCTTGGAAGACCAGCGGTCTAGCCATTAGGCTATCGGAGTTCTGTCGAGCGGAGTCTTACTGCCTGACTGATACTGCCTGACTGACAGACTGACTCACTGACTGACTGATACTGACTGACTGACTCACTGACTGACCGAGACTGACTGACTAACTGCCTGACTGAGTGAGACTGGACTGACTGACTGACTGACTGACTGACTGACTAACTGACTGACTGAGACTGACTGACTGACTGCTTGACTCTCTGACTGGCTATTTCACTGACTGACTGAATGACTAAATGACTGACTGACACTGACTGACTGACTGCTTGACTACCTGACTGACTGCTTGACTGACTAACTGACTGGACAGGACTGACCGACTGACTGACTGACAGACTGACTGAATAAGGATGACTGACAGACTGACTGAATAAGGCTGACTGACTGACTGACTGACAGACTGACTGAATAAGGCTGACCGACTGACTGACTGCCTGACTGACTGACTGACTGAATGACTGACTGACTGACTGACCGAGACTGACTGACTGACTGACTGAGTCTGGACTGGACTGACTGACTGACTGACTGACTGAGACTGACTGACTGCTTTAGTGACTAACTGACTGCACAGGACTGACCGACTGACTGACTGACTGACTGCCTGACTGACTGACTGACTGAATGACTGACTGACTGAGACTAAATGACTGACTGCTTGACTGACTGGCTGAAGGACTAACTGACTGACTGAGTGACTGACTGACTGGACTGACTGACTGAGACTGAATGACTGAGTGCTTGACTGATTGACTGTCAGACTGACTGACTGACTTCGCAAAAGGGAAAAATAAAAAAAAAAGAATTATAAAATTAGAAAAAAATATTTCCATTTAAGATTTCCTTTCCGGCTGGGATTTGAACCCAGGGCGACACTCATGGAAGCCCAACGCTCTCGCCAATATACTATCGGATCTCTGTTGATCGGTGTCTTAATTATAATAAAAACAAAAATGCACCTTAGTAATTATTGATCTAAAATCTTTGAAATCTAAAGGTCGAATGATTAAACTGACTCAGAATTTTCTTCCGTACATAAACAATCCATATTTGCAAAAGAAAGAAATTGAAAAAAAAAAGAATCTTCAAATTAGAAGAGAAATATATACATTGAAGATTTTCGCTCCGGCCGGGACTCGAACCCAGTACCACGCGCTTGGAACCCAACGGTCTAGCCATTAGGCTATCGGAGCTCTGTCGATGGAAGTCTTAAATATAATAAAAACAAAAAATGCACCTTGGTAATTATTGATTCAAACACTTTGAAATTTACAGGTCGAATAATTAAACTGACTCAGAATTTTTCTCCCTACATAAATAATCAATATTCGCAAAAGAGAAAAATTAAATAAAAAAAGAAGAAGAAATTTCAAATTAGAAACTAAAAGTATACATTGAAGATTTTCGTTCAGGCTGGGACTCGAACCCAGGGCCACTCGCTTGGAAGCCTAACACTCTAGCCATTAGTCTATGGGAGCTCTGTCGGTGGGAGTTTTAAATATAATAAAAACAAAAAATGCACCTTGGTAATTGTTTATTTAAACACTTTGAAATCTTCGTGTCGAAAAATTAAACTGACTCAGAATTTTCTTCCCTACATAAATAATCAATAATTGCAAAGGAAAGAAATTGAAAAAAAAAAGAATTTTCAAATTAGAAAAGAAATATATACATTGAAGATATTCGCTCCGGCTGGGACTCGAACCCAGGCCACTCGCTTGGAAGACCAGCGGTCTAGCCATTAGGCTATCGGAGTTCTGTCGAGCGGAGTCTTACTGCCTGACTGATACTGCCTGACTGACAGACTGACTCACTGACTGACTGATACTGACTGACTGACTCACTGAATGACCGAGACTGACTGACTAACTGCCTGACTGACTGAGACTGGACTGACTGACTGACTGACTGACTGACTGACTAACTGACTGACTGAGACTGACTGACTGACTGCTTGACTCTCTGACTGGCTATTTCACTGACTGACTGAATGACTAAATGACTGACTGACACTGACTGACTGACTGCTTGACTACCTGACTGACTGCTTGACTGACTAACTGACTGGACAGGACTGACCGACTGACTGACTGACAGACTGACTGAATAAGGATGACTGACAGACTGACTGAATAAGGCTGACTGACTGACTGACTGAATAAGGCTGACTGACTGACTGACTGACTGACTGAATAAGGCTGACTGACTGACTGACTGACAGACTGACTGAATAAGGCTGACCGACTGACTGACTGCCTGACTGACTGACTGACTGAATGACTGACTGACTGACTGACCGAGACTGACTGACTGACTGACTGACTGACTGAGACTGACTGACTGCTTTAGTGACTAACTGACTGCACAGGACTGACCGACTGACTGACTGACTGACTGCCTGACTGACTGAATGACTGAATGACTGACTGACTGAGACTAAATGACTGACTGCTTGACTGACTGGCTGAAGGACTAACTGACTGACTGAGTGACTGACTGACTGGACTGACTGACTGAGACTGAATGACTGAGTGCTTGACTGATTGACTGTCAGACTGACTGATTGACTTCGCAAAAGGGAAAAATAAAAAAAAGAATTATAAAATTAGAAAAAAATATTTGCATTTAAGATTTCCTTTCCGGCTGGGATTTGAACCCAGGGCGACACTCATGGAAGCCCAACGCTCGCCAATATACTATCGGATCTCTGTTGATCGGTGTCTTAATTATAATAAAAACAAAAAATGCACCTTAGTAATTATTGATCTAAAATCTTTGAAATCTAAAGGTCGAATGATTAAACTGACTCAGAATTTTCTTCCGTACATAAATAATCCATATTTGCAAAAGAAAGAAATTGAAAAAAAAAGAAATTTCAAATTAGAAAAGAAATATATACATTGAAGATATTCGCTCCGGCTTGGACTCGAACCCAGGCCACTCGCTTGGAAGACCAGCGGTCTAGCCATTAGGCTATCGGAGTTCTGTGGAGCGGAGTCTTACTGCCTGACTGATACTGCCTGACTGACAGACTGACTCACTGACTGACTGACTCACTGACTGACCGAGACTGACTGACTGACTAACTGACTGACTGAGACTGACTGACTGACTGCTTGACTCTCTGACTGGCTATTTCACTGACTGACTGAATGACTAAATGACTGACTGACACTGACTGACTGACTGCTTGACTACCTGACTGACTGCTTGACTGACTAACTGACTGGACAGGACTGACCGACTGACTGACTGACAGACTGACTGAATAAGGATGACTGACAGACTGACTGAATAAGGCTGACTGACTGACTGACTGACAGACTGACTGAATAAGGCTGACCGACTGACTGACTGCCTGACTGACTGACTGACTGAATGACTGACTGACTGACTGACCGAGACTGACTGACTGACTGACTGAGACTGGACTGGACTGACTGACTGACTGACTGACTGAGACTGACTGACTGCTTTAGTGACTAACTGACTGCACAGGACTGACCGACTGACTGACTGACTGACTGCCTGACTGACTGAGACTAAATGACTGACTGCTTGACTGACTGGCTGAAGGACTAACTGACTGACTGAGTGACTGACTGACTGGACTGACTGACTGAGACTGAATGACTGAGTGCTTGACTGATTGACTGTCAGACTGACTGACTGACTTCGCAAAAGGGAAAAATAAAAAAAAAAGAATTATAAAATTAGAAAAAAATATTTGCATTTAAGATTTCCTTTCCGGCTGGGATTTGAACCCAGGGCGACACTCATGGAAGCCCAACGCTCTCGCCAATATACTATCGGATCTCTGTTGATCGGTGTCTTAATTATAATAAAAACAAAAAATGCACCTTAGTAATTATTGATCTAAAATCTTTGAAATCTAAAGGTCGAATGATTAAACTGACTCAGAATTTTCTTCCGTACATAAACAATCCATATTTGCAAAAGAAAGAAATTGAAAAAAAAAAGAATCTTCAAATTAGAAGAGAAATATATACATGGAAGATTTTCGTTCCGGCCGGGACTCGAACCCAGTACCACGCGCTTGGAACCCAACGGTCTAGCCATTAGGCTATCGGAGCTCTGTCGATTTAAGTCTTAAATATAATAAAAACAAAAAATGCACCTTGGTAATTATTGATTCAAACACTTTGAAATTTACAGGTCGAATAATTAAACTGACTCAGAATTTTTCTCCCTACATAAATAATCAATATTCGCAAAAGAGAAAAATTAAAAAAAAAGAAGAAGAAATTTCAAATTAGAAACTAAAAGTATACATTGAAGATTTTCGTTCAGGCTGGGACTCGAACCCAGGGCCACTCGCTTGGAAGCCTAACACTCTAGCCATTAGTCTATGGGAGCTCTGTCGGTGGGAGTTTTAAATATAATAAAAACAAAAAATGCACCTTGGTAATTGTTTATTTAAACACTTTGAAATCTTCGTGTCGAAAAATTAAACTGACTGAGAATTTTCTTCCCTACATAAATAATCAATAATTGCAAAGGAAAGAAATTGAAAAAAAAAAGAATTTTCAAATTAGAAAAGAAATATATACATTGAAGATATTCGCTCCGGCTGGGACTCGAACCCAGGCCACTCGCTTGGAAGACCAGCGGTCTAGCCATTAGGCTATCGGAGTTCTGTCGAGCGGAGTCTTACTGCCTGACTGATACTGCCTGACTGACAGACTGACTCACTGACTGACTGATACTGACTGACTGACTCACTGACTGACCGAGACTGACTGACTAACTGCCTGACTGACTGAGACTGGACTGACTGACTGACTGACTGACTAACTGACTGACTGAGACTGACTGACTGACTGCTTGACTCTCTGACTGGCTATTTCACTGACTGACTGAATGACTAAATGACTGACTGACACTGACTGACTGACTGCTTGACTACCTGACTGACTGCTTGACTGACTAACTGACTGGACAGGACTGACCGACTGACTGACTGACTGACAGACTGACTGAATAAGGATGACTGACAGACTGACTGAATAAGGCTGACTGACTGACTGACTGAATAAGGCTGACTGACTGACTGACTGACTGACTGAATAAGGCTGACTGACTGACTGACTGACAGACTGACTGAATAAGGCTGACCGACTGACTGACTGCCTGACTGACTGACTGACTGAATGACTGACTGACTGACTGACCGAGACTGACTGACTGACTGACTGAGACTGGACTGGACTGACTGACTGACTGACTGACTGAGACTGACTGACTGCTTTAGTGACTAACTGACTGCACAGGACTGACCGACTGACTGACTGACTGACTGCCTGACTGACTGACTGAATGACTGACTGACTGAGACTAAATGACTGACTGCTTGACTGACTGGCTGAAGGACTAACTGACTGACTGAGTGACTGACTGACTGGACTGACTGACTGAGACTGAATGACTGAGTGCTTGACTGATTGACTTCGCAAAAGGGAAAAATAAAAAAAAAGAATTATAAAATTAGAAAAAAATATTTGCATTTAAGATTTCCTTTCCGGCTGGGATTTGAACCCAGGGCGACACTCATGGAAGCCCAACGCTCGCCAATATACTATCGGATCTCTGTTGATCGGTGTCTTAATTATAATAAAAACAAAAAATGCACCTTAGTAATTATTGATCTAAAATCTTTGAAATCTAAAGGTCGAATGATTAAACTGACTCAGAATTTTCTTCCGTACATAAATAATCCATATTTGCAAAAGAAAGAAATTGAAAAAAAAAAGAATCTTCAAATTAGAAGAGAAATATATACATGGAAGATTTTCGTTCCGGCCGGGACTCGAACCCAGTACCACGCGCTTGGAACCCAACGGTCTAGCCATTTGGCTATCGGAGCTCTGTCGATGGAAGTCTTAAATATAATAAAAACAAAAAATGCACCTTGGTAATTATTGATTCAAACACTTTGAAATTTACAGGTCGAATAATTAAACTGACTCAGAATTTTTCTCCCTACATAAATAATCAATATTCGCAAAAGAGAAAAATTAAAAAAAAAAGAAGAAGAAATTTCGAATTAGAAACTAAAAGTATACATTGAAGATGTTCGTTCAGGCTGGGACTCGAACCCAGGGCCACTCGCTTGGAAGCCTAACACTCTAGCCATTAGTCTATGGGAGCTCTGTCGGTGGGAGTTTTAAATATAATAAAAACAAAAAATGCACCTTGGTAATTGTTTATTTAAACACTTTGAAATCTTCGTGTCGAAAAATTAAACTGACTCAGAATTTTCTTCCCTACATAAATAATCAATAATTGCAAAGGAAAGAAATTGAAAAAAAAAAGAATTTTCAAATTAGAAAAGAAATATATACATTGAAGATATTCGCTCCGGGTGGGACTCGAACCCAGGCCACTCGCTTGGAAGACCAGCGGTCTAGCCATTAGGCTATCGGAGTTCTGTCGAGCGGAGTCTTACTGCCTGACTGATACTGCCTAACTGACAAACTGACTCACTGACTGACTGATACTGACTGACTGACTCACTGACTGACCGAGACTGACTGACTAACTGCCTGACTGACTGAGACTGGACTGACTGACTGACTGACTGACTGACTGACCAGCTGACTGACTGAGACTGACTGACTGACTGCTTGACTCTCTGACTGGCTATTTCACTGACTGACTGAATGACTAAATGACTGACTGACACTGACTGACTGACTGCTTGACTACCTGACTGACTGCTTGACTGACTAACTGACTGGACAGGACTGACCGACTGACTGACTGACAGACTGACTGAATAAGGATGACTGACAGACTGACTGAATAAGGCTGACTGACTGACTGACTGACAGACTGACTGAATAAGGCTGACCGACTGACTGACTGCCTGACTGACTGACTGACTGAATGACTGACTGACTGACTGACCGAGACTGACTGACTGACTGACTGAGACTGGACTGGACTGACTGACTGACTGACTGACTGAGACTGACTGACTGCTTTAGTGACTAACTGACTGCACAGGACTGACCGACTGACTGACTGACTGACTGCCTGACTGACTGACTGACTGAATGACTGACTGACTGAGACTAAATGACTGACTGCTTGACTGGCTGGCTGAAGGACTAACTGACTGACTGAGTGACTGACTGACTGGACTGACTGACTGAGACTGAATGACTGAGTGCTTGACTGATTGACTGTCAGACTGACTGACTGACTTCGCAAAAGGGAAAAATAAAAAAAAAGAATTATAAAATTAGAAAAAAATATTTGCATTTAAGATTTCCTTTCCGGCCGTGACTCGAACCCAGTACCACGCGCTAGGAACCCAACGGTCTAGCCATTAGGCTATCGGAGCTCTGTCGATGGAAGTCTTAAATATAATAAAAACAAAAAATGCACCTTGGTAATTATTGATTCAAACACTTTGAAATTTACAGGTCGAATAATTAAACTGACTCAGAATTTTTCTCCCTACATAAATAATCAATATTCGCAAAAGAGAAAAATTAAAAAAAAAAGAAGAAGAAATTTCAAATTAGAAACTAAAAGTATACATTGAAGATTTTCGTTCAGGCTGGGACTCGAACCCAGGGCCACTCGCTTGGAAGCCTAACACTCTAGCCATTAGTCTATGGGAGCTCTGTCGGTGGGAGTTTTAAATATAATAAAAACAAAAAATGCACCTTGGTAATTGATTATTTAAACACTTTGAAATCTTCGTGTCGAAAAATTAAACTGACTCAGAATTTTCTTCCCTACATAAATAATCAATAATTGCAAAGGAAAGAAATTGAAAAAAAAAAGAATTTTCAAATTAGAAAAGAAATATATACATTGAAGATATTCGCTCCGGCTGGGACTCGAACCCAGGCCACTCGCTTGGAAGACCAGCGGTCTAGCCATTAGGCTATCGGAGTTCAGTCGAGTGGAGTCTTACTGCCTGACTGATACTGCCTAACTGACAAACTGACTCACTGACTGACCGAGACTGACTGACTAGCTGACTGACTGACTGCTTGACTCTCTGACTGGCTATTTCACTGACTGACTGAATGACTAAATGACTGACTGACACTGACTGACTGACTGCTTGACTACCTGACTGACTGCTTGACTGACTAACTGACTGGACAGGACTGACCGACTGACTGACTGACAGACTGACTGAATAAGGATGACTGACAGACTGACTGAATAAGGCTGACTGACTGACTGACTGACAGACTGACTGAATAAGGCTGACCGACTGACTGACTGCCTGACTGACTGACTGACTGAATGACTGTCTGACTGACTGACCGAGACTGACTGACTGACTGACTGAGACTGGACTGGACTGACTGACTGACTGACTGACTGAGACTGACTGACTGCTTTAGTGACTAACTGACTGCACAGGACTGACCGACTGACTGACTGACTGACTGCCTGACTGACTGACTGACTGAATGACTGACTGACTGAGACTAAATGACTGACTGCTTGACTGACTGGCTGAAGGACTAACTGACTGACTGAGTGACTGACTGACTGGACTGACTGACTGAGACTGAATGACTGAGTGCTTGACTGATTGACTGTCAGACTGACTGACTGACTTCGCAAAAGGGAAAAATAAAAAAAAAGAATTATAAAATTAGAAAAAAAATATTTGCATTTAAGATTTCCTTTCCGGCCGGGACTCGAACCCAGTACCACGCGCTAGGAACCCAACGGTCTAGCCATTAGGCTATCGGTGCTCTGTCGATGGAAGTCTTAAATATAATAAAAACAAAAAATGCACCTTGGTAATTATTGATTCAAACACTTTGAAATTTACAGGTCGAATAATTAAACTGACTCAGAATTTTTCTCCCTACATAAATAATCAATATTCGCAAAAGAGAAAAATTAAAAAAAAAAGAAGAAGAAATTTCAAATTAGAAACTAAAAGTATACATTGAAGATTTTCGTTCAGGCTGGGACTCGAACCCAGGGCCACTCGCTTGGAAGCCTAACACTCTAGCCATTAGTCTATGGGAGCTCTGTCGGTAGGAGTTTTAAATATAATAAAAACAAAAAATGCACCTTGGTAATTGTTTATTTAAACACTTTGAAATCTTCGTGTCGAAAAATTAAACTGACTCAGAATTTTCTTCCCTACATAAATAATCAATAATTGCAAAGGAAAGAAATTGAAAAAAAAAGAATTTTCAAATTAGAAAAGAAATATATACATTGAAGATATTCGCTCCGGCTGGGACTCGAACCCAGGCCACTCGCTTGGAAGACCAGCGGTCTAGCCATTAGGCTATCGGAGTTCTGTCGAGCGGAGTCTTACTGCCTGACTGATACTGCCTGACTGACAGACTGACTCACTGACTGACCGAGACTGACTGACTAACTGCCTGACTGACTGAGACTGGACTGACTGAGACTGGACTGACTGACTGACTGACTGACTAACTGACTGACTGAGACTGACTGACTGACTGCTTGACTCTCTGACTGGCTATTTCACTGACTGACTGAATGACTAAATGACTGACTGACACTGACTGACTGACTGCTTGACTACCTGACTGACTGCTTGACTGACTAACTGACTGGACAGGACTGACCGACTGACTGACTGACAGACTGACTGAATAAGGATGACTGACAGACTGACTGAATAAGGCTGACTGACTGACTGACTGACAGACTGACTGAATAAGGCTGACCGACTGACTGACTGCCTGACTGACTGACTGACTGAATGACTGACTGACTGACTGACCGAGACTGACTGACTGACTGACTGAGACTGGACTGGACTGACTGACTGACTGACTGACTGAGACTGACTGACTGCTTTAGTGACTAACTGACTGCACAGGACTGACCGACTGACTGACTGCCTGACTGACTGACTGACTGAATGACTGACTGACTGAGACTAAATGACTGACTGCTTGACTGACTGGCTGAAGGACTAACTGACTGACTGAGTGACTGACTGACTGGACTGACTGACTGAGACTGAATGACTGAGTGCTTGACTGATTGACTGTCAGACTGACTGACTGACTTCGCAAAAGGGAAAAATAAAAAAAAAGAATTATAAAATTAGAAAAAAATATTTGCATTTAAGATTTCCTTTCCGGCCGTGACTCGAACCCAGTACCACGCGCTAGGAACCCAACGGTCTAGCCATTAGGCTATCGGAGCTCTGTCGATGGAAGTCTTAAATATAATAAAAACAAAAAATGCACCTTGGTAATTATTGATTCAAACACTTTGAAATTTACAGGTCGAATAATTAAACTGACTCAGAATTTTTCTCCCTACATAAATAATCAATATTCGCAAAAGAGAAAAATTAAAAAAAAAAGAAGAAGAAATTTCAAATTAGAAACTAAAAGTATACATTGAAGATTTTCGTTCAGGCTGGGACTCGAACCCAGGGCCACTCGCTTGGAAGCCTAACACTCTAGCCATTAGTCTATGGGAGCTCTGTCGGTGGGAGTTTTAAATATAATAAAAACAAAAAATGCACCTTGGTAATTGTTTATTTAAACACTTTGAAATATTCGTGTCGAAAAATTAAACTGACTCAGAATTTTCTTCCCTACATAAATAGTCAATAATTGCAAAGGAAAGAAATTGAAAAAAAAAAGAATTTTCAAATTAGAAAAGAAATATATACATTGAAGATATTCGCTCCGGCTGGGACTCGAACCCAGGCCACTCGCTTGGAAGACCAGCGGTCTAGCCATTAGGCTATCGGAGTTCTGTCGAGCGGAGTCTTACTGCCTGACTGATACTGCCTGACTGACAGACTGACTCAGTGACTGTCCGAGACTGACTGACTAACTGCCTGACTGACTGAGACTGGACTGACTGAGACTGGACTGACTGACTGACTGACTGACTAACTGACTGACTGAGACTGACTGACTGACTGCTTGACTCTCTGACTGGCTATTTCACTGACTGACTGAATGACTAAATGACTGACTGACACTGACTGACTGACTGCTTGACTACCTGACTGACTGCTTGACTGACTAACTGACTGGACAGGACTGACCGACTGACTGACTGACAGACTGACTGAATAAGGATGACTGACAGACTGACTGAATAAGGCTGACTGACTGACTGACTGACAGACTGACTGAATAAGGCTGACCGACTGACTGACTGCCTGACTGACTGACTGACTGAATGACTGACTGACTGACTGACCGAGACTGACTGACTGACTGACTGAGACTGGACTGGACTGACTGACTGACTGACTGACTGAGACTGACTGACTGCTTTAGTGACTAACTGACTGCACAGGACTGACCGACTCACTGACTGACTGACTGCCTGACTGACTGACTGACTGAATGACTGACTGACTGAGACTAAATGACTGACTGCTTGACTGACTGGCTGAAGGACTAACTGACTGACTGAGTGACTGACTGACTGGACTGACTGACTGAGACTGAATGACTGAGTGCTTGACTGATTGACTGTCAGACTGACTGACTGACTTCGCAAAAGGGAAAAATAAAAAAAAAAGAATTATAAAATTAGAAAAAAATATTTGCATTTAAGATTTCCTTTCCGGCCGTGACTCGAACCCAGTACCACGCGCTAGGAACCCAACGGTCTAGCCATTAGGCTATCGGAGCTCTGTCGATGGAAGTCTTAAATATAATAAAAACAAAAAATGCACCTTGGTAATTATTGATTCAAACACTTTGAAATTTACAGGTCGAATAATTAAACTGACTCAGAATTTTTCTCCCTACATAAATAATCAATATTCGCAAAAGAGAAAAATTAAAAAAAAAAAGAAGAAGAAATTTCAAATTAGAAACTAAAAGTATACATTGAAGATTTTCGTTCAGGCTGGGACTCGAACGCAGGGCCACTCGCTTGGAAGCCTAACACTCTAGCCATTAGTCTATGGGAGCTCTGTCGGTGGGAGTTTTAAATATAATAAAAACAAAAAATGCACCTTGGTAATTGTTTATTTAAACACTTTGAAATCTTCGTGTCGAAAAATTAAACTGACTCAGAATTTTCTTCCCTACATAAATAATCAATAATTGCAAAGGAAAGAAATTGAAAAAAAAAAGAATTTTCAAATTAGAAAAGAAATATATACATTGAAGATATTCGCTCCGGCTGGGACTCGAACCCAGGCCACTCGCTTGGAAGACCAGCGGTCTAGCCATTAGGCTATCGGAGTTCTGTCGAGCGGAGTCTTACTGCCTGACTGATACTGCCTGACTGACAGACTGACTCACTGACTGACTGGTACTGACTGACTGACTCACTGACTGACCGAGACTGACTGACTAACTGCCTGACTGACTGAGACTGGACTGACTGACTGACTGACTGACTGACTGACTAACTGACTGACTGACTGCTTGACTCTCTGACTGGCTATTTCACTGACTGACTGAATGACTAAATGACTGACTGACACTGACTGACTGACTGTTTGACTACCTGACTGACTGCTTGACTGACTAACTGACTGGACAGGACTGACCGACTGACTGACTGACAGAGTGACTGAATAAGGATGACTGACAGACTGACTGAATAAGGCTGACTGACTGACTGACTGACAGACTGACTGAATAAGGCTGACCGACTGACTGACTGCCTGACTGACTGACTGACTGAATGACTGACTGACTGACC
The DNA here is from genome assembly GCF_026930045.1 of Uloborus diversus. Classification (NCBI taxonomy): domain Eukaryota; kingdom Metazoa; phylum Arthropoda; class Arachnida; order Araneae; family Uloboridae; genus Uloborus; species Uloborus diversus. Next base: position 476,089 of record NW_026558406.1, read on the forward strand.
GAGACTGACTGACTGACTGACTGAGACTGGACTGGACTGACTGACTGACTGACTGACTGAGACTGACTAACTGCTTTAGTGACTAACTGACTGCACAGGACTGACCGACTGACTGACTGACTGACTGCCTGACTGACTGACTGACTGAATGACTGACTGACTGAGACTAAATGACTGACTGCTTGACTGACTGGCTGAAGGACTAACTGACTGACTGAGTGACTGACTGACTGGACTGACTGACTGAGACTGAATGACTGAGTGCTTGACTGATTGACTGTCAGACTGACTGACTGACTTCGCAAAAGGGAAAAATAAAAAAAAAAAGAATTATAAAATTAGAAAAAAATATTTGCATTTAAGATTTCCTTTCCGGCCGGGACTCGAACCCAGTACCACGCGCTAGGAACGCAACGGTCTAGCCATTAGGCTATCGGAGCTCTGTCGATGGAAGTCTTAAATATAATAAAAACAAAAAATGCACCTTGGTAATTATTGATTCAAACACTTTGAAATTTACAGGTCGAATAATTAAACTGACTCAGAATTTTTCTCCCTACATAAATAATCAATATTCGCAAAAGAGAAAAATTAAAAAAAAAAGAAGAAGAAATTTCAAATTAGAAACTAAAAGTATACATTGAAGATTTTCGTTCAGGCTGGGACTCGAACGCAGGGCCACTCGCTTGGAAGCCTAACACTCTAGCCATTAGTCTATGGGAGCTCTGTCGGTGGGAGTTTTAAATATAATAAAAACAAAAAATGCACCTTGGTAATTGTTTATTTAAACACTTTGAAATCTTTGTGTCGAAAAATTAAACTGACTCAGAATTTTCTTCCCTACATAAATAATCAATAATTGCAAAGGAAAGAAATTGAAAAAAAAAAGAATTTTCAAATTAGAAAAGAAATATATACATTGAAGATATTCGCTCCGGCTGGGACTCGAACCCAGGCCACTCGCTTGGAAGACCAGCGGTCTAGCCATTAGGCTATCGGAGTTCTGTCGAGCGGAGTCTTACTGCCTGACTGATACTGCCTGACTGACAGACTGACTCACTGACTGACTGATACTGACTGACTGACTCACTGACTGACCGAGACTGACTGACTAACTGCCTGACTGACTGAGACTGGACTGACTAACTGACTGACTGACTGACTGACTAACTGACTGACTGACTGCTTGACTCTCTGACTGGCTATTTCACTGACTGACTGAATGACTAAATGACTGACTGACACTGACTGACTGACTGCTTGACTACCTGACTGACTGCTTGACTGACTATCTGACTGGACAGGACTGACCGACTGACTGACTGACAGACTGACTGAATAAGGATGACTGACAGACTGACTGAATAAGGCTGACTGACTGACTGACTGACAGACTGACTGAATAAGGCTGACCGACTGACTGACTGCCTGACTGACTGACTGACTGAATGACTGACTGACTGACTGACTGACCGAGACTGACTGACTGACTGACTGAGACTGGACTGGACTGACTGACTGACTGACTGACTGAGACTGACTAACTGCTTTAGTGACTAACTGACTGCACAGGACTGACCGACTGACTGACTGACTGACTGCCTGACTGACTGACTGACTGAATGACTGACTGACTGAGACTAAATGACTGACTGCTTGACTGACTGGCTGAAGGACTAACTGACTGACTGAGTGACTGACTGACTGGACTGACTGACTGAGACTGAATGACTGAGTGCTTGACTGATTGACTGTCAGACTGACTGACTGACTTCGCAAAAGGGAAAAATAAAAAAAAAAAGAATTATAAAATTAGAAAAAAATATTTGCATTTAAGATTTCCTTTCCGGCCGGGACTCGAACCCAGTACCACGCGCTAGGAACCCAACGGTCTAGCCATTAGGCTATCGGAGCTCTGTCGATGGAAGTCTTAAATATAATAAAAACAAAAAATGCACCTTGGTAATTATTGATTCAAACACTTTGAAATTTACAGGTCGAATAATTAAACTGACTCAGAATTTTTCTCCCTACATAAATAATCAATATTCGCAAAAGAGAAAAATTGAAAAAAAAAGAAGAAGAAATTTCAAATTAGAAACTAAAAGTATACATTGAAGATTTTCGTTCAGGCTGGGACTCGAACGCAGGGCCACTCGCTTGGAAGCCTAACACTCTAGCCATTAGTCTATGGGAGCTCTGTCGGTGGGAGTTTTAAATATAATAAAAACAAAAAATGCACCTTGGTAATTGTTTATTTAAACACTTTGAAATCTTCGTGTCGAAAAATTAAACTGACTCAGAATTTTCTTCCCTACATAAATAATCAATAATTGCAAAGGAAAGAAATTGAAAAAAAAAAGAATTTTCAAATTAGAAAAGAAATATATACATTGAAGATATTCGCTCCGGCTGGGACTCGAACCCAGGCCACTCGCTTGGAAGACCAGCGGTCTAGCCATTAGGCTATCGGAGTTCTGTCGAGCGGAGTCTTACTGCCTGACTGATACTGCCTGACTGACAGACTGACTCACTGACTGACTGATACTGACTGACTGACTCACTGACTGACCGAGACTGACTGACTAACTGCCTGACTGACTGAGACTGGACTGACTGACTGACTGACTGACTAACTGACTGACTGACTGCTTGACTCTCTGACTGGCTATTTCACTGACTGACTGAATGACTAAATGACTGACTGACACTGACTGACTGACTGCTTGACTACCTGACTGACTGCTTGACTGACTAACTGACTGGACAGGACTGACCGACTGACTGACTGACAGACTGACTGAATAAGGATGACTGACAGACTGACTGAATAAGGCTGACTGACTGACTGACTGACAGACTGACTGAATAAGGCTGACCGACTGACTGACTGCCTGACTGACTGACTGACTGACTGAATGACTGACTGACTGACCGAGACTGACTGACTGACTGACTGAGACTGGACTGGACTGACTGACTGACTGACTGACTGAGACTGACTAACTGCTTTAGTGACTAACTGACTGCACAGGACTGACCGACTGACTGACTGACTGACTGCCTGACTGACTGACTGACTGAATGACTGACTGACTGAGACTAAATGACTGACTGCTTGATTGACTGGCTGAAGGACTAACTGACTGACTGAGTGACTGACTGACTGGACTGACTGACTGAGACTGAATGACTGAGTGCTTGACTGATTGACTGTCAGACTGACTGACTGACTTCGCAAAAGGGAAAAATAAAAAAAAAAGAATTATAAAATTAGAAAAAAATATTTGCATTTAAGATTTCCTTTCCGGCCGGGACTCGAACCCAGTACCACGCGCTAGGAACCCAACGGTCTAGCCATTAGGCTATCGGAGCTCTGGCGATGGAAGTCTTAAATATAATAAAAACAAAAAATGCACCTTGGTAATTATTGATTCAAACACTTTGAAATTTACAGGTCGAATAATTAAACTGACTCAGAATTTTTCTCCCTACATAAATAATCAATATTCGCAAAAGAGAAAAATTAAAAAAAAAAGAAGAAGAAATTTCAAATTAGAAACTAAAAGTATACATTGAAGATTTTCGTTCAGGCTGGGACTCGAACCCAGGGCCACTCGCTTGGAAGCCTAACACTCTAGCCATTAGTCTATGGGAGCTCTGTCGGTGGGAGTTTTAAATATAATAAAAACAAAAAATGCACCTTGGTAATTGTTTATTTAAACACTTTGAAATCTTCGTGTCGAAAAATTAAACTGACTCAGAATTTTCTTCCCTACATAAATAATATATAATTGCAAAGGAAAGAAATTGAAAAAAAAAGAATTTTCAAATTAGAAAAGAAATATATACATTGAAGATATTCGCTCCGGCTGGGACTCGAACCCAGGCCACTCGCTTGGAAGACCAGCGGTCTAGCCATTAGGCTATCGGAGTTCTGTCGAGCAGAGTCTTACTGCCTGACTGATACTGCCTGACTGATACTGCCTGACTGACAGACTGACTCACTGACTGACTGATACTGACTGACTGACTCACTGACTGACCGAGACTGACTGACTAACTGCCTGACTGACTGAGACTGGACTGACTGACTGACTGACTGACTGACTGACTAACTGACTGACTGAGACTGACTGACTGACTGCTTGACTCTCTGACTGGCTATTTCACTGACTGACTGAATGACTAAATGACTGACTGACACTGACTGACTGACTGCTTGACTACCTGACTGACTGCTTGACTGACTAACTGACTGGACAGGACTGACCGACTGACTGACTGACAGACTGACTGAATAAGGATGACTGACAGACTGACTGAATAAGGCTGACTGACTGACTGACTGACAGACTGACTGAATAAGGCTGACCGACTGACTGACTGCCTGACTGACTGACTGACTGAATGACTGACTGACTGACTGACCGAGACTGACTGACTGACTGACTGAGACTGGACTGGACTGACTGACTGACTGACTGACTGAGACTGACTGACTGCACAGGACTGACCGACTGACTGACTGACTGCCTGACTGACTGACTGACTGACTGAATGACTGACTGACTGAGACTAAATGACTGACTGCTTGACTGACTGGCTGAAGGACTAACTGACTGACTGAGTGACTGACTGACTGGACTGACTGACTGAGACTGAATGACTGAGTGCTTGACTGATTGACTGTCAGACTGACTGACTGACTTCGCAAAAGGGAAAAATAAAAAAAAAAGAATTATAAAATTAGAAAAAAATATTTGCATTTAAGATTTCCTTTCCGGCCGGGACTCGAACCCAGTACCACGCGCTAGGAACCCAACGGTCTAGCCATTAGGCTATCGGAGCTCTGTCGATGGAAGTCTTAAATATAATAAAAACAAAAAATGCACCTTGGTAATTGTTGATTCAAACACTTTGAAATTTACAGGTCGAATAATTAAACTGACTCAGAATTTTTCTCCCTACATAAATAATCAATATTCGCAAAAGAGAAAAATTAAAAAAAAAAGAAGAAGAAATTTCAAATTAGAAACTAAAAGTATACATTGAAGCTTTTCGTTCAGGCTGGGACTCGAATCCAGGCCCACTCGCTTGGAAACCTAACACTCTAGCCATTAGTCTATGGGAGCTCTGTCGGTGGGAGTTTTAAATATAATAAAAACAAAAAATGCACCTTGGTAATTGTTTATTTAAACACTTTGAAATCTTCGTGTCGAAAAATTAAACTGACTCAGAATTTTCTTCCCTACATAAATAATCAATAATTGCAAAGGAAAGAAATTGAAAAAAAAAAAGAATTTTCAAATTAGAAAAGAAATATATACATTGAAGATATTCGCTCCGGCTGGGACTCGAACCCAGGCCACTCGCTTGGAAGACCAGCGGTCTAGCCATTAGGCTATCGGAGTTCTGTCGAGCGGAGTCTTACTGCCGGACTGATACTGCCTGACTGACAGACTGACTCACTGACTGACTGATACTGACTGACTGACTCACTGACTGACCGAGACTGACTAACTGCCTGAATGACTGAGACTGGACTGACTGACTGACTGACTGACTGACTGACTAACTGACTGACTGACTGACTGACTAACTGACTGACTGAGACTGACTGACTGACTGCTTGACTCTCTGACTGGCTATTTCACTGACTGACTGAATGACTAAATGACTGACTGACACTGACTGACTGACTGCTTGACTACCTGACTGACTGCTTGACTGACTAACTGACTGGACAGGACTGACCGACTGACTGACTGACAGACTGACTGAATAAGGATGACTGACAGACTGACTGAATAAGGCTGACTGACTGACTGACTGACAGACTGACTGAATAAGGCTGACCGACTGACTGACTGCCTGACTGAATGACTGACTGACTGACTGACCGAGACTGACTGACTGACTGACTGAGACTGGATTGGACTGACTGACTGACTGAGACTGACTGACTGCTTTAGTGACTAACTGACTGCACAGGACTGACCGACTGACTGACTGACTGACTGCCTGACTGACTGACTGACTGAATGACTGACTGACTGAGACTAAATGACTGACTGCTTGACTGACTGGCTGAAGGACTAACTGACTGACTGAGTGACTGACTGACTGGACTGACTGACTGAGACTGAATGACTGAGTGCTTGACTGATTGACTGTCAGACTGACTGACTGACTTCGCAAAAGGGAAAAATAAAAAAAAAAAGAATTATAAAATTAGAAAAAAATATTTGCATCTAAGATTTCCTTTCCGGCCGGGACTCGAACCCAGTACCACGCGCTAGGAACCCAACGGTCTAGCCATTAGGCTATCGGAGCTCTGTCGATGGAAGTCCTAAATATAATAAAAACAAAAAATGCACCTTGGTAATTATTGATTCAAACACTTTGAAATTTACATGTCGAATAATTAAACTGACTCAGAATTTTTCTCCCTACATAAATAATCAATATTCGCAAAAGAGAAAAATTAAAAAAAAAGAAGAAGAAATTTCAAATTAGAAACTAAAAGTATACATTGAAGATTTTCGTTCAGGCTGGGACTCGAACCCAGGGCCACTCGCTTGGAAGCCTAAAACTCTAGCCATTAGTCTATGGGAGCTCTGTCGGTGGGAGTTTTAAATATAATAAAAACAAAAAATGCACCTTGGTAATTGTTTATTTAAACACTTTGAAATCTTCGTGTCGAAAAATTAAACTGACTCAGAATTTTCTTCCCTACATAAATAATCAAAAATTGCAAAGGAAAGAAATTGAAAAAAAAAGAATTTTCAAATTAGAAAAGAAATATATACATGGAAGATATTCGCTCCGGCTGGGACTCGATCCTAGGCCACTATCTTGGAAGACCAGCGGTCTAGCCATTAGGCTATCGGAGTTCTGTCGAGCGGAGTCTTACTGCCTGACTGATACTGCCTGACTGACAGACTGACTCACTGACTGACTGATACTGACTGACTGACTCACTGACTGACCGAGACTGACTAACTAACTGCTTGACTGACTGAGACTGGACTGACTGACTGACTGACTGACTGACTGACTGACTGAGACTGACTGACTGACTGACTGCTTGACTCTCTGACTGGCTATTTCACTGACTGACTGAATGACTAAATGAGTGACTGACACTGACTGACTGACTGCTTGACTACCTGACTGACTGCTTGACTGACTAACTGACTGGACAGGACTGACCGACTGACTGACTGACAGACTGACTGAATAAGGATGACTGACAGACTGACTGAATAAGGCTGACTGACTGACTGACTGACAGACTGACTGAATAAGGCTGACCGACTGACTGACTGCCTGACTGACTGACTGACTGACTGAATGACTGACTGACTGACTGACCGAGACTGACTGACTGACTGACTGAGACTCGACTGGACTGACTGACTGACTGACTGACTGAGACTGACTGACTGCTTTAGTGACTAACTGACTGCACAGGACTGACCGACTGACTGACTGACTGACTGCCTGACTGACTGACTGACTGAATGACTGACTGACTGAGACTAAATGACTGACTGCTTGACTGACTGGCTAAAGGACTAACTGACTGACTGAGTGACTGACTGACTGGACTGACTGACTGAGACTGAATGACTGAGTGCTTGACTGATTGACTGTCAGACTGACTGACTGACTTCGCAAAAGGGAAAAATAAAAATAAAAGAATTATAAAATTAGAAAAAAATATTTGCATTTAAGAATTCCTTTCCGGCTGGGATTTGAACCCAGGGCGACACTCATGGAAGCCCAACGCTCTCGCCAATACACTATCGGATCTCTGTTGATCGGTGTCTTAATTATAATAAAAACAAAAAATGCACCTTAGTAATTATTGATCTAAAATCTTTGAAATCTAAAGGTCGAATGATTAAACTGACTCAAAATTTTCTTCCGTACATAAATAATCTATATTTGCAAAAGAAAGAAATTGAAAAAAAAAAAGAATCTTCAAATTAGAAGAGAAATATATACATGGAAGATTTTCGTTCCGGCCGGGACTCGAACCCAGTACCACGCGCTTGGAACCCAACGGTCTAGCCATTAGGCTATCGGAGCTCTGTCGATGGAAGTCTTAAATATAATAAAAACAAAAAATGCACCTTGGTAATTATTGATTCAAACACTTTGAAATTTACAGGTCGAATAATTAAACTGACTCAGAATTTTTCTCCCTACATAAATAATCAATATTCGCAAAAGAGAAAAATTAAAAAAAAAAAAAGAAGAAGAAATTTTAAATTAGAAACTAAAAGTATACATTGAAGATTTTCGTTTAGGCTGGGACTCGAACCCAGGGCCACTCGCTTGGAAGCCTAACACTCTAGCCATTAGTCTATGGGAGCTCTGTCGGTGGGAGTTTTAAATATAATAAAAACAAAACATGCACCTTGGTAATTGTTTATTTAAACACTTTGAAATCTTCGTGTCGAAAAATTAAACTGACTCAGAATTTTCTTCCCTACATAAATAATCAATAATTGCAAAGGAAAGAAATTGAAAAAAAAAAGAATTTTCAAATTAGATAAGAAATATATACATTGAAGATATTCGCTCCGGCTGGGACACGAACCCAGGCCACTCGCTTGGAAGACCAGCGGTCTAGCCATTAAGCTATCGGAGTTCTGTCGAGCGGAGTCTTACTGCCTGACTGATACTGCCTGACTGACAGACTGACTCAGTGACTGACCGAGACTGACTGACTAACTGCCTGACTGACTGAGACTGCACTGACTGACTGACTGACTGACTGACTGACTAACTGACTGACTGAGACTGACTGACTGACTGCTTGACTCTCTGACTGGCTATTTCACTGACTGACTGAATGACTAAATGACTGACTGACACTGACTGACTGACTGCTTGACTACCTGACTGACTGCTTGACTGACTAACTGACTGGACAGGACTGACCGACTGACTGACTGACAGACTGACTGAATAAGGCTGACTGACTGACTGACTGACAGACTGACTGAATAAGGCTGACCGACTGACTGACTGCCTGACTGACTGACTGACTGAATGACTGACTGACTGACTGACCGAGACTGACTGACTGACTGACTGAGACTGGACTGGACTGACTGACTGACTGACTGACTGAGACTGACTGACTGCTTTAGTGACTAACTGACTGCACAGGACTGACCGACTGACTGACTGACTGACTGCCTGACTGACTGACTGACTGAATGACTGACTGACTGAGACTAAATGACTGACTGCTTGACTGACTGGCTGAAGGACTAACTGACTGACTGAGTGACTGACTGACTGGATTGACTGACTGAGGCTGAATGACTGAGTGCTTGACTGATTGACTGTCAGACTGACTGACTGACTTCGCAAAAGGGAAAAATAAAAAAAAAGAATTATAAAATTAGAAAAAAATATTTGCATTTAAGATTTCCTTTCTTGCTGGGATTTGAACCCAGGGCGACACTCATGGAAGCCCAACGCTCTCGCCAATATACTATCGGATCTCTGTTGATCGGTGTCTTAATTATAATAAAAACAAAAAATGCACCTTAGTAATTATTGATCTAAAATCTTTGAAATCTAAAGGTCGAATGATTAAACTGACTCAGAATTTTCTTCCGTACATAAATAATCCATATTTGCCAAAGAAAGAAATTGAAAAAAAAAGAATCTTCAAATTAGAAGAGAAATATATACATGGAAGATTTTCGTTCCAGCCGGGACTCGAACCCAGTACCACGCGCTTGGAACCCAACGGTCTAGCCATTAGGCTATCGGAGCTCTGTCGATGGAAGTCTTCAATATAATAAAAACAAAAAATGCACCTTGGTAATTATTGATTCAAACACTTTGAAATTTACAGGTCGAATAATTAAACTGACTCAGAATTTTTCTCCCTACATAAATAATCAATAATTGCAAAGGAAAGAAATTGAAAAAAAAAAGAATTTTCAAATTAGAAAAGAAATATATACATTGAAGATATTCGCTCCGGCTGGGACTCGAACCCAGGCCACTCGCTTGGAAGACCAGCGGTCTAGCCATTAGGCTATCGGAGTTCTGTCGAGCGGAGTCTTACTGCCTGACTGACAGACTGACTCACTGACTGACTGATACTGACTGACTGACTCACTGACTGACCGAGACTGACTGACTAACTGCCTGACTGACTGAGACTGGACTGACTGACTGACTGACTGACTGACTGACTGACTAACTGACTGACTGAGACTGACTGACTGACTGCTTGACTCTCTGACTGGCTATTTCACTGACTGACTGAATGACTAAATGCCTGACTGACACTGACTGACTGCTTGACTACCTGACTGACTGCTTGACTACCTGACTGTTTGCTTGACTGACTAACTGACTGGACAGGACTGACCGACTGACTGACTGACAGACTGACTGAATAAGGATGACTGACAGACTGACTGAATAAGGCTGACTGACTGACTGACTGACAGACTGACTGAATAAAGCTGACATACTGACTGACTGCCTGACTGACTGACTGACTGACTGACTGACTGACTGACCGAGACTGACTGACTGACTGACTGAGACTGGACTGGACTGACTGACTGACTGACTGACTGAGACTGACTGACTGCTTTAGTGACTAACTGACTGCACAGGACTGACCGACTGACTGACTGACTGACTGCCTGACTGACTGACTGACTGAATGACTGACTGACTGAGACTAAATGACTGACTGCTTGACTGACTGGCTGAAGGACTAACTGACTGACTGAGTGACTGACTGACTGGACTGACTGACTGAGACTGAATGACTGAGTGCTTGACTGATTGACTGTCAGACTGACTGACTGACTTCGCAAAAGGGAAAAATAAAAAAAAGAATTATAAAATTAGAAAAAAATATTTGCATTTAAGATTTCCTTTCCGGCTGTGATTTGAACCCAGGGCGACACTCACGGAAGCCCAACGCTCTCGCCAATATACTATCGGATCTCTGTTGATCGGTTTCTTAATTATAATAAAAACAAAAAATGCACCTTAGTAATTATTGATCTAAAATCTTTAATATCTAAAGGTCGAATGATTAAACTGACTCAGAATTTTCTTCCGTACATAAATAATCCATATTTGCAAAAGAAAGAAATTGAAAAAAAAAGAATCTTCAAATTAGAAGAGAAATATATACGTGGAAGATTTTCGTTCCGGCCGGGACTCGAACCCAGTACCACGCGCTTGGAACCCAACGGTCTAGCCATTAGGCTATCGGAGCTCTGTCGATGGAAGTCTTAAATATAATAAAAACAAAAAATGCACCTTGGTAATTATTGATTCAAACACTTTGAAATTTACAGGTCGAATAATTAAACTGACTCAGAATTTTTCTCCCTACATAAATAATCAATATTCGCAAAAGAGAAAAATTAAAAAAAAAAAAGCGGAAGAAATTTCAAATTAGAAACTAAAAGTATACATTGAAGATTTTCGTTCAGGCTGGGACTCGAACCCAGGGCCACTCGCTTGGAAGCCTAACACTCTAGCCATTAGTCTATGGGAGCTCTGTCGGTGGGAGTTTTAAATATAATAAAAACAAAAAATGCACCTTGGTAATTGTTTATTTAAACACTTTGAAATCTTCGTGTCGAAAAATTAAACTGACTCAGAATTTTCTTCCCTACATAAATAATCAATAATTGCAAAGGAAAGAAATTGAAAAAAAAAGAATTTTCAAATTAGAAAAGAAATATATACATTGAAGATATTCGCTCCGGCTGGGACTCGAACCCAGGCCACTCGCTTGGAAGACCAGCGGTCTGGCCATTAGGCTATCGGAGTTCTGTCGAGCGGAGTCTTACTGCCTGACTGATACTGCCTGACTGACAGACTGACTCACTGACTGACTGATACTGACTGACTGACTCACTGACTGACCGAGACTGACTAACTAACTGCTTGACTGACTGAGACTGGACTGACTGACTGACTGACTGACTGACTGACTAACTGACTGACTAAGACTGACTGACTGACTGACTGCTTGACTCTCTGACTGGCTATTTCACTGACTGACTGAATGACTAAATGAGTGACTGACACTGACTGACTGACTGCTTGACTACCTGACTGACTGCTTGACTGACTAACTGACTGGACAGGACTGACCGACTGACTGACTGACAGACTGACTGAATAAGGATGACTGACAGACTGACTGAATAAGGCTGACTGACTGACTGACTGACAGACTGACTGAATAAGGCTGACCGACTGACTGACTGCCTGACTGACTGACTGACTGACTGAATGACTGACTGACTGACTGACCGAGACTGACTGACTGACTGACTGAGACTCGACTGGACTGACTGACTGACTGACTGACTGAGACTGACTGACTGCTTTAGTGACTAACTGACTGCACAGGACTGACCGACTGACTGACTGACTGACTGCCTGACTGACTGACTGACTGAATGACTGACTGACTGAGACTAAATGACTGACTGCTTGACTGACTGGCTGAAGGACTAACTGACTGACTGAGTGACTGACTGACTGGACTGACTGACTGAGACTGAATGACTGAGTGCTTGACTGATTGACTGTCAGACTGACTGACTGACTTCGCAAAAGGGAAAAATAAAAATAAAAGAATTATAAAATTAGAAAAAAATATTTGCATTTAAGAATTCCTTTCCGGCTGGGATTTGAACCCAGGGCGACACTCATGGAAGCCCAACGCTCTCGCCAATACACTATCGGATCTCTGTTGATCGGTGTCTTAATTATAATAAAAACAAAAAATGCACCTTAGTAATTATTGATCTAAAATCTTTGAAATCTAAAGGTCGAATGATTAAACTGACTCAAAATTTTCTTCCGTACATAAATAATCTATATTTGCAAAAGAAAGAAATTGAAAAAAAAAAGAATCTTCAAATTAGAAGAGAAATATATACATGGAAGATTTTCGTTCCGGCCGGGACTCGAACCCAGTACCACGCGCTTGGAACCCAACGGTCTAGCCATTAGGCTATCGGAGCTCTGTCGATGGAAGTCTTAAATATAATAAAAACAAAAAATGCACCTTGGTAATTATTGATTCAAACACTTTGAAATTTACAGGTCGAATAATTAAACTGACTCAGAATTTTTCTCCCTACATAAATAATCAATATTCGCAAAAGAGAAAAATTAAAAAAAAAAAGAAGAAGAAATTTCAAATTAGAAACTAAAAGTATACATTGAAGATTTTCGTTTAGGCTGGGACTCGAACCCAGGGCGACTCGCTTGGAAGCCTAACACTCTAGCCATTAGTCTATGGGAGCTCTGTCGGTGGGAGTTTTAAATATAATAAAAACAAAACATGCACCTTGGTAATTGTTTATTTAAACACTTTGAAATCTTCGTGTCGAAAAATTAAACTGACTCAGAATTTTCTTCCCTACATAAATAATCAATAATTGCAAAGGAAAGAAATTGAAAAAAAAAAGAATTTTCAAATTAGATAAGAAATATATACATTGAAGATATTCGCTCCGGCTGGGACACGAACCCAGGCCACTCGCTTGGAAGACCAGCGGTCTAGCCATTAAGCTATCGGAGTTCTGTCGAGCGGAGTCTTACTGCCTGACTGATACTGCCTGACTGACAGACTGACTCAGTGACTGACCGAGACTGACTGACTAACTGCCTGACTGACTGAGACTGCACTGACTGACTGACTGACTGACTGACTGACTAACTGACTGACTGAGACTGACTGACTGACTGCTTGACTCTCTGACTGGCTATTTCACTGACTGACTGAATGACTAAATGACTGACTGACACTGACTGACTGACTGCTTGACTACCTGACTGACTGCTTGACTGACTAACTGACTGGACAGGACTGACCGACTGACTGACTGACAGACTGACTGAATAAGGCTGACTGACTGACTGACTGACAGACTGACTGAATAAGGCTGACCGACTGACTGACTGCCTGACTGACTGACTGACTGAATGACTGACTGACTGACTGACCGAGACTGACTGACTGACTGACTGAGACTGGACTGGACTGACTGACTGACTGACTGACTGAGACTGACTGACTGCTTTAGTGACTAACTGACTGCACAGGACTGACCGACTGACTGACTGACTGACTGCCTGACTGACTGACTGACTGAATGACTGACTGACTGAGACTAAATGACTGACTGCTTGACTGACTGGCTGAAGGACTAACTGACTGACTGAGTGACTGACTGACTGGACTGACTGACTGAGGCTGAATGACTGAGTGCTTGACTGACTGACCGTGACTGACTGACTGACTGACTGAGACTGGACTGGACTGACTGACTGACTGACTGACTGAGACTGACTGACTGCTTTAGTGACTAACTGACTGCACAGGACTGGCCGACTGACTGACTGACTGACTGCCTGACTGACTGACTGACTGAATGACTGACTGAGACTAAATGACTGACTGCTTGACTGACTGGCTGAAGGACTAACTGACTGACTGAGTGACTGACTGACTGGACTGACTGACTGAGGCTGAATGACTGAGTGCTTGACTGATTGACTGTCAGACTGACTGACTGACTTCGCAAAAGGGAAAAATAAAAAAAAAAGAATTATAAAATTAGAAAAAAATATTTGCATTTAAGATTTCCTTTCTTGCTGGGATTTGAACCCAGGGCGACACTCATGGAAGCCCAACGCTCTCGCCAATATACTATCGGATCTCTGTTGATCGGTGTCTTAATTATAATAAAAACAAAAAATGCACCTTAGTAATTATTGATCTAAAATCTTTGAAATCTAAAGGTCGAATGATTAAACTGACTCAGAATTTTCTTCCGTACATAAATAATCCATATTTGCCAAAGAAAGAAATTGAAAAAAGAGAATCTTCAAATTAGAAGAGAAATATATACATGGAAGATTTTCGTTCCAGCCGGGACTCGAACCCAGTACCACGCGCTTGGAACCCAACGGTCTAGCCATTAGGCTATCGGAGCTCTGTCGATGGAAGTCTTCAATATAATAAAAACAAAAAATGCACCTTGGTAATTATTGATTCAAACACTTTGAAATTTACAGGTCGAATAATTAAACTGACTCAGAATTTTTCTCCCTACATAAATAATCAATAATTGCAAAGGAAAGAAATTGAAAAAAAAAAGAATTTTCAAATTAGAAAAGAAATATATACATTGAAGATATTCGCTCCGGCTGGGACTCGAACCCAGGCCACTCGCTTGGAAGACCAGCGGTCTAGCCATTAGGCTATCGGAGTTCTGTCGAGCGGAGTCTTACTGCCTGACTGATACTGCCTGACTGACAGACTGACTCACTGACTGACTGATACTGACTGACTGACTCACTGACTGACCGAGACTGACTGACTAACTGCCTGACTGACTGAGACTGGACTGACTGACTGACTGACTGACTGACTGACTGACTAACTGACTGACTGAGACTGACTGACTGACTGCTTGACTCTCTGACTGGCTATTTCACTGACTGACTGAATGACTAAATGACTGACTGACACTGACTGACTGCTTGACTACCTGACTGACTGCTTGACTACCTGACTGTTTGCTTGACTGACTAACTGACTGGACAGGACTGACCGACTGACTGACTGACAGACTGACTGAATAAGGATGACTGACAGACTGACTGAATAAGGCTGACTGACTGACTGACTGACAGACTGACTGAATAAAGCTGACATACTGACTGACTGCCTGACTGACTGACTGACTGACTGAATGACTGACTGACTGACTGACCGAGACTGACTGACTGACTGACTGAGACTGGACTGGACTGACTGACTGACTGACTGACTGAGACTGACTGACTGCTTTAGTGACTAACTGACTGCACAGGACTGACCGACTGACTGACTGACTGACTGCCTGACTGACTGACTGACTGAATGACTGACTGAAAGAGACTAAATGACTGACTGCTTGACTGACTGGCTGAAGGACTAACTGACTGACTGAGTGACTGACTGACTGGACTGACTGACTGAGACTGAATGACTGAGTGCTTGACTGATTGACTGTCAGACTGACTGACTGACTTCGCAAAAGGGAAAAAAAAAGAATTATAAAATTAGAAAATAATATTTGCATTTAAGATTTCCTTTCCGGCTGGGATTTGAACCCAGGGCGACACTCATGGAAGCCCAACGCTCTCGCCAATATACTATCCGATCTCTGTTGATCGGTGTCTTAATTATAATAAAAATAAAAATGCACCTTAGTAATTATTGATCTAAAATCTTTGAAATCTAAAGGTCGAATGATTAAACTGACTCAGAATTTTCTTCCGTACATAAATAATCCATATTTGCAAAAGAAAGAAATTGAAAAAAAAAAAGAATCTTCAAATTAGAAGAGAAATATATACATGGAAGATTTTCGTTCCGGCCGGGACTCGAACCCAGTACCACGCGCTTGGAACCCAACGGTCTAGCCATTAGGCTATCGGAGCTCTGTCGATGGAAGTCTTAAATATAATAAAAACAAAAAATGCACCTTGGTAATTATTGATTCAAACACTTTGAAATTTACAGGTCGAATAATTAAACTGACTCAGAATTTTTCTCCCTACATAAATAATCAATATTCGCAAAAGAGAAAAATTAAAAAAAAAAAAGCGGAAGAAATTTCAAATTAGAAACTAAAAGTATACATTGAAGATTTTCGTTCAGGCTGGGACTCGAACCCAGGGCCACTCGCTTGGAAGCCTAACACTCTAGCCATTAGTCTATGGGAGCTCTGTCGGTGGGAGTTTTAAATATAATAAAAACAAAAAATGCACCTTGGTAATTGTTTATTTAAACACTTTGAAATCTTCGTGTCGAAAAATTAAACTGACTCAGAATTTTCTTCCCTACATAAATAATCAATAATTGCAAAGGAAAGAAATTGAAAAAAAAAAAGAATTTTCAAATTAGAAAAGAAATATATACATTGAAGATATTCGCTCCGGCTGGGACTCGAACCCAGGCCACTCGCTTGGAAGACCAGCGGTCTGGCCATTAGGCTATCGGAGTTCTGTCGAGCGGAGTCTTACTGCCTGACTGATACTGCCTGACTGACAGACTGACTCACTGACTGACTGATACTGACTGACTGACTCACTGACTGACCGAGACTGACTGACTAACTGCCTGACTGACTGAGACTGGACTGACTGACTGACTGACTGACAAACTGACTGACTGAGACTGACTGACTGACTGCTTGACTCTCTGACTGGCTATTTCACTGACTGACTGAATGACTAAATGACTGACTGACTGACTGCTTGACTCTCTGACTGGCTATTTCACTGACTGACTGAATGACTAAATGACTGACTGACTGAATGACTAAATGACTGACTGACACTGACTGACTGACTGCTTGACTACCTGACTGACTGCTTGACTGACTAACTGACTGGACAGGACTGACCGACTGACTGACTGACAGACTGACTGAATAAGGATGACTGACAGACTGACTGAATAAGGCTGACTGACTGACTGACTGACAGACTGACTGAATAAGGCTGACCGACTGACTGACTGCCTGACTGACTGACTGACTGAATGGCTGACTGACTGACTGACCGAGACTGACTGACTGACTGACTGAGACTGGACTGAACTGACTGACTGACTGCCTGACTGAGACTGACTGACTGCTTTAGTGACTAACTGACTGCACAGGACTGACCGACTGACTGACTGCCTGACTGACTGACTGTCTGAATGACTGACTGACTGAGACTAAATGACTGACTGCTTGACTGACTGGCTGAAGGACTAACTGACTGACTGAGTGACTGACTGACTGGACTGACTGACTGAGACTGAATGACTGAGTGCTTGACTGATTGACTGTCAGACTGACTGACTGACTTCGCAAAAGGGAAAAATAAAAAAAAAAGAATTATAAAATTAGAAAAAAATATTTGCATTAAAGATTTCCTTTCCGGCCGGGACTCGAACCCAGTACCACGCGCTAGGAACCCAACGGTCTAGCCATTAGGCTATCGGAGCTCTGTCGATGGAAGTCTTAAATATAATAAAAACAAAAAATGCACCTTGGTAATTATTGATTCAAACACTTTGAAATTTACAGGTCGAATAAGTAAAATGACTCAGAATTTTTATCCCTACATAAATAATCAATATTCGCAAAAGAGAAAAATTAAAAAAAAAGAAGAAGAAATTTCAAATTAGAAACTAAAAGTGTACATTGAAGATTTTCGTTCAGGCTGGGACTCGAACCCAGGGCCTCTCGCTTGGAAGCCTAACACTCTAGCCATTAGTCTATGGGAGCTCTGTCGGTAGGAGTTTTAAATATAATAAAAACAAAAAATGCACCTTGGTAATTGTTTATTTAAACACATTGAAATCTTCGTGTCGAAAAATAAAACTGACTCAGAATTTTCTTCCCTACATAAATAATCAATAATTGCAAAGGAAAGAAATTAAAAAAAAAAAGAATTTTCAAATTAGAAAAGAAATATATACATTGAAGATATTCGCTCCGGCTGGGACTCAAACCCAGGCCACTCGCTTGGAAGACCAGCGGTCTAGCCATTAGGCTATCGGAGGTCTGTCGAGCGGAGTCTTACTGCCTGACTGATACTGCCTGACTGACAGACTGACTCACTGACTGACTGACACTGACTGACTGACTCACTGACTGACCGAGACTGACTGACTAACTGCCTGACTGACTGAGACTGGACTGACTGACTGACTGACTGAGACTGACTGACTGACTGCTTGACTCTCTGACTGGCTATTTCACTGACTGACTGAATGGCTAAATGACTGACTGACACTGACTGACTGACTGCTTGACTACCTGACTGACTGCTTGACTGACTAACTGACTGGACAGGACTGACCGACTGACTGACTGAATAAGGATGACTGACAGACTGACTGAATAAGGCTGACTGACTGACTGACTGACAGACTGACTGAATAAGGCTGACCGACTGACTGACTGCCTGACTGACTGACTGACTGAATGACTGACTGACTGACTGACCGAGACTGACTGACTGACTGACTGAGACTGGACTGGACTGACTGACTGACTGACTGACTGAGACTGACTGACTGCTTTAGTGACTAACTGACTGCACAGGACTGACCGACTGACTGACTGACTGACTGCCTGACTGACTGACTGACTGAATGACTGACTGACTGAGACTAAATGACTGACTGCTTGACTGACTGGCTGAAGGACTAACTGACTGACTGAGTGACTGACTGACTGGACTGACTGACTGAGACTGAATGACTGAGTGCTTGACTGATTGACTGTCAGACTGACTGACTGACTTCGCAAAAGGGAAAAATAAAAAAAAAAGAATTATAAAATTAGAAAAAAGTATTTGCATTTAAGATTTACTTTCCGGCTGGGATTTGAACCCAGGGCGACACTCATGGAAGCCCAACGCTCTCGCCAATATACTATCGGATCTCTGTTGATCGGTGTCTTAATTATAATAAAAACAAAAGATGCACCTTAGTAATTATTGATCTAAAATCTTTGAAATCTAAAGGTCGAATGATTAAACTGACTCAGAATTTTCTTCCGTACATAAATAATCCATATTTGCAAAAGAAAGAAATTGAAAAAAAAAAAGAATCTTCAAATTAGAAGAGAAATATATACATGGAAGATTTTCGTTCCGGCCGGGACTCGAACCCAGTACCACGCGCTTGGAACCCAACGGTCTAGCCATTAGGCTATCGGATCTCTGTCGATGGAAGTCTTAAATATAATAAAAACAAAAAATGCACCTTGGTAATTATTGATTCAAACACTTTGAAATTTACAGGTCGAATAATTAAACTGACTCAGAATTTTTCTCCCTACATAAATAATCAATATTCGCAAAAGAGAAAAATTAAAAAAAAAAGAAGAAGAAATTTCAAATTAGAAACTAAAAGTATACATTGAAGATTTTCGTTCAGGCTGGGACTCGAACCCAGGGCCACTCGCTTGGAAGCCTAACACTCTAGCCATTAGTCTATGGGAGCTCTGTCGGTGGGAGTTTTAAATATAATAAAAACAAAAAATGCACCTTGGTAATTGTTTATTTAAACACTTTGAAATCTTCGTGTCGAAAAATTAAACTGACACAGAATTTTCTTCCCTACATAAATAATCAATAATTGCAAAGGAAAGAAATTGAAAAAAAAAAGAATTTTCAAATTAGAAAAGAAATATATACATTGAAGATATTCGCTCCGGCTGGGACTCGAACCCAGGCCACTCGCTTGGAAGACCAGCGGTCTAGCCATTAGGCTATCGGAGTTCTGTCGAGCGGAGTCTTACTGCCTGACTGATACTGCCTGACTGACAGACTGACTCACTGACTGACCGAGACTGACTGACTAACTGCCTGACTGACTGAGGCTGGACTGACTGACTGACTGACTGAGACTGACTGACTGACTGCTTGACTCTCTGACTGGCTATTTCACTGACTGACTGAATGACTAAATGACTGACTGACACTGACTGACTGACTGCTTGACTACCTGACTGACTGCTTGACTGACTAACTAACTGGACAGGACTGACCGACTGACTGACTGACAGACTGACTGAATAAGGATGACTGACAGAGTGACTGAATAAGTCTGACTGACTGACTGACTGACAGACTGACTGAATAAGGCTGACCGACTGACTGACTGCCTGACTGACTGACTGACTGAATGACTGACTGACTGACTGACTGACTGACCGAGACTGACTGACTGACTGACTGGGACTGGACTGGACTGACTGACTGACTGACTGACTAGGACTGGACTGGACTGACTGACTGACTGACTGACTGAGACTGACTGACTGCTTTAGTGACTAACTGACTGCACAGGACTGACCGACTGACTGACTGACTGACTGCCTGACTGACTGACTGACTGAATGACTGACTGACTGAGACTAAATGACTGACTGCTTGACTGACTGGCTGAAGGACTAACTGACTGACTGAGTGACTGACTGACTGGACTGACTGACTGAGACTGAATGACTGAGTGCTTGACTGATTGACTGTCAGACTGACTGACTGACTTCGCAAAAGGGAAAAATAAAAAAAAAAGAATTATAAAATTAGAAAAAAATATTTGCATTTAAGATTTCCTTTCCGGCCGGGACTCGAACCCAGTACCGCGCGCTAGGAACCCAACGGTCTAGCCATTAGGCTATCGGAGCTCTGTCGATGGAAGTCTTAAATATAATAAAAACAAAAAATGCATCTTGGTAATTATTGATTCAAACACTTTGAAATTTACAGGTCGAATAATTAAACTGACTCAGAATTTTTCTCCCTACATAAATAATCAATATTCGCAAAAGAGAAAAATTAAAAAAAAAAGAAGAAGAAATTTCAAATTAGAAACTAAAAGTATACATTGAAGATATTCGCTCAGGCTGGGACTCGAACCCAGGCCATTCGCTTGGAAGACCAGCGGTCTAGCCATTAGGCTATCGGAGTTCTGTCGAGCGGAGTCTTACTGCCTGACTGATACTGCCTGACTGACAGACTGACTCACTGACTGACTGATACTGACTGACTGACTCACTGACTGACCGAGACTGACTGACTAACTGCCTGACTGACTGAGACTGGACTGACTAACTGACTGACTGAGACTGACTGACTGACTGCTTGACTCTCTGACTGGCTATTTCACTGACTGACTGAATGACTAAATGACTGACTGACACTGACTGACTGACTGCTTGACTAACTAACTGACTGGACAGGACTGACCGACTGACTGACTGACAGACTGACTGAATAAGGCTGACCGACTGACTGACTGACTGACTGACTGACTGACTGAATGACTGACTGACTGACTGACCGAGACTGACTGACTGACTGACTGAGACTGGACTGGACTGACTGACTGACTGACTGACTGAGACTGACTGACTGCTTTAGTGACTAACTGACTGCACAGGACTGACCGACTGACTGACTGACTGACTGCCTGACTGACTGACTGACTGAATGACTGACTGAAAGAGACTAAATGACTGACTGCTTGACTGACTGGCTGAAGGACTAACTGACTGACTGAGTGACTGACTGACTGGACTGACTGACTGAGACTGAATGACTGAGTGCTTGACTGATTGACTGTGAGACTGACTGACTGACTACGCAAAAGGGAAAAAAAAAAAAGAATTATAAAATTAGAAAATAATATTTGCATTTAAGATTTCCTTTCCGGCTGGGATTTGAACCCAGGGCGACACTCATGGAAGCCCACCGCTCTCGCCAATATACTATCCGATCTCTGTTGATCGGTGTCTTAATTATAATAAAAATAAAAAATGCACCTTAGTAATTATTGATCTAAAATCTTTGAAATCTAAAGGTCGAATGATTAAACTGACTCAGAATTTTCTTCCGTACATAAATAATCCATATTTGCAAAAGAAAGAAATTGAAAAAAAAAAAAGAATCTTCAAATTAGAAGAGAAATATATACATGGAA
Source organism: Uloborus diversus (assembly GCF_026930045.1). Lineage (NCBI taxonomy): Eukaryota > Metazoa > Arthropoda > Arachnida > Araneae > Uloboridae > Uloborus > Uloborus diversus. The sequence continues at coordinate 498,668 of NW_026558406.1, forward strand.
GATTTTCGTTCCGGCCGGGACTCGAACCCAGTACCACGCGCTTGGAACCCAACGGTCTAGCCATTAGGCTATCGGAGCTCTGTCGATGGAAGTCTTAAATATAATAAAAACAAAAAATGCACCTTGGTAATTATTGATTCAAACAGTTTGAAATTTACAGGTCGAATAATTAAACTGACTCAGAATTTTTCTCCCTACATAAATAATCAATATTCGCAAAAGAGAAAAATTAAAAAAAAAAGAAGAAGAAATTTCAAATTAGAAACTAAAAGTATACATTGAAGATTTTCGTTCAGGCTGGGACTCGAACCCAGGGCCACTCGCTTGGAAGCCTAACACTCTAGCCATTAGTCTATGGGAGCTCTGTCGGTGGGAGTTTTAAATATAATAAAAACAAAACATGCACCTTGGTAATTGTTTATTTAAACACTTTGAAATCTTCGTGTCGAAAAATTAAACTGACTCAGAATTTTCTTCCCTACATAAATAATCAATAATTGCAAAGGAAAGAAATTGAAAAAAAAAAGAATTTTCAAATTAGATAAGAAATATATACATTGAAGATATTCGCTCCGGCTGGGACACGAACCCAGGCCACTCGCTTGGAAGACCAGCGGTCTAGCCATTAAGCTATCGGAGTTCTGTCGAGCGGAGTCTTACTGCCTGACTGATACTGCCTGACTGACAGACTGACTCAGTGACTGACCGAGACTGACTGACTAACTGCCTGACTGACTGAGACTGCACTGACTGACTGACTGACTGACTGACTGACTAACTGACTGACTGAGACTGACTGACTGACTGCTTGACTCTCTGACTGGCTATTTCACTGACTGACTGAATGACTAAATGACTGACTGACACTGACTGACTGACTGCTTGACTACCTGACTGACTGCTTGACTGACTAACTGACTGGACAGGACTGACCGACTAACTGACTGACAGACTGACTGAATAAGGCTGACTGACTGACTGACTGACAGACTGACTGAATAAGGCTGACCGACTGACTGACTGCCTGACTGACTGACTGACTGAATGATTGACTGACTGACTGACCGAGACTGACTGACTGACTGACTGAGACTGGACTGGACTGACTGACTGACTGACTGACTGAGACTGACTGACTGCTTTAGTGACTAACTGACTGCACAGGACTGACCGACTGACTGACTGACTGACTGCCTGACTGACTGACTGACTGAATGACTGACTGACTGAGACTAAATGACTGACTGCTTGACTGACTGGCTGAAGGACTAACTGACTGACTGAGTGACTGACTGACTGGACTGACTGACTGAGGCTGAATGACTGAGTGCTTGACTGACTGACCGTGACTGACTGACTGACTGACTGAGACTGGACTGGACTGACTGACTGACTGACTGACTGAGACTGACTGACTGCTTTAGTGACTAACTGACTGCACAGGACTGGCCGACTGACTGACTGACTGACTGCCTGACTGACTGACTGACTGAATGACTGACTGAGACTAAATGACTGACTGCTTGACTGACTGGCTGAAGGACTAACTGACTGACTGAGTGACTGACTGACTGGACTGACTGACTGAGGCTGAATGACTGAGTGCTTGACTGATTGACTGTCAGACTGACTGACTGACTTCGCAAAAGGGAAAAATAAAAAAAAAAGAATTATAAAATTAGAAAAAAATATTTGCATTTAAGATTTCCTTTCTTGCTGGGATTTGAACCCAGGGCGACACTCATGGAAGCCCAACGCTCTCGCCAATATACTATCGGATCTCTGTTGATCGGTGTCTTAATTATAATAAAAACAAAAAATGCACCTTAGTAATTATTGATCTAAAATCTTTGAAATCTAAAGGTCGAATGATTAAACTGACTCAGAATTTTCTTCCGTACATAAATAATCCATATTTGCCAAAGAAAGAAATTGAAAAAAAAAGAATCTTCAAATTAGAAGAGAAATATATACATGGAAGATTTTCGTTCCAGCCGGGACTCGAACCCAGTACCACGCGCTTGGAACCCAACGGTCTAGCCATTAGGCTATCGGAGCTCTGTCGATGGAAGTCTTCAATATAATAAAAACAAAAAATGCACCTTGGTAATTATTGATTCAAACACTTTGAAATTTACAGGTCGAATAATTAAACTGACTCAGAATTTTTCTCCCTACATAAATAATCAATAATTGCAAAGGAAAGAAATTGAAAAAAAAAAAGAATTTTCAAATTAGAAAAGAAATATATACATTGAAGATATTCGCTCCGGCTGGGACTCGAACCCAGGCCACTCGCTTGGAAGACCAGCGGTCTAGCCATTAGGCTATCGGAGTTCTGTCGAGCGGAGTCTTACTGCCTGACTGACAGACTGACTCACTGACTGACTGATACTGACTGACTGACTCACTGACTGACCGAGACTGACTGACTAACTGCCTGACTGACTGAGACTGGACTGACTGACTGACTGACTGACTGACTGACTGACTAACTGACTGACTGAGACTGACTGACTGACTGCTTGACTCTCTGACTGGCTATTTCACTGACTGACTGAATGACTAAATGACTGACTGACACTGACTGACTGCTTGACTACCTGACTGACTGCTTGACTACCTGACTGTTTGCTTGACTGACTAACTGACTGGACAGGACTGACCGACTGACTGACTGACAGACTGACTGAATAAGGATGACTGACAGACTGACTGAATAAGGCTGACTGACTGACTGACTGACAGACTGACTGAATAAAGCTGACATACTGACTGACTGCCTGACTGACTGACTGACTGACTGAATGACTGACTGACTGACTGACCGAGACTGACTGACTGACTGACTGAGACTGGACTGGACTGACTGACTGACTGACTGACTGAGACTGACTGACTGCTTTAGTGACTAACTGACTGCACAGGACTGACCGACTGACTGACTGACTGACTGCCTGACTGACTGACTGACTGAATGACTGACTGACTGAGACTAAATGACTGACTGCTTGACTGACTGGCTGAAGGACTAACTGACTGACTGAGTGACTGACTGACTGGACTGACTGACTGAGACTGAATGACTGAGTGCTTGACTGATTGACTGTCAGACTGACTGACTGACTTCGCAAAAGGGAAAAATAAAAAAAAAGAATTATAAAATTAGAAAAAAATATTTGCATTTAAGATTTCCTTTCCGGCTGTGATTTGAACCCAGGGCGACACTCATGGAAGCCCAACGCTCTCGCCAATATACTATCGGATCTCTGTTGATCGGTTTCTTAATTATAATAAAAACAAAAAATGCACCTTAGTAATTATTCATCTAAAATCTTTAATATCTAAAGGTCGAATGATTAAACTGACTCAGAATTTTCTTCCGTACATAAATAATCCATATTTGCAAAAGAAAGAAATTGAAAAAAAAAGAATCTTCAAATTAGAAGAGAAATATATACGTGGAAGATTTTCGTTCCGGCCGGGACTCGAACCCAGTACCACGCGCTTGGAACCCAACGGTCTAGCCATTAGGCTATCGGAGCTCTGTAGATGGAAGTCTTAAATATAATAAAAACAAAAAATGCACCTTGGTAATTATTGATTCAAACACTTTGAAATTTACAGGTCGAATAATTAAACTGACTCAGAATTTTTCTCCCTACATAAATAATCAATATTCGCAAAAGAGAAAAATTAAAAAAAAAAAAGCGGAAGAAATTTCAAATTAGAAACTAAAAGTATACATTGAAGATTTTCGTTCAGGCTGGGACTCGAACCCAGGGCCACTCGCTTGGAAGCCTAACACTCTAGCCATTGGTCTATGGGAGCTCTGTCGGTGGGAGTTTTAAATATAATAAAAACAAAAAATGCACCTTGGTAATTGTTTATTTAAACACTTTGAAATCTTCGTGTCGAAAAATTAAACTGACTCAGAATTTTCTTCCCTACATAAATAATCAATAATTGCAAAGGAAAGAAATTGAAAAAAAAAAGAATTTTCAAATTAGAAAAGAAATATATACATTGAAGATATTCGCTCCGGCTGGGACTCGAACCCAGGCCACTCGCTTGGAAGACCAGCGGTCTGGCCATTAGGCTATCGGAGTTCTGTCGAGCGGAGTCTTACTGCCTGACTGATACTGCCTGACTGACAGACTGACTCACTGACTGACTGATACTGACTGACTGACTCACTGACTGACCGAGACTGACTAACTAACTGCTTGACTGACTGAGACTGGACTGACTGACTGACTGACTGACTGACTGACTAACTGACTGACTGAGACTGACTGACTGACTGACTGCTTGACTCTCTGACTGGCTATTTCACTGACTGACTGAATGACTAAATGAGTGACTGACACTGACTGACTGACTGCTTGACTACCTGACTGACTGCTTGACTGACTAACTGACTGGACAGGACTGACCGACTGACTGACTGACAGACTGACTGAATAAGGATGACTGACAGACTGACTGAATAAGGCTGACTGACTGACTGACTGACAGACTGACTGAATAAGGCTGACCGACTGACTGACTGCCTGACTGACTGACTGACTGACTGAATGACTGACTGACTGACTGACCGAGACTGACTGACTGACTGACTGAGACTCGACTGGACTGACTGACTGACTGACTGACTGAGACTGACTGACTGCTTTAGTGACTAACTGACTGCACAGGACTGACCGACTGACTGACTGACTGACTGCCTGACTGACTGACTGACTGAATGACTGACTGACTGAGACTAAATGACTGACTGCTTGACTGACTGGCTGAAGGACTAACTGACTGACTGAGTGACTGACTGACTGGACTGACTGACTGAGACTGAATGACTGAGTGCTTGACTGATTGACTGTCAGACTGACTGACTGACTTCGCAAAAGGGAAAAATAAAAATAAAAGAATTATAAAATTAGAAAAAAATATTTGCATTTAAGAATTCCTTTCCGGCTGGGATTTGAACCCAGGGCGACACTCATGGAAGCCCAACGCTCTCGCCAATACACTATCGGATCTCTGTTGATCGGTGTCTTAATTATAATAAAAACAAAAAATGCACCTTAGTAATTATTGATCTAAAATCTTTGAAATCTAAAGGTCGAATGATTAAACTGACTCAAAATTTTCTTCCGTACATAAATAATCTATATTTGCAAAAGAAAGAAATTGAAAAAAAAAAGAATCTTCAAATTAGAAGAGAAATATATACATGGAAGATTTTCGTTCCGGCCGGGACTCGAACCCAGTACCACGCGCTTGGAACCCAACGGTCTAGCCATTAGGCTATCGGAGCTCTGTCGATGGAAGTCTTAAATATAATAAAAACAAAAAATGCACCTTGGTAATTATTGATTCAAACACTTTGAAATTTACAGGTCGAATAATTAAACTGACTCAGAATTTTTCTCCCTACATAAATAATCAATATTCGCAAAAGAGAAAAATTAAAAAAAAAAAAAGAAGAAGAAATTTCAAATTAGAAACTAAAAGTATACATTGAAGATTTTCGTTTAGGCTGGGACTCGAACCCAGGGCCACTCGCTTGGAAGCCTAACACTCTAGCCATTAGTCTATGGGAGCTCTGTCGGTGGGAGTTTTAAATATAATAAAAACAAAACATGCACCTTGGTAATTGTTTATTTAAACACTTTGAAATCTTCGTGTCGAAAAATTAAACTGACTCAGAATTTTCTTCCCTACATAAATAATCAATAATTGCAAAGGAAAGAAATTGAAAAAAAAAAGAATTTTCAAATTAGATAAGAAATATATACATTGAAGATATTCGCTCCGGCTGGGACACGAACCCAGGCCACTCGCTTGGAAGACCAGCGGTCTAGCCATTAAGCTATCGGAGTTCTGTCGAGCGGAGTCTTACTGCCTGACTGATACTGCCTGACTGACAGACTGACTCAGTGACTGACCGAGACTGACTGACTAACTGCCTGACTGACTGAGACTGCACTGACTGACTGACTGACTGACTGACTGACTAACTGACTGACTGAGACTGACTGACTGACTGCTTGACTCTCTGACTGGCTATTTCACTGACTGACTGAATGACTAAATGACTGACTGACACTGACTGACTGACTGCTTGACTACCTGACTGACTGCTTGACTGACTAACTGACTGGACAGGACTGACCGACTGACTGACTGACAGACTGACTGAATAAGGCTGACTGACTGACTGACTGACAGACTGACTGAATAAGGCTGACCGACTGACTGACTGCCTGACTGACTGACTGACTGAATGACTGACTGACTGACTGACCGAGACTGACTGACTGACTGACTGAGACTGGACTGGACTGACTGACTGACTGACTGACTGAGACTGACTGACTGCTTTAGTGACTAACTGACTGCACAGGACTGACCGACTGACTGACTGACTGACTGCCTGACTGACTGACTGACTGAATGACTGACTGACTGAGACTAAATGACTGACTGCTTGACTGACTGGCTGAAGGACTAACTGACTGACTGAGTGACTGACTGACTGGACTGACTGACTGAGACTGAATGACTGAGTGCTTGACTGATTGACTGTCAGACTGACTGACTGACTTCGCAAAAGGGAAAAATAAAAAAAAAAGAATTATAAAATTAGAAAAAAATATTTGCATTTAAGATTTACTTTCCGGCTGGGATTTGAACCCAGGGCGACACTCATGGAAGCCCAACGCTCTCGCCAATATACTATCGGATCTCTGTTGATCGGTGTCTTAATTATAATAAAAACAAAAGATGCACCTTAGTAATTATTGATCTAAAATCTTTGAAATCTAAAGGTCGAATGATTAAACTGACTCAGAATTTTCTTCCGTACATAAATAATCCATATTTGCAAAAGAAAGAAATTGAAAAAAAAAAAGAATCTTCAAATTAGAAGAGAAATATATACATGGAAGATTTTCGTTCCGGCCGGGACTCGAACCCAGTACCACGCGCTTGGAACCCAACGGTCTAGCCATTAGGCTATCGGATCTCTGTCGATGGAAGTCTTAAATATAATAAAAACAAAAAATGCACCTTGGTAATTATTGATTCAAACACTTTGAAATTTACAGGTCGAATAATTAAACTGACTCAGAATTTTTCTCCCTACATAAATAATCAATATTCGCAAAAGAGAAAAATTAAAAAAAAAAGAAGAAGAAATTTCAAATTAGAAACTAAAAGTATACATTGAAGATTTTCGTTCAGGCTGGGACTCGAACCCAGGGCCACTCGCTTGGAAGCCTAACACTCTAGCCATTAGTCTATGGGAGCTCTGTCGGTGGGAGTTTTAAATATAATAAAAACAAAAAATGCACCTTGGTAATTGTTTATTTAAACACTTTGAAATCTTCGTGTCGAAAAATTAAACTGACACAGAATTTTCTTCCCTACATAAATAATCAATAATTGCAAAGGAAAGAAATTGAAAAAAAAAAGAATTTTCAAATTAGAAAAGAAATATATACATTGAAGATATTCGCTCCGGCTGGGACTCGAACCCAGGCCACTCGCTTGGAAGACCAGCGGTCTAGCCATTAGGCTATCGGAGTTCTGTCGAGCGGAGTCTTACTGCCTGACTGATACTGCCTGACTGACAGACTGACTCACTGACTGACCGAGACTGACTGACTAACTGCCTGACTGACTGAGACTGGACTGACTGACTGACTGACTGAGACTGACTGACTGACTGCTTGACTCTCTGACTGGCTATTTCACTGACTGACTGAATGACTAAATGACTGACTGACACTGACTGACTGACTGCTTGACTACCTGACTGACTGCTTGACTGACTAACTAACTGGACAGGACTGACCGACTGACTGACTGACAGACTGACTGAATAAGGATGACTGACAGAGTGACTGAATAAGTCTGACTGACTGACTGACTGACAGACTGACTGAATAAGGCTGACCGACTGACTGACTGCCTGACTGACTGACTGACTGAATGACTGACTGACTGACTGACTGACTGACCGAGACTGACTGACTGACTGACTGGGACTGGACTGGACTGACTGACTGACTGACTGACTAGGACTGGACTGGACTGACTGACTGACTGACTGACTGAGACTGACTGACTGCTTTAGTGACTAACTGACTGCACAGGACTGACCGACTGACTGACTGACTGACTGCCTGACTGACTGACTGACTGAATGACTGACTGACTGAGACTAAATGACTGACTGCTTGACTGACTGGCTGAAGGACTAACTGACTGACTGAGTGACTGACTGACTGGACTGACTGACTGAGACTGAATGACTGAGTGCTTGACTGATTGACTGTCAGACTGACTGACTGACTTCGCAAAAGGGAAAAATAAAAAAAAAAGAATTATAAAATTAGAAAAAAATATTTGCATTTAAGATTTCCTTTCCGGCCGGGACTCGAACCCAGTACCGCGCGCTAGGAACCCAACGGTCTAGCCATTAGGCTATCGGAGCTCTGTCGATGGAAGTCTTAAATATAATAAAAACAAAAAATGCACCTTGGTAATTATTGATTCAAACACTTTGAAATTTACAGGTCGAATAATTAAACTGACTCAGAATTTTTCTCCCTACATAAATAATCAATATTCGCAAAAGAGAAAAATTAAAAAAAAAAGAAGAAGAAATTTCAAATTAGAAACTAAAAGTATACATTGAAGATATTCGCTCCGGCTGGGACTCGAACCCAGGCCACTCGCTTGGAAGACCATTGTCTAGCCATTAGGCTATCGGAGTTCTGTCGAGCGGAGTCTTACTGCCTGACTGATACTGCCTGACTGACAGACTGACTCACTGACTGACTGATACTGACTGACTGACTCACTGACTGACCGAGACTGACTGACTAACTGCCTGACTGACTGAGACTGGACTGACTAACTGACTGACTGAGACTGACTGACTGACTGCTTGACTCTCTGACTGGCTATTTCACTGACTGACTGAATGACTAAATGACTGACTGACACTGACTGACTGACTGCTTGACTAACTAACTGACTGGACAGGACTGACCGACTGACTGACTGACAGACTGACTGAATAAGGCTGACCGACTGACTGACTGACTGACTGACTGACTGACTGAATGACTGACTGACTGACTGACCGAGACTGACTGACTGACTGACTGAGACTGGACTGGACTGACTGACTGACTGACTGACTGAGACTGACTGACTGCTTTAGTGACTAACTGACTGCACAGGACTGACCGACTGACTGACTGACTGACTGCCTGACTGACTGACTGACTGAATGACTGACTGAAAGAGACTAAATGACTGACTGCTTGACTGACTGGCTGAAGGACTAACTGACTGACTGAGTGACTGACTGACTGGACTGACTGACTGAGACTGAATGACTGAGTGCTTGACTGATTGACTGTCAGACTGACTGACTGACTTCGCAAAAGGGAAAAAAAAAAGAATTATAAAATTAGAAAATAATATTTGCATTTAAGATTTCCTTTCCGGCTGGGATTTGAACCCAGGGCGACACTCATGGAAGCCCAACGCTCTCGCCAATATACTATCCGATCTCTGTTGATCGGTGTCTTAATTATAATAAAAATAAAAAATGCACCTTAGTAATTATTGATCTAAAATCTTTGAAATCTAAAGGTCGAATGATTAAACTGACTCAGAATTTTCTTCCGTACATAAATAATCCATATTTGCAAAAGAAAGAAATTGAAAAAAAAAAAGAATCTTCAAATTAGAAGAGAAATATATACATGGAAGATTTTCGTTCCGGCCGGGACTCGAACCCAGTACCACGCGCTTGGAACCCAACGGTCTAGCCATTAGGCTATCGGAGCTCTGTCGATGGAAGTCTTAAATATAATAAAAACAAAAAATGCACCTTGGTAATTATTGATTCAAACACTTTGAAATTTATAGGTCGAATAATTAAACTGACTCAGAATTTTTCTCCCTACATAAATAATCAATATTCGCAAAAGAGAAAAATTAAAAAAAAAAGAAGAAGAAATTTCAAATTAGAAACTAAAAGTATACATTGAAGACTTTCGTTCAGGCTGGGACTCGAACCCAGGGCCACTCGCTTGGAAGCCTAACACTCTAGCCATTAGTCTATGGGAGCTCTGTCGGTGGGAGTTTTAAATATAATAAAAACAAAAAATGCACCTTGGTAATTGTTTATTTAAACACTTTGAAATCTTCGTGTCGAAAAATTAAACTGACTCAGAATTTTCTTCCCTACATAAATAATGGAACAAATCTGATATACCCCCCTCTTGGCGACTTTTTCCTGTTGGCGCCAAAAAAGCGTCGCCAAGAAAACTATGTATGACGTCATATGTCATACATCGTTCTTAGCGATACTTTTTTAGCGCCAACAGGAAAAATTCAAATTATGTCATTAATTATTTAATGAAATTAATGCATTAATTTTTTTCCGTTGTTTCTCCGGGATACGAGCCCTCGGTCTCATAGTACTTTCGTAATGAGACCTCGGCTCGCCGGCCCTGCCTCGGTCTCATTACGAAAGTACTATGAGACCTCGGGCTCGCCAGGACCTCGCTGCCGCTCGGTCCGTTATCCCTCCGACTTTTAATATACATCACAGTCGGATATAAGTCACAGATCTCCTCCGTTCAGTATACAATAAAGTCACAGATTTTATGTGAAATTAACACCATTTTTGTGCTACAAAAATGCCAACCAGACCAAAATACAAACTACCAGAAACACACTAAAAACACAATAATTCAAAATATGTTCACTTACCTTTTTTACTTTTCTTTTACTTCCTCACGTGAGGCAGTGCACATATGTTCCGCTCTTAGGGAAATTATCCCATTTTTTATTATCATTACTTTACAAAAATATTTAAATTATGTTTGTTTTAACAAAAAAAATTCCAAAAAAACAACCTTATTTTACTTGTATTTTGTACTCCACCCAATTAATTTCGCGAATTATTTCCAAAAACTTTACAAACATATCCTCATTTTTGTATTCACAATTTTTCATTCAAAAATTTCAATTGATACATTTGGACAACATCACAAACCGAACTCATAATTAAAATAGAAAATTCAACTAAATTAACATTAAAAAACAACAAGAAAAAGAATACTCTAAAATAAAGTTTGAATTGAAACTTTATTTTAGAGTATTCAACTTAAAATCTCCCTAAGAGCGGAACATATGAGCACCTACCTCCTACCACAGAGACACGTGCAAAAAGACAAACTTCGAGAAACTACTTTCCAGCGTTCAAGTTGCAAAACCAGGGTTGCCAAGTTATCGACTTATTGGCGATTTTCGTATCGAGCGAAAAATTAAAATCTCGCCAAGAGGGGGGCATATCAGAGGAGAGCCTAAATAATCAATAATTGCAAAGGAAAGAAATTGAAAAAAAAAAGAATTTTCAAATTAGAAAAGAAATATATACATTGAAGATATTCACTCCGGCTGGGACTCGAACCCAGGCCACTCGCTTGGAAGACCAGCGGTCTAGCCATTAGGCTATCGGAGTTCTGTCGAGCGGAGTCTTACTGCCTGACTGATACTGCCTGACTGACAGACTGACTCACTGACTGACTGATACTGACTGACTGACTCACTGACTGACCGAGACTGACTGACTGAGACTGGACTGACTGACTGACTGACTGACTGACTGACTAACAGACTGACTGAGACTGACTGACTGACTGCTTGACTCTCTGACTGGCTATTTCACTGACTGACTGAATGACTAAATGACTGACTGACACTGACTGACTGACTGTTTGACTACCTGACTGACTGCTTGACTGACTAACTGACTGGACAGGACTGACCGACTGACTGACTGACAGACTGACTGAATAAGGATGACTGACAGACTGACTGAATAAGGCTGACTGACTGACTGACTGACAGACTGACTGAATAAGGCTGACCGACTGACTGACTGACTGACTGACTGAATGACTGAATGACTGACTGACTGAGACTAAATGACTGACTGCTTGACTGACTGGCTGAAGGACTAACTGACTGACTGAGTGACTGACTGACTGGACTGACTGACTGAGACTGAATGACTGAGTGCTTGACTGATTGACTGTCATTCTGACTGACTGACTTCGCAAAAGGGAAAAATAAAAAAGAAAGAATTATAAAATTAGAAAAAAATATTTGCATTTAAGGTTTCCTTTCCGGCCCTGACTCGAACCCAGTACCACGCGCTAGGAACCCAACGGTCTAGCCATTAGGCTATCAGAGCTCTGTCGATGGAAGTCTTAAATATAATAAAAACAAAAAATGCACCTTGGTAATTATTGATTCAAACACTTTGAAATTTACAGGTCGAATAATTAAACTGACTAAGAATTTTTCTCCCTACATAAATAATCAATATTCGCAAAAGGGAAAAATTAAAAAAAAAAGAAGAAGAAATTTCAAATTAGAAACTAAAGGTATACATTGAAGATTTTCGTTCAGGCTGGGACTCGAACACAGGGCCACTCGCTTGGAAGCCTAACACTCTAGCCATTAGTCTATGGGAGCTCTGTCGGTGGGAGTTTTAAATATAATAAAAACAAAAAATGCACCTTGGTAATTGTTTATTTAAACACTTTGAAATCTTTGTGTCGAAAAATTAAACTGACTCAGAATTTTCTTCCCTACATAAATAATCAATAATTGCAAAGGAAAGAAATTGAAAAAAAAAAGAATTTTCAAATTAGAAAAGAAATACATACATTGAAGATATTCGCTCCGGCTGGGACTCGAACCCAGGCCACTCGCTTGGAAGACCAGCGGTCTAGCCATTAGGCTATCGGAGTTCTGTCGAGCGGAGTCTTACTGCCTGAGTGATACTGCCTGACTGACAGACTGACTCACTGACTGACTGATACTGACTGACTGACTCACTGACTGACCGAGACTGACTGACTAACTGCCTGACTGACTGAGACTGGACTGACAGACTGACTGACTGACTGACTGACTAACTGACTGACTGAGACTGACTGACTGAGTGCTTGACTCTCTGACTGGCTATTTCACTGACTGACTGAATGACTAAGTGACTGACTGACACTGACTGACTGACTGCTTGACTGACTAACTGACTGGACAGGACTGACCGACTGACTGACTGACAGACTGACTGAATAAGGATGACTGACAGACTGACTGAATAAGGCTGACTGACTGACAGACTGACTGAATAAGGCTGACCGACTGACTGACTGCCTGACTGACTGACTGACTGAATGACTGACTGACTGACTGACCGAGACTGACTGACTGACTGACTGAGACTGGACTGGACTGACTGACTGACTGAGACTGGACTGGACTGACTGACTGCTTTAGTGACTAACTGACTGCACAGGACTGACCGACTGACTGACTGACTGACTGCCTGACTGACTGACTGACTGAATGACTGACTGACTGAGACTAAATGACTGACTGCTTGACTGACTGGCTGAAGGACTAACTGACTGACTGGGTGACTGACTGACTGGACTGACTGACTGACTGGACTGACTGACTGAGTGCTTGACTGATTGACTGTCAGACTGACTGACTGACTTCGCAAAAGGGAAAAATAAAAAAAAAAGAATTATAAAATTAGAAAAAAATATCCGCATTTAAGATTTCCTTTCCGGCTGGGATTTGAACCCAGGGCGACACTCATGGAAGCCCAACGCTCTCGCCAATATACTATCGGATCTCTGTTGATCGGTGTCTTAATTATAATAAAAACAAAAAATGCACCTTAGTAATTATTGATCTAAAATCTTTGAAATCTAAAGGTCGAATGATTATACTGGCTCAGAATTTTCTTCCGTACATAAATAATCCATATTTGCAAAAGAAAGAAATTGAAAAAAAAAAGAATCTTCAAATTAGAAGAGAAATATATACATGGAAGATTTTCGTTCCGGCCGGGACTCGAACTCAGTACCACGCGCTTGGAACCAACGGTCTAGCCATTAGGCTATCGGAGCTCTGTCGATGGAAGTCTTAAATATAATAAAAACAAAAAATGCACCTTTGTAATTATTGATTCAAACACTTTGAAATTTACAGGTCGAATAATTAAACTGACTCAGAATTTTTCTCCCTACATAAATAATCAATATTCGCAAAAGAGAAAAATTAAAAAAAAAGAAGAAGAAATTTCAAATTAGAAACTAAAAGTATACATTGAAGATATTCGCTCAGGCTGGGACTCGAACCCAGGGCCACTCGCTTGGAAGCCTAACACTCTAGCCATTAGTTTATGGGAGCTCTGCCGGTGGGAGTTTTAAATATAATAAAAACAAAAAATGCACCTTGGTAATTGTTTATTTAAACACTTTGAAATCTTCGTGTCGAAAAATTAAACTGACTCAGAATTTTCTTCCCTACATAAATAATCAATAATTGCAAAGGAAAGAAATTGAAAAAAAAAAGAATTTTCAAATTAGAAAAGAAATATATACATTGAAGATATTCGCTCCGGCTGGGACTCGAACCCAGGCCACTCGCTTGGAAGACCAGCGGTCTAGCCATTAGGCTATCGGAGTTCTGTCAAGCGGAGTCTTACTGCCTGACTGATACTGCCTGACTGACAGACTGACTCACTGACTGACTGATACTGACTGACTGACTCACTGACTGACCGAGACTGACTGACTAATTGCCTGACTGACTGAGACTGGACTGACGGACTGACTGACTGACTGACTGACTAACTGACTGACTGAGACTGATTGACTGACTGCTTGACTCTCTGACTGGCTATTTCACTGACTGACTGAATGACTAAATGACTGACTGACACTGACTGACTGACTGCTTGACTACCTGACTGACTGCTTGACTGACTAACTGACTGGACAGGACTGACCGACTGACTGACTGACAGACTGACGGAATAAGGATGACTGACAGACTGATTGAATAAGGCTGACTGACTGACTGACAGACTGACTGAATAAGGCTGACCGACTGACTGACTGCCTGACTGACTGACTGACTGAATGACTGACTGACTGACTGACCGAGACTGACTGACTGACTGACTGAGACTGGACTGGACTGACTGACTGACTGACTGACTGAGACTGACTGACTGCTTTAGTGACTAACTGACTGCACAGGACTGACCGACTGACTGACTGACTGACTGCCTGACTGACTGACTGACTGAATGACTGACTGACTGAGACTAAATGACTGACTGCTTGACTGACTGGCTGAAGGACTAACTGACTGACTGGGTGACTGACTGACTGGACTGACTGACTGAGACTGAATGACTGAGTGCTTGACTGATTGACTGTCAGACTGACTGACTGACTTCGCAAAAGGGAAAAATAAAAAAAAAAGAATTATAAAATTAGAAAAAAATATCTGCATTTAAGATTTCCTTTCCGGCTGGGATTTGAACCCAGGGCGACACTCATGGAAGCCCAACGCTCTCGCCAATATACTATCGGATCTCTGTTGATCGGTGTCTTAATTATAATAAAAACAAAAAATGCACCTTAGTAATTATTGATCTAAAATCTTTGAAATCTAAAGGTCGAATGATTATACTGGCTCAGAATTTTCTTCCGTACATAAATAATCCATATTTGCAAAAGAAAGAAATTGAAAAAAAAAAAAGAATCTTCAAATTAGAAGAGAATTATATACATGGAAGATTTTCGTTCCGGCCGGGACTCGAACCCAGTACCACGCGCTTGGAACCAACGGTCTAGCCATTAGGCTATCGGAGCTCTGTCGACGGAAGTCTTAAATATAATAAAAACAAAAAATGCACCTTGGTAATTATTGATTCAAACACTTTGAAATTTACAGGTCGAATAATTAAACTGACTCAGAATTTTTCTCCCTACATAAATAATCAATATTCGCAAAAGAGAAAAATTAAAAAAAAAGAAGAAGAAATTTCAAATTAGAAACTAAAAGTATACATTGAAGATTTTCGTTCAGGCTGGGACTCGAACCCAGGGCCACTCGCTTGGAAGCCTAACACTCTAGCCATTAGTCTATGGGAGCTCTGTCGGTGGGAGTTTTAAACATAATAAAAACAAAAAATGCACCTTGGTAATTGTTTATTTAAACACTTTGAAATCTTCGTGTCGAAAAATTAAACTGACTCAGAATTTTCTTCCCTACATAAATAACCAATAATTGCAAAGGAAAGAAATTGAAAAAAAAGAGAATTTTCAAATTAGAAAAGAAATATATACATTGAAGATATTCGCTCCGGCTGGGACTCGAACCCAGGCCACTCGCTTGGAAGACCAGCGGTCTAGCCATTAGGCTATCGGAGTTCTGTCGAGCGGAGTCTTACTGCCTGACTGATACTGCCTGACTGACAGACTGACTCACTGACTGACTGATACTGACTGACTGACTCACTGACTGACCGACTAACTGCCTGACTGACTGAGACTGGACTGACTGACTGACTGACTGACTGACTGACTAACTGACTGACTGAGACTGACTGACTGACTGCTTGACTCTCTGACTGGCTATTTCACTGACTGACTGAATGACTAAATGACTCACTGACACTGACTGACTGACTGCTTGACTACCTGACTGACTGCTTGACTGACTAACTGACTGGACAGGACTGACCGACTGACTGACTGACAGACTGACTGAATAAGGATGACTGACAGACTGACTGAATAAGGCTGACTGACTGACTGACTGACAGACTGACTGAATAAGGCTGACCGACTGACTGACTGCCTGACTGACTGACTGACTGAATGACTGACTGACTGACTGACCGAGACTGACTGACTGACTGACTGAGACTGGACTGGACTGACTGACTGACTGACTGACTGAGACTGACTGACTGCTTTAGTGACTAACTGACTGCACAGGACTGACCGACTGACTGACTGACTGACTGCCTGACTGACTGACTGACTGAATGACTGACTGACTGAGACTAAATGACTGACTGCTTGACTGACTGGCTGAAGGACTAACTGACTGACTGAGTGACTGACTGACTGGACTGACTGACTGAGACTGAATGACTGAGTGCTTGACTGATTGACTGTCAGACTGACTGACTGACTTCGCAAAAGGGAAAAATAAAAAAAAAGAATTATAAAATTAGAAAAAAATATTTGCATTTAAGATTTCCTTTCCGGCCGGGACTCGAACCCAGTACCACGCGCTAGGAACCCAACGGTCTAGCCATTAGGCTATCGGAGCTCTGTCGATGGAAGTCTTAAATATAATAAAAACAAAAAATGCACCTTGGTAATTATTGATTCAAACACTTTGAAATTTACAGGTCGAATAATTAAACTGACTCAGAATTTTTCTCCCTACATAAATAATCAATATTTGCAAAAGAGAAAAATTAAAAAAAAAGAAGAAGAAATTTCAAATTAGAAACTAAAAGTATACATTGAAGATTTTCGTTCAGGCTGGGACTCGAACCCAGGGCCACTCGCTTGGAAGCCTAACACTCTAGCCATTAGTCTATGGGAGCTCTGTCGGTGGGAGTTTTAAATATAATAAAAACAAAAAATGCACCTTTTTAATTGTTTATTTAAACACTTTGAAATCTTCGTGTCGAAAAATTAAACTGACTCAGAATTTTCTTCCCTACATAAATAATCAATAATTGCAAAGGAAAGAAATTGAAAAAAAAAAGAATTTTCAAATTAGAAAAGAAATATATACATTGAAGATATTCGCTCCGGCTGGGACTCGAACCCAGGCCACTCGCTTGGAAGACCAGCGGTCTAGCCATTAGGCTATCGGAATTCTGTCGA
Organism: Uloborus diversus; assembly: GCF_026930045.1. Lineage (NCBI taxonomy): Eukaryota > Metazoa > Arthropoda > Arachnida > Araneae > Uloboridae > Uloborus > Uloborus diversus. Next base: position 516,493 of record NW_026558406.1, read on the forward strand.
GCGGAGTCTTACTGCCTGACTGATACTGCCTGACTGACAGACTGACTCACTGACTGACTGATACTGACTGACTGACTGAGACTGACTGACTAACTGCCTGACTGACTGAGACTGGACTGACTGACTGACTGACTGACTGACTGACTAACTGACTGACTGAGACTGACTGACTGACTGCTTGACTCTCTGACTGGCTATTTCACTGACTGACTGAATGACTAAATGACTGACTGACACTGACTGACTGACTGTTTGACTACCTGACTTGCTTGACTACCTGACTGACTGCTTGACTGACTAACTGACTGGACAGGACTGACCGACTGACTGACTGACAGACTGACTGAATAAGACTGACCGACTGACTGACTGCCTGACTGACTGACTGACTGAATGACTGACTGACTGACTGACCGAGACTGACTGATTGACTGACTGAGAGTGGACTGGACTGACTGACTGACTGACTGACTGAGACTGACTGACTGCTTTAGTGACTAACTGACTGCACAGGACTGACCGACTGACTGACTGACTGACTGCCTGACTGACTGACTGACTGAATGACTGACTGACTGAGACTAAATGACTGACTGCTTGACTGACTGGCTGAAGGACTAACTGACTGACTGAGTGACTGACTGACTGGACTGACTGACTGAGACTGAATGACTGAGTGCTTGACTGATTGACTGTCAGACTGACTGACTGACTTCGCAAAAGGGAAAAATAAAAAAAAAATTATAAAATTAGAAAAAAATATTTGCATTTAAGATTTCCTTTCCGGCTGGGATTTGAACCCAGGGCGACACTCATGGAAGCCCAACGCTCTCGCCAATATATAACGGATCTCTGTTGATCGGTGTCTTAATTATAATAAAAACAAAAAATGCAACTTCGTAATTATTGATCTAAAATCTTTGAAATCTAAAGGTCGAATGATTAAACTGACTCAGAATTTTCTTCCGTACATAAATAATCCATATTTGCAAAAGAAAGGAATTGAAAAAAAAAGAATCTTCAAATTAGAAGAGAAATATATACATGGAAGATTTTCGTTCCGGCCGGGACTCGAACCCAGTACCACGCGCTTGGAACCCAACGGTCTAGCCATTAGGCTATCGGAGCTCTGTCGATGGAAGTCTTAAATATAATAAAAACAAAAAATGCACCTTGGTAATTATTGATTCAAACACTTTGAAATTTACAGGTCGAATAATTAAACTGACTCAGAATTTTTCTCCCTACATAAATAATCAATATTCGCAAAAGAGAAAAATTAAAAAAAAAAGAAGAAGAAATTTCAAATTAGAAACTAAAAGTATACATTGAAGATTTTCGTTCAGGCTGGGACTCGAACCCAGGGCCACTCGCTTGGAAGCCTAACACTCTAGCCATTAGTTTATGGGAGCTCTGTCGGTGGGAGTTTTAAATATAATAAAAACAAAAAATGCACCTTGGTAATTGTTTATTTAAACACTTTGAAATCTTCGTGTCGAAAAATTAAACTGACTCAGAATTTTCTTCCCTACTTAAATAATCAATAATTGCAAAGGGAAGAAATTGAAAAAAAAAAAGAATTTTCAAATTAGAAGAGAAATATATACATTGAAGATATTCGCTCCGGCTGGGACTCGAACCCAGGCCACTCGCTTGGAAGACCAGCGGTCTAGCCATTAGGCTATCGGAGTTCTGTCGAGCGGAGTCTTACTGCCTGACTGATACTGCCTGACTGACAGACTGACTCACTGACTGACTGATACTGACTGACTGACTCACTGACTGACCGAGACTGACTGACTAACTGCCTGACTGACTGAGACTGGACTGTCTGACTGACTGACTGACTAACTGACTGACTGAGACTGACTGACTGACTGCTTGACTCTCTGACTGGCTATTTCACTGACTGACTGAATGACTAAATGACTGACTGACACTGACTGACTGACTGCTTGACTACCTGACTGACTGCTTGACTGACTAACTGACTGGACAGGACTGACCGACTGACTGACAGACTGACTGAATAAGGATGACTGACAGACTGACTGAATAAGGCTGACTGACTGACTGACTGACAGACTGACTGAATAAGGCTCACCGACTGACTGACTGACTGACTGAATGACTGACTGACTGAGACTGGACTGGACTGACTGACTGACTGACTGACTGAGACTGACTGACTGCTTTAGTGACTAACTGACTGCACAGGAGTGACCGACTGACTGACTGACTGACTGCCTGACTGACTGACTGACTGAATGACTGACTGACTGAGACTAAATGACTGACTGCTTGACTGACTGGCTGAAGGACTAACTGACTGACTGAGTGACTGACTCACTGACTGACTGATACTGACTGACTGACTCACTGACTGACCGAGACTGACTGACTAACTGCCTGACTGACTGAGACTGGACTGACTGACTGACTGACTGACTAAATGACTGACTGACACTGACTGACTGACTGCTTGACTACCTGACTGACTGCTTGACTGACTAACTGACTGGACAGGACTGACCGACTGACTGACTGACAGACTGACTGAGACTGACTGACTGCTTTAGTGACTAACTGACTGCACAGGACTGACCGACTGACTGACTGCCTGACTGCCTGACTGACTGACTGACTGAATGACTGACTGACTGAGACTAAATGACTGACTGCTTGACTGACTGACTGCTTGACTGACTGACTGGACTGACTGACTGAGACTGAATGACTGAGTGCTTGACTGATTGACTGTCAGACTGACTGACTTCGCAAAAGGGAAAAATAAAAAAAAAAGAATTATAAAATTAGAAAAAAATATTTGCATTTAAGATTTCCTTTCCGGCTGGGATTTACCCCAGGGCGACACTCATGGAAGCCCAACGCTCTCGCCAATATACTATCGGATCTCTGTTGATCGGTGTCTTAATTATAATAAAAACAAAAAATGCACCTTAGTAATTATTGATCTAAAATCTTTGAAATCTAAAGGTCGAATGATTAAACTGACTCAGAATTTTCTTCCGTACATAAATAATCCATATTTGCAAAAGAAAGAAATTGAAAAAAAAAAGAATCTTCAAATTAGAAGAGAAATATATACATGGAAGATTTTCGTTCCGGCCGGGACTCGAACCCAGTACCACGCGCTTGGAACCCAACGGTCTAGCCATTAGGCTATCGGAGCTCTGTCGATGCAAGTCTTAAATATAATAAAAACAAAAAATGCACCTTGGTAATTATTGATTCAAACACTTTGAAATTTACAGGTCGAATAATTAAACTGACTCAGAATTTTTCTCCCTACATAAATAATCAATATTCGCAAAAGAGAAAAATTAAAAAAAAAGAAGAAGAAATTTCAAATTAGAAACTAAAAGTATACATTGAAGATTTTCGTTCAGGCTGGGACTCGAACCCAGGGCCACTCGCTTGGAAGCCTAACACTCTAGCCATTAGTCTATGGGAGCTCTGTCGGTGGGAGTTTTAAATATAATAAAAACAAAAAATGCACCTTGGTAATTGTTTATTTAAACACTTTGAAATCTTCGTGTCGAAAAATTAAACTGACTCAGAATTTTCTTCCCTACATAAATAATGGAACAAATCTGATATACCCCCTCTTGGCGACTTTTTCCTGTTGGCGCCAAAAAAGCGTCGCCAAGAAAACTATGTATGACGTCATATGTCATACATCGTTCTTAGCGATGCTTTTTTAGCGCCAACAGGAAAAATTCAAATTATGTCATTAATTATTTAATGAAATTAATGCATTAATTTTTTTCCGTTGTTTCTCCGGGATACGAGCCCTCGGTCTGTCTCATTACGAAAGTACTATGAGACCTCGGGCTCGCCAGGACCTCGCTGCCGCTCGGTCCGTTATCCCTCCGACTTTTAATATACATCACAGTCGGATATAAGTCACAGATCTCCTCCGTTCAGTATACAATAAAGTCACAGATTTTATGTGAAATTAACACCATTTTTGTGCTACAAAAATGCCAACCAGACCAAAATACAAACTACCAGAAACACACTAAAAACACAATAATTCAAAATATGTTCACTTACCTTTTTTACTTTTCTTTTACTTCCTCACGTGAGGCAGTGCACATATGTTCCGCTCTTAGGGAAATTATCCCATTTTTTATTATCATTACTTTACAAAAATATTTAAATTATGTTTGTTTTGACAAAAAAATTCCAAAAAAACAACCTTATTTTACTTGTATTTTGTACTCCACCCAATTAATTTCGCGAATTATTTCCAAAAACTTTACAAACATATCCTTATTTTTGTATTCACAATTTTTCATTCAAAAATTTCAATTGATACATTTGGACAACATCAAAAACCGAACTCATAATTAAAATAGAAAATTCAACTAAATTAACATTAAAAAACAACAAGAAAAAGAATACTCTAAAATAAAGTTTGAATTGAAACTTTATTTTAGAGTATTCAACTTAAAATCTCCCTAAGAGCGGAACATATGAGCACCTACCTCCTACCACAGAGACACGTGCAAAAAGACAAACTTCGAGAAACTACTTTCCAGCGTTCAAGTTGCAAAACCAGGGTTGCCAAGTTATCGCCTTATTGGCGATTTTCGTATCGAGCGAAAAATTAAAATCTCGCCAAGAGGGGGGCATATCAGAGGAGAGCCTAAATAATCAATAATTGCAAAGGAAAGAAATTGAAAAAAAAAAGAATTTTCAAATTAGAAAAGAAATATATACATTGAAAATATTCGCTCCGGCTGGGACTCGAACCCAGGCCACTCGCTTGGAAGACCAGCAGTCTAGCCATTAGGCTATCGGAGTTCTGTCGAGCGGCGTCTTACTGCCTGACTGATACTGCCTGACTGACAGACTGACTGATACTGACTGACTGACTCACTGACTGACCGAGACTGACTGACTAACTGCCTGACTGACTGAGACTGGACTGACTGACTGACTGACTGACTGACTGACTAACAGACTGACTGAGACTGACTGACTGACTGCTTGACTACCTGACTGACTGCTTGACTGACTAACTGACTGGACAGGACTGACCGAATGACTGACTGACAGACTGACTGAATAAGGATGACTGACAGACTGACTGAATAAGGATGACTGACTGACTGACTGACAGACTGACTGAATAAGGCTGACCGACTGACTGACTGCCTGACTGACTGACTGACTGAATGACTGACTGACTGACTGACCGAGACTGACTGACTGACTGACTGAGACTGGACTGGACTGACCGACTGACTGACTGACTGACTGCCTGACTGACTGACTGACTGAATGACTGACTGACTGAGACTAAATGACTGACTGGCTGAAGGACTAACTGACTGACTGAGTGACTGACTGACTGGACTGACTGACTGAGACTGAATGACTGAGTGCTTGACTGATTGACTGTCAGACTGACTGACTGACTTCGCAAAAGGGAAAAATAAAAAAAAAAGAATTATAAAATTAGAAAAAAATATTCGCATTTAAGATTTCCTTTCCGGCCGGGACTCGAACCCAGTACCACGCGCTAGGAACCCAACGGTCTAGCCATTAGGCTATCGGAGCTCTGTCGATGGAAGTCTTAAATATAATAAAAACAAAAAATGCACCTTGGTAATTATTGATTCAAACACTTTGAAATCTACAGGTTGAATAATTAAACTCACTCAGAATTTTTCTCCCTACATAAATAATCAATATTCGCAAAAGAGAAAAATTAAAAAAAAAAGAAGAAGAATTTTCAAATTAGAAACTAAAAATATAAATTGAAGATTTTCGCGCAGGCTGGGACTCGAACCCAGGGCCACTCGCTTGGAAGCCCACCACTCTAGCCATTAGTCTAGCAGAGCTCTGACGGTCGGAGTTTTAAATATAATAAAATCCAAAATTGCACCTTGGTAATTATTTATCTAAACACTTTGAATTCTGCGTTTCGAAAAATTAAACTGACTCAGAATTTTCTTCCCTACATAAATAATCAATATTTGCAAAGGAAAGAAATTGAAAAAAAAAAGAATTTTCAAATTAGAAAAGAAATATATACATTGAAGATATTCGCTCCGCCTGGGACTCGAACCCAGGCCACTCGCTTGGAAGACCAGCGGTCTAGCCATTAGGCTATCGGAGTTCTGTCGAGCGGAGTCTTACTGCCTGACTGAGACTGCCTGACTGACAGACTGACTCACTGACTGACTGATACTGACTGACTGACTGACTCACTGACTGACCGAGACTGACTGACTGACTCACTGACTGACCGAGACTGACTGACTGACTGACTGACTGCTTGACTGCCTGACTGACTGCTTGACTGACTAACTGACTGGACAGGACTGACCGACTAACTGACTGACAGACTGACTGAATAAAGCCGCGACTCCACATCACCGGAAAGTCGTCGGAAACGGACAACGGAAACAGAAAAACCTTCCCACTTCCGGTTGTTTCCTTTTCCGAGCGGCAGAAACACGACGGAATCGAGAGTTGAAACATTTTTAACTTTTTCTGTTTCTGGCAACGGAATCCGCTTCGCAACAGCCAATAGGAACTCTTCACATTGTCAACAACGTTTTTCTTCAGCAATATCGACGGCAAGTGGATCCATGAAGACAGAGCCGTGTCCAAGGGGAGGGTTTTAGGGGTTAAACCCCTCTCATTGAAAAAAAAAAAGTATGTCAAATGAAGAAAACGATTGATTTAAATTAACTTTAATGTGAAAGCATGGTTTAACGCCCCCCCCCCTTTCTCTCTGAAGTTTTTCTGTAATTTTAACTCAGTAATTCTGTATTTTTCCCCTCTAATTCAACTCAGTTGGACCTAAACGCTTGCATTTCTTTCTCTTATAACTTAAAAAATTTTGCATAACATTCAAATGTTATGTAATTTACAACTGTTAAAGCTTTGCCGACTGAAATAATATTTTGGAAAAACAGTGGTGGTAGAACCGTTGAATTATCTACCGATACAAAGCATTAATATTACTTATTGTAAGGAGGTAATGATGAATTTGGCAATTGTTGCAGCTATGAAGGTGTATTAGTGATGGTGTTTAGTAATGTAATTTTGCATCTACAATAAGCTCGTTCTGAGCATTATTTCAGAACATAAAATCTGATATGCATTCTCTTACATAAAAAGAATTCGTTTAGAGTTTTAAACACTTGTTGCAATAAACCGCACAGTTAACAGATTTAATTAAAAAGAAACAAGCAAGGTTTTATAAAAGTGAACCTGTAAAATGAAGGAATACTTTGGTCACTTGAGCAATCAGAATTATTCTGCTAGGGGAAGAGGGGGGGGTACAGCAGTACTTACAGGTGCATAAACGCCATACTGGGGTCGATAATTTGTGGTAAAACTATGAAGGTTGTGAGGGATTGAATCCCCCTCCCCCAGGTAAGATTAAAACCCCTCCCTTTATGAAAATCTGGACACGGGCCTGCATGAAGATACATTTAGAAGTATTTTTAGAAGAGGTCAGGAAATATCCTTGCCTCTTCGATAAATAAAAAAAGGAAAGATTATAAAGATGTCCAAATGAAGAAGAGTTTGTGGCCTGTCATCGGCTCCAAATTCAATTTGAGTGGGTAAGTCGAACATTTTTAGTCGCTGTATTTGAATGGTATAAACTATGCGTTTGCAATCAACAATCAACTGCAACAAATTAAATTTTTGCAGGTCCTGTAGCAGAAACAAAGTGAACAGTTCAAAGGGACCGGTTTACTAAAGAAAAAGAAAAGTCAGGGACAAGTTTGGGTATAGGAAAGGGAACCCTTGCAGTCTATGTTCCCAAATGGTTCCTGTACCAACAAATGCAATCTATTCTGAATGTGTGTTCATCAGAAAATACAAGAATAGTTATTTTATGCAGGATTTGGAAATATATCTTTCATTCCTTCATTTAGCCTAATAAATACATTGATAGCTTTTTTTTCTGCATATAAAATTAAATTTTGTTTCACTTATTAAAATTGATTTAAAAATTGAAAGTTACTATTGCAGGGTGCTGGATCTAGAGGAGAGCAAGCAAGACAGCAAACGCACCCTATTTTTTGTGTTGGAGGTTTTTATTCTAGTTAAAATTTGATATTAAATCTTGTTGGGAAATGTGTAAGTGCAGTGGTTTCAATGTTTTGACCCACCTTGTAAAAATTATGTATTGAGTACTGCCACTCCGTTTGATCCTCACTACCTAAAATGTTGCTAATTTGGAAAGGTTAATTTGTATAACGCAGGCCAATCATTTAAGGGCACTTGAGAAGATAATTGTCCCTAAATTACGGGCTTTGTGAAGTCAATGCATCTATATGAGTGGATATGGTTTTTGTTTATCCAAGAGCAGAGCTGTTATATTAAGAAAATGTAAACTCATCATTGCAAAATCTTTTTTCTTTCTTCGATCCATCTTTCCCGCTAAATACACAAAATTAAAGTGAATGTCTAGAATCCTTCACCAGATGGCGCTCCAAGATTCCGCGTAAGAATTTCCGGCCAGTTGAACGGAAATACAACGGAACGGAAAATCGTACGTTTTCCGTTTCAGTTTCCGTTTTCGTTTTTCCGGTGATGTGGAGTCGCGGCTTAAGGTTGACTGACAGACTGACTGAATAAGGCTGACTGACTGACTGACAGCCTGACTGACTGACTGACTGACTGACTGAATGACTGACTGACTGAGACTAAATGACTGACTGCTTGACTGACTGGCTGAAGGACTAACTGACTGACTGAGTGACTGACTGACTGGACTGACTGACTGAGACTGAATGACTGAGTGATTGACTGTCAGACTGACTGACTGACTTCGCAAAAGGGAAAAATAAAAAAAAAAGAATTATAAAATTAGAAAAAAATATTTGCATTTAAGATTTCCTTTCCGGCTGGGATTTGAACCCAGGGCGACACTCATGGAAGCCCAACGCTCTCGCCAATATACTATCGGATCTCTGTTGATCGGTGTCTTAATTATAATAAAAACAAAAAATGCACCTTAGTAATTATTGATCTAAAATCTTTGAAATCTAAAGGTCGAATGATAAAACTGACTCAGAATTTTCTTCCGTACATAAATAATCCATATTTGCAAAAGAAAGAAATTGAAAAAAAAAAGAATCTTCAAATTAGAAGAGAAATATATACATGGAAGATTTTCGTTCCGGCCGGGACTCGAACCCAGGCCACTCGCTTGGAAGACCAGCGGTCTAGCCATTAGGCTATCGGAGTTCTGTCGAGCGGAGTCTTACTGCCTGACTGAGACTGCCTGACTGACAGACTGACTCACTGACTGACTGATACTGACTGACTGACTGACTCACTGACTGACCGAGACTGACTGACTGACTCACTGACTGACCGAGACTGACTGACTGACTGACTGACTGCTTGACTGCCTGACTGACTGCTTGACTGACTAACTGACTGGACAGGACTGACCGACTAACTGACTGACAGACTGACTGAATAAGGTTGACTGACAGACTGACTGAATAAGGCTGACTGACTGACTGACAGCCTGACTGACTGACTGACTGACTGACTGAATGACTGACTGACTGAGACTAAATGACTGACTGCTTGACTGACTGGCTGAAGGACTAACTGACTGACTGAGTGACTGACTGACTGGACTGACTGACTGAGACTGAATGACTGAGTGATTGACTGTCAGACTGACTGACTGACTTCGCAAAAGGGAAAAATAAAAAAAAAAGAATTATAAAATTAGAAAAAAATATTTGCATTTAAGATTTCCTTTCCGGCTGGGATTTGAACCCAGGGCGACACTCATGGAAGCCCAACGCTCTCGCCAATATACTATCGGATCTCTGTTGATCGGTGTCTTAATTATAATAAAAACAAAAAATGCACCTTAGTAATTATTGATCTAAAATCTTTGAAATCTAAAGGTCGAATGATAAAACTGACTCAGAATTTTCTTCCGTACATAAATAATCCATATTTGCAAAAGAAAGAAATTGAAAAAAAAAAGAATCTTCAAATTAGAAGAGAAATATATACATGGAAGATTTTCGTTCCGGCCGGGACTCGAACCCAGTACCACGCGCTTGGAACCCAACGGTCTAGCCATTAGGCTATCGGAGCTCTGTCGATGGAAGTCTTAAATATAATAAAAACAAAAAATGCACCTTGGTAATTATTGATTCAAACACTTTGAAATTTACAGGTCGAATAATTAAACTGACTCAGAATTTTTCTCCCTACATAAATAATCAATATTCGCAAAAGAGAAAAATTAAAAAAAAAAGAAGAAGAAAATTCAAATTAGAAACTAAAAGTATACATTGAAGATTTTCGTTCAGGCTGGGACTCGAACCCAGGGCCACTCGCTTGGAAGCCTAACACTCTAGCCATTAGTCTATGGGAGCTCTGTCGGTGGGAGTTTTAAATATAATAAAAACAAAAAATGCACCTTGGTAATTGTTTATTTAAACACTTTGAAATCTTCGTGTCGAAAAATTAAACTGACTCAGAATTTTCTTCCCTACATAAATAATCAATATTTGCAAAGGAAAGAAATTGAAAAAAAAAAGAATTTTCAAATTAGAAAAGAAATATATACATTGAAGATATTCGCTCCGCCTGGGACTCGAACCCAGGCCACTCGCTTGGAAGACCAGCGGTCTAGTCATTAGGCTATCGGAGTTCTGTCGAGCGGAGTCTTACTGCCTGACTGAGACTGCCTGACTGACAGACTGACTCACTGACTGACTGATACTGACTGACTGACTGATACTGACTGACTGACTGACTCACTGACTGACCGAGACTGACTGACTGACTCACTGACTGACCGAGACTGACTGACTGACTGACTGACTAACTGACTGACTGAGACTGACTGACTGACTGCTTGACTGACTATTTCACTGACTGACTGAATGACTAAATGACTGACTGACACTAACTGACTGACTGCTTGACTGCCTGACTGACTGCTTGACTGACTAACTGACTGGACAGGACTGACCGACTGACTGACTGACAGACTGACTGAATAAGGCTGACTGACAGACTGACTGAATAAGGCTGACTGACTGACTGACTGCCTGACTGACTGACTGACTGACTGACTGAATGACTGACTGACTGAGACTAAATGACTGACTGCTTGACTGACTGGCTGAAGGACTAACTGACTGACTGAGTGACTGACTGACTGGACTGACTGACTGAGACTGAATGACTAAGTGCTTGACTGATTGACTGTCAGACTGACTGACTGACTTCGCAAAAGGGAAAAATAAAAAAAAAAAGAATTATAAAATTAGAAAAAAATATTTGCATTTAAGATTTCCTTTCCGGCTGGGATTTGAACCCAGGGCGACACTCATGGAAACCCAACGCTCTCGCCAATATACTATCGGATCTCTGTTGATCGGTGTCTTAATTATAATAAAAACAAAAAATGCACCTTAGTAATTATTGATCTAAAATCTTTGAAATCTAAAGGTCGAATGATTAAACTGACTCAGAATTTTCTTCCGTACATAAATAATCCATATTTGCAAAAGAAAGAAATTGAAAAAAAAAAGAATCTTCAAATTAGAAGAGAAATATATACATGGAAGATTTTCGTTCCGGCCGGGACTCGAACCCAGTACCACGCGCTTGGAACCCAACGGTCTAGCCATTAGGCTATCGGAGCTCTGTCGATGGAAGTCTTAAATATAATAAAAACAAAAAATGCACCTTGGTAATTATTGATTCAAACACTTTGAAATTTACAGGTCGAATAATTAAACTGACTCAGAATTTTTCTCCCTACATAAATAAGCAATATTCGCAAAAGAGAAAAATTAAAAAAAAAAGAAGAAGAAATTTCAAATTAGAAACTAAAAGTATACATTGAAGATTTTCGTTCAGGCTGGGACTCGAACCCAGGGCCACTCGCTTGGAAGCCTAACACTCTAGCCATTAGTCTATGGGAGCTCAGTCGGTGGGAGTTTTAAATATAATAAAAACAAAAAATGCACCTTGGTAATTGTTTATTTAAACACTTTGAATTCTGCGTTTCGAAAAATTAAACTGACTCAGAATTTTCTTCCCTACATAAATAATCAATATTTGCAAAGGAAAGAAATTGAAAAAAAAAAAGAATTTTCAAATTAGAAAAGAAACATATACATTGAAGATATTCGCTCCGCCTGGGACTCGAACCCAGGCCACTCGCTTGGAAGACCAGCGGTCTAGCCATTAGGCTATCGGAGTTCTGTCGAGCGGAGTCTTACTGCCTGACTGACAGACTGACTCACTGACTGACTGATACTGACTGACTGACTGACTCACTGACTGACTGAGACTGACTGACTGACTGCTTGACTGACTATTTCACTGACTGACTGAATGACTAAATGACTGACTGACACTAACTGACTGACTGCTTGACTGCCTGACTGACTGCTTGACTGACTAACTGACTGGACAGGACTGACCGACTTACTGACTGACAGACTGACTGAATAAGGCTGACTGACAGACTGACTGAATAAGGCTGACTGACTGACTGACTGCCTGACTGACTGACTGACTGACTGACTGAATGACTGACTGACTGAGACTAAATGACTGACTGCTTGACTGACTGGCTGAAGGACTAACTGACTGACTGAGTGACTGACTGACTGGACTGACTGACTGAGACTGAATGACTGAGTGCTTGACTGATTGACTGTCAGACTGACTGACTGACTTCGCAAAAGGGAAAAATAAAAAAAAAAAGAATTATAAAATTAGAAAAAAATATTTGCATTTAAGATTTCCTTTCCGGCTGGGATTTGAACCCAGGGCGACACTCATGGAAGCCCAACGCTCTCGCCAATATACTATCGGATCTCTGTTGATCGGTGTCTTAATTATAATAAAAACAAAAAATGCACCTTAGTAATTATTGATCTAAAATCTTTGAAATCTAAAGGTCGAATGATTAAACTGACTCAGAATTTTCTTCCGTACATAAATAATCCATATCTGCAAAAGAAAGAAATTGAAAAAAAAAGAATCTTCAAATTAGAAGAGAAATATATACATTGAAGATATTCGCTCCAGCTGGGACTCGAACCCAGGCCACTCGCTTGGAAGACCAGCGGTCTAGCCATTAGGCTATCGGCGTTCTGTCGAGCGGAGTCTTACTGCCTGACTGAGACTGCCTGACTGACAGACTGACTCACTGACTGACTGATACTGACTGACTCACTGACTGACCGAGACTGACTGACTGACTCACTGACTGACCGAGACTGACTGACTAACTGCCTGACTGACTGAGACTGGACTGACTGACTAACTGACTGACTGACTGACTGACTGACTGACTGAGACTGACTGCTTGACTGTCTGACTGACTATTTCACTGACTGACTGAATGACTAAATGACTGACTGACACTGACTGACTGACTGCTTGATTGCCTGACTGACTGCTTGACAGACTAACTGACTGGTCAGGACTGACCGACTGACTGACTGACAGACTGACTGAATAAGGCTGACTGACTGACTGACTGACTGACTGACTGAATAAGGCTGACTGACAGACTGACTGAATAAGGCTGACTGACTGAATGACTGCCTGACTGACTGACTGAATGACTGACTGACTGACTGACCGAGACTGACTGACTGACTGACTGAGACTGGACAGAACTGACTGACTGACTGACTGAGACTGACTGACTGACTGACTGACTGACTGCTTGACTGACTAACTGACTTTACAGGACTGACCGACTGACTGACTGAGACTGACTGACTGACTGACTGACTGACTGACTGACTGACTGACTGACTGCTTGACTGACTAACTGACTGGACAGGACTGACCGACTGACTGAAGACTGACTGCCTGACTGACTGACTGACTGAATGACTGACTGACTGAGACTAAATGACTGACTGCTTGACTGACTGACTGAAGGACTAACTGACTGAATGACTGACTGACTGAGACTAAATGACTGACTGCTTGACTGACTGACTGAAGGACTAACTGACTGACTGAGACTGACTGATTGACTGTCGGACTGACTGACTGACTTCGCAAAAGGGAGAAAACAAAAAAAAGAATTACCAAATTAGAAAAAAATATTTGCATTTAAGATTTCCTTTCCGGCTGGGATTTGAACCCAGGGTGACACGCATGGAAGCCCAACGCTCTCGCCAATATACTATCGGATCTCGGTTGGTCGGTGTCTTAATTATAATAAAAACAAAAAGTGCACCTTGGTAATTCTTGATCTAAAATCTTTGAAATCTAAAGGTCGAATGATTAAACTGACTCAGAATTTTCTTCCGTACATAAATAATCCATATTTGCAAATTAAAGAAATTGAAAAAAAAAAGAATCTTCAAATTAGAAGAGAAATATATACATTGAAGATTTTCGTTCCGGCCGGGACTCGAACCCAGTACCACGCGCTTGGAACCCAACGGTCTAGCCATTAGGCTATCGGAGCGCGGTCGATTGAAGTCTTAAATATAATAAATACAAAAAATGCACCTTTTTAATTATTGATTCAAACTCTTTGAAATCTACAGGTTGAATAATTAAACTCACTCAGAATTTTTCTCCCTACATAAATAATCAATATTCGCAAAAGAGAAAATTTAAAAAAAAAGGAGAAGAATTTTCAAATTAGAAACTAAAAATATAAATTGAAGATTTTCGCGCAGACTGGGACTCGAACCCAGGGCCACTCGCTTGGAAGCCCACCACTCTAGCCATTAGTCTAGCAGAGCTCTGACGGTCGGAGATTTAAATATAATAAAATCAAAAAATGCACCTTGGTAATTATTTATCTAAACACTTTGAATTCTGCGTTTCGAAAAATTAAACTGACTCAGAATTTTCTTCCCTACATAAATAATCAATATTTGCAAAAGAAAAAAATTGAAAAAAAAAAGAATTTTCAGATTCGAAAAGAAATATATACATTGAAGATATTCGTTCCGGCTGGGACTCGAACCCAGGCCGTTCGCTTGGAAGACCAACGGTCTAGCCATTAGCTATCGGAGTTCTGTCGGTCGGAGTCTTACTGCCCGACTGAGACTGCCTGACTGACAGACTGACTGAATGACTGACTGAGACTGACTGACTGACTGAGACTGACGGACTGCTTGACTGACTAACTGACTGGACAGGACTGACCGACTTACTGACTGACTGACTGCCTGACTGACTGACTGAATGACTGACTGACTGAGACTAAATGACTGACTGCTTGACTGACTGGCTAAAGGACTAACTGACTGACTGAGACTGACTGACTGACTGATACTGATTGACTGACTGACTCACTGACTGACCGAGACTGACTGACTGACCGAGACTGACTGACTGACTGCCTGACTGACTGAGACTGGACTGGACTGACTGACTGACTGACTGAGACTAAATGACTGACTGCTTGACTGACTGGCTGAATGACTAACTGACTGACTGAGACTGACTGACTGACTGACTGCCTAACTGACTGAGTGACTGACTGATTGGACTGACTGACTGTCTGACTGAGACTGAATGACTGACTGCTTGACTGACTGACTGGTCTGGACTGACCGACTGACAGACTGACTGACTGACTGAGACTGACTGACTGACTGCCTGACTGACTGACTGACTGACTGAATGACTGACTGACTGAGACTAAATGACTGACTGCTTGACTGACTGGCTGAAGGACTAACTGACTGACTGAGACTGACTGACTGGCTGGACTGACTGACTGATACTGACTGACTGGCTGGACTGACTGACTGATACTGACTGACTGACTGATACTGATGGACTGACTGAGTCACTGACTGACCGAGACTGACTGACTGACCGAGACTGACTGACTGACTGCCTGACTGACTGAGACTGGACTGGACTGACTGACTGACTGACTGAGACTAAATGACTGACTGCTTGACTGACTGGCTGAAGGACTAACTGACTGACTGAGACTGACTGACTGGCTGGACTGACTGACTGAGACTGAATGACTGAGTGCTTGACTGATTGACTGTCGGACTGACTGACTGACTTCGCAAAAGGGAAAAATAAAAAAAAAGAATTATCAAATTAGAAAAAAATATTTGCATTTAAGATTTCCTTTCCGGCTGGGATTTGAACCCAGGGCGACACGCATGGAAGCCCAACGCTCTCGCCAATATACTATCGGATCTCGGTTGGTCGGTGTCTTAATTATAAAAAAAACAAAAAATGCACCTTGGTAATTATTGATCTAAAATCTTTGAAATCTAAAGGTCGAATGATTATACTGACTCAGAATTTTCTTCCGCACATAAATAATCGATATTTGCAAAAGAAAGAAAAAAAAAAAAGAAACAATCTTCAAATTAGAAAAAAAATATATACATTGAAGATTTTCGTTCCGGCCGGGACTCCAACCCAGCACCACGCGCTTGGAACCCAACGGTCTAGCCATTAGGTTATCGGAGCGCTTTCGATTGAAGTCTTAAATATAATAAAAACAAAAAATGCACCTTTTTAATTATTGATTCAAACACTTTGAAATCTACAGGTTGAATAATTAAACTCACTCAGAATTTTTCTCCCTACATAAATAATCAATATTCGCAAAAGAGAAAAATTAAAAAAAAAAGAAGAAGAATTTTCAAATAAGAAACTAAAAATATAAATTGAAGATTTTCGCGCAGGCTGGGACTCGAACCCAGGGCCACTCGCTTGGAAGCCCACCACTCTAGCCATTAATTTAGCAGAGCTCTGACGGTCGGAGTTTTAAATATAATAAAATCAAAAAATGCACCTTGGTAATTATTTATCTAAACACTTTAAATTCTGCGTTTCGAAAAATTAAACTGACTCAGAGTTTTCTTCCCTACATAAATAATCAATATTTGCAAAAGAAAAAAATTGAAAAAAAAAAGAATTTTCAAATTCGAAAAGAAATATATACATTGAAGATATTCGTTCCGGCTGGGACTCGAACCCAGGCCATTCGCTTGGAAGACCAACGGTCTAGCCATTAGCTATCGGAGTTCTGTCGATCGGAGTCTTACTGCCCGACTGAGACTGCCTGACTGACAGACTGACTGAATGACTTACTGAGACTGACTGACTGACTGACTGAGACTGACGGACTGCTTGACTGACTAACTGACTGGACAGGACTGACCGACTGACTGACTGACTGACTGCCTGACTGACTGACTGACTGAATGACTGACTGACTGAGACTGACTGACTGACCGATACTGACTGACTGACTGCCTGACTGACTGAGACTGGACTGGACTGACTGACTGACTGACTGAGACTAAATGACTGACTGCTTGACTGACTGACTGAATGACTAACTGACTGACTGAGACTGACTGACTGACTGACTGCCTAATTGACTGAGTGACGGACGGATTGGACTGACTGACTGTCTGACTGAGACTGAATGACTGACTGCTTGACTGACTGACTGGTCTGGACTGACCGACTGACAGACTGACTGACTGACAGAGACTGACTGACTGACTGACTGCCTGACTGACTGACTGACTGAATGACTGACTGACTGAGACTAAATGACTGACTGCTTGACTGACTGGCTGAAGGACTAACTGACTGACTGGCTGATACTGATTGACTGACTGACTCACTGACTGACCGAGACTGACTGACTGACTGCCTGACTGACTGAGACTGGACTGGACTGGACTGACTGACTGACTGACTGAGACTAAATGACTGACTGACTGAGACTAAATGACTGACTGCTTGACTGACTGGCTGAAGGACTAACTGACTGACTGAGACTGACTGACTGGCTGGACTGACTGACTGAGACTGAATGACTGAGTGCTTGACTGATTGACTGTCGGACTGACTGACTGACTTCGCAAAAGGGAAAAATAAAAAAAAAGAATTATCAAATTAGAAAAAAATATTTGCATTTAAGATTTCCTTTCCGGCTGGGATTTGAACCCAGGGCGACACGCATGGAAGCCCAACGCTCTCGCCAATATACTATCGGATCTCGGTTGGTCGGTGTCTTAATTATAATAAAAACAAAAAATGCACCTTGGTAATTATTGATCTAAAATCTTTGAAATCTAAAGGTCGAATGATTAAACTGACTTAGAATTTTCTTCCGTACATAAATGATCGATATTTGCAAAAGAAAGAAAATGAAAAAAAAAAGAATTTTCAAATTAGAAAAGAAATATATACATTGAAGACTTTCGTTCCGGCCGGGACTCGAACCCAGTACCACGCGCTTGGAACCCAACGGTCTAGCCATTAGGCTATCGGAGCTCTGTCGATGGAAGTCTTAAATATAATAAAAACAAAAAATGCACCTTGGTAATTATTGATTCAAACACTTTGAAATTTACTGGTCGAAAAATTAAACTGACTCAGAATTTTTCTCCCTACATAAATAATCAATATTCGCAAAAGAGAAAAATTGAAAAAAAGAAGAATTTTCAAATTAGAAAAGAAATATATACATTGAAGGTATTCGTTCCGGCGTGGAGACGAACCAAGGCCACTCGCTTAGAAGACCAACGGTCTAGCCATTAGGCTATCGGAGCTCTGTCGGTCGGTGTTTTAAATATAATAAAAACAAAAAAATGCACCTTGCTATTATTGATTCAAAAACTTTGAAATCTGCGGGTCGAAAAATTAAACTGACTCAGAATTTTCTTCCCTACATAAATAATCAATACTTGTAAAAGAGAAAAATTAAAAAAAAAAGAAGAAGAATTTTCAAATTAGAAACTAAAAGTATACATTGAAGATTTTCGTTCAGGCTGGGACTCGAACCCAGGGCCACTCGCTTGGAAGCCCAACACTCTAAGCATTAGTCTATCGGAGCTCTGTCGGTCGGAGTTTTAAATATAATAAAAACAAAAATGCACCTTGGTAATTATTTATTTAAACACTTCGAAATCTGCCGGTCGAAAACTTAAACTGACTCAGAATTTTCTTCCCTACATAAATAATCAATATTTGCAAAGGAAAGAAATTGAAAAAAAAAAAAATTTTCAAATTAGAAAGGAAATATATACATTGAAGATATTCGCTCCGGCTGGGACTCGAACCCAGGCCACACGCTTGGAAGACCAGCGGTCTAGCCATTAGGCTATCGGAGCTCTGTCGGGCGGAGTCTTACTGCCTGACTGAGACTGCCTGACGGACAGACTGACTCACTGACTGACTGATACTGACTGACTCACTGACAGACTGAGAATGGACTGACTGACTAACTGACTGACTGACTGACTGACTGACTGACTGACTGACTGAGACTGACTGACTGACTGCTTGACTGTCTGACTGACTGCTTGACTGTCTGACTGACTATTTCACTGACTGACTGAATGACTAAATGACTGACTGACACTGACTGACTGACTGCTTGACTGCCTGACTGACTGCTTGACTGCCTGACTGACTGCTTGACAGACTAACTGACTGGACAGGACTGACCGACTGACTGACTGACAGACTGACTGAATAAGGCTGACTGACTGACAGACTGACTGAATAAGGCTGACTGACAGACTGACTGAATAAGGCTGACTGACTGACTGACTGCCTGACTGACTGACTGAATGACTGACTGACTGACTGACCGAGACTGACTGACTGACTGACTAAGACTGGACAGAACTGACTGACTGACTGACTAACTGACTGCTTGACTGACTAACTGACTGGACAGGACTGACCGACTGACTGACTGACTGACTGCCTGACTGACTGACTGACTGAATGACTGACTGACTTAGACTAAATGACTGACTGCTTGACTGACTGACTGAAGGACTAACTGACTGACTGAGACTGACTGACTGACTGCCTAACTGACTGAGTGACTGACTGACTGGACTGACTGACTGAGACTGAATGACTGAGTGCTTGACTGATTGACTGTCGGACTGACTGACTGACTTCGCAAAAGGGAAAAATAAAAAAAAAGAATTATCAAATTAAGATTTTCTTTCCGGCTGGGATTTGAACCCAGGGCCACTCGCTTGGAAGCCCACCACTCTAGCCATTAGTCTAGCAGAGCTCTAACGGTCGGAGTTTTAAATATAATAAAATCAAAAAATGCACCTTGGTAATTATTGATCTAAAATCTTTGAAATCTAAAGGTCGAATGATTAAACTGACTCAGAATTTTCTTCCGTACATAAATAATCGATATTTGCAAAAGAAAGAAAATGAAAAAAAAAAAGAATTTTCAAATTAGAAAAGAAATATATACATTGAAGACTTTCGTTCCGGCCGGGACTCGAACCCAGTACCACGCGCTTGGAACCCAACGGTCTCGCCATTAGGATATCGGAGCTCTGTCGATTGAAGTCTTAAATATAATAAAAACAAAAATCGCACCTTTTTAATTATTGATTCAAACACTTTGAAATCTACAGGTCGAATAATTAAACTCACTCAGAATTTTTCTCCCTACATAAATAATCAATATTCGCAAAAGAGAAAAATTAAAAAAAAAAGAAGAAGAATTTTCAAATTTGAAACTAAAAATATAAATTGAAAATTTTCGCGCAGGCTGGGACTTGAACGCAGGGCCACTCGCTTGGAAACCCACCACTCTAGCCATTATTCTAGCAGAGCTCTGACGGTCGGAGTTTTAAATATAATAAAATCAAAAAATGCACCTTGGTAATTATTTATCTAAACACTTTGAATTCTGCGTTTCGAAAAATTAAACTGACTCAGAATTTTCTTCCCTACATAAATAATCAATATTTGCAAAAGAAAAAAATTGAAAAAAAAGAGAATTTTCAAATTGGAAAAGAAATATATACATTGAAGATATTCGTTCCGGCTGGGACTCGAAACCAGGCCATTCGCTTGGAAGACCAACGGTCTAGCCATTAGCTATCGGAGTTCTGTCGGTCGGAGCCTTACTGCCTGACTGAGACTGCCTGACTGACAGACTGACTGAATGACTAACTGATACTGACTGACTGACTGATACTGATTGACTGACTGACTGACTGATACTGATTGACTGACTGACTGACCGAGACTGACTGACTGACTGTCTGACTGACTGAGACTGGACTGGACTGACTGACTGACTGACTGAGACTAAATGACTGACTGCTTGACTGACTGGCTGAATGACTAACTGACTGACTGAGACTGACTGACTGACTGCCTAACTGACTGAGTGACTGACTGATTGGACTGACTGACCGTCTGACTGAGACTGAATGACTGACTGCTTGACTGACTGACTGGTCTGGACTGACCGACTGACAGACTGACTGAGACTGACTGACTGAATGACTAACTGACTGACTGACTGACAGAATGACTGAATGAGGCTGAGTGACTGACTGCCTGACTGACTGACTGATTGAATGACTAGCTGACTGAGACTAAGTGACTAAATTGCTTGACTGACTGACTGAATGACTAACTGACTGACTGAGACTGACTGACTGACTGCCTGACTGACTGAGTGACTGACTGACTGGACTGACTGACTGACTGACTGACACTGAATGACTGACTGCCCAACTGACGGAGTGACTGAATGACTAACTGACTGATTGACTGCTTAAGTGACTGACAGACTGACTGCTTGACTGACAGACTGGACTGGACTGACCGACTGACAGACTGACTGGCTGACAGAGACTGACTGATTGACTGTCGGACTGACTGACTGACTTCGCAAAAGGGGAAAATAAAAAAAAATTATCAAATGAGAAAAAAATACCTGTATTTAAGATTTTCTTTCCGGCTGGGATTCGAACCCAGGGCCACACGCATGGAAGCCCAACCCTCTCGCCACCGGACTATCGGATCTCGGATGGCCGGTGTCTTAATTATAATAAAAACAAAAATGCACCTTGGTAATTATTGATCTAAAATCTTTGAAATCTAAAGGTCGAATGATTAAACTGACTCAGAATTTTCTTCCGTACATAAATAATCGATATTTGCAAAAGAAAGAAAATGAAAAAAAAAAGAATCTTCAAATTAGAAAAGAAATATACACATTGAAGATTTTCGTTGCGAAAGGGACTCGAACCCAGTACCACGCGCTTGGAACCCAATGGTCTAGCCATTAGTCTAGGGGAGCTCTGTCGGTGGGAGTTTTAAATATAATAAAAACAAAAAATGCACCTTGGTAATTGTTTATTTAAACACTTTGAAATCTTCGTGTCGAAAAATTAAACTGACTCAGAATTTTCTTCCCTACATAAATAATCAATAATTGCAAAGGAAAGAAATTGAAAAAAAAAAAAGAATTTTCAAATTAGAAAAGAAATATATACATTGAAGATATTCGCTCCGGCTGGGACTCGAACCCAGGCCACTCGCTTGGAAGACCAGCGGTCTAGCCATTAGGCTATCGGAGTTCTGTCGAGCGGAGTCTTACTGCCTGACTGATACTACCTGACTGACAGACTGACTCACTGACTGACTGATACTGACTGACTGACTCACTGACTGACCGAGACTGACTGACTAACTGCCTGACTGACTGAGACTGGACTGACTGACTGACTGACTGACTGACTGACTGACTAACTGACTGACTGAGACTGACTGACTGACTGCTTGACTCTCTGACTGGCTATTTCACTGACTGACTGAATGACTAAATGACTGACTGACACTGACTGACTGACTGCTTGACTACCTGACTGACTGCTTGACTGACTAACTGACTGGACAGGTTTGACCGACTGACTGACTGAATAAGGATGACTGACAGACTGACTGAATAAGGCTGACTGACTGAATGACTGACAGACTGACTGAATAAGGCTGACCGACTGACTGACTGCCTGACTGACTGACTGACTGAATGACTGACTGACTGACTGACCGAGACTGACTGACTGACTGACTGAGACTGGACTGGACTGACTGACTGACTGACTGACTGAGACTGACTGACTGCTTTAGTGACTAACTGACTGCACAGGACTGACCGACTGACTGACTGACTGACTGCCTGACTGACTGACTGACTGAATGACTGACTGACTGAGACTAAATGACTGACTGCTTGACTGACTGGCTGAAGGACTAACTGACTGACTGAGTGACTGACTGACTGGACTGACTGACTGAGACTGAATGACTGAGTGCTTGACTGATTGACTGTCAGACTGACTGACTGACTTCGCAAAAGGGAAAAATAAAAAAAAAAGAATTATAAAATTAGAGAAAAATATTTGCATTTAAGATTTACTTTCCGGCTGGGATTTGAACCCAGGGCGACACTCATGGAAGCCCAACGCTCTCGCCAATATACTATCGGATCTCTGTTGATCGGTGTCTTAATTATAATAAAAACAAAAAATGCACCTTAGTAATTATTGATCTAAAATCTTTGAAATCTAAAGGTCGAATGATTAAACTGACTCAGAATTTTCTTCCGTACATAAATAATCCATATTTGCAAAAGAAAGAAATTGAAAAAAAAAAAGAATCTTCAAATTAGAAGAGAAATATATACATGGAAGATTTTCAGTCCGGCCGGGACTAGAACCCAGTACCACGCGCTTGTAATACAACGGTCTAGCCATTAGGCTATCGGAGCTCTGTCGATGGAAGTCTTAAATATAATAAAAACAAAAAATGCACCTTGGTAATTATTGATTCAAACACTTTGAAATTTACAGGTCGAATAATTAAACTGACTCAGAATTTTTCTCCCTACATAAATAATCAATATTCGCAAAAGAGAAAAATAAAAAAAAAAAAAAAAGAAGAAGAAATTTCAAAATAGAAACTAAAAGTATACATTGAAGATTTTCGTTCAGGCTGGGACTCGAACCCAGGGCCACTCGCTTGGAAGCCTAACACTCTAGCCATTAGTCTATGGGAGCTCTGTCGGTGGGAGTTTTAAATATAATAAAAACAAAAAATGCACCTTGGTAATTGTTTATTTAAACACTTTGAAATCTTCGTGTCGAAAAATTAAACTGACTCAGAATTTTCTTCCCTACATAAATAATCAATAATTGCAAAGGAAAGAAATTGAAAAAAAAAAGAATTTTCAAATTAGAAAAGAAATATATACATTAAAGATATTCGCTCCGGCTGGGACTCGAACCCAGGCCACTCGCTTGGAAGACCAGCGGTCTAGCCATTAGGCTATCGGAGTTCTGTCGAGCGGAGTCTTACTGCCTGACTGATACTGCCTGACTGACAGACTGACTGATACTGACTGACTGATACTGACTGACTGACTCACTGACTGACCGAGACTGACTGACTAACTGCCTGACTGACTGAGACTGGACTGACTGACTGACTGACTGACTGACTGACTAACTGACTGACTGAGACTGACTGACTGACTGCTTGACTCTCTGACTGGCTATTTCACTGACTGACTGAATGACTAAATGACTGTCTGACACTGACTGACTGACTGCTTGACTACCTGACTGACTGCTTGACTGACTAACTGACTGGACAGGACTGACCGACTGACTGACTGACAGACTGACTGAATAAGGATGACTGACAGACTGACTGAATAAGGCTGACTGACTGACTGACTGACAGACTGACTGAATAAGGCTGACCGACTGACTGACTGCCTGACTGACTGACTGACCGAGACTGACTGACTGACTGACTGAGACTGGACTGGACTGACTGACTGACTGACTGACTGAGACTGACTGACTGCTTTAGTGACTAACTGACTGCAAAGGACTGACCGACTGACTGACTGACTGACTGCCTGACTGACTGACTGACTGAATGACTGACTGACTGAGACTAAATGACTGACTGCTTGACTGACTGGCTGAAGGACTAACTGACTGACTGAGTGACTGACTGACTGGACTGACTGACTGAGACTGAATGACTGAGTGCTTGACTGATTGACTGTCAGACTGACTGACTGACTTCGCAAAAGGGAAAAATAAAAAAAAAAGAATTATAAAATTAGAAAAAAAATATTTGCATTTAAGATTTCCTTTCCGGCTGGGATTTGAACCCAGGGCGACACTCATGGAAGCCCAACGCTCTCGCCAATATACTATCGGATCTCTGTTGATCGGTGTCTTAATTATAATAAAAACAAAAAATGCACCTTAGTAATTATTGATCTAAAATCTTTGAAATCTACAGGTCGAATGATTAAACTGACTCAGAATTTTCTTCCGTACATAAATAATCCATATTTGCAAAAGAAAGAAATTGAAAAAAAAAAGAATCTTCAAATTAGAAGAGAAATATATACATGGAAGATTTTCGTTCCGGCCGGGACTCGAACCCAGTACCACGCGCTTGGAACCCAACGGTCTAGCCATTAGGCTATCGGAGCTCTGTCGATGGAAGTCTTAAATATAATAAAAACAAAAAATGCACCTTGGTAATTATTGATTCAAACACTTTGAAATTTACAGGTCGAATAATTAAACTGACTCAGAATTTTTCTCCCTACATAAATAATCAATATTCGCAAAAGAGAAAAATAAAAAAAAAAAAAAAGAAGAAGAAATTTCAAAATAGAAACTAAAAGTATACATTGAAGATTTTCGTTCAGGCTGGGACTCGAACCCAGGGCCACTCGCTTGGAAGCCTAACACTCTAGCCATTAGTCTATGGGAGCTCTGTCGGTGGGAGTTTTAAATATAATAAAAACAAAAAATGCACCTTGGTAATTGTTTATTTAAACACTTTGAAATCTTTGTGTCGAAAAATTAAACTGACTCAGAATTTTCTTCCCTACATAAATAATCAATAATTGCAAAGGAAAGAAATTGAAAAAACAAGAATTTTCAAATTAGAAAAGAAATATATACATTGAAGATATTCGCTCCGGCTGGGACTCGAACCCAGACCACTCGCTTGGAAGACCAGCGGTCTAGCCATTAGGCTATCGGAGTTCTGTCGAGCGGAGTCTTACTGCCTGACTGATACTGCCTGACTGACAGACTGACTGACTGATACTGACTGACTGACTCACTGACTGACCGAGACTGACTGACTAACTGAGACTGGACTGACTGACTGACTGACTGACTGACTGACTAACTGACTGACTGAGACTGACTGACTGACTGCTTGACTCTCTGACTGGCTATTTCACTGACTGACTGAATGGCTAAATGACTGACTGACACTGACTGACTGCTTGACTACCTGACTGACTGCTTGACTGACTAACTGACTTTACAGGACTGACCGACTGACTGACTGACAGACTGACTGAATAAGGATGACTGACAGACTGACTGAATAAGGCTGACTGACTGACTGACTGAGAGACTGACTGAATAAGGCTGACCGACTGACTGACTGCCTGACTGACTGACTGACTGAATGACTGACTGACTGACTGACCGAGACTGACTGACTGACTGACTGAGACTGGACTGGACTGACTGACTAACTGACTGACTGAGACTGACTGACTGACTGCTTGACTCTCTGACTGGCTATTTCACTGACTGACTGAATGACTAAATGACTGTCTGACACTGACTGACTGACTGCTTGACTACCTGACTGACTGCTTGACTGACTAACTGACTGGACAGGACTGACCGACTGACTGACTGACAGACTGACTGAATAAGGATGACTGACAGACTGACTGAATAAGGCTGACTGACTGACTGACTGACAGACTGACTGAATAAGGCTGACCGACTGACTGACTGCCTGACTGACTGACTGACCGAGACTGACTGACTGACTGACTGAGACTGGACTGGACTGACTGACTGACTGACTGACTGAGACTGACTGACTGCTTTAGTGACTAACTGACTGCACAGGACTGACCGACTGACTGACTGACTGACTGCCTGACTGACTGACTGACTGAATGACTGACTGACTGAGACTAAATGACTGACTGCTTGACTGACTGGCTGAAGGACTAACTGACTGACTGAGTGACTGACTGACTGGACTGACTGACTGAGACTGAATGACTGAGTGCTTGACTGATTGACTGTCAGACTGACTGACTGACTTCGCAAAAGGGAAAAATAAAAAAAAAAGAATTATAAAATTAGAAAAAAATATTTGCATTTAAGATTTCCTTTCCGGCTGGGATTTGAACCCAGGGCGACACTCATGGAAGCCCAACGCTCTCGCCAATATACTATCGGATCTCTGTTGATCGGTGTCTTAATTATAATAAAAACAAAAAATGCACCTTAGTAATTATTGATCTAAAATCTTTGAAATCTAAAGGTCGAATGATTAAACTGACTCAGAATTTTCTTCCGTACATAAATAATCCATATTTGCAAAAGAAAGAAATTGAAAAAAAAAAAAGAATCTTCAAATTAGAAGAGAAATATATACATGGAAGATTTTCGATTCGGCCGGGACTCGAACCCAGTACCACGCGCTTGGAACCCAACTGTCTAGCCATTAGGCTATCGGAGCTCTGTCGATGGAAGTCTTAAATATAATAAAAACAAAAAATGCACCTTGGTAATTATTGATTCAAACACTTTAAATTTACAGGTCGAATAATTAAACTGACTCAGAATTTTTCTCCCTACATAAATAATCAATATTCGCAAAAGAGAAAAATTAAAAAAAAAGAAGAAGAAATTTCAAATTAGAAACTAAAAGTATATATTGAAGATTTTCGTTCAGGCTGGGACCCGAACCCAGGGCCACTCGCTTGGAAGCCTAACACTCTAGCCATTAGTCTATGGGAGCTCTGTCGGTGGGAGTTTTAAATATAATAAAAACAAAAAATGCACCTTGGTAATTGTTTATTTAAACACTTTGAAATCTGCGTGTCGAAAAATTAAACTGACTCAGAATTTTCTTCCCTACATAAATAATCAATAATTGCAAAGGAAAGAAATTGAAAAAAAAAAGAATTTTCAAATTAGAAAAGAAATATATACATTGAAGATATTCGCTCCGGCTGGGACTCGAACCCAGGCCACTCGCTTGGAAGACCAGCGGTCTAGCCATTAGGCTATCGGAGTACTGTCGAGCGGAGTCTTACTGCCTGACTGATACTGCCTGACTGACAGACTGACTCACTGACTGACTGATACTGACTGACTGACTCACTGACTGACCGAGACTGACTGACTAACTGCCTGACTGACTGAGACTGGACTGACTGACTGACTGACTGACTGACTGACTGACTGAGACTGACTGACTGACTGCTTGACTCTCTGACTGGCTATTTCACTGACTGACTGAATGACTAAATGACTGACTGACACTGACTGACTGACTGCTTGACTACTTGACTGACTGCTTGACTGACTAACTGACTGGACAGGACTGACCGACTGACTGACTGACAGACTGACTGAATAAGGATGACTGACAGACTGACTGACTGACTGACAGACTGACTGAGACTGACTGACTGACTGCTTGACTCTCTGACTGGCTATTTCACTGACTGACTGAATGACTAAATGACTGACTGACACTGACTGACTGACTGCTTGACTACTTGACTGACTGCTTGACTGACTAACTGACTGGACAGGACTGACCGACTGACTGACTGACAGACTGACTGAATAAGGATGACTGACAGACTGACTGAATAAGGCTGACTGACTGACTGACTGACTGAGACTGACTGACTGCTTTAGTGACTAACTGACTGCACAGGACTGACCGACTGACTGACTGACTGACTGCCTGACTGACTGACTGACTGAATGACTGACTGACTGAGACTAAATGACTGACTGCTTGACTGACTGGCTGAAGGACTAACTGACTGACTGAGTGACTGACTGACTGGACTGACTGACTGAGACTGAATGACTGAGTGCTTGACTGATTGACTGTCAGACTGTCTGACTGACTTCGCAAAAGGGAAAAATAAAAAAAAAGAATTATAAAATTAGAAAAAAATATTTGCATTTAAGATTTCCTTTCCGGCTGGGATTTGAACCCAGGGCGACACTCATGGAAGCCTAACGCTCTCGCCAATATACTATCGGATCTCTGTTGATCGGTGTCTTAATTATAATAAAAACAAAAAATGCACCTTAGTAATTATTGATCTAAAATCTTTGAAATCTAAAGGTCGAATGATTAAACTGACTCAGAATTTTCTTCCGTACATAAATAATCCATATTTGCAAAAGAAAGAAATTGAAAAAAAAAGAATCTTCAAATTAGAAGAGAAATATATACATGGAAGATTTTCGTTCCGGCCGGGACTCGAACCCAGTACCACGCGCTTGGAACCCAACGGTCTAGCCATTAGGCTATCGGAGCTCTGTCGATGGAAGTCTTAAATATAATAAAAACAAAAAATGCACCTTGGTAATTATTGATTCAAACACTTTGAAATTTACAGGTCGAATAATTAAACTGACTCAGAATTTTTCTCCCTACATAAATAATCAATATTCGCAAAAGAGAAAAATTAAAAAAAAAAGAAGAAGAAATTTCAAATTAGAAACTAAAAGTATACATTGAAGATTTTCGTTCAGGCTGGGACTCGAACCCAGGGCCACTCGCATGGAAGCCTAACACTCTAGCCATTAGTCTATGGGAGCTCTGTCGGTGGGAGTTTTAAATATAATAAAAACAAAAAATGCACCTTGGTAATTGTTTATTTAAACACTTTGAAATCTTTGTGTCGAAAAATTAAACTGACTCAGAATTTTCTTCCCTACATAAATAATCAATAATTGCAAAGGAAAGAAATTGAAAAAAAAAAGAATTTTCAAATCAGAAAAGAAATATATACATTGAAGATATTCGCTCCGGCTGGGACTCGAACCCAGGCCACTCGCTTGGAAGACCAGCGGTCTAGCCATTAGGCTATCGGAGTTCTGTCGAGCGGAGTCTTACTGCCTGACTGATACTGCCTGACTGACAGACTGACTCACTGACTGACTGATACTGACTGACTGTCTCACTGACTGACCGAGACTGACTGACTAACTGCCTGACTGACTGAGACTGGACTGACTGACTGACTGACTGACTGACTGACTAACTGACTGACTGAGACTGACTGACTGACTGCTTGACTCTCTGACTGGCTATTTCACTGACTGACTGAATGACTAAATGACTGACTGACACTGACTGACTGACTGCTTGACTACCTGACTGACTGCTTGACTGACTAACTGACTGGACAGGACTGACCGACTGACTGACTGACAGACTGACTGAATAAGGATGACTGACAGACTGACTGAATAAGGCTGACCGACTGACTGACTGCCTGACTGACTGACTGACTGAATGACTGACTGACTGACTGACCGAGACTGACTGACTGACTGACTGAGACTGGACTTGACTGACTGACTGACTGACTGACTGAGACTGACTGACTGCTTTAGTGACTAACTGACTGCACAGGACTGACCGACTGACTGACTGACTGACTGACTGACTGAATGACTGACTGACTGAGACTAAATGACTGACTGCTTGACTGACTGGCTGAAGGACTAACTGACTGACTGAGTGACTGACTGACTGGACTGACTGACTGAGACTGAGTGACTGAGTGCTTGACTGATTGACTGTCAGACTGACTGACTGACTTCGCAAAAGGGAAAAATAAAAAAAAAAGAATTATAAAATTAGAAAAAAATATTTGCATTTAAGATTTCCTTTCCGGCTGGGATTTGAACCCAGGGCGACACTCATGGAAGCCCAACGCTCTCGCCAATATACTATCGGATCTCTGTTGATCGGTGTCTTAATTATAATAAAAACAAAAAATGCACCTTAGTAATTATTTATCTAAAATTTTTGAAATCTAAAGGTCGAATGATTAAACTGACTCAGAATTTTCTTCCGTACATAAATAATCCATATTTGCAAAAGAAAGAAATTGAAAAAAAAAAGAATCTTCAAATTAGAGAGAAATTTATACATGGAAGATTTTCGTTCCGGCCGGGACTCGAACCCAGTACCACGCGCTTGGAACCCAACGGTCTAGCCATTAGGCTATCGGAGCTCTGTCGATGGAAGTCTTAAATATAATAAAAACAAAAAATGCACCTTGGTAATTATTGATTCAAACACTTTGAAATTTACAGGTCGAATAATTAAACTGACTCAGAATTTTTCTCCCTACATAAATAATCAATATTCGCAAAAGAGAAAAATTAAAAAAAAAAGAAGAAGAAATTTCAAATTAGAAACTAAAAGTATACATTGAAGATTTTCGTTCAGGCTGGGACTCGAACCCAGGGCCACTCGCTTGGAAGCCTAACACTCTAGCCATTAGTCTGTGGGAGCTCTGTCGGTGGGAGTTTTAAATATAATAAAAACAAAAAATGCACCTTGGTAATTGTTTATTTAAACACTTTGAAATCTTCGTGTCGAAAAATTAAACTGACTCAGAATTTTCTTCCCTACATAAATAATCAATAATTGCTAAGGAAAGAAATTGAAAAAAAAAGAATTTTCAAATTAGAAAAGAAATATATACATTGAAGATATTCGCTCCGGCTGGGACTCGAACCCAGGCCACTCGCTTGGAAGACCAGCGGTCTAGCCATTAGGCTATCGGAGTTCTGTCGAGCGGAGTCTTGCTGCCTGACTGATACTGCCTGACTGACAGACTGACTCACTGACTGACTGATACTGACTGACTGACTCACTGACTGACCGAGACTGACTGACTAACTGCCTGACTGACTGAGACTGGACTGACTGACTGACTGACTAACTGACTGACTGAGACTGACTGACTGCTTGACTCTCTGACTGGCTATTTCACTGACTGACTGAATGACTAAATGACTGACTGACACTGACTGACTGACTGCTTGACTACCTGACTGACTGCTTGACTGACTAACTGACTGGACAGGACTGACCGACTGACTGACTGACAGACTGACTGAATAAGGCTGACTGACTGACTGTCTGCCTGACTGACTGACTGACTGAATGACTGACTGACTGACTGACCGAGACTGACTGACTGACTGACTGAGACTGGACTGGACTGACTGACTGACTGACTGACTGAGACTGACTGACTGCTTTAGTGACTAACTGACTGCACAGGACTGACCGACTGACTGACTGACTGACTGCCTGACTGACTGACTGACTGAATGACTGACTGACTGAGACTAAATGACTGACTGCTTGACTGACTGGCTGAAGGACTAACTGACTGACTGAGTGACTGACTGACTGGACTGACTGACTGAGACTGAATGACTGAGTGCTTGACTGATTGACTGTCAGACTGACTGACTGACTTCGCAAAAGGGAAAAATAAAAAAAAAAGAATTATAAAATTAGAAAAAAATATTTGCATTTAAGATTTCCTTTCCGGTCGGGACTCGAACCCAGGCCACTCGCTTGGAAGACCAGCGGTCTAGCCATTAGGCTATCGGAGTTCTGTCGAGCGGAGTCTTACTGCCTGACTGATACTGCCTGACTGACAGACTGACTCACTGACTGACTGATACTGACTGACTGACTAACTGCCTGACTGACTGAGACTGGACTGACTGACTGCTTGACTACCTGACTGACTGCTTGACTGACTAACTGACTGGACAGGACTGACCGACTGACTGACTGACAGACTGACTGAATAAGGATGACTGACAGACTGACTGAATAAAGCTGACTGACTGACTGACTGACAGACTGACTGAATAAGGCTGACCGACTGACAGACTGACTGAATAAGGCTGACCGACTGACTGACTGCCTGACTGACTGACTGACTGAATGACCGAGACTGACTGACTGACTGAATGACTGACTGACTGACTGACCGAGACTGACTGACTGACTGAGACTGGACTGGACTGACTGACTGACTGACTGACTGAGACTGACTGACTGCTTTAGTGACTAACTGACTGCACAGGACTGACCGACTGACTGACTGACTGACTGCCTGACTGACTGAATGACTGACTGACTGAGACTAAATGACTGACTGCTTGACTGACTGGCTGAAGGACTAACTGACTGACTGAGTGACTGACTGACTGGACTGACTGACTGAGACTGAATGACTGAGTGCTTGACTGATTGACTGTCAGACTGACTGACTGACTTCGCAAAAGGGAAAAATAAAAAAAAAAGGATTATAAAATTAGAAAAAAATATTTGCATTTAAGATTTCCTTTCCGGCTGGGATTTGAACCCAGGGCGACACTCATGGAAGCCCAACGCTCTCGCCAATATACTATCGGATCTCTGTTGATTGGTGTCTTAATTGTAATAAAAACAAAAAATGCACCTTAGTAATTATTGATCTAAAATCTTTGAAATCTAAAGGTCGAATGATTAAACTGACTCAGAATTTTCTTCCGTACATAAATAATCCATATTTGCAAAAGAAAGAAATTGAAAAAAAAAAAGAATCTTCAAATTAGAAGAGAAATATATACATGGAAGATTTTCGTTCCGGCCGGGACTCGAACCCAGTACCACGCGCTTGGAACCCATCGGTCTAGCCATTAGGCTATCGGAGCTCTGTCGATGGAAGTCTTAAATATAATAAAAACAAAAAATGCACCTTGGTAATTATTGATTCAAACACTTTGAAATTTACAGGTCGAATAATTAAACTGACTCAGAATTTTTCTCCCTACATAAATAATCAATATTCGCAAAAGAGAAAAATTAAAAAAAAAGAAGAAGAAATTTCAAATTAGAAACTAAAAGTATACATTGAAGGTTTTCTTTCAGGCTGGGACTCGAACCCAGGGCCACTCGCTTGGAAGCCTAACACTCTAGCCATTAGTCTATGGGAGCTCTGTCGGTGGGAGTTTTAAATATAATAAAAACAAAAAATGCACCTTGGTAATTGTTTATTTAAACACTTTGAAATTTTCGGGTCGAAAAATTAAACTGACTCAGAATTTTCTTCCCTACATAAATAATCAATAATTGCAAAGGAAAGAAATTGAAAAAAAAAAGAATTTTCAAATTAGAAAAGAAATATATACATTGAAGATATTCGCTCCGGCTGGGACTCGAACCCAGGCCACTCGCTTGGAAGACCAGCGGTCTAGCCATTAGGCTATCGGAGTTCTGTCGAGCGGAGTCTTACTGCCTGACTGATACTGCCTGACTGACAGACTGACTCACTGACTGACTGATACTGACTGACTGACTCACTGACTGACCGAGACTGACTGACTAACTGCCTGACTGAGTGAGACTGGACTGACTGACTGACTGACTGACTGACTGACTAACTGACGGACTGAGACTGACTGACTGACTGCTTGACTCTCTGACTGGCTATTTCACTGACTGACTGAATGACTAAATGACTGACTGACACTGACTGACTGACTGCTTGACTACCTGACTGACTGCTTGACTGACTAACTGACTGGACAGGACTGACCGACTGACTGATTGACAGACTGACTGAATAAGGATGACTGACAGACTGACTGAATAAGGCTGACTGACTGACTGACTGACAGACTGACTGAATAAGGCTGAGCGACTGACTGACTGCCTGACTGACTGACTGACTGAATGACTGTCTGACTGACTGACCGAGACTGACTGACTGACTGACTGAGACTGGACTGGACTGACTGACTGACTGACTGACTGAGACTGACTGACTGCTTTAGTGACTAACTGACTGCACAGGACTGACCGACTGACTGACTGACTGACTGCCTGACTGACTGACTGACTGAATGACTGACTGACTGAGACTAAATGACTGACTGCTTGACTGACTGGCTGAAGGACTAACTGACTGACTGAGTGACTGTCAGACTGACTGACTGACTTCGCAAAAGGGAAAAATAAAAAAAAAAGAATTATAAAATTAGAAAAAAATATTTGCATTTAAGATTTCCTTTCCGGCTGGGATTTGAACCCAGGGCGACACTCATGGAAGCCCAACGCTCTCGCCAATATACTATCGGATCTCTGTTGATCCGATATCGGTGATCTTATCGGATCAACAGATATCCTGATCGGTGTCTTAATTATAATAAAAACAAAAAATGCATCTTAGTAATTATTGATCTAAAATCTTTGAAATCTAAAGGTCGAATGATTAAACTGACTCAGAATTTTCTTCCGTACATAAATAATCCATATTTGCAAAAGAAAGAAATTGAAAAAAAAAAGAATCTTCAAATTAGAAGAGAAATATATACATGGAAGATTTTCATTCCGGCCGGGACTCGAACCCAGTACCACGCGCTTGGAACCCATCGGTCTAGCCATTAGGCTATCGGAGCTCTGTCGATGGAAGTCTTAAATATAATAAAAACAAAAAATGCACCTTGGTAATTATTGATTCAAACACTTTGAAATTTACAGGTCGAATAATTAAACTGACTCAGAATTTTTCTCCCTACATAAATAATCAATATTCGCAAAAGAGAAAAATTAAAAAAAAAGAAGAAGAAATTTCAAATTAGAAACTAAAAGTATACATTGAAGATTTTCGTTCAGGCTGGGACTCGAACCCAGGGCCACTCGCTTGGAAGCCTAACACTCTAGCCATTAGTCTATGGGAGCTCTGTCGGTGGGAGTTTTAAATATAATAAAAACAAAAAATGCACCTTGGTAATTGTTTATTTATACACTTTGAAATCTTCGTGTCGAAAAATAAAACTGACTCAGAATTTTCTTCCCTACATAAATAATCAATAATTGCAAAGGAAAGAAATTGAAAAAAAAAGAATTTTCAAATTAGAAAAGAAATATATACATTGAAGATATTCGCTCCGGCTGGGACTCGAACCCAGGCCACTCGCTTGGAAGACCAGCGGTCTAGCCATTAGGCTATCGGAGTTCTGTCGAGCGGAGTCTTACTGCCTGACTGATACTGCCTGACTGACAGACTGACTCACTGACTGACTGATACTGACTGACTGACTCACTGACTGACCGAGACTGACTGACTAACTGCCTGACTGACTGAGACTGGACTGACTGACTGACTGACTGACTGACTGACTAACTGACTGACTGAGACTGACTGACTGACTGCTTGACTCTCTGACTGGCTATTTCACTGACTGACTGAATGACTAAATGACTGACTGACACTGACTGACTGACTGCTTGACTACCCGACTGACTGCTTGACTGACTAACTGACTGGACAGGACTGACCGACTGACTGACTGACAGACTGACTGAATAAGGATGACTGACAGACTGACTGAATAAGGCTGACTGACTGACTGACTGACAGACTGACTGAATAAGGCTGACCGACTGACTGACTGCCTGACTGACTGACTGACTGAATGACTGACTGACTGACTGACCGAGACTGACTGACTGCTTTAGTGACTAACTGACTGCACAGGACTGACCGACTGACTGACTGACTGACTGCCTGACTGACTGACTGAGACTAAATGACTGACTGCTTGACTGACTGGCTGAAGGACTAACTGACTGACTGAGTGACTGACTGACTGGACTGACTGACTGAGACTGAATGACTGAGTGCTTGACTGATTGACTGTCAGACTGACTGACTGACTTCGCAAAAGGGAAATATAAAAAAAAAGAATTATAAAATTAGAAAAAAATATTTGCATTTAAGATTTCCTTTCCGGCCGGGACTCGAACCCAGTACCACGCGCTAGGAACCCAACGGTCTAGCCATTAGGCTATCGGAGCTCTGTCGATGGAAGTCTTAAATATAATAAAAACAAAAAATGCACCTTGGTAATTATTGATTCAAACACTTTGAAATTTACAGGTCGAATAATTAAACTGACTCAGAATTTTTCTTTCTACATAAATAATCAATATTCGCAAAAGAGAAAAATTAAAAAAAAAAAGAAGAAGAAATTTCAAATTAGAAACTAAAAGTATACATTGAAGATTTTCGTTCAGGCTGGGACTCGAACCCAGGGCCACTCGCTTGGAAGCCTAACACTCTAGCCATTAGTCTATGGGAGCTCTGTCGGTGGGAGCTTTAAATATAATAAAAACAAAAAATGCACCTTGGTAATTGTTTATTTAAACACTTTGAAATCTTCGTGTCGAAAAATTAAACTGACTCAGAATTTTCTTCCCTACATAAATAATCAATAATTGCAAAGGAAAGAAATTGAAAAAAAAAGAATTTTCAAATTAGAAAAGAAATATATACATTGAAGATATTCGCTCCGGCTGGGACTCGAACCCAGGCCACTCGCTTGGAAGACCAGCGGTCTAGCCATTAGGCTATCGGAGTTCTGTCGAGCGGAGTCTTACTGCCTGACTGATACTGCCTGACTGACAGACTGACTCACTGACTGACTGATACTGACTGACTGACTCACTGACTGACCGAGACTGACTGACTAACTGCCTGACTGACTGAGACTGGACTGACTGACTGACTGACTAACTGACTGACTGAGACTGACTGACTGACTGCTTGACTCTCTGACTGGCTATTTCACTGACTGACTGAATGACTAAATGACGGACTGACACTGACTGACTGACTGCTTGACTACCTGACTGACTGCTTGACTGACTAACTGACTGGACAGGACTGACCGACTGACTGACTGACAGACTGACTGACTGATAGACTGACTGAATAAGGATGACTGACAGACTGACTGAATAAGGCTGACCGACTGACTGACTGCCTGACTGACTGACTGAATGAATGACTGTCTGACTGACTGACCGAGACTGACTGACTGCCTGACTGACTGACTGAATGAATGACTGTCTGACTGACTGACCGAGACTGACTGACTGACTGACTGAGACTGGACTGGACTGACTGACTGACTGACTGACTGAGACTGACTGACTGCTTTAGTGACTAACTGACTGCACAGGACTGACCGACTGACTGACTGACTGACTGCTTGACTGACTGACTGACTGAATGACTGACTGACTGAGACTAAATGACTGACTGCTTGACATACTGGCTGAAGGACTAACTGACTGACTGAGTGACTGACTGACTGGACTGACTGACTGAGACTGAATGACTGAGTGCTTGACTGATTGACTGTCAGACTGACTGACTGACTTCGCAAAAGGGAAAAATAGAAAAAAAGAATTATAAAATTAGAAAAAAATATTTGCATTTAAGATTTCCTTTCCGGCTGGGATTTGAACCCAGGGCGACACTCATGGAAGCCCAACGCTCTCGCCAATATACTATCGGATCTCTGTTGAGCGGTGTCTTAATTATAATAAAAACAAAAAATGCACCTTAGTAATTATTGATCTAAAATCTTTGAAATCTAAAGGTCGAATGATTAAACTGACTCAGAATTTTCTTCCGTACATAAATAATCCATATTTGCAAAAGAAAGAAATTGAAAAAAAAAAGAATCTTCAAATTAGAAGAGAAATATATACATGGAAGATTTTCGTTCCGGCCGGGACTCGAACCCAGTACCACGCGCTTGGAACCCAACGGTCTAGCCATTAGGCTATCGGAGCTCTGTCGATGGAAGTCTTAAATATAATAAAAACAAAAAATGCACCTTGGTAATTATTGATTCAAACACTTTGAAATTTACAGGTCGAATAATTAAACTGACTCAGAATTTTTCTCCCTACATAAATAATCAATATTCGCAAAAGAGAAAAATTAAAAAAAAAAGAAGAAGAAATTTCAAATTAGAAACTAAAAGTATACATTGAAGATTTTCGTTCAGGCTGGGACTCGAACCCAGGGCCACTCGCATGGAAGCCTAACACTCTAGCCATTAGTCTATGGGAGCTCTGTCGGTGGGAGTTTTAAATATAATAAAAACAAAAAATGCACCTTGGTAATTGTTTATTTAAACACTTTGAAATCTTCGTGTCGAAA
Organism: Uloborus diversus; assembly: GCF_026930045.1. Lineage (NCBI taxonomy): Eukaryota > Metazoa > Arthropoda > Arachnida > Araneae > Uloboridae > Uloborus > Uloborus diversus. The sequence continues at coordinate 555,257 of NW_026558406.1, forward strand.
AATTAAACTGACTCAGAATTTTCTTCCCTACATAAATAATCAATAATTGCAAAGGAAAGAAATTGAAAAAAAAAAGAATTTTCAAATTAGAAAAGAAATATATACATTGAAGATATTCGCTCCGGCTGGGACTCGAACCCAGGCCACTCGCTTGGAAGACCAGCGGTCTAGCCATTAGGCTATCGGAGTTCTGTCGAGCGGAGTCTTACTGCCTGACTGATACTGCCTGACTGACAGACTGACTCACTGACTGACTGATACTGACTGACTGACTCACTGACTGACCGAGACTGACTGACTAACTGCCTGACTGACTGAGACTGGACTGACTGACTGACTGACTGACTAACTGACTGACTAACTGACTGACTGAGACTGACTGACTGACTGCTTGACTCTCTGACTGGCTATTTCACTGACTGACTGAATGACTAAATGACTGACTGACACTGACTGACTGACTGCTTGACTACCTGACTGACTGCTTGACTGACTAACTGACTGGACAGGACTGACCGACTGACTGACTGACAGACTGACTGACTGATAGACTGACTGAATAAGGATGACTGACAGACTGACTGAATAAGGCTGACTGACTGACTGACTGACAGACTGACTGAATAAGGCTGACCGACTGACTGACTGCCTGACTGACTGACTGACTGAATGACTGACTGACTGACTGACCGAGACTGGACTGGACTGACTGACTGACTGACTGACTGACTGAGACTGACTGACTGCTTTAGTGACTAACTGACTGCACAGGACTGACCGACTGACTGACTGACTGACTGCCTGACTGACTGACTGACTGAATGACTGACTGACTGAGACTAAATGACTGACTGCTTGACTGACTGGCTGAAGGACTAACTGACTGACTGAGTGACTGACTGACTGGACTGACTGACTGAGACTGAATGACTGAGTGCTTGACTGATTGACTGTCAGACTGACTGACTGACTTCGCAAAAGGGAAAAATAAAAAAAAAGAATTATAAAATTTGAAAAAAATATTTGCATTTAAGATTTCCTTTCCGGCTGGGATTTGAACCCAGGGCGACACTCATGGAAGCCCAACGCTCTCGCCAATATACTATCGGATCTCTGTTAATCGGTGTCTTAATTATAATAAAAACAAAAAATGCACCATAGTAATTATTGATCTAAAATTTTTGAAATCTAAAGGTCGAATGATTAAACTGACACAGAATTTTCTTCCGTACATAAATAATCCATATTTGCAAAAGAAAGAAATTGAAAAAAAAAAAGAATCTTCAAATTAGAAGAGAAATATATACATGGAAGATTTTCGTTCCGGCCGGGACTCGAACCCAGTACCACGCGCTTGGAACCCAACGGTCTAGCCATTAGGCTATCGGAGCTCTGTCGATGGAAGTCTTAAATATAATAAAAACAAAAAATGCACCTTGGTAATTATTGATTCAAACACTTTGAAATTTACAGGTCGAATAATAAACTGACTCAGAATTTTTCTCCCTACATAAATAATCAATATTCGCAAAAGAGAAAAATTAAAAAAAAAAGAAGAAGAAATTTCAAATTAGAAACTAAAAGTATACATTGAAGATTTTCGTTCAGGCTGGGACTCGAACCCAGGGCCACTCGCTTGGAAGCCTAACACTCTAGCCATTAGTCTATGGGAGCTCTGTCGGTGGGAGTTTTAAATATAATAAAAACAAAAAATGCACCTTGGTAATTGTTTATTTAAACACTTTGAAATCTTCTTGTCGAAAAATTAAACTGACTCAGAATTTTCTTCCCTACATAAATAATCAATAATTGCAAAGGAAAGAAATTGAAAAAAAAAGAATTTTCAAATTAGAAAAGAAATATATACATTGAAGATATTCGCTCCGGCTGGGACTCGAACCCAGGCCACTCGCTTGGAAGACCAGCGGTCTAGCCATTAGGCTATAGGAGTTCTGTCGAGCGGAGTCTTACTGCCTGACTGATACTGCCTGACTGACAGACTGACTCACTGACTGACTGATACTGACTGACTGACTCACTGACTGACCGAGACTGACTGACTAACTGCCTGACTGACTGAGACTGGACTGACTGACTGACTGACTGACTGACTGACTGACTGACTAACTGACTGACTGAGACTGACTGACTGACTGCTTGACTCTCTGACTGGCTATTTCACTGACTGACTGAATGACTAAATGACTGACTGACACTGACTGACTGACTGCTTGACTACCTGACTGACTGCTTGACTGACTAACTGACTGGACAGGACTGACCGACTGACTGACTGACAGACTGACTGAATAAGGATGACTGACAGACTGACTGAATAAGGCTGACTGACTGACTGACTGACTGACAGACTGACTGAATAAGGCTGACCGACTGACTGACTGCCTGACTGACTGACTGAATGACTGTCTGACTGACTGACCGAGACTGACTGACTGACTGACTGAGACTGGACTGGACTGACTGACTGACTGACTGACTGAGACTGACTGACTGCTTTAGTGACTAACTGACTGCACAGGACTGACCGACTGACTGACTGACTGACTGCCTGACTGACTGACTGGACTGAATGACTGACTGACTGAGACTAAATGACTGACTGCTTGCCTGACTGGCTGAAGGACTAACTGACTGACTGAGTGACTGACTGACTGGACTGACTGACTGAGACTGAATGACTGAATGCTTGACTGATTGACTGTCAGACTGACTGACTGACTTCGCAAAAGGGAAAAATAAAAAAAAAGAATTATAAAATTAGAAAAAAATATTTGCATTTAAGATTTCCTTTCCGGCTGGGATTTGAACCCAGGGCGACACTCATGGAAGCCCAACGCTCTCGCCAATATACTATCGGATCTCTGTTGATCGGTGTCTTAATTATAATAAAAACAAAAAATGCACCTTAGTAATTATTGATCTAAAATCTTTGAAATCTAAAGGTCGAATGATTAAACTGACTCAGAATTTTCTTCCGTACATAAATAATCCATATTTGCAAAAGAAAGAAATTGAAAAAAAAAAGAATCTTCAAATTAGAAGAGAAATATATACATGGAAGATTTTCGTTCCGGCCGGGACTCGAACCCAGTACCACGCGCTTGGAACCCATCGGTCTAGCCATTAGGCTATCGGAGCTCTGTCGATGGAAGTCTTAAATATAATAAAAACAAAAAATGCACCTTGGTAATTTTTGATTCAAACACTTTGAAATTTACAGGTCGAATAATTAAACTGACTCAGAATTTTTCTCCCTACATAAATAATCAATATTCGCAAAAGAGAAAAATTAAAAAAAAAGAAGAAGAAATTTCAAATTAGAAACTAAAAGTATACATTGAAGATTTTCGTTCAGGCTGGGACTCGAACCCAGGGCCACTCGCTTGGAAGCCTAACACTCTAGCCATTAGTCTATGGGAGCTCTGTCGGTGGGAGTTTTAAATATAATAAAAACAAAAAATGCACCTTGGTAATTGTTTATTTATACACTTTGAAATCTTCGTATCGAAAAATAAAACTGACTCAGAATTTTCTTCCCTACATAAATAATCAATAATTGCAAAGGAAAGAAATTGAAAAAAAAAGAATTTTCAAATTAGAAAAGAAATATATACATTGAAGATATTCGCTCCGGCTGGGACTCGAACCCAGGCCACTCGCTTGGAAGACCAGCGGTCTAGCCATTAGGCTATCGGAGTTCTGTCGAGCGGAGTCTTACTGCCTGACTGATACTGCCTGACTGACAGACTGACTCACTGACTGACTGATACTGACTGACTGACTCACTGACTGACCGAGACTGACTGACTAACTGCCTGACTGACTGAGACTGGACTGACTGACTGACTGACTAACTGACTGACTGAGACTGACTGACTGACTGCTTGACTCTCTGACTGGCTATTTCACTGACTGACTGAATGACTAAATGACTGACTGACACTGACTGACTGACTGTTTGACTACCTGACTGACTGCTTGACTGACTAACTGACTGGACAGGACTGACCGACTGACTGACTGACAGACTGACTGAATAAGGATGACTGACAGACTGACTGAATAAGGCTGACTGACTGACTGACTGACAGACTGACTGAATAAGGCTGACCGACTGACTGACTGCCTGACTGACTGACTGACTGAATGACTGACTGACTGACTGACCGAGACTGACTGACTGACTGACTGAGACTGGACTGGACTGACTGACTGACTGAGACTGACTGACTGCTTTAGTGACTAACTGACTGCACAGGACTGACCGACTGACTGACTGACTGGCTGCCTGACTGACTGACTGAGACAAAATGACTGACTGCTTGACTGACTGGCTGAAGGACTAACTGACTGACTGAGTGACTGACTGACTGGACTGACTGACTGAGACTGAATGACTGAGTGCTTGACTGATTGACTGTCAGACTGACTGACTGACTTCGCAAAAGGGAAATATAAAAAAAAAGAATTATAAAATTAGAAAAAAATATTTGCATTTAAGATTTCCTTTCCGGCCGGGACTCGAACCCAGTACCACGCGCTAGGAACCCAACGGTCTAGCCATTAGGCTATCGGAGCTCTGTCGATGGAAGTCTTAAATATAATAAAAACAAAAAATGCACCTTGGTAATTATTGATTAAAACACTTTGAAATTTACAGGTCGAATAATTAAACTGACTCAGAATTTTTCTTTCTACATAAATAATCAATATTCGCAAAAGAGAAAAATTAAAAAAAAAAAAGAAGAAGAAATTTCAAATTAGAAACTAAAAGTATACATTGAAGATTTTCGTTCAGGCTGGGACTCGAACCCAGGGCCACTCGCTTGGAAGCCTAACACTCTAGCCATTAGTCTATGGGAGCTCTGTCGGTGGGAGTTTTAAATATAATAAAAACAAAAAATGCACCTTGGTAATTGTTTATTTAAACACTTTGAAATCTTCGTGTCGAAAAATTAAACTGACTCAGAATTTTCTTCCCTACATAAATAATCAATAATTGCAAAGGAAAGAAATTGAAAAAAAAAAGAATTTTCAAATTAGAAAAGAAATATATACATTGAAGATATTCGCTCCGGCTGGGACTCGAACCCAGGCCACTCGCTTGGAAGACCAGCGGTCTAGCCATTAGGCTATCGGAGTTCTGTCGAGCGGAGTCTTACTGCCTGACTGATACTGCCTGACTGACAGACTGACTCACTGACTGACTGATACTGACTGACTGACTCACTGACTGACCGAGACTGACTGACTAACTGCCTGACTGACTGAGACTGGACTGACTGACTGACTAACTGACTGACTGAGACTGACTGACTGACTGCTTGACTCTCTGACTGGCTATTTCACTGACTGACTGAATGACTAAATGACGGACTGACACTGACTGACTGACTGCTTGACTACCTGACTGACTGCTTGACTGACTAACTGACTGGACAGGACTGACCGACTGACTGACTGACAGACTGACTGAATAAGGATGACTGACAGACTGACTGAATAAGTCTGACTGACTGACTGACTGACAGACTGACTGAATAAGGCTGACCGACTGACTGACTGCCTGACTGACTGACTGAATGAATGACTGTCTGACTGACTGACCGAGACTGACTGACTGACTGACTGAGACTGGACTGGACTGACTGACTGACTGACTGACTGAGACTGACTGACTGCTTTAGTGACTAACTGACTGCACAGGACTGACCGACTGACTGACTGACTGACTGCTTGACTGACTGACTGACTGAATGACTGACTGACTGAGACTAAATGACTGACTGCTTGACATACTGGCTGAAGGACTAACTGACTGACTGAGTGACTGACTGACTGGACTGACTGACTGAGACTGAATGACTGAGTGCTTGACTGATTGACTGTCAGACTGACTGACTGACTTCGCAAAAGGGAAAAATAGAAAAAAAGAATTATAAAATTAGAAAAAAATATTTGCATTTAAGATTTCCTTTCCGGCTGGGATTTGAACCCAGGGCGACACTCATGGAAGCCCAACGCTCTCGCCAATATACTATCGGATCTCTGTTGATCGGTGTCTTAATTATAATAAAAACAAAAAATGCACCTTAGTAATTATTGATCTAAAATCTTTGAAATCTAAAGGTCGAATGATTAAACTGACTCAGAATTTTCTTCCGTACATAAATAATCCATATTTGCAAAAGAAAGAAATTGAAAAAAAAAAGAATCTTCAAATTAGAAGAGAAATATATACATGGAAGATTTTCGTTCCGGCCGGGACTCGAACCCAGTACAACGCGCTTGGAACCCATCGGTCTAGCCATTAGGCTATCGGAGCTCTGTCGATGGAAGTCTTAAATATAATAAAAACAAAAAATGCACCTTGGTAATTATTGATTCAAACACTTTGAAATTTACAGGTCGAATAATTAAACTGACTCAGAATTTTTCTCCCTACATAAATAATCAATATTCGCAAAAGAGAAAAATTAAAAAAAAAGAAGAAGAAATTTCAAATTAGAAACTAAAAGTATACATTGAAGATTTTCGTTCAGGCTGGGACTCGAACCCAGGGCCACTCGCTTGGAAGCCTACCACTCTAGCCATTAGTCTATGGGAGCTCTGTCGGTGGGAGTTTTAAATATAATAAAAACAAAAAATGCACCTTGGTAATTGTTTATTTATACACTTTGAAATCTTCGTGTCGAAAAATAAAACTGACTCAGAATTTTCTTCCCTACATAAATAATCAATAATTGCAAAGGAAAGAAATTGAAAAAAAAAAGAATTTTCAAATTAGAAAAGAAATATATACATTGAAGATATTCGCTCCGGCTGGGACTCGAACCCAGGCCACTCGCTTGGAAGACCAGCGGTCTAGCCATTAGGCTATCGGAGTTCTGTCGAGCGGAGTCTTACTGCCTGACTGATACTGCCTGACTGACAGACTGACTCACTGACTGACTGATACTGACTGACTGACTCACTGACTGACCGAGACTGACTGACTAACTGCCTGACTGACTGAGACTGGACTGACTGACTGACTGACTGACTGACTGACTAACTGACTGACTGAGACTGACTGACTGACTGCTTGACTCTCTGACTGGCTATTTCACTGACTGACTGAATGACTAAATGACTGACTGACACTGACTGACTGACTGCTTGACTACCCGACTGACTGCTTGACTGACTAACTGACTGGACAGGACTGACCGACTGACTGACTGACAGACTGACTGAATAAGGATGACTGACAGACTGACTGAATAAGGCTGACTGACTGACTGACTGACAGACTGACTGAATAAGGCTGACCGACTGACTGACTGCCTGACTGACTGACTGACTGAATGACTGACTGACTGACTGACCGAGACTGACTGACTGACTGACTGAGACTGGACTGGACTGACTGACTGACTGAGACTGACTGACTGCTTTAGTGACTAACTGACTGCACAGGACTGACCGACTGACTGACTGACTGACTGCCTGACTGACTGACTGAGACTAAATGACTGACTGCTTGACTGACTGGCTGAAGGACTAACTGACTGACTGAGTGACTGACTGACTGGACTGACTGACTGAGACTGAATGACTGAGTGCTTGACTGATTGACTGTCAGACTGACTGACTGACTTCGCAAAAGGGAAATATAAAAAAAAAGAATTATAAAATTAGAAAAAAATATTTGCATTTAAGATTTCCTTTCCGGCCGGGACTCGAACCCAGTACCACGCGCTAGGAACCCAACGGTCTAGCCATTAGGCTATCGGAGCTCTGTCGATGGAAGTCTTAAATATAATAAAAACAAAAAATGCACCTTGGTAATTATTGATTCAAACACTTTGAAATTTACAGGTCGAATAATTAAACTGACTCAGAATTTTTCTTTCTACATAAATAATCAATATTCGCAAAAGAGAAAAATTAAAAAAAAAAAAGAAGAAGAAATTTCAAATTAGAAACTAAAAGTATACATTGAAGATTTTCGTTCAGGCTGGGACTCGAACCCAGGGCCACTCGCTTGGAAGCCTAACACTCTAGCCATTAGTCTATGGGAGCTCTGTCGGTGGGAGTTTTAAATATAATAAAAACAAAAAATGCACCTTGGTAATTGTTTATTTAAACACTTTGAAATCTTCGTGTCGAAAAATTAAACTGACTCAGAATTTTCTTCCCTACATAAATAATCAATAATTGCAAAGGAAAGAAATTGAAAAAAAAAAAGAATTTTCAAATTAGAAAAGAAATATATACATTGAAGATATTCGCTCCGGCTGGGACTCGAACCCAGGCCACTCGCTTGGAAGACCAGCGGTCTAGCCATTAGGCTATCGGAGTTCTGTCGAGCGGAGTCTTACTGCCTGACTGATACTGCCTGACTGACAGACTGACTCACTGACTGACTGATACTGACTGACTGACTCACTGACTGACCGAGACTGACTGACTAACTGCCTGACTGACTGAGACTGGACTGACTGACTGACTGACTAACTGACTGACTGAGACTGACTGACTGACTGCTTGACTCTCTGACTGGCTATTTCACTGACTGACTGAATGACTAAATGACGGACTGACACTGACTGACTGACTGCTTGACTACCTGACTGACTGCTTGACTGACTAACTGACTGGACAGGACTGACCGACTGACTGACTGACAGACTGACTGACTGATAGACTGACTGAATAAGGATGACTGACAGACTGACTGAATAAGGCTGACCGACTGACTGACTGCCTGACTGACTGACTGAATGAATGACTGTCTGACTGACTGACCGAGACTGACTGACTGCCTGACTGACTGACTGAATGAATGACGGTCTGACTGACTGACCGAGACTGACTGACTGACTGACTGAGACTGGACTGGACTGACTGACTGACTGACTGACTGAGACTGACTGACTGCTTTAGTGACTAACTGACTGCACAGGACTGACCGACTGACTGACTGACTGACTGCTTGACTGACTGACTGACTGAATGACTGACTGACTGAGACTAAATGACTGACTGCTTGACATACTGGCTGAAGGACTAACTGACTGACTGAGTGACTGACTGACTGGACTGACTGACTGAGACTGAATGACTGAGTGCTTGACTGATTGACTGTCAGACTGACTGACTGACTTCGCAAAAGGGAAAAATAGAAAAAAAGAATTATAAAATTAGAAAAAAATATTTGCATTTAAGATTTCCTTTCCGGCTGGGATTTGAACCCAGGGCGACACTCATGGAAGCCCAACGCTCTCGCCAATATACTATCGGATCTCTGTTGAGCGGTGTCTTAATTATAATAAAAACAAAAAATGCACCTTAGTAATTATTGATCTAAAATCTTTGAAATCTAAAGGTCGAATGATTAAACTGACTCAGAATTTTCTTCCGTACATAAATAATCCATATTTGCAAAAGAAAGAAATTGAAAAAAAAAAGAATCTTCAAATTAGAAGAGAAATATATACATGGAAGATTTTCGTTCCGGCCGGGACTCGAACCCAGTACCACGCGCTTGGAACCCAACGGTCTAGCCATTAGGCTATCGGAGCTCTGTCGATGGAAGTCTTAAATATAATAAAAACAAAAAATGCACCTTGGTAATTATTGATTCAAACACTTTGAAATTTACAGGTCGAATAATTAAACTGACTCAGAATTTTTCTCCCTACATAAATAATCAATATTCGCAAAAGAGAAAAATTAAAAAAAAAAGAAGAAGAAATTTCAAATTAGAAACTAAAAGTATACATTGAAGATTTTCGTTCAGGCTGGGACTCGAACCCAGGGCCACTCGCATGGAAGCCTAACACTCTAGCCATTAGTCTATGGGAGCTCTGTCGGTGGGAGTTTTAAATATAATAAAAACAAAAAATGCACCTTGGTAATTGTTTATTTAAACACTTTGAAATCTTCGTGTCGAAAAATTAAACTGACTCAGAATTTTCTTCCCTACATAAATAATCAATAATTGCAAAGGAAAGAAATTGAAAAAAAAAAAGAATTTTCAAATTAGAAAAGAAATATATACATTGAAGATATTCGCTCCGGCTGGGACTCGAACCCAGGCCACTCGCTTGGAAGACCAGCGGTCTAGCCATTAGGCTATCGGAGTTCTGTCGAGCGGAGTCTTACTGCCTGACTGATACTGCCTGACTGACAGACTGACTCACTGACTGACTGATACTGACTGACTGACTCACTGACTGACCGAGACTGACTGACTAACTGCCTGACTGACTGAGACTGGACTTTCTGACTGACTGACTGACTAACTGACTGACTGAGACTGACTGACTGACTGCTTGACTCTCTGACTGGCTATTTCACTGACTGACTGAATGACTAAATGACTGACTGACACTGACTGACTGACTGCTTGACTACCTGACTGACTGCTTGACTGACTAACTGACTGGACAGGACTGACCGACTGACTGACTGACAGACTGACTGACTGATAGACTGACTGAATAAGGATGACTGACAGACTGACTGAATAAGGCTGACTGACTGACTGACTGACAGACTGACTGAATAAGGCTGACCGACTGACTGACTGCCTGACTGACTGACTGACTGAATGACTGACTGACTGACTGACCGAGACTGGACTGGACTGACTGACTGACTGACTGACTGACTGAGACTGACTGACTGCTTTAGTGACTAACTGACTGCACAGGACTGACCGACTGACTGACTGACTGACTGCCTGACTGACTGACTGACTGAATGACTGACTGACTGAGACTAAATGACTGACTGCTTGACTGACTGGCTGAAGGACTAACTGACTGACTGAGTGACTGACTGACTGGACTGACTGACTGAGACTGAATGACTGAGTGCTTGACTGATTGACTGTCAGACTGACTGACTGACTTCGCAAAAGGGAAAAATAAAAAAAAAGAATTATAAAATTTGAAAAAAATATTTGCATTTAAGATTTCCTTTCCGGCTGGGATTTGAACCCAGGGCGACACTCATGGAAGCCCAACGCTCTCGCCAATATACTATCGGATCTCTGTTGATCGGTGTCTTAATTATAATAAAAACAAAAAATGCACCTTAGTAATTATTGATCTAAAATTTTTGAAATCTAAAGGTCGAATGATTAAACTGACACAGAATTTTCTTCCGTACATAAATAATCCATATTTGCAAAAGAAAGAAATTGAAAAAAAAAAAGAATCTTCAAATTAAAAGAGAAATATATACATGGAAGATTTTCGTTCCGGCCGGGACTCGAACCCAGTACCACGCGCTTGGAACCCAACGGTCTAGCCATTAGGCTATCGGAGCTCTGTCGATGGAAGTCTTAAATATAATAAAAACAAAAAATGCACCTTGGTAATTATTGATTCAAACACTTTGAAATTTACAGGTCGAATAATAAACTGACTCAGAATTTTTCTCCCTACATAAATAATCAATATTCGCAAAAGAGAAAAATTAAAAAAAAAAGAAGAAGAAATTTCAAATTAGAAACTAAAAGTATACATTGAAGATTTTCGTTCAGGCTGGGACTCGAACCCAGGGCCACTCGCTTGGAAGCCTAACACTCTAGCCATTAGTCAATGGGAGCTCTGTCGGTGGGAGTTTTAAATATAATAAAAACAAAAAATGCACCTTGGTAATTGTTTATTTAAACACTTTGAAATCTTCTTGTCGAAAAATTAAACTGACTCAGAATTTTCTTCCCTACATAAATAATCAATAATTGCAAAGGAAAGAAATTGAAAAAAAAAGAATTTTCAAATTAGAAAAGAAATATATACATTGAAGATATTCGCTCCGGCTGGGACTCGAACCCAGGCCACTCGCTTGGAAGTCCAGCGGTCTAGCCATTAGGCTATAGGAGTTCTGTCGAGCGGAGTCTTACTGCCTGACTGATACTGCCTGACTGACAGACTGACTCACTGACTGACTGATACTGCCTGACTGACAGACTGACTCACTGACTGACTGATACTGACTGACTGACTCACTGACTGACCGAGACTGACTGACTAACTGCCTGACTGACTGAGACTGGACTGACTGACTGACTGACTGACTGACTGACTGACTGACTAACTGACTGACTGAGACTGACTGACTGACTGCTTGACTCTCTGACTGGCTATTTCACTGACTGACTGAATGACTAAATGACTGACTGACACTGACTGACTGACTGCTTGACTACCTGACTGACTGCTTGACTGACTAACTGACTGGACAGGACTGACCGACTGACTGACTGACAGACTGACTGAATAAGGATGACTGACAGACTGACTGAATAAGGCTGACTGACTGACTGACTGACTGACAGACTGACTGAATAAGGCTGACCGACTGACTGACTGCCTGACTGACTGACTGAATGACTGTCTGACTGACTGACCGAGACTGACTGACTGACTGACTGAGACTGGACTGGACTGACTGACTGACTGACTGACTGAGACTGACTGACTGCTTTAGTGACTAACTGACTGCACAGGACTGACCGACTGACTGACTGACTGACTGCCTGACTGACTGACTGGACTGAATGACTGACTGACTGAGACTAAATGACTGACTGCTTGACTGACTGGCTGAAGGACTAACTGACTGACTGAGTGACTGACTGACTGGACTGACTGACTGAGACTGAATGACTGAGTGCTTGACTGATTGACTGTCAGACTGACTGACTGACTTCGCAAAAGGGAAAAATAAAAAAAAAGAATTATAAAATTAGAAAAAAATATTTGCATTTAAGATTTCCTTTCCGGCTGGGATTTGAACCCAGGGCGACACTCATGGAAGCCCAACGCTCTCGCCAATATACTATCGGATCTCTGTTGATCGGTGTCTTAATTATAATAAAAACAAAAAATGCACCTTAGTAATTATTGATCTAAAATCTTTGAAATCTAAAGGTCGAATGATTAAACTGACTCAGAATTTTCTTCCGTACATAAATAATCCATATTTGCAAAAGAAAGAAATTGAAAAAAAAAAGAATCTTCAAATTAGAAGAGAAATATATACATGGAAGATTTTCGTTCCGGCCGGGACTCGAACCCAGTACCACGCGCTTGGAACCCATCGGTCTAGCCATTAGGCTATCGGAGCTCTGTCGATGGAAGTCTTAAATATAATAAAAACAAAAAATGCACCTTGGTAATTTTTGATTCAAACACTTTGAAATTTACAGGTCGAATAATTAAACTGACTCAGAATTTTTCTCCCTACATAAATAATCAATATTCGCAAAAGAGAAAAATTAAAAAAAAAGAAGAAGAAATTTCAAATTAGAAACTAAAAGTATACATTGAAGATTTTCGTTCAGGCTGGGACTCGAACCCAGGGCCACTCGCTTGGAAGCCTAACACTCTAGCCATTAGTCTATGGGAGCTCTGTCGGTGGGAGTTTTAAATATAATAAAAACAAAAAATGCACCTTGGTAATTGTTTATTTATACACTTTGAAATCTTCGTATCGAAAAATAAAACTGACTCAGAATTTTCTTCCCTACATAAATAATCAATAATTGCAAAGGAAAGAAATTGAAAAAAAAAAAGAATTTTCAAATTAGAAAAGAAATATATACATTGAAGATATTCGCTCCGGCTGGGACTCGAACCCAGGCCACTCGCTTGGAAGACCAGCGGTCTAGCCATTAGGCTATCGGAGTTCTGTCGAGCGGAGTCTTACTGCCTGACTGATACTGCCTGACTGACAGACTGACTCACTGACTGACTGATACTGACTGACTGACTCACTGACTGACCGAGACTGACTGACTAACTGCCTGACTGACTGAGACTGGACTGACTGACTGACTGACTGACTAACTGACTGACTGAGACTGACTGACTGACTGCTTGACTCTCTGACTGGCTATTTCACTGACTGACTGAATGACTAAATGACTGACTGACACTGACTGACTGACTGCTTGACTACCTGACTGACTGCTTGACTGACTAACTGACTGGACAGGACTGACCGACTGACTGACTGACAGACTGACTGAATAAGGATGACTGACAGACTGACTGAATAAGGCTGACTGACTGACTGACTGACAGACTTACTGAATAAGGCTGACCGACTGACTGACTGCCTTTCTGACTGACTGACTGAATGACTGTCTGACTGACTGACCGAGACTGACTGACTGACTGACTGAGACTGGACTGGACTGACTGACTGACTGACTGACTGAGACTGACTGACTGCTTTAGTGACTAACTGACTGCACAGGACTGACCGACTGACTGACTGACTGACTGCCTGACTGACTGACTGGACTGAATGACTGACTGACTGAGACTAAATGACTGACTGCTTGACTGACTGGCTGAAGGACTAACTGACTGACTGAGTGACTGACTGACTGGACTGACTGACTGAGACTGAATGACTGAGTGCTTGACTGATTGACTGTCAGACTGACTGACTGACTTCGCAAAAGAAAAAAATAAAAAAAAAAGAATTATAAAATTAGAAAAAAATATTTGCATTTAAGATTTCCTTTCCGGCTGGGATTTGAACCCGGGGCGACACTCATGGAAGCCCAACGCTCTCGCCAATATACTATCGGATCTCTGTTGATCGGTGTCTTAATTATAATAAAAACAAAAAATGCACCTTAGTAATTATTGATCTAAAATCTTTGAAATCTAAAGGTCGAATGATTAAACTGACTCAGAATTTTCTTCCGTACATAAATAATCCATATTTGCAAAAGAAAGAAATTGAAAAAAAAAAGAATCTTCAAATTAGAAGAGAAATATATACATGGAAGATTTTCGTTCCGGCCGGGACTCGAACCCAGTACCACGCGCTTGGAACCCATCGGTCTAGCCATTAGGCTATCGGAGCTCTGTCGATGGAAGTCTTAAATATAATAAAAACAAAAAATGCACCTTGGTAATTATTGATTCAAACACTTTGAAATTTACAGGTCGAATAATTAAACTGACTCAGAATTTTTCTCCCTACATAAATAATCAATATTCGCAAAAGAGAAAAATTAAAAAAAAAGAAGAAGAAATTTCAAATTAGAAACTAAAAGTATACATTGAAGATTTTCGTTCAGGCTGGGACTCGAACCCAGGGCCACTCGCTTGGAAGCCTAACACTCTAGCCATTAGTCTATGGGAGCTCTGTCAGTGGGAGTTTTAAATATAATAAAAACAAAAAATGCACCTTGGAAATTGTTTATTTAAACACTTTGAAATCTTCGTGTCGAAAAATAAAACTGACTCAGAATTTTCTTCCCTACATAAATAATCAATAATTGCAAAGGAAAGAAATTGAAAAAAAAAGAATTTTCAAATTAGAAAAGAAATATATACATTGAAGATATTCGCTCCGGCTGGGACTCGAACCCAGGCCACTCGCTTGGAAGACCAGCGGTCTAGCCATTAGGCTATCGGAGTTCTGTCGAGCGGAGTCTTACTGCCTGACTGATACTGCCTGACTGACAGACTGACTCACTGACTGACTGATACTGACTGACTGACTCACTGACTGACCGAGACTGACTGACTAACTGCCTGACTGACTGAGACTGGACTGACTGACTGACTGACTGACTAAATGACTGACTGACACTGACTGACTGACTGCTTGACTACCCGACTGACTGCTTGACTGACTAACTGACTGGACAGGACTGACCGACTGACTGACTGACAGACTGACTGAATAAGGATGACTGACAGACTGACTGAATAAGGCTGACTGACTGACTGACTGACAGACTGACTGAATAAGGCTGACCGACTGACTGACTGCCTGACTGACTGACTGCCTGACTGACTGACTGACTGACTGACCGAGACTGACTGACTGACTGACTGAGACTGGACTGGACTGACTGACTGACTGACTGACTGAGACTGACTGACTGCTTTAGTGACTAACTGACTGCACAGGACTGACCGACTGACTGACTGACTGACTGCCTGACTGACTGACTGAGACTAAATGACTGACTGCTTGACTGACTGGCTGAAGGACTAACTGACTGACTGAGTGACTGACTGACTGGACTGACTGACTGAGACTGAATGACTGAGTGCTTGACTGATTGACTGTCAGACTGACTGACTGACTTCGCAAAAGGGAAATATAAAAAAAAAGAATTATAAAATTAGAAAAAAATATTTGCATTTAAGATTTCCTTTCCGGCCGGGACTCGAACCCAGTACCACGCGCTAGGAACCCAACGGTCTAGCCATTAGGCTATCGGAGCTCTGTCGATGGAAGTCTTAAATATAATAAAAACAAAAAATGCACCTTGGTAATTATTGATTCAAACACTTTGAAATTTACAGGTCGAATAATTAAACTGACTCAGAATTTTTCTTTCTACATAAATAATCAATATTCGCAAAAGAGAAAAATTAAAAAAAAAAAAGAAGAAGAAATTTCAAATTAGAAACTAAAAGTATACATTGAAGATTTTCGTTCAGGCTGGGACTCGAACCCAGGGCCACTCGCTTGGAAGCCTAACACTCTAGCCATTAGTCTATGGGAGCTCTGTCGGTGGGAGTTTTAAATATAATAAAAACAAAAAATGCACCTTGGTAATTGTTTATTTAAACACTTTGAAATCTTCGTGTCGAAAAATTAAACTGACTCAGAATTTTCTTCCCTACATAAATAATCAATAATTGCAAAGGAAAGAAATTGAAAAAAAAAAGAATTTTCAAATTAGAAAAGAAATATATACATTGAAGATATTCGCTCCGGCTGGGACTCGAACCCAGGCCACTCGCTTGGAAGACCAGCGGTCTAGCCATTAGGCTATCGGAGTTCTGTCGAGCGGAGTCTTACTGCCTGACTGATACTGCCTGACTGACAGACTGACTCACTGACTGACTGATACTGACTGACTGATACTGACTGACTGACTCACTGACTGACCGAGACTGACTGACTAACTGCCTGACTGACTGAGACTGGACTGACTGACTGACTGACTGACTGACTGACTAACTGACTGACTGAGACTGACTGACTGACTGCTTGACTCTCTGACTGGCTATTTCACTGACTGACTGAATGACTAAATGACGGACTGACACTGACTGACTGACTGCTTGACTACCTGACTGACTGCTTGACTGACTAACTGACTGGACAGGACTGACCGACTGACTGACTGACAGACTGACTGAATAAGGATGACTGACAGACTGACTGAATAAGGCTGACTGACTGACTGACTGACAGACTGACTGAATAAGGCTGACCGACTGACTGACTGCCTGACTGACTGACTGAATGAATGACTGTCTGACTGACTGACCGAGACTGACTGACTGACTGACTGAGACTGGACTGGACTGACTGACTGACTGACTGACTGACTGACTGAGACTGGACTGGACTGACTGACTGACTGACTGACTGAGACTGACTGACTGCTTTAGTGACTAACTGACTGCACAGGACTGACCGACTGACTGACTGACTGACTGCCTGACTGACTGACTGAATGACTGACTGACTGAGACTAAATGACTGACTGCTTGACATACTGGCTGAAGGACTAACTGACTGACTGTCAGACTGACTGACTGACTTCGCAAAAGGGAAAAATAGAAAAAAAGAATTATAAAATTAGAAAAAAATATTTGCATTTAAGATTTCCTTTCCGGCTGGGATTTGAACCCAGGGCGACACTAATGGAAGCCCAACGCTCTCGCCAATATACTATCGGATCTCTGTTGAGCGGTGTCTTAATTATAATAAAAACGAAAATGCACCTTAGTAATTATTGATCTAAAATCTTTGAAATCTAAAGGTCGAATGATTAAACTGACTCAGAATTTTCTTCCGTACATAAATAATCCATATTTGCAAAAGAAAGAAATTGAAAAAAAAAAGAATCTTCAAATTAGAAGAGAAATATATACATGGAAGATTTTCGTTCCGGCCGGGACTCGAACCCAGTACCACGCGCTTGGAACCCAACGGTCTAGCCATTAGGCTATCGGAGCTCTGTCGATGGAAGTCTTAAATATAATAAAAACAAAAAATGCACCTTGGTAATTATTGATTCAAACACTTTGAAATTTACAAGTCGAATAATTAAACTGACTCAGAATTTTTCTCCCTACATAAATAATCAATATTCGCAAAAGAGAAAAATTAAAAAAAAAAAAGAAGAAGAAATTTCAAATTAGAAACTAAAAGTATACATTGAAGATTTTCGTTCAGGCTGGGACTCGAACCCAGGGCCACTCGCTTGGAAGCCTAACACTCTAGCCATTAGTCTATGGGAGCTCTGTCGGTGGGAGTTTTAAATATAATAAAAACAAAAAATGCAGCTTGGTAATTGTTTATTTAAACACTTTGAAATCTTCGTGTCGAAAAATTAAACTGACTCAGAATTTTCTTCCCTACATAAATAATCAATAATTGCAAAGGAAAGAAATTGAAAAAAAAAAAGAATTTTCAAATTAGAAAAGAAATATATACAATGAAGATATTCGCTCCGGCTGGGACTCGAACCCAGGCCACTCGCTTGGAAGACCTGCGGTCTAGCCATTAGGCTATCGGAGTTCTGTCGAGCGGAGTCTTACTGCCTGACTGATACTGCCTGACTGACAGACTGACTCACTGACTGACTGATACTGACTGACTCACTGACTGACCGAGACTGACTGACTAACTGCCTGACTGACTGAGACTGGACTGACTGACTGACTGACTGACTCACTGACTGACCGAGACTGACTGACTAACTGCCTGACTGACTGAGACTGGACTGACTGACTGACTGACTGACTGACTGACTGACTAACTGACTGACTGAGACTGACTGACTGACTGCTTGACTCTCTGACTGGCTATTTCACTGACTGACTGAATGACTAAATGACTGACTGACACTGACTGACTGACTGCTTGACTACCTGACTGACTGCTTGACTGACTAACTGACTGGACAGGACTGACCGACTGACTGACTGACAGACTGACTGAATAAGGATGACTGACAGACTGACTGAATAAGGCTGACTGACTGACTGACTGACAGACTGACTGAATAAGGCTGACCGACTGAATGACTGCCTGACTGACTGACCGAGACTGACTGACTGACTGACTGAGACTGGACTGGACTGACTGACTGACTGACTGACTGAGACTGACTGACTGCTTTAGTGACTAACTGACTGCACAGGACTGACCGACTGACTGACTGACTGACTGCCTGACTGACTGACTGACTGAATGACTGACTGACTGAGACTAAATGACTGACTGCTTGACTGACTGGCTGAAGGACTAACTGACTGACTGAGTGACTGACTGACTGGACTGACTGACTGAGACTGAATGACTGAGTGCTTGACTGATTGACTGTCAGACTGAATGACTGACTTCGCAAAAGGGAAAAATAAAAAAAAAAGAATTATAAAATTAGAAAAAAATATTTGCATTTAAGATTTCCTTTCCGGCTGGGATTTGAACCCAGGGCGACACTCATGGAAGCCCAACGCTCTCGCCAATATACTATCGGATCTCTGTTGATCGGTGTCTTAATTATAATAAAAACAAAAAATGCACCTTAGTAATTATTGATCTAAAATCTTTGAAATCTAAAGCTCGAATGATTAAACTGACTCAGAATTTTCTTCCGTACATAAATAATCCATATTTGCAAAAGAAAGAAATTGAAAAAAAAAAAGAATCTTTAAATTAGAAGAGAAATATATACATGGAAGATTTTCGTTCCGGCCGGGACTCGAACCCAGTACCACGCGCTTGGAACCCATCGGTCTAGCCATTAGGCTATCGGAGCTCTGTCGATGGAAGTCTTAAATATAATAAAAACAAAAAATGCACCTTGGTAATTATTGATTCAAACACTTTGAAATTTACAGGTCGAATAATTAAACTGACTCAGAATTTTTCTCCCTACATAAATAATCAATATTCGCAAAAGAGAAAAATTTAAAAAAAAGAAGAAGAAATTTCAAATTAGAAACTAAAAGTATACATTGAAGATTTTCGTTCAGGCTGGGACTCGAACCCAGGGCCACTCGCTTGGAAGCCTAACACTCTAACCATTAGTCTATGGGAGCTCTGTCGGTGGGAGTTTTAAATATAATAAAAACAAAAAATGCACCTTGGTAATTGTTTATTTAAACACTTTGAAATCTTCGTGTCGAAAAATAAAACTGACTCAGAATTTTCTTCCCTACATAAATAATCAATAATTGCAAAGGAAAGAAATTGAAAAAAAAAGAATTTTCAAATTAGAAAAGAAATATATACATTGAAGATATTCGCTCCGGCTGGGACTCGAACCCAGGCCACTCGCTTGGAAGACCAGCGGTCTAGCCATTAGGCTATCGGAGTTCTGTCGAGCGGAGTCTTACTGCCTGACTGATACTGCCTGACTGACAGACTGACTCACTGACTGACTGATACTGACTGACTGACTCACTGACTGACCGAGACTGACTGACTAACTGCCAGACTGACTGAGACTGGACTGACTGACTGATTGACTGACTGACTGACTAACTGACTGACTGAGACTGACTGACTGACTGCTTGACTCTCTGACTGGCTATTTCACTGACTGACTGAATGACTAAATGACTGACTGACACTGACTGACTGACTGCTTGACTACCTGACTGACTGCTTGACTGACTAACTGACTGGACAGGACTGACCGACTGACTGACTGACAGACTGACTGAATAAGGATGACTGACAGACTGACTGAATAAGGCTGACTGACTGACTGACTGACAGACTGACTGAATAAGGCTGACCGACTGACTGACTGCCTGACTGACTGACTGACTGAATGACTGACTGACTGACTGACCGAGACTGACTGACTGAGACTGGACTGGACTGACTGACTGACTGACTGACTGAGACTGACTGACTGCTTTAGTGACTAACTGACTGCACAGGACTGACCGACTGACTGACTGACTGACTGCCTGACTGACTGACTGACTGAATGACTGACTGACTGAGACTAAATGACTGACTGCTTGACTGACTGGCTGAAGGACTAACTGACTGACTGAGTGACTGACTGACTGACTGGACTGACTGACTGAGACTGAATGACTGAGTGCTTGACTGATTGACTGTCAGACTGACTGACTGACTTCGCAAAAGGGAAATAAAAAAAAAAAAGAATTATAAAATTAGAAAAAAAATATTTGCATTTAAGATTTCCTTTCCGGCCGGGACTCGAACCCAGTACCACGCGCTAGGAACCCAAAGGTCTAGCCATTAGGCTATCGGAGCTCTGTCGATGGAAGTCTTAAATATAATAAAAACAAAAAATGCACCTTGGTAATTATTGATTCAAACACTTTGAAATTTACAGGTCGAATAATTAAACTGACTCAGAATTTTTCTCCCTACATAAATAATCAATATTCGCAAAAGAGAAAAATTTAAAAAAAAGAAGAAGAAATTTCAAATTAGAAACTAAAAGTATACATTGAAGATTTTCGTTCAGGCTGGGACTCGAACCCAGGGCCACTCGCTTGGAAGCCTAACACTCTAGCCATTAGTCTATGGGAGCTCTGTCGGTGGGAGTTTTAAATATAATAAAAACAAAAAATGCACCTTGGTAATTGTTTATTTAAACACTTTGAAATCTTCGTGTCGAAAAATAAAACTGACTCAGAATTTTCTTCCCTACATAAATAATCAATAATTGCAAAGGAAAGAAATTGAAAAAAAAAGAATTTTCAAATTAGAAAAGAAATATATACATTGAAGATATTCGCTCCGGCTGGGACTCGAACCCAGGCCACTCGCTTGGAAGACCAGCGGTCTAGCCATTAGGCTATCGGAGTTCTGTCGAGCGGAGTCTTACTGCCTGACTGATACTGCCTGACTGACAGACTGACTCACTGACTGACTGATACTGACTGACTGACTCACTGACTGACCGAGACTGACTGACTAACTGCCAGACTGACTGAGACTGGACTGACTGACTGACTGACTGACTGACTGACTAACTGACTGACTGAGACTGACTGACTGACTGCTTGACTCTCTGACTGGCTATTTCACTGACTGACTGAATGACTAAATGACTGACTGACACTGACTGACTGACTGCTTGACTACCTGACTGACTGCTTGACTGACTAACTGACTGGACAGGACTGACCGACTGACTGACTGACAGACTGACTGAATAAGGATGACTGACAGACTGACTGAATAAGGCTGACTGACTGACTGACTGACAGACTGACTGAATAAGGCTGACCGACTGACTGACTGCCTGACTGACTGACTGACTGAATGACTGACTGACTGACTGACCGAGACTGACTGACTGAGACTGGACTGGACTGACTGACTGACTGACTGACTGAGACTGACTGACTGCTTTAGTGACTAACTGACTGCACAGGACTGACCGACTGACTGACTGACTGACTGCCTGACTGACTGACTGACTGAATGACTGACTGACTGAGACTAAATGACTGACTGCTTGACTGACTGGCTGAAGGACTAACTGACTGACTGAGTGACTGACTGACTGACTGGACTGACTGACTGAGACTGAATGACTGAGTGCTTGACTGATTGACTGTCAGACTGACTGACTGACTTCGCAAAAGGGAAATATAAAAAAAAAAGAATTATAAAATTAGAAAAAAAATATTTGCATTTAAGATTTCCTTTCCGGCCGGGACTCGAACCCAGTACCACGCGCTAGGAACCCAAAGGTCTAGCCATTAGGCTATCGGAGCTCTGTCGATGGAAGTCTTAAATATAATAAAAACAAAAAATGCACCTTGGTAATTATTGATTCAAACACTTTGAAATTTACAGGTCGAATAATTAAACTGACTCAGAATTTTTCTCCCTACATAAATAATCAATATTCGCAAAAGAGAAAAATTAAAAAAAAAAAGAAGAAGAAATTTCAAATTAGAAACTAAAAGTATACATTGAAGATTTTCGTTCAGGCTGGGACTCGAACCCAGTGCCACTCGCTTGGAAGCCTAACACTCTAGCCATTAGTCTATGGGAGCTCTTTCGGTGGGAGTTTTAAATATAATAAAAACAAAAAATGCACCTTGGTAATTGTTTATTTAAACACTTTGAAATCTTCGTGTCGAAAAATTAAACTGACTCAGAATTTTCTTCCCTACATAAATAATCAATAATTGCAAAGGAAAGAAATTGAAAAAAAAAAGAATTTTCAAATTAGAAAAGAAATATATACATTGAAGATATTCGCTCCGGCTGGGACTCGAACCCAGGCCACTCGCTTGGAAGAATAACGGTCTAGCCATTAGGCTATCGGAGTTCTGTCGAGCGGAGTCTTACTGCCTGACTGACAGACTGACTCACTGACTGACTGATACTGACTGACTGACTCACTGACTGACCGAGACTGACTGACTAACTGCCTGACTGACTGAGACTGGACTGACTGACTGACTGACTGACTGACTGACTAACTGACTGACTGAGACTGACTGACTGACTGCTTGACTCTCTGACTGGCTATTTCACTGACTGACTGAATGACTAAATGACTGACTGACACTGACTGACTGACTGCTTGACTACCTGACTGACTGCTTGACTGACTAACTGACTGGACAGGACTGACCGACTGACTGACTGACTGACTGACTGAATAAGGATGACTGACAGACTGACTTAATAAGGCTGACTGACTGACTGACTGACAGACTGACTGAATAAGGCTGACCGACTGACTGACTGCCTGACTGACTGACTGACTGACTGACTGACTGACTGACCGAGACTGACTGACTGACTGACTGAGACTGGACTGGACTGACTGACTGACTGACTGACTGAGACTGACTGACTGCTTTAGTGACTAACTGACTGCTTTAGTGACTAACTGACTGCACAGGACTGACCGACAGACTGACTGACTGACTGCCTGACTGACTGACTGACTGAATGACTGACTGACTGAGACTAAATGACTGACTGCTTGACTGACTGGCTGAAGGACTAACTGACTGACTGAGTGACTGACTGACTGGACTGACTGACTGAGACTGAATGAGTGCTTGACTGATTGACTGTCAGACTGACTGACTGACTTCGCAAAAGGAAAAAATAAAAAAAAAGAATTATAAAATTAGAAAAAAATATTTGCATTTAAGATTTCCTTTCCGGCCGGGACTCGAACCCAGTACCACGCGCTAGGAACCCAACGGTCTAGCCATTAGGCTATCGGAGCTCTGTCGATGGAAGTCTTAAATATAATAAAAACAAAAAATGCACCTTGGTAATTATTGATTCAAACACTTTGAAATTTACAGGTCGAATAATTAAACTGACTCAGAATTTTTCTTTCTACATAAATAATCAATATTCGCAAAAGAGAAAAATTAAAAAAAAAAAGAAGAAGAAATTTCAAATTAGAAACTAAAAGTATACATTGAAGATTTTCGTTCAGGCTGGGACTCGAACCCAGTGCCACTCGCTTGGAAGCCTAACACTCTAGCCATTAGTCTATGGGAGCTCTTTCGGTGGGAGTTTTAAATATAATAAAAACAAAAAATGCACCTTGGTAATTGTTTATTTAAACACTTTGAAATCTTCGTGTCGAAAAATTAAACTGACTCAGAATTTTCTTCCCTACATAAATAATCAATAATTGCAAAGGAAAGAAATTGAAAAAAAAAAGAATTTTCAAATTAGAAAAGAAATATATACATTGAAGATATTCGCTCCGGCTGGGACTCGAACCCAGGCCACTCGCTTGGAAGAATAACGGTCTAGCCATTAGGCTATCGGAGTTCTGTCGAGCGGAGTCTTACTGCCTGACTGACAGACTGACTCACTGACTGACTGATACTGACTGACTGACTCACTGACTGACCGAGACTGACTGACTAACTGCCTGACTGACTGAGACTGGACTGACTGACTGACTGACTGACTGACTGACTAACTGACTGACTGAGACTGACTGACTGACTGCTTGACTCTCTGACTGGCTATTTCACTGACTGACTGAATGACTAAATGACTGACTGACACTGACTGACTGACTGCTTGACTACCTGACTGACTGCTTGACTGACTAACTGACTGGACAGGACTGACCGACTGACTGACTGACTGACTGACTGAATAAGGATGACTGACAGACTGACTTAATAAGGCTGACTGACTGACTGACTGACAGACTGACTGAATAAGGCTGACCGACTGACTGACTGCCTGACTGACTGACTGACTGACTGACTGACTGACTGACCGAGACTGACTGACTGACTGACTGAGACTGGACTGGACTGACTGACTGACTGACTGACTGAGACTGACTGACTGCTTTAGTGACTAACTGACTGCTTTAGTGACTAACTGACTGCACAGGACTGACCGACAGACTGACTGACTGACTGCCTGACTGACTGACTGACTGAATGACTGACTGACTGAGACTAAATGACTGACTGCTTGACTGACTGGCTGAAGGACTAACTGACTGACTGAGTGACTGACTGACTGGACTGACTGACTGAGACTGAATGAGTGCTTGACTGATTGACTGTCAGACTGACTGACTGACTTCGCAAAAGGAAAAAATAAAAAAAAAGAATTATAAAATTAGAAAAAAATATTTGCATTTAAGATTTCCTTTCCGGCCGGGACTCGAACCCAGTACCACGCGCTAGGAACCCAACGGTCTAGCCATTAGGCTATCGGAGCTCTGTCGATGGAAGTCTTAAATATAATAAAAACAAAAAATGCACCTTGGTAATTATTGATTCAAACACTTTGAAATTTACAGGTCGAATAATTAAACTGACTCAGAATTTTTCTTTCTACATAAATAATCAATATTCGCAAAAGAGAAAAATTAAAAAAAAAAAAGAAGAAGAAATTTCAAATTAGAAACTAAAAGTATACATTGAAGATTTTCGTTCAGGCTGGGACTCGAACCCAGTGCCACTCGCTTGGAAGCCTAACACTCTAGCCATTAGTCTATGGGAGCTCTTTCGGTGGGAGTTTTAAATATAATAAAAACAAAAAATGCACCTTGGTAATTGTTTATTTAAACACTTTGAAATCTTCGTGTCGAAAAATTAAACTGACTCAGAATTTTCTTCCCTACATAAATAATCAATAATTGCAAAGGAAAGAAATTGAAAAAAAAAAGAATTTTCAAATTAGAAAAGAAATATATACATTGAAGATATTCGCTCCGGCTGGGACTCGAACCCAGGCCACTCGCTTGGAAGAATAACGGTCTAGCCATTAGGCTATCGGAGTTCTGTCGAGCGGAGTCTTACTGCCTGACTGACAGACTGACTCACTGACTGACTGATACTGACTGACTGACTCACTGACTGACCGAGACTGACTGACTAACTGCCTGACTGACTGAGACTGGACTGACTGACTGACTGACTGACTGACTGACTAACTGACTGACTGAGACTGACTGACTGACTGCTTGACTCTCTGACTGGCTATTTCACTGACTGACTGAATGACTAAATGACTGACTGACACTGACTGACTGACTGCTTGACTACCTGACTGACTGCTTGACTGACTAACTGACTGGACAGGACTGACCGACTGACTGACTGACTGACTGACTGAATAAGGATGACTGACAGACTGACTTAATAAGGCTGACTGACTGACTGACTGACAGACTGACTGAATAAGGCTGACCGACTGACTGACTGCCTGACTGACTGACTGACTGACTGACTGACTGACTGACCGAGACTGACTGACTGACTGACTGAGACTGGACTGGACTGACTGACTGACTGACTGACTGAGACTGACTGACTGCTTTAGTGACTAACTGACTGCTTTAGTGACTAACTGACTGCACAGGACTGACCGACAGACTGACTGACTGACTGCCTGACTGACTGACTGACTGAATGACTGACTGACTGAGACTAAATGACTGACTGCTTGACTGACTGGCTGAAGGACTAACTGACTGACTGAGTGACTGACTGACTGGACTGACTGACTGAGACTGAATGAGTGCTTGACTGATTGACTGTCAGACTGACTGACTGACTTCGCAAAAGGAAAAAATAAAAAAAAAGAATTATAAAATTAGAAAAAAATATTTGCATTTAAGATTTCCTTTCCGGCCGGGACTCGAACCCAGTACCACGCGCTAGGAACCCAACGGTCTAGCCATTAGGCTATCGGAGCTCTGTCGATGGAAGTCTTAAATATAATAAAAACAAAAAATGCACCTTGGTAATTATTGATTCAAACACTTTGAAATTTACAGGTCGAATAATTAAACTGACTCAGAATTTTTCTCCCTACATAAATAATCAATATTCGCAAAAGAGAAAAATAAAAAAAAAAAGAAGAAGAAATTTCAAATTAGAAACTAAAAGTATACATTGAAGATTTTCGTTCAGGCTGGGACTCGAACCCAGGGCCACTCGCTTGGAAGCCTAACACTCTAGCCATTAGTCTCTGGGAGCTCTGTCGGTGGGAGTTTTAAATATAATAAAAACAAAAAATGCACCTTGGTAATTGTTTATTTAAACACTTTGAAATCTTCGTGTCGAAAAATTAAACTGACTCAGAATTTTCTTCCCTACATAAATAATCAATAATTGCAAAGGAAAGAAATTGAAAAAAAAAAGAATTTTCAAATTAGAAAAGAAATATATACATTGAAGATATTCGCTCCGGCTGGGACTCGAACCCAGGCCACTCGCTTGGAAGACCAGCGGTCTAGCCATTAGGCTATCGGAGTTCTGTCGAGCGGAGTCTTACTGCCTGACTGATACTGCCTGACTGACAGACTGACTCAGTGACTGACTGATACTGACTGACTGACTCACTGACTGACCGAGACTGACTGACTAACTGCCTGACTGACTGAGACTGGACTGACTGCCTGACTGACTGAAAACTGACTAACTGACTGACTGAGACTGACTGACTGACTGCTTGACTCTCTGACTGGCTATTTCACTGACTGACTGAATGACTAAATGACTGACTGACACTGACTGACTGACTGCTTGACTACCTGACTGACTGCTTGACTGACTAACTGACTGGACAGGACTGACCGACTGACTGACTGACAGACTGACTGAATAAGGATGACTGACAGACTGACTGAATAAGGCTGACTGACTGACTGACTGACAGACTGACTAAATAAGGCTGACCGACTGACTGACTGCCTAACTGACTGACTGACTGAATGACTGTCTGACTGACTGACCGAGACTGACTGACTGACTGACTGAGACTGGACTGGACTGACTGACTGACTGACTGACTGAGACTGACTGACTGCTTTAGTGACTAACTGACTGCACAGGACTGACCGACTGACTGACTGACTGACTGCCTGACTGACTGACTGACTGAATGACTGACTGACTGAGACTAAATGACTGACTGCTTGACTGACTGGATGAAGGACTAACTGACTGACTGAGTGACTGACTGACTGGACTGACTGACTGAGACTGAATGACTGAGTGCTTGACTGATTGGCTGTCAGACTGACTGACTGACTTCGCAAAAGGGAAAAATAAAAAAAAAGAATTATAAAATTAGAAAAAAATATTTGCATTTAAGATTTCCTTTCCGGCTGGGATTTGAACCCAGGGCGACACTCATGGAAGCCCAACGCTCTCGCCAATATACTATCGGATCTCTGTTGATCGGTGTCTTAATTATAATAAAAACAAAAAATGTACCTTAGTAATTATTGATCTAAAATCTTTGAAATCTAAAGGTCGAATGATTAAACTGACTCAGAATTTTCTTCCGTACATAAATAATCCATATTTGCAAAAGAAAGAAATTGAAAAAAAAAAGAATCTTCAAATTAGAAGAGAAATATATACATGGAAGATTTTCGTTCCGGCCGGGACTCGAACCCAGTACCACGCGCTTGGAACCCATCGGTCTAGCCATTAGGCTATTGGAGCTCTGTCGATGGAAGTCTTAAATATAATAAAAACAAAAAATGCACCTTGGTAATTATTGATTCAAACACTTTGAAATTTACAGGTCGAATAATTAAACTGACTCAGAATTTTTCTCCCTACATAAATAATCAATATTCGCAAAAGAGAAAAATTAAAAAAAAAGAAGAAGAAATTTCAAATTAGAAACTAAAAGTATACATTGAAGATTTTCGTTCAGGCTGGGACTCGAACCCAGGGCCACTCGCTTGGAAGATTAACACTCTAGCCATTAGTCTATGGGAGCTCTGTCGGTGGGAGTTTTAAATATAATAAAAACAAAAAATGCACCTTGGTAATTGTTTATTTAAACACTTTGAAATCTTCGTGTCGAAAAATAAAACTGACTCAGAATTTTCTTCCCTACATAAATAATCAATAATTGCAAAGGAAAGAAATTGAAAAAAAAAAGAATTTTCAAATTAGAAAAGAAATATATACATTGAAGATATTCGCTCCGGCTGGGACTCGAACCCAGGCCACTCGCTTGGAAGACCAGCGGTCTAGCCATTAGGCTATCGGAGTTCTGTCGAGCGGAGTCTTACTGCCTGACTGATACTGCCTGACTGACAGACTGACTCACTGACTGACTGATACTGACTGACTGACTCACTGACTGACCGAGACTGACTGACTAACTGCCTGACTGACTGAGACTGGACTGACTGACTGACTGACTGACTGACTGACTGACTGCTTGACTCTCTGACTGGCTATTTCACTGACTGACTGAATGACTAAATGACTGACTGACACTGACTGACTGACTGCTTGACTACCTGACTGACTGCTTGACTGACTAACTGACTGGACAGGACTGACCGACTGACTGACTGACAGACTGACTGAATAAGGATGACTGACAGACTGACTGAATAAGGCTGACTGACTGACTGACTGACAGACTGACTGAATAAGGCTGACCGACTGACTGACTGCCTGACTGACTGACTGACTGAATGACTGACTGACTGACTGACCGAGACTGACTGACTGACTGACTGACTGAGACTGGACTGGACTGACTGACTGACTGACTGACTGACTGCTTTAGTGATTAACTGACTGCACAGGACTGACCGACTGACTGACTGACTGACTGCCTGACTGACTGACTGACTGACTGACTGACTGACTGAGACTAAATGACTGACTGCTTGACTGACTGGCTGAAGGACTAACTGACTGACTGAGTGACTGACTGACTGGACTGACTGACTGAGACGGAATGACTGAGTGCTTGACTGATTGACTGTCAGACTGACAGACTGACTTCGCAAAAGGGAAATATAAAAAAAAAAGAATTATAAAATTAGAAAAAAAATATTTGCATTTAAGATTTCCTTTCCGGCCGGGACTCGAACCCAGTACCACGCGCTAGGAACCCAACGGTCTAGCCATTAGGCTATCGGAGCTCTGTCGATGGAAGTCTTAAATATAATAAAAACAAAAAATGCACCTTGGTAATTATTGATTCAAACACTTTGAAATTTACAGGTCGAATAATTAAACTGACTCAGAATTTTTCTCCCTACATAAATAATCAATATTCGCAAAAGAGAAAAATTTAAAAAAAAGAAGAAGAAATTTCAAATTAGAAACTAAAAGTATACATTGAAGATTTTCGTTCAAGCTGGGACTCGAACCCAGGGCCACTCGCTTGGAAGCCTAACACTCTAGCCATTAGTCTATGGGAGCTCTGTCGGTGGGAGTTTTAAATATAATAAAAACAAAAAATGCACCTTTGTAATTGTTTATTTAAACACTTTGAAATCTTCGTGTCGAAAAATTAAACTGACTCAGAATTCTCTTCCCTACATAAATAATCAATAATTGCAAAGGAAAGAAATTGAAAAAAAAAAGAATTTTCAAATTAGAAAAGAAATATATACATTGAAGATATTCGCTCCGGCTGGGACTCGAACCCAGGCCACTCGCTTGGAAGACCAGCGGTCTAGCCATTAGGCTATCGGAGTTCTGTCGAGCGGAGTCTTACTGCCTGACTGATACTGCCTGACTGACAGACTGACTCACTGACTGACTGATACTGACTGACTGACTCACTGACTGACCGAGACTGACTGACTAACTGCCTGACTGACTGAGACTGGACTGACTGACTGACTGACTGACTGACTGACTAACTGACTGACTGAGACTGACTGACTGACTGCTTGACTCTCTGACTGGCTATTTCACTGACTGACTGAATGACTAAATGACTGACTGACACTGACTGACTGACTGATTGACTACCTGACTGACTGCTTGACTGACTAACTGACTGGACAGGACTGACCGACTGACTGACTGACTGAATAAGGATGACTGACAGACTGACTGAATAAGGCTGACTGACTGACTGACTGACAGACTGACTGAATAAGGATGACCGACTGACTGACTGCCTGACTGACTGACTGACTGAATGACTGACTGACTGACTGACCGAGACTGACTGACTGACTGACTGAGACTGGACTGGACTGACTGACTGACTGAGACTGACTGACTAATTTTGTGACTAACTGACTGCACAGGACTGACCGACTGACTGACTGACTGACTGACTGAGACTAAATGACTGACTGCTTGACTGACTGGCTGAAGGACTAACTGACTGACTGAGTGACTGACTGACTGGACTGACTGACTGAGACTGAATGACTGAGTGCTTGACTGATTGACTGTCAGACTGACTGACTGACTTCGCAAAAGGGAAATATAAAAAAAAAAGAATTATAAAATTAGAAAAAATATTTGCATTTAAGATTTCCTTTCCGGCCGGGACTCGAACCCAGTACCACGCGCTAGGAACCCAACGGTCTAGCCATTAGGCTATCGGAGCTCTGTCGATGGAAGTCTTAAATATAATAAAAACAAAAAATGCACCTTGGTAATTATTGATTCAAACACTTTGAAATTTACAGGTCGAATAATTAAACTGACTCAGAATTTTTCTCCCTACATAAATAATCAATATTCGCAAAAGAGAAAAATTAAAAAAAAAAGAAGAAGAAATTTCAAATTAGAAACTAAAAGTATACATTGAAGATTTTCGTTCAGGCTGGGACTCGAACCCAGGGCCACTCGCTTGGAAGCCTAACGCTCTAGCCATTAGTCTATGGGAGCTCTGTCGGTGGGAGTTTTAAATATAATAAAAAAAAATGCACCTTTGTAATTGTTTATTTAAACACTTTGAAATCTTCGTGTCGAAAAATTAAACTGACTCAGAATTTTCTTCCCTACATAAATAATCAATAATTGCAAAGGAAAGAAATTGAAAAAAAAAAGAATTTTCAAATTAGAAAAGAAATATATACATTGAAGATATTCGCTCCGGCTGGGACTCGAACCCAGACCACTCGCTTGGAAGACCAGCGGTCTAGCCATTAGGCTATCGGAGTTCTGTCGAGCGGAGTCTTACTGCCTGACTGATACTGCCTCACTGACAGACTGACTGACTGATACTGACTGACTGACTCACTGACTGACCGAGACTGACGGACTAACTGCCTGACTGACTGAGACTGGACTGACTGACTGACTGACTGACTGACTGACTAACTGACTGACTGAGACTGACTGACTGACTGCTTGACTCTCTGACTGGCTATTTCACTGACTGACTGAATGACTAAATGACTGACTGACTGCTTGACTACCTGACTGACTGCTTGACTGACTAACTGACTGGACAGGATTGACCGACTGACTGACTGACAGACTGACTGAATAAGGATGACTGACAGACTGACTGAATAAGGCTGACTGACTGACTGACTGACAGACTGACTGAATAAGGCTGACCGACTGACTGACTGCCTGACTGACTGACTGACTGAATGACTGACTGACTGACTGACCGAGACTGACTGACTGACTGACTGAGACTGGACTGGACTGACTGACTGACTGAGACTGACTGACTAATTTTGTGACTAACTGACTGCACAGGACTGACCGACTGACTGACTGACTGACTGAATGACTGACTGACTGAGACTAAATGACTGACTGCTTGACTGACTGGCTGAAGGACTAACTGACTGACTGAGTGACTGACTGACTGGACTGACTGACTGAGACTGGATGACTGAGTACTTGACTGATTGACTGTCAGACTGACTGACTGACTTCGCAAAAGGGAAATATAAAAAAAAAAAGAATTATAAAATTAGAAAAAAAATATTTGCATTTAAAATTTCCTTTCCGGCCGGGACTCGAACCCAGTACCACGCGCTAGGAACCCAACGGTCTAGCCATTAGGCTATCGGAGCTCTGGCGATGGAAGTCTTAAATATAATAAAAACAAAAAATGCACCTTGGTAATTATTGATTCAAACACTTTGAAATTTACAGGTCGAATAATTAAACTGACTCAGAATTTTTCTCCCTACATAAATAATCAATATTCGCAAAAGAGAAAAATTAAAAAAAAAGAAGAAGAAATTTCAAATTAGAAACTAAAAGTATACATTGAAGATTTTCGTTCAGGCTGGGACTCGAACCCAGGGCCACTCGCTTGGAAGCCTAACACTCTAGCCATTAGTCTATGGGAGCTCTGTCGGTGGGAGTTTTAAATATAATAAAAACAAAAAATGCACCTTGGCAATTGTTTATTTAAACACTTTGAAATCTTCGTGTCGAAAAATTAAACTGACTCACAATTTTCTTCCCTACATAAATAATCAATAATTGCAAAGGAAAGAAATTGAAAAAAAAAAAGAATTTTCAAATTAGAAAAGAAATATATACATTGAAGATACTCGCTCCGGCTGGGACTCGAACCCAGGCCAATCGCTTGGAAGACCAGCGGTCTAGCCATTAGGCTATCGGAGTTCTGTCGAGCGGAGTCTTACTGCCTGACTGATACTGCCTGACTGACAGAATGACTCACTGACTGACTGATACTGACTGACTGACTCATGGACTGACCGAGACTGACTGACTAACTGCCTGACTGACTGAGACTGGACTGACTGACTGACTGACTGACTGACTAACTGACTGACTGAGACTGACTGACTGACTGCTTGACTCTCTGACTGGCTATTTCACTGACTGACTGAATGACTAAATGACTGACTGACACTGACTGACTGACTGCTTGACTACCTGACTGACTGCTTGACTGACTAACTGACTGGACAGGACTGACGGACTGACGGACTGACAGACTGACTGAATAAGGATGACTGACAGACTGACTGAATAAGGCTGACTGACTGACTGACTGACAGACTGACTGAATAAGGCTGACCGACTGACTGACTGCCTGACTGACTGACTGACTGAATGACTGACTGACTGACTGACCGAGACTGACTGACTGACTGACTGAGACTGGACTGGACTGACTGACTGACTGACTGACTGAGACTGACTGACTGCTTTAGTGACTAACTGACTGCACAGGACTGACCGACTGACTGACTGACTGACTGCCTGACTGACTGACTGACTGAATGACTGACTGACTGAGACTAAATGACTGACTGCTTGACTGACTGGCTGAAGGACTAACTGACTGACTGAGTGACTGAGTGACTGGACTGACTGACTGAGACTGAATGACTGAGTGCTTGACTGATTGACTGTCAGACTGACTGACTGACTTCGCAAAAGGGAAAAATAAAAAAAAAAGAATTATAAAATTAGAAAAAAAAAATTTGCATTTAAGATTTCCTTTCCGGCTGGGATTTGAACCCAGGGCGACACTCATGGAAGCCCAACGCTCTCGCCAATATACTATAGGATCTCTGTTGATCGGTGTCTTAATTATAATAAAAACAAAAAATGCACCTTAGTAATTATTGATCTAAAATTTTTGAAATCTAAAGGTCGAATGATTAAACTGACTCAGAATTTTCTTCCGTACATAAATAATCCATATTTGCAAAAGAAAGAAATTGAAAAAAAAAAGAATCTTCAAATTAGAAGAGAAATATGTACATGGAAGATTTTCGTTCCGGCCGGGACTCGAACCCAGTACCACGCGCTTGGAACCCAACGGTCTAGCCATTAGGCTATCGGAGCTCTGTCGGTGGAAGTCTTAAATATAATAAAAACAAAAAATGCACCTTGGTAATTATTGATTCAAACACTTTGAAATTTACAGGTCGAATAATTAAACTGACTCAGAATTTTTCTCCCTACATAAATAATCAATATTCGCAAAAGAGAAAAATTAAAAAAAAAGAAGAAGAAATTTCAAATTAGAAACTAAAAGTATACATTGAAGATTTTCGTTCAGGCTGGGACTCGAACCCAGGGCCACTCGCTTGGAAGCCTAACACTCTAGCCATTAGTCTATGGGAGCTCTGTCGGTGGGAGTTTTAAATATAATAAAAACAAAAAATGCACCTTGGTAATTGTTTATTTAAACACTTTGAAATCTTCGTGTCGAAAAATTAAACTGACTCAGAATTTTCTTCCCTACATAAATAATCAATAATTGCAAAGGAAAGAAATTGAAAAAAAAAAAGAATTTTCAAATTAGAAAAGAAATATATACATTGAAGATATTCGCTCCGGCTGGGACTCGTACCCAGGCCACTCGTTTGGAAGACCAGCGGTCTAGCCATTAGGCTATCGGAGTTCTGTCGAGCGGAGTCTTACTGCCTGACTGATACTGCCTGACTGACAGACTGACTCACTGACTGACTCACTGACTGACCGAGACTGACTGACTAACTGCCTGACTGACTGAGACTGGACTGACTGACTGACTGACTGACTGACTGACTAACTGACTGACTGAGACTGACTGACTGTGACTGACTGACTCTCTGACTGGCTATTTCACTGACTGACTGAATGACTAAATGACTGACTGACACTGACTGACTGACTGCTTGACTACCTGACTGACTGAATGACTAAATGACTGACTGACACTGACTGACTGACTGCTTGACTACCTGACTGACTGCTTGACTGACTAACTGACTGGACAGGACTGACCGACTGACTGACTGACAGACTGACTGACAGACTGACTGAATAAGGCTGACTGACTGACTGACTGCCTGCCTGACTGACTGACTGACTGACTGACTGACTGAGACTGACTGACTGCTTTAGTGACTAACTGACTGCACAGGACTGACCGACTGACTGACTGACTGACTGCCTGACTGACTGACTGACTGAATGACTGACTGACTGAGACTAAATGACTGACTGCTTGACTGACTGGCTGAAGGACTAACTGACTGACTGAGTGACTGACTGACTGGACTGACTGACTGAGACTGAATGACTGAGTGCTTGACTGATTGACTGTCAGACTGACTGACTGACTTCGCAAAAGGGAAAAATAAAAAAAAGTATTATAAAATTAGAAAAAAATATTTGCATTTAAGATTTCCTTTCCGGCTGGGATTTGAACCCAGGGCGACACTCATGGAAGCCCAACGCTCTCGCCAATATACTATGGGATCTCTGTTGATCGGTGTCTTAATTATAATAAAAACAAAAAATGCACCTTAGTAATTATTGATCTAAATTCTTTGAAATCTAAAGGTCGAATGATTAAACTGACTCAGAATTTTCTTCCGTACATAAATAATCCATATTTGCAAAAGAAAGAAATTGAAAAAAAAAAGAATCTTCAAATTAGAAGAGAAATATATACATGGAAGATTTTCGTTCCGGCCGGGACTCGAACCCAGTACCACGCGCTTGGAACCCAACGGTCTAGCCATTAGGCTATCGGAGCTCTGTCGATGGAAGTCTTAAATATAATAAAAACAAAAAATGCACCTTGGTAATTATTGATTCAAACACTTTGAAATTTACAGGTCGAATAATTAAACTGACTCAGAATTTTTCTCCCTACATAAATAATCAATATTCGCAAAAGAGAAAAATTAAAAAAAAAAGAAGAAGAAATTTCAAATTAGAAACTAAAAGTATACATTGAAGATTTTCGTTCAGGCTGGGACTCGAACCCAGGGCCACTCGCTTGGAAGCCTAACACTCTAGCCATTAGTCTATGGGAGCAAAAAATGCACCTTGGTAATTGTTTATTTAAACACTTTGAAATCTTCGTGTCGAAAAATTAAACTGACTCAGAATTTTCTTCCCTACATAAATAATCAATAATTGCAAAGGAAAGAAATTGAAAAAAAAAAGAATGTTCAAATTAGAAAAGAAATATATACATTGAAGATATTCGCTCCGGCTGGGACTCGAACCCAGGCCACTCGCTTGGAAGACCAGCGGTCTAGCCATTAGGCTATCGGAGTTCTGTCGAGCGGAGTCATACTGCCTGACTGATACTGCCTGACTGACAGACTGACTCACTGACTGACTGATACTGACGGACTGACTCACTGACTGACCGAGACTGACTGACTAACTGCCTGACTGACTGAGACTGGACTGACTGACTGACTGACTGACTGACTGACTGAGACTGACTGACTGACTGCTTGACTCTCTGACTGGCTATTTCACTGACTGACTGAATGACGAAATGACTGACTGACACTGACTGACTGACTGCTTGACTACCTGACTGACTGCTTGACTGACTAACTGACTGGACAGGACTGAACGACTGACTGACTGACAGACTGACTGAATAAGGATGACTGACAGACTGACTGAATAAGGCTGACTGACCGAGACTGACTGACTGACTGACTGAGACTGGACTGGACTGACTGACTGACTGACTGACTGACTGCTTTTGTGACTAACTGACTGCACAGGGCTGACCGACTGACTGACTGACTGACTGCCTGACTGACTGACTGACTGAATGACTGACTGACTGAGACTAAATGACTGACTGCTTGACTGACTGGCTGAAGGACTAACTGACTGACTGAGTGACTGACTGACTGGACTGACTGACTGAGACTGAATGACTGAGTGCTTGACTGATTGACTGTCAGACTGACTGACTGACTTCGCAAAAGGGAAAAATAAAAAAAAAAAGAATTATAAAATTAGAAAAAAATATCTGCATTTAAGATTTCCTTTCCGGCTGGGATTTGAACCCAGGGCGACACTCATGGAACCCCAACGCTCTCGCCAATATACTATTGGATCTCTGTTGATCGGTGTCTTAATTATAATAAAAACAAAAAATGCACCTTGGTAATTATTGATTCAAACACTTTGAAATTTACAGGTCGAATAATTAAACTGACTCAGAATTTTTCTCCCTACACAAATAATCAATATTCGCAAAAGAGAAAATTAAAAAAAAAGAAGAAGAAATTTCAAATTAGAAACTAAAAGTATACATTGAAGATTTTCGTTCAGGCTGGGACTCGAACCCAGGGCCACTCGCTTGGAAGCCTAACACTCTAGCCATTAGTCTATGGGAGCTCTGTCGGTGGGAGTTTTAAATATAATAAAAACAAAAAATGCACCTTGGTAATTGTTTATTTAAACACTTTGAAATCTTCGTGTCGAAAAATTAAACTGACTCAGAATTTTCTTCCCTACATAAATAATCAATAATTGCAAAGGAAAGAAATTGAAAAAAAAAAAGAATTTTCAAATTAGAAAAGAAATATATACATTGAAGATATTCGCTCCGGCTGGGACTCGAACCCAGGCCACTCGCTTGGAAGACCAGCGGTCTAGCCATTAGGCTATCGGAGTTCTGTCGAGCGGAGTCTTACTGCCTGACTGATACTGCCTGACTGACAGACTGACTCACTGACTGACTGATACTGACTGACTGACTCACTGACTGACCGAGACTGACTGACTAACTGCCTGACTGACTGAGACTGGACTGACTGACTGACTGACTGACTGACTGACTAACTGACTGACTGAGACTGACTGACTCTCTGACTGGCTATTTCACTGACTGACTGAATGACTAAATGACTGACTGACACTGACTGACTGACTGCTTGACTACCTGACTGACTGCTTGACTGACTAACTGACTGGACAGGACTGACCGACTGACTGACTGACAGACTGACTGAATAAGGATGACTGACTGACTGACTGACGGACAGACTGACTGAATAAGGCTGACCGACTGACTGACTGCCTGACTGACTGACTGACTGAATGACTGACTGACTGACTGACCGAGACTGACTGACTGACTGACTGAGACTGGACTGGACTGACTGACTGACTGACTGACTGAGACTGACTGACTGCTTTAGTGACTAACTGACTGCACAGGACTGACCGACTGACTGACTGACTGACTGCCTGACTGACTGACTGACTGAATGACTGGCTGACTGAGACTAAATGACTGACTGCTTGAATGACTGGCTGAAGGACTAACTGACTGAATGAGTGACTGACTGACTGGACTGACTGACTGAGACTGAATGACTGAGTGCTTGACTGATTGACTGTCAGACTGACTGACTGACTTCGCAAAAGGGAAAAATAAAAAAAAAAAATTATAAAATTCGAAAAAAATATTTGCATTTAAGATTTCCTTTCCGGCTGGGATTTGAACCCAGGGCGACACTCATGGAAGCCCAACGCTCTCGCCAATATACTATCGGATCTCTGTTGATCGGTGTCTTAATTATAATAAAAACAAAAAATGCACCTTAGTAATTATTGATCTAAAATCTTTGAAATCTAAAGGTCGAATGATTAAACTGACTCAGAATTTTCTTCCGTACATAAATAATCCATATTTGCAAAAGAAAGAAATTGAAAAAAAAAAAGAATCTTCAAATTAGAAGAGAAATATATACATTTAAGATTTTCGTTCCGGCCGGGACTCGAACCCAGTACCACGCGCTTGGAACCCAACGGTCTAGCCATTAGGCTATCGGAGCTCTGTCGATGGAAGTCTTAAATATAATAAAAACAAAAAATGCACCTTGGTAATTATTGATTCAAACACTTTGAAATTTACAGGTCGAATAATTAAACTGACTCAGAATTTTTCTCCCTACATAAATAATCAATATTCGCAAAAGAGAAAAATTAAAAAAAAAAGAAGAAGAAATTTCAAATTAGAAACTAAAAGTATACATTGAAGATTTTCGTTCAGGCTGGGACTCGAACCCAGGGCCACTCGCATGGAAGCCTAACACTCTAGCCATTAGTCTAAGGGAGCTCTGTCGGTGGGAGTTTTAAATATAATAAAAACAAAAAATGCACCTTGGTAATTGTTTATTTAAACACTTTGAAATCTTCGTGTCGAAAAATTAAACTGACTCAGAATTTTCTTCCCTACATAAATAATCAATAATTGCAAAGGAAAGAAATTGAAAAAAAAAAGAATTTTCAAATTAGAAAAGAAATATATACATTGAAGATATTCGCTCCGGCTGGGACTCGAGCCCAGGCCACTCGCTTGGAAGACCAGCGGTCTAGCCATTAGGCTATCGGAGTTCTGTCGAGCGGAGTCTTACTGCCTGACTGATACTGCCTGACTGACAGACTGACTCACTGACTGACTGATACTGACTGACTGACTCATGGACTGACCGAGACTGACTGACTAACTGCCTGACTGACTGAAACTGGACTGACTGACTGACTGACTGACTGACTGACTAACTGACTGACTGAGACTGACTGACTGACTGCTTGACTCTCTGACTGGCTATTTCACTGACTGACTGAATGACTAAATGACTGACTGACACTGACTGACTGACTGCTTGACTACCTGACTGACTGCTTGACTGACTAACTGACTGGACAGGACTGACGGACTGACTGACTGACAGACTGACTGAATAAGGATGACTGACAGACTGACTGAATAAGGCTGAATGACTGACTGACTGACTGACCGAGACTGACTGACTGACTGACTGAGACTGGACTGGACTGACTGACTGACTGACTGACTGGACTGACTGACTGAGACTGAATGACTGAGTGCTTGACTGATTGACTGTCAGACTGACTGACTGACTTCGCAAAAGGGAAAAATAAAAAAAAATATTATAAAATTAGAAAAAAATATTTGCATTTAAGATTTCCTTTCCGGCTGGGATTTGAACCCAGGGCGACACTCATGGAAGCCCAACGCTCTCGCCAATATACTATCGGATCTCTGTTTATCGGTGTCTTAATTATAATAAAAACAAAAAATGCACCTTAGTAATTATTGATCTAAAATCTTTGAAATCTAAAGGTCGAATGATTAAACTGACTCAGAATTTTCTTCCGTACATAAATAATCCATATTTGCAAAAGAAAGAAATTGAAAAAAAAAAGAATCTTCAAATTAGAAGAGAAATATTTACATGGAAGATTTTCGTTCCGGCCGGGACTCGAACCCAGTACCACGCGCTTGGAACCCAACGGTCTAGCCATTAGGCTATCGGAGCTCTGTCGATGGAAGTCTTAAATATAATAAAAACAAAAAATGCACCTTGGTAATTATTGATTCAAACACTTTGAAATTTACAGGTCGAATAATTAAACTGACTCAGAATTTTTTTCCCTACATAAATAATCAATATTCGCAAAAGAGAAAAATTAAAAAAAAAAAGAAGAAGAAATTTCAAATTAGAAACTAAAAGTATACATTGAAGATTTTCGTTCAGTCTGGGACTCGAACCCAGGGCCACTCGCTTGGAAGCCTAACACTCTAGCCATTAGTCTATGGGAGCAAAAAATGCACCTTGGTAATTGTTTATTTAAACACTTTGAAATCTTCGTGTCGAAAAATTAAACTGACTCAGAATTTTCTTCCCTACATAAATAATCAATAATTGCAAAGGAAAGAAATTGAAAAAAAAAAGAATTTTCAAATTAGAAAAGAAATATATACATTGAAGATATTCGCTCCGGCTGGGACTCGAACCCAGGCCACTCGCTTGGAAGACCAGCGGTCTAGCCATTAGGCTATCGGAGTTCTGTCGAGCGGAGTCTTACTGCCTGACTGATACTGCCTGACTGACAGACTGACTCACTGACTGACTGATACTGACGGACTGACTCACTGACTGACCGAGACTGACTGACTAACTGCCTGACTGACTGAGACTGGACTGACTGACTGACTGACTGACTGACTGACTGAGACTGACTGACTGACTGCTTGACTCTCTGACTGGCTATTTCACTGACTGACTGAATGACTAAATGACTGACTGACACTGACTGACTGACTGCTTGACTACCTGACTGACTGCTTGACTGACTAACTGACTGGACAGGACTGAACGACTGACTGACTGACAGACTGACTGAATAAGGATGACTGACAGACTGACTGAATAAGGCTGACTGACCGAGACTGACTGACTGACTGACTGAGACTGGACTGGACTGACTGACTGACTGACTGACTGAGACTGACTGACTGCTTTAGTGACTAACTGACTGCACAGGGCTGACCGACTGACTGACTGACTGACTGCCTGACTGACTGACTGACTGAATGACTGACTGACTGAGACTAAATGACTGACTGCTTGACTGACTGGCTGAAGGACTAACTGACTGACTGAGTGACTGACTGACTGGACTGACTGACTGAGACTGAATGACTGAGTGCTTGACTGATTGACTGTCAGACTGACTGACTGACTTCGCAAAAGGGAAAAAAAAAAAGAATTATAAAATTAGAAAAAAATATCTGCATTTAAGATTTCCTTTCCGGCTGGGATTTGAACCCAGGGCGACACTCATGGAACCCCAACGCTCTCGCCAATATACTATTGGATCTCTGTTGATCGGTGTCTTAATTATAATAAAAACAAAAAATGCACCTTAGTAATTATTGATCTAAAATCTTTGAAATCTAAAGGTCGAATGATTAAACTGACTCAGAATTTTCTTCCATACATAAATAATCCATATTTGCAAAAGAAAGAAATTGAAAAAAAAAGAATTTTCAAATTAGAAGTGAAATATATACATGGAAGATTTTCGTTCCGGCCGGGACTCGAACCCAGTACCACGCGCTTGGAACCCAACGGTCTAGCCATTAGGCTATCGGAGCTCTGTCGATGGAAGTCTTAAATATAATAAAAACAAAAAATGCACCTTGGTAATTATTGATTCAAACACTTTGAAATTTACAGGTCGAATAATTAAACTGACTCAGAATTTTTCTCCCTACATAAATAATCAATATTCGCAAAAGAGAAAAATTAAAAAAAAAGAAGAAGAAATTTCAAATTAGAAACTAAAAGTATACATTGAAGATTTTCGTTCAGGCTGGGACTCGAACCCAGGGCCACTCGCTTGGAAGCCTAACACTCTAGCCATTAGTCTATGGGAGCTCTGTCAGTGGGAGTTTTAAATATAATAAAAACAAAAAATGCACCTTGGTAATTGTTTATTTAAACACTTTGAAATCTTCGTGTCGAAAAATTAAACTGACTCAGAATTTTCTTCCCTACATAAATAATCAATAATTGCAAAGGAAAGAAATTGAAAAAAAAAAGAATTTTCAAATTAGAAAAGAAATATATACATTGAAGATATTCGCTCCTGCTGGGACTCGAAACCAGGCCACTCGCTTGGAAGACCAGCGGTCTAGCCATTAGGCTATCGGAGTTCTGTCGAGCGGAGTCTTACTGCCTGACTGATACTGACTGACTGACTCACTGACTGACAGAGACTGACTGACTAACTGCCTGACTGACTGAGACTGGACTGACTGACTGACTGACTGACTGACTAACTGACT
This sequence comes from Uloborus diversus, assembly GCF_026930045.1. Lineage (NCBI taxonomy): Eukaryota > Metazoa > Arthropoda > Arachnida > Araneae > Uloboridae > Uloborus > Uloborus diversus. The sequence goes on from NW_026558406.1 coordinate 598,913, forward strand.
GACTGAGACTGACTGACTGACTGCTTGACTCTCTGACTGGCTATTTCACTGACTGACTGAATGACTAAATGACTGACTGACACTGACTGACTGACTGCTTGACTACCTGACTGACTGCTTTACTGACTAACTGACTGGACAGGACTGACCGACTGACTGACTGACAGACTGACTGAATAAGGATGACTGACAGACTGACTGAATAAGGCTGACTGACTGACTGACTGCCTGACTGACTGACTGACTGAATGACTGACTGACCGAGACTGACTGACTGACTGACTGAGACTGGACTGGACTGACTGACTGACTGACTGACTGAGACTGACTGACTGCTTTAGTGACTAACTGACTGCACAGGACTGACCGACTGACTGACTGCCTGACTGACTGACTGACTGACTGACTGAGACTAAATGACTGACTGCTTGACTGACTGGCTGAAGGACTAACTGACTGACTGAGTGACTGACTGACTGGACTGACTGACTGAGACTGAATGACTGAGTGCTTGACTGATTGACTGTCAGACTGACTGACTGACTTCGCAAAAGGGAAAAATAAAAAAAAAAGAATTATAAAATTAGAAAAAAATATTTGCATTTAAGATTTCCTTTCCGGCTGGGATTTGAACCCAGGGCGACACTCATGGAAGCCCAACGCTCTCGCCAATATACTATCGGATCTCTGTTGATCGGTGTCTTAATTATAATAAAAACAAAAAATGCACCTTAGTAATTATTGATCTAAAATCTTTGAAATCTAAAGGTCGAATGATTAAACTGACTCAGAATTTTCTTCCGTACATAAATAATCCATATTTGCAAAAGAAAGAAATTGAAAAAAAAAAAAATCTTCAAATTAAAAGAGAAATATATACATGGAAGATTTTCGTTCCGGCCGGGACTCGAACCCAGTACCACGCGCTTGGAACCCAACGGTCTAGCCATTAGGCTATCGGAGCTCTGTCGATGGAAGTCTTAAATATAATAAAAACAAAAAATGCACCTTGGTAATTATTGATTCAAACACTTTGAAATTTACAGGTCGAATAATTAAACTAACTCAGAATTTTTCTCCCTACATAAATAATCAATATTCGCAAAAGAGAAAAATTAAAAAAAAAAGAAGAAGAAATTTCAAATTAGAAACTAAAAGTATACATTGAAGATTTTCGTTCAGGCTGGGACTCGAACCCAGGGCCACTCGCTTGGAAGCCTAACACTCTAGCCATCAGTCTATGTAAGCTCTGTCGGTGGGAGTTTTAAATATAATAAAAACAAAAAATGCACCTTGGTAATTGTTTTTTAAACACTTTGAAATCTTCGTGTCGAAAAATTAAACTGACTCAGAATTTTCTTCCCTACATAAATAATCAATAATTGCAAAGGAAAGAAATTGAAAAAAAAAATAATTTTCAAATTAGAAAAGAAATATATACATTGAAGATATTCGCTCCGGCTGGGACTCGAACCCAGGCCACTCGCATGGAAGACCAGCGGTCTAGCCATTAGGCTATCGGAGTTCTGTCGAGCGGAGTCTTACTGCCTGACTGATACTGCCTGACTGACAGACTGACTCACTGACTGACTGATACTGACTGACTGACTCACTGACTGACCGAGACTGACTGACTAACTGCCTGACTGACTGAGACTGGACTGACTGACTGACTGACTAACTGACTGACTGAGACTGACTGACTGACTGCTTGACTCTCTGACTGGCTATTTCACTGACTGACTGAATGACTAAATGACTGACTGACACTGACTGACTGACTGCTTGACTACCTGACTGACTGCTTGACTGACTAACTGACTGGACAGGACTGACCGACTGGACAGGACTGACCGACTGACTGACTGACAGACTGACTGAATAAGGATGACTGACAGACTGACTGAATAAGGCTGACTGACTGACTGACTGACAGACTGACTGAATAAGGCTGACCGACTGACTGACTGCCTGACTGACTGACTGACTGAATGACTGACTGACTGACTGACCGAGACTGACTGACTGACTGACTGAGACTGGACTGGACTGACTGACTGACTGACTGACTGAGACTGACTGACTGCTTTAGTGACTAACTGACTGCACAGGACTGACCGACTGACTGACTGACTGACTGCCTGACTGACTGACTGACTGAATGACTGACTGACTGAGACTAAATGACTGACTGCTTGACTGACTGGCTGAAGGACTAACTGACTGACTGAGTGACTGAGTGACTGGACTGACTGACTGAGACTGAATGACTGAGTGCTTGACTGATTGACTGTCAGACTGACTGACTCGCAAAAGGGAAAAATAAAAAAAAAAGAATTATAAAATTAGAAAAAAAAATTTGCATTTAAGATTTCCTTTCCGGCTGGGATTTGAACCCAGGGCGACACTCATGGAAGCCCAACGCTCTCGCCAATATACTATCGGATCTCTGTTGATCGGTGTCTTAATTATAATAAAAACAAAAAATGCACCTTAGTAATTATTGATCTAAAATTTTTGAAATCTAAAGGTCGAATGATTAAACTGACTCAGAATTTTCTTCCGTACATAAATAATCCATATTTGCAAAAGAAAGAAATTGAAAAAAAAAGAATCTTCAAATTAGAAGAGAAATATATACATGGAAGATTTTCGTTCCGGGCGGGACTCGAACCCAGTACCACGCGCTTGGAACCCAACGGTCTAGCCATTAGGCTATCGGAGCTCTCGCGATGGAAGTCTTAAATATAATAAAAACAAAAAATGCACCTTGGTAATTATTGATTCAAACACTTTGAAATTTACAGGACGAATAATTAAACTGACTCAGAATTTTTCTCCCTACATAAATAATCAATATTCGCAAAAGAGAAAAATTAAAAAAAAAGAAGAAGAAATTTCAAATTAGAAACTAAAAGTATACATTGAAGATTTTCGTTCAGGCTGGGACTCGAACCCAGGGCCACTCGCTTGGAAGCCTAACACTCTAGCCATTAGTCTATGGGAGCTCTGTCGGTGGGAGTTTTAAATATAATAAAAACAAAAAATGCACCTTGGTAATTGTTTATTTAAACACTTTGAAATCTTCGTGTTGAAAAATTAAACTGACTCAGAATTTTCTTCCCTACATAAATAATCAATAATTGCAAAGGAAAGAAATTGAAAAAAAAAAGAATTTTCAAATTAGAAAAGAAATATATACATTGAAGATATTCGCTCCGGCTGGGACTCGAACTCAGGCTACTCGCTTGGAAGACCAGCGGTCTAGCCATTAGGCTATCGGAGTTCTGTCGAGCGGAGTCTTACTGCCTGACTGATACTGACTGACTGACTCACTGAGTGACAGAGACTGACTGACTAACTGCCTGACTGACTGAGACTGGACTGACTGACTGACTGACTAACTGACTGACTGAGACTGACTGACTGACTGCTTGACTCTCTGACTGGCTATTTCACTGACTGACTGAATGACTAAATGACTGACTGACACTGACTGACTGACTGCTTGACTACCTGACTGACTGCTTTACTGACTAACTGACTGGACAGGACTGACCGACTGACTGACTGACAGACTGACTGAATAAGGATGACTGACAGACTGACTGAATAAGGCTGACCGACTGTCTGACTGCCTGACTGACTGACTGAATGAATGACTGACTGACCGAGACTGACTGACTGACTGACTGAGACTGGACTGGACTGACTGACTGACTGACTGACTGAGACTGACTGACTGCTTTAGTGACTAACTGACTGCACAGGACTGACCGACTGACTGACTGCCTGACTGACTGACTGACTGACTGACTGAGACTAAATGACTGACTGCTTGACTGACTGGCTGAAGGACTAACTGACTGACTGAGTGACTGACTGACTGGACTGACTGACTGAGACTGAATGACTGAGTGCTTGACTGATTGACTGTCAGACTGACTGACTGACTTCGCAAAAGGGAAAAATAAAAAAAAAAGAATTATAAAATTAGAAAAAAATATTTGCATTTAAGATTTCCTTTCCGGCTGGGATTTGAACCCAGGGCGACACTCATGGAAGCCCAACGCTCTCGCCAATATACTATCGGATCTCTGTTGATCGGTGTCTTAATTATAATAAAAACAAAAAATGCACCTTAGTAATTATTGATCTAAAATCTTTGAAATCTAAAGGTCGAATGATTAAACTGACTCAGAATTTTCTTCCGTACATAAATAATCCATATTTGCAAAAGAAAGAAATTGAAAAAAAAAAAGAATCTTCAAATTAGAAGAGAAATTATTACATGGAAGATTTTCGTTCCGGCCGGGACTCGAACCCAGTACCACGCGCTTGGAACCCAACGGTCTAGCCATTAGGCTATCGGAGCTCTGTCGATGGAAGTCTTAAATATAATAAAAACAAAAAATGCACCTTGGTAATTATTGATTCAAACACTTTGAAATTTACAGGTCGAATAATTAAACTAACTCAGAATTTTTCTCCCTACATAAATAATCAATATTCGCAAAAGAGAAAAATTAAAAAAAAAAGAAGAAGAAATTTCAAATTAGAAACTAAAAGTATACATTGAAGATTTTCGTTCAGGCTGGGACTCGAACCCAGGGCCACTCGCTTGGAAGCCTAACACTCTAGCCATCAGTCTATGGGAGCTCTTTCGGTGGGAGTTTTAAATATAATAAAAACAAAAAATGCACCTTGGTAATTGTTTTTTAAACACTTTGAAATCTTGGTGTCGAAAAATTAAACTGACTCAGAATTTTCTTCCCTACATAAATAATCAATAATTGCAAAGGAAAGAAATTGAAAAAAAAAAGAATTTTCAAATTAGAAAAGAAATATATACATTGAAGATATTCGCTCCGGCTGGGACTCGAACCCAGGCCACTCGCATGGAAGACCAGCGGTCTAGCCATTAGGCTATCGGAGTTCTGTCGAGCGGAGTCTTACTGCCTGACTGATACTGCCTGACTGACAGACTGACTCACTGACTGACTGATACTGACTGACTGACTCACTGACTGACCGAGACTGACTGACTAACTGCCTGACTGACTGAGACTGGACTGACTGACTGACTGTCTGACTGACTGACTAACTGACTGACTGAGACTGACTGACTGAGACTGACTGACTCTCTGACTGGCTATTTCACTGACTGACTGAATGACTAAATGACTGACTGACACTGACTGACTGACTGCTTGACTACCTGACTGACTGCTTGACTGACTAACTGACTGGACAGGACTGACCGACTGACTGACTGACAGACTGACTGAATAAGGATGACTGACAGACTGACTGAATAAGGCTGACTGACTGCCTGACTGACTGACTGACTGAATGACTGACTGACTGACTGACCGAGACTGACTGACTGACTGACTGAGACTGGACTGGACTGACTGACTGACTGACTGACTGAGACTGACTGACTGCTTTAGTGACTAACTGACTGCACAGGACTGACCGACTGACTGACTGACTGACTGCCTGACTGACTGACTGACTGAATGACTGACTGACTGAGACTAAATGACTGACTGCTTGACTGACTGGCTGAAGGACTAACTGACTGACTGAGTGACTGAGTGACTGGACTGACTGACTGAGACTGAATGACTGAGTGCTTGACTGATTGACTGTCAGACTGACTGACTGACTTCGCAAAAGGGAAAAATAAAAAAAAAGAATTATAAAATTAGAAAAAAAAATTTGCATTTCAGATTTCCTTTCCGGCTGGGATTTGAACCCAGGGCGACACTCATGGAAGCCCAACGCTCTCGCCAATATACTATCGGATCTCTGTTGATCGGTGTCTTAATTATAATAAAAACAAAAAATGCACCTTAGTAATTATTGATCTAAAATTTTTGAAATCTAAAGGTCGAATGATTAAACTGACTCAGAATTTTCTTCCGTACATAAATAATCCATATTTGCAAAAGAAAGAAATTGAAAAAAAAAGAATCTTCAAATTAGAAGAGAAATATATACATGGAAGATTTTCGTTCCGGCCGGGACTCGAACCCAGTACCACGCGCTTGGAACCCAACGGTCTAGCCATTAGGCTATCGGAGCTCTGTCGATGGAAGTCTTAAATATAATAAAAACAAAAAATGCACCTTGGTAATTATTGATTCAAACACTTTGAAATTTACAGGTCGAATAATTAAACTGACTCAGAATTTTTCTCCCTACATAAATAATCAATATTCGCAAAAGAGAAAAATTAAAAAAAAAGAAGAAGAAATTTCAAATTAGAAACTAAAAGTAAACATTGAAGATTTTCGTTCAGGCTGGGACTCGAACCCAGGGCCACTCGCTTGGAAGCCTAACACTCTAGCCATTAGTCTATGGGAGCTCTGTCGGTGGGAGTTTTAAATATAATAAAAACAAAAAATGCACCTTGGCAATTGTTTATTTAAACACTTTGAAATCTTCGTGTCGAAAAATTAAACTGACTCAGAATGTTCTTCCCTACATAAATAATCAATAATTGCAAAGGAAAGAAATTGAAAAAAAAAAGAATTTTCAAATTAGAAAAGAAATATATACATTGAAGATATTCGGTCCGGCTGGGACTCGAACCCAGGCCACTCGCTTGGAAGACCAGCGGTCTAGCCATTAGGCTATCGGAGTTCTGTCGAGCGGAGTCTTACTGCCTGACTGATACTGCCTGACTGACAGACTGACTCACTGACTGACTGATACTGACTGACCGACTCACTGACTGACCGAGACTGACTGACTAACTGCCTGACTGACTGAGACTGGACTGACTGACTGACTGACTGACTGACTGACTAACTGACTGACTGAGACTGACTGACTGAGACTGACTGACTCTCTGACTGGCTATTTCACTGACTGACTGAATGACTAAATGACTGACTGACACTGACTGACTGACTGCTTGACTACCTGACTGACTGCTTGACTGACTAACTGACTGGACAGGACTGACCGACTGACTGACTGACAGACTGACTGAATAAGGATGACTGACAGACTGACTGAATAAGGCTGACTGACTGACTGACAGACTGACTGAATAAGGCTGACCGACTGACTGACTGCCTGCCTGACTGACTGACTGACTGACTGACTGAGACTGACTGACTGCTTTAGTGACTAACTGACTGCACAGGACTGACCGACTGACTGACTGACTGACTGACTGCCTGACTGACTGACTGACTGAATAACTGACTGACTGAGACTAAATGACTGACTGCTTGACTGACTGGCTGAAGGACTAACTGACTGACTGAGTGACTGACTGACTGGACTGACTGACTGAGACTGAATGACTGAGTGCTTGACTGATTGACTGTCAGACTGACTGACTGACTTCGCAAAAGGGAAAAATAAAAAAAAAATATTATAAAATTAGAAAAAAATATTTGCATTTAAGATTTCCTTTCCGGCTGGGATTTGAACCCAGGGCGACACTCATGGAAGCCCAACGCTCTCGCCAATATACTATCGGATCTCTGTTGATCGGTGTCTTAATTATAATAAAAACAAAAAATGCACCTTAGTAATTATTGATCTAAAATCTTTGAAATCTAAAGGTCGAATGATTAAACTGACTCAGAATTTTCTTCCGTACATAAATAATCCATATTTGCAAAAGAAAGAAATTGAAAAAAAAAAAGAATCTTCAAATTAGAAGAGAAATGTATACATGGAAGATTTTCGTTCCGGCCGGGACTCGAACCCAGTACCACGCGCTTGGAACCCAACGGTCTAGCCATTAGGCTATCGGAGCTCTGTCGATGGAAGTCTTAAATATAATAAAAACAAAAAATGCACCTTGGTAGTTATTGATTCAAACACTTTGAAATTTACAGGTCGAATAATTAAACTGACTCAGAATTTTTCTCCCTACATAAATAATCAATATTCGCAAAAGAGAAAAATTAAAAAAAAAGAAGAAGAAATTTCAAATTAGAAACTAAAAGTATACATTGAAGATTTTCGTTCAGGCTGGGACTCGAACCCAGGGCCACTCGCTTGGAAGCCTAACACTCTAGCCATTAGTCAATGGGAGCAAAAAATGCACCTTGGTAATTGTTTATTTAAACACTTTGAAATCTTCGTGTCGAAAAATTAAACTGACTCAGAATTTTCTTCCCTACATAAATAATCAATAATTGCAAAGGAAAGAAATTGAAAAAAAAAAGAATGTTCAAATTAGAAAAGAAATATATACATTGAAGATATTCGCTCCGGCTGGGACTCGAACCCAGGCCACTCGCTTGGAAGACCAGCGGTCTAGCCATTAGGCTATCGGAGTTCTGTCGAGCGGAGTCTTACTGCCTGACTGATACTGCCTGACTGACAGACTGACTCACTGACTGACTGATACTGACGGACTGACTCACTGACTGACCGAGACTGACTGACTAACTGCCTGACTGACTGAGACTGGACTGACTGACTGACTGACTGACTGACTGACTGAGACTGACTGACTGACTGCTTGACTCTCTGACTGGCTATTTCACTGACTGACTGAATGACTAAATGACTGACTGACACTGACTGACTGACTGCTTGACTACCTGACTGACTGCTTGACTGACTAACTGACTGGACAGGACTGAACGACTGACTGACTGACAGACTGACTGAATAAGGATGACTGACAGACTGACTGAATAAGGCTGACTGACCGAGACTGACTGACTGACTGACTGAGACTGGACTGGACTGACTGACTGACTGACTGACTGAGACTGACTGACTGCTTTAGTGACTAACTGACTGCACAGGGCTGACCGACTGACTGACTGACTGACTGCCTGACTGACTGACTGACTGAATGACTGACTGACTGAGACTAAATGACTGACTGCTTGACTGACTGGCTGAAGGACTAACTGACTGACTGAGTGACTGAGTGACTGGACTGACTGACTGAGACTGAATGACTGAGTGCTTGACTGATTGACTGTCAGACTGACTGACTGACTTCGCAAAAGGGAAAAATAAAAAAAAAGAATTATAAAATTAGAAAAAAAATTTGCATTTAAGATTTCCTTTCCGGCTGGGATTTGAACCCAGGGCGACACTCATGGAAGCCCAACGCTCTCGCCAATATACTATCGGATCTCTGTTGATCGGTGTCTTAATTATAATAAAAACAAAAAATGCACCTTAGTAATTATTGATCTAAAATTTTTGAAATCTAAAGGTCGAATGATTAAACTGACTCAGAATTTTCTTCCGTACATAAATAATCCATATTTGCAAAAGAAAGAAATTGAAAAAAAAAGAATCTTCTAATTAGAAGAGAAATATATACATGGAAGATTTTCGTTCCGGCCGGGACTCGAACCCAGTACCACGCGCTTGGAACCCAACGGTCTAGCCATTAGGCTATCGGAGCTCTGTCGATGGAAGTCTTAAATATAATAAAAACAAAAAATGCACCTTGGTAATTATTGATTCAAACACTTTGAAATTTACAGGTCGAATAATTAAACTGACTCAGAATTTTTCTCCCTACATAAATAATCAATATTCGCAAAAGAGAAAAATTAAAAAAAAAGAAGAAGAAATTTCAAATTAGAAACTAAAAGTATACATTGAAGATTTTCGTTCAGGCTGGGACTCGAACCCAGGGCCACTCGCTTGGAAGCCTAACACTCTAGCCATTAGTCTATGGGAGCTCTGTCGGTGGGAGTTTTAAATATAATAAAAACAAAAAATGCACCTTGGTAATTGTTTATTTAAACACTTTGAAATCTTCGTGTCGAAAAATTAAACTGACTCAGAATTTTCTTCCCTACATAAATAATCAATAATTGCAAAGGAAAGAAATTGAAAAAAAAAAGAATTTTCAAATTAGAAAAGAAATATATACATTGAAGATATTCGGTCCGGCTGGGACTCGAACCCAGGCCACTCGCTTGGAAGACCAGCGGTCTAGCCATTAGGCTATAGGAGTTCTGTCGAGCGGAGTCTTACTGCCTGACTGATACTGCCTGACTGACAGACTGACTCACTGACTGACTGATACTGACTGACCGACTCACTGACTGACCGAGACTGACTGACTAACTGCCTGACTGACTGAGACTGGACTGACTGACTGACTGACTGACTGACTGACTAACTGACTGACTGAGACTGACTGACTGAGACTGACTGACTCTCTGACTGGCTATTTCACTGACTGACTGAATGACTAAATGACTGACTGACACTGACTGACTGACTGCTTGACTACCTGACTGACTGCTTGACTGACTAACTGACTGGACAGGACTGACCGACTGACTGACTGACAGACTGACTGAATAAGGATGACTGACAGACTGACTGAATAAGGCTGACTGACTGACTGACAGACTGACTGAATAAGGCTGACCGACTGACTGACTGCCTGCCTGACTGACTGACTGACTGACTGACTGAGAATGACTGACTGCTTTAGTGACTAACTGACTGCACAGGACTGACCGACTGACTGACTGACTGACTGACTGCCTGACTGACTGACTGACTGAATAACTGACTGACTGAGACTAAATGACTGACTGCTTGACTGACTGGCTGAAGGACTAACTGACTGACTGAGTGACTGACTGACTGGACTGACTGACTGAGACTGAATGACTGAGTGCTTGACTGATTGACTGTCAGACTGACTGACTGACTTCGCAAAAGGGAAAAATAAAAAAAAAATATTATAAAATTAGAAAAAAATATTTGCATTTAAGATTTCCTTTCCGGCTGGGATTTGAACCCAGGGCGACACTCATGGAAGCCCAACGCTCTCGCCAATATACTATCGGATCTCTGTTGATCGGTGTCTTAATTATAATAAAAACAAAAAATGCACCTTAGTAATTATTGATCTAAAATCTTTGAAATCTAAAGGTCGAATGATTAAACTGACTCAGAATTTTCTTCCGTACATAAATAATCCATATTTGCAAAAGAAAGAAATTGAAAAAAAAAGAGAATCTTCAAATTAGAAGAGAAATATATACATGGAAGATTTTCGTTCCGGCCGGGACTCGAACCCAGTACCACGCGCTTGGAACCCAACGGTCTAGCCATTAGGCTATCGGAGCTCTGTCGATGGAAGTCTTAAATATAATAAAAACAAAAAATGCACCTTGGTAATTATTGATTCAAACACTTTGAAATTTACAGGTCGAATAATTAAACTGACTCAGAATTTTTCTCCCTACATAAATAATCAATATTCGCAAAAGAGAAAAATTAAAAAAAAAGAAGAAGAAATTTCAAATTAGAAACTAAAAGTATACATTGAAGATTTTCGTTCAGGCTGGGACTCGAACCCAGGGCCACTCGCTTGGAAGCCTAACACTCTAGCCATTAGTCAATGGGAGCAAAAAATGCACCTTGGTAATTGTTTATTTAAACACTTTGAAATCTTCGTGTCGAAAAATTAAACTGACTCAGAATTTTCTTCCCTACATAAATAATCAATAATTGCAAAGGAAAGAAATTGAAAAAAAAAAGAATGTTCAAATTAGAAAAGAAATATATACATTGAAGATATTCGCTCCTGCTGGGACTCGAACCCAGGCCACTCGCTTGGAAGACCAGCGGTCTAGCCATTAGGCTATCGGAGTTCTGTCGAGCGGAGTCTTACTGCCTGACTGATACTGCCTGACTGACAGACTGACTCACTGACTGACTGATACTGACTGACTGACTCACTGACTGACCGAGACTGACTGACTAACTGCCTGACTGACTGAGACTGGACTGACTGACTGACTGACTGACTGACTGACTAACTGACTGACTGAGACTGACTGACTGACTGCTTGACTCTCTGACTGGCTATTTCACTGACTGACTGAATGACTAAATGACTGACTGACACTGACTGACTGACTGTTTGACTACCTGACTGACTGCTTGACTGACTAACTGACTGGACAGGACTGACCGACTGACTGACTGACAGACTGACTGAATAAGGATGACTGACAGACTGACTGAATAAGGCTGACTGACTGACTGACTGACAGACTGACTGAATAAGGCTGACCGACTGACTGACTGCCTGACTGACTGACTGACTGAATGACTGACTGACTGACTGACCGAGACTGACTGACTGACTGACTGAGACTGACTGACTGCTTTAGTGACTAACTGACTGCACAGGACTGACCGACTGACTGACTGACTGACTGCCTGACTGACTGAATGACTGAATGACTGACTGACTGAGACTAAATGACTGACTGCTTGACTGACTGGCTGAAGGACTAACTGACTGACTGAGTGACTGACTGACTGGACTGACTGACTGAGACTGAATGACTGAGTGCTTGACTGATTGACTGTCAGACTGACTGACTGACTTCGCAAAAGGGAAAAATAAAAAAAAAAGAATTATAAAATTAGAAAAAAATATTTGAATTTAAGATTTCCTTTCCGGCTGGGATTTGAACCCAGGGCGACACTCATGGAAGCCCAACGCTCTCGCCAATATACTATCGGATCTCTGTTGATCGGTGTCTTAATTATAATAAAAACAAAAAATGCACCTTAGTAATTATTGATCTAAAATCTTTGAAATCTAAAGGTCGAATGATTAAACTGACTCAGAATTTTCTTCCGTACATAAATAATCCATATTTGCAAAAGGAAGAAATTGAAAAAAAAAAAAAAATCTTCAAATTAGAAGAGAAATATATACATGGAAGATTTTCGTTCCGGCCGGGACTCGAACCCAGTACCACGCGCTTGGAACCCAACGGTCTAGCCATTAGGCTATCGGAGCTCTGTCGATGGAAGTCTTAAATATAATAAAAACAAAAAATGCACCTTGGTAATTATTGATTCAAACACTTTGAAATTTACAGGTCGAATAATTAAACTGACTCAGAATTTTTCTCCCTACATAAATAATCAATATTCGCAAAAGAGAAAAATTAAAAAAAAAAAAAAAGAAGAAATTTCAAATTAGAAACTAAAAGTATACATTGAAGATTTTCGTTCAGGCTGGGACTCGAACCCAAGGCCACTCGCTTGGAAGCCTAACACTCTAGCCATTAGTCTATGGGAGCTCTGTCGGTGGGAGTTTTAAATATAATAAAAACAAAAAAATGCACCTTGGTAATTGTTCATTTAAACACTTTGAAATCTTCGTTTCGAAAAATTAAACTGACTCAGAATTTTCTTCCCTACATAAATAATCAATAATTGCAAAGGAAAGAAATTGAAAAAAAAAAGAATTTTCAAATTAGAAAAGAAATATATACATTGAAGATATTCGCTCCGGCTGGGACTCGAACCCAGGCCACTCGCTTGGAAGACCAGCGGTCTAGCCATTAGGCTATCGGAGTTCTGTCGAGCGGATTCTTACTGCCTGATTGATACTGCCTGACTGAGAGACTGACTCACTGACTGACTGATACTGACTGACTGAATCACTGACTGACCGAGACTGACTGACTAACTGCCTGACTGACTGAGACTGGACTGACTGACTGACTGACTGACTGACTGACTAACTGACTGACTGAGACTGACTGACTGACTGCTTGACTCTCTGACTGGCTATTTCACTGACTGACTGACACTGACTGACTGACTGCTTGACTACCTGACTGACTGCTTGACTGACTAACTGACTGGACAGGACTGACCGACTGACTGACTGACAGACTGACTGAATAAGGATGACTGACAGACTGACTGAATAAGGCTGACTGACTGACTGACTGACAGACTGACTGAATAAGGCTGACCGACTGACTGACTGCCTGACTGACTGACTGACTGAATGACTGACTGACTGACTGACCGAGACTGACTGACTGACTGAGACTGGACTGGACTGACTGACTGACTGACTGAGACTGACTGACTGCTTTAGTGACTAACTGACTGCACAGGACTGACCGACTGACTGACTGCCTGACTGACTGACTGACTGAATGACTGACTGACTGAGACTAAATGACTGACTGCTTGACTGACTGGCTGAAGGACTAACTGACTGACTGAGTGACTGACTGACTGGACTGACTGACTGAGACTGAATGACTGAGTTCTTGACTGATTGACTGTCAGACTGACTGACTGACTTCGCAAAAGGGAAAAATAAAAAAAAAAAGAATTATAAAATTAGAAAAAAATATTTGCATTTAAGATTTCCTTTCCGGCTGGGATTTGAACCCAGGGCGACACTCATGGAAGCCCAACGCTCTCGCCAATATACTATCAGATCTCTGTTGATCGGTGTCTTAATTATAATAAAAACAAAAAATGCACCTTAGTAATTATTGATCTAAAATCTTTGAAATCTAAAGGTCGAATGATTAAACTGACTCAGAATTTTCTTCCGTACATAAATAATCCATATTTGCAAAAGAAAGAAATTGAAAAAAAAAAAAGAATCTTCAAATTAGAAGAGAAAAATATACATGGAAGATTTTCGTTCCGGCCGGGACTCGAACCCAGTACCACGCGCTTGGAACCCAACGGTCTAGCCATTAGGCTATCGGAGCTCTGTCGATGGTTGTCTTAAATATAATTAAAAAAAAAATGCACCTTGGTAATTATTGATTCAAACACTTTGAAATTTACAGGTCGAATAATTAAACTAACTCAGAATTTTTCTCCCTACATAAATAATCAATATTCGCAAAAGAGAAAAATTAAAAAAAAAAGAAGAAATTTCAAATTAGAAACTAAAAGTATACATTGAAGATTTTCGTTCAGGCTGGGACTCGAACCCAGGGCCACTCGCTTGGAAGCCTAACACTCTAGCCAATAGTCTATGGGAGCTCTGTCGGTGGGAGTTTTAAATATAATAAAAACAAAAAATGCACCTTGGTAATTGTTTTTTAAACACTTTGAAATCTTTGTGTCGAAAAATTAAACTGACTCAGAATTTTCTTCCCTACATAAATAATCAATAATTGCAAAGGAAAGAAATTGAAAAAAAAAGAATTTTCAAATTAGAAAAGAAATATATACATTGAAGATATTCGCTCCGGCTGGGACTCGAACCCAGGCCACTCGCATGGAAGACCAGCGGTCTAGCCATTAGGCTATCGGAGTTCTGTCGAGCGGAGTCTTACTGCCTGACTGATACTGCCTGACTGACAGACTGACTCACTGACTCACTGATACTGACTGACTGACTCACTGACTGAGCGAGACTGACTGACTAACTGCCTGACTGACTGAGACTGGACTGACTGACTGACTGACTGACTGACTGACTAACTGACTGACTGAGACTGACTGACTGACTAACTGACTGACTGAGACTGACTGACTGACTGCTTGACTCTCTGACTGGCTATTTCACTGACTGACTGAATGACTAAATGACTGACTGACTGACTGCCAGACTGACTGAATAAGGATGACTGACAGACTGACTGAATAAGGCTGACTGACTGACTGACTGACAGACTGACTGAATAAGGCTGACCGACTGACTGACTGCCTGACTGACTGACTGACTGAATGACTGACTGACTGACTGACCGAGACTGACTGACTGACTGACTGAGACTGGACTGGACTGACTGACTGACTGACTGACTGAGACTGACTGACTGCTTTAGTGACTAACTGACTGCACAGGACTGACCGACTGACTGACTGCCTGACTGACTGAATGACTGACTGACTGAGACTAAATGACTGACTGCTTGACTGACTGGCTGAAGGACTAACTGACTGACTGAGTGACTGACTGACTGGACTGACTGACTGAGACTGAATGACTGAGTGCTTGACTGATTGACTGTCAGACTGACTGACTGACTTCGCAAAAGGGAAAAATAAAAAAAAAAGAATTATAAAATTAGAAAAAAATATTTGCATTTAAGATTTCCTTTCCGGCTGGGATTTGAACCCAGGGCGACACTCATGGAAGCCCAACGCTCTCGCCAATATACTATCGGATCTCTGTTGATCGGTGTCTTAATTATAATAAAAACAAAAAATGCACCTTAGTAATTATTGATCTAAAATCTTTGAAATCTAAAGGTCGAATGATTAAACTGACTCAGAATTTTCTTCCGTACATAAATAATCCATATTTGCAAAAGAAAGAAATTGAAAAAAAAAAGAATCTTCAAATTAGAAGAGAAATATATACATGGAAGATTTTCGTTCCGGCCGGGACTCGAACCCAGTACCACGCGCTTGGAACCCAACGGTCTAGCCATTAGGCTATCGGAGCTCTGTCGATGGAAGTCTAAAATATAATAAAAACAAAAAATGCACCTTGGTAATTATTGATTCAAACTCTTTGAAATTTACAGGTCGAATAATTAAACTAACTCAGAATTTTTCTCCCTACATAAATAATCAATATTCGCAAAAGAGAAAAATTAAAAAAAAAAGAAGAAGAAATTTCAAATTAGAAACTAAAAGTATACATTGAAGATTTTCGTTCAGGCTGGGACTCGAACCCAGGGCCACTCGCTTGGAAGCCTAACACTCTAGCCATTAGTCTATGGGAGCTCTGTCGGTGGGAGTTTTAAATATAATAAAAACAAAAAATGCACCTTGGTAATTGTTTTTTAAACACTTTGAAATCTTCGTGTCGAAAAATTAAACTGACTCAGAATTTTCTTCCCTACATAAATAATCAATAATTGCAAAGGAAAGAAATTGAAAAAAAAAAGAATTTTCAAATTAGAAAAGAAATATATACATTGAAGATATTCGCTCCGGCTGGGACTCGAACCCAGGCCACTCGCATGGAAGACCAGCGGTCTAGCCATTAGGCTATCGGAGTTCTGTCGAGCGGAGTCTTACTGCCTGACTGATACTACCTGACTGACAGACTGACTCACTGACTGACTGATACTGACTGACTGACTCACTGACTGACCGAGACTGACTGACTAACTGCCTGACTGACTGAGACTGGACTGACTGACTGACTGACTGACTGACTGACTAACTGACTGACTGAGACTGACTGACTGACTGCTTGACTCTCTGACTGGCTATTTCACTGACTGACTGAATGACTAAATGACTGACTGACACTGACTGACTGACTGCTTGACTACCTGACTGACTGCTTGACTGACTAACTGACTGGACAGGACTGACCGACTGACTGACTGACAGACTGACTGAATAAGGATGACTGACAGACTGACTGAATAAGGCTGACTGACTGACTGACTGACAGACTGACTGAATAAGGCTGACCGACTGACTGACTGCCTGACTGACTGACTGACTGAATGACTGACTGACTGACTGACCGAGACTGACTGACTGACTGACTGAGACTGGACTGGACTGACTGACTGACTGACTGACTGCTTTAGTGACTAACTGACTGCACAGGACTGACCGACTGACTGACTGACTGACTGCCTGACTGACTGACTGACTGAATGACTGACTGACTGAGACTAAATGACTGACTGCTTGACTGACTGGCTGAAGGACTAACTGACTGACTGAGTGACTGACTGACTGGACTGACTGACTGAGACTGAATGACTGAGTGCTTGACTGATTGACTGTCAGACTGACTGACTGACTTCGCAAAAGGGAAAAATAAAAAAAAAGAATTATAAAATTAGAAAAAAATATTTGCATTTAAGATTTCCTTTCCGGCTGGGATTTGAACCCAGGTCGACACTCATGGAAGCCCAACGCTCTCGCCAATATACTATCGGATCTCTGTTGATCGGTGTCTTAATTATAATAAAAACAAAAAATGCACCTTAGTAATTATTGATCTAAAATCTTTGAAATCTAAAGGTCGAATGATTAAACTGACTCAGAATTTTCTTCCGTACATAAATAATCCATATTTGCAAAAGGAAGAAATTGAAAAAAAAAAGAATCTTCAAATTAGAAGAGAAATATATACATGGAAGATTTTCGTTCCGGCCGGGACTCGAACCCAGTACCACGCGCTTGGAACCCAACGGTCTAGCCATTAGGCTATCGGAGCTCTGTCGATGGAAGTCTTAAATATAATAAAAACAAAAAATGCACCTTGGTAATTATTGATTCAAACACTTTGAAATTTACAGGTCGAATAATTAAACTGACTCAGAATTTTTCTCCCTACATAAATAATCAATATTCGCAAAAGAGAAAAATTAAAAAAAAAAGAAGAAGAAATTTCAAATTAGAAACTAAAAGTATACATTGAAGATTTTCGTTCAGGCTGGGACTCGAACCCAGGGCCACTCGCTTGGAAGCCTAACACTCTAGCCATTAGTCTACGGGAGCTCTGTCGGTGGGAGTTTTAAATATAATAAAAACAAAAAATGCACCTTGGTAATTGTTTATTTAAACACTTTGAAATCTTCGTGTCGAAAAATTAAACTGACTCAGAATTTTCTTCCCTACATAAATAATCAATAATTGCAAAGGAAAGAAATTGAAAAAAAAAAAGAATTTTCAAATTAGAAAAGAAATATATACATTGAAGATATTCGCTCCGGCTGGGACTCGAACCCAGGCCACTCGCTTGGAAGACCAGCAGTCTAGCCATTAGGCTATCGGAGTTCTGTCGAGCGGATTCTTACTGCCTGACTGATACTGCCTGACTGACAGACTGACTCACTGACTGACTGATACTGACTGACTGACTCACTGACTGACCGAGACTGACTGACTAACTGCCTGACTGACTGAGACTGGACTGACTGACTGACTGACTGACTGACTGACTAACTGACTGCCTGAGACTGACTGACTGACTGCTTGACTCTCTGACTGGCTATTTCACTGACTGACTGAATGACTAAATGACTGACTGACACTGACTGACTGACTGCTTGACTACCTGACTGACTGCTTGACTGACTAACTGACTGGACAGGACTGACCGACTGACTGACTGACAGACTGACTGAATAAGGCTGACTGACTAACTGACTGACAGACTGACTGAATAAGGCTGACCGACTGACTGACTGCCTGACTGACTGACTGACTGAATGACTGACTGACTGACTGACCGAGACTGACTGACTGACTGACTGAGACTGGACTGGACTGACTGACTGACTGACTGACTGCTTTAGTGACTAACTGACTGCACAGGACTGACCGACTGACTGACTGACTGACTGCCTGACTGACTGACTGACTGAATGACTGACTGACTGAGACTAAATGACTGACTGCTTGACTGACTGGCTGAAGGACTAACTGACTGACTGAGTGACTGACTGACTGGACTGACTGACTGAGACTGAATGACTGAGTGCTTGACTGATTGACTGTCAGACTGACTGACTGACTTCGCAAAAGGGAAAAATAAAAAAAAAGAATTATAAAATTAGAAAAAAATATTTGCATTTAAGATTTCCTTTCCGGCTGGGATTTGAACCCAGGTCGACACTCATGGAAGCCCAACGCTCTCGCCAATATACTATCGGATCTCTGTTGATCGGTGTCTTAATTATAATAAAAACAAAAAATGCACCTTAGTAATTATTGATCTAAAATCTTTGAAATCTAAAGGTCGAATGATTAAACTGACTCAGAATTTTCTTCCGTACATAAATAATCCATATTTGCAAAAGGAAGAAATTGAAAAAAAAAAGAATCTTCAAATTAGAAGAGAAATATATACATGGAAGATTTTCGTTCCGGCCGGGACTCGAACCCAGTACCACGCGCTTGGAACCCAACGGTCTAGCCATTAGGCTATCGGAGCTCTGTCGATGGAAGTCTTAAATATAATAAAAACAAAAAATGCACCTTGGTAATTATTGATTCAAACACTTTGAAATTTACAGGTCGAATAATTAAACTGACTCAGAATTTTTCTCCCTACATAAATAATCAATATTCGCAAAAGAGAAAAATTAAAAAAAAAAGAAGAAGAAATTTCAAATTAGAAACTAAAAGTATACATTGAAGATTTTCGTTCAGGCTGGGACTCGAACCCAGGGCCACTCGCTTGGAAGCCTAACACTCTAGCCATTAGTCTACGGGAGCTCTGTCGGTGGGAGTTTTAAATATAATAAAAACAAAAAATGCACCATGGTAATTGTTTATTTAAACACTTTGAAATCTTCGTGTCGAAAAATTAAACTGACTCAGAATTTTCTTCCCTACATAAATAATCAATAATTGCAAAGGAAAGAAATTGAAAAAAAAAAGAATTTTCAAATAAGAAAAGAAATATATACATTGAAGATATTCGCTCCGGCTGGGACTCGAACCCAGGCCACTCGCTTGGAAGACCAGCAGTCTAGCCATTAGGCTATCGGAGTTCTGTCGAGCGGATTCTTACTGCCTGACTGATACTGCCTGACTGACAGACTGACTCACTGACTGACTGATACTGACTGACTGACTCACTGACTGACCGAGACTGACTGACTAACTGCCTGACTAACTGCCTGACTGACTGAGCCTGGACTGGCTGACTGACTGACTGACTAACTGACTGACTGAGACTGACTGACTGACTGCTTGACTCTCTGACTGGCTATTTCACTGACTGACTGAATGACTAAATGACTGACTGACTGCTTGACTACCTGACTGACTGCTTGACTGACTAACTGACTGATCAGGACTGACCGACTGACTGACTGACAGACTGACTGAATAAGGATGACTGACAGACTGACTGAATAAGGCTGACTGACTGACTGACTGACAGACTGACTGAATAAGGCTGACCGACTGACTGACTGCCTGACTGACTGACTGACTGAATGACTGACTGACTGACTGACCGAGACTGACTGACTGACTGACTGAGACTGGACTGGACTGACTGACTGACTGACTGACTGAGACTGACTGACTGCTTTAGTGACTAACTGACTGCACAGGACTGACCGACTGACTGACTGCCTGACTGCCTGACTGACTGAATGACTGACTGACTGAGACTAAATGACTGACTGCTTGACTGACTGGCTGAAGGACTAACTGACTGACTGAGTGACTGACTGACTGGACTGAAAGACTGAGACTGAATGACTGAGTGCTTGACTGATTGACTGTCAGACTGACTGACTGACTTCGCAAAAGGGAAAAATAAAAAAAAAAGAATTATAAAATTAGAAAAAAATAGTTGCATTTAAGATTTCCTTTCCGGCTGGGATTTGAACCCAGGGCGACACTCATGGAAACCCAACGCTCTCGCCGATATACTATCGGATCTCTGTTGATCGGTGTCTTAATTATAATAAAAACAAAAAATGCACCTTAGTAATTATTGATCTAAAATCTTTGAAATCTAAAGGTCGAATGATTAAACTGACTCAGAATTTTCTTCCGTACATAAATAATCCATATTTGCAAAAGAAAGAAATTGAAAAAAAAAAAGAATCTTCAAATTAGAAGAGAAATATATACATGGAAGATTTTCGTTCCGGCCGGGACTCTCACCCAGTACCACGCGCTTGGAACCCAACGGTCTAGCCATTAGGCTATCGGAGCTCTGTCGATGGAAGTCTTAAATATAATAAAAACAAAAAATGCACCTTGGTAATTATTGATTCAAACACTTTGAAATTTACAGGTCGAATAATTAAACTGACTCAGAATTTTTCTCCCTACATAAATAATCAATATTCGCAAAAGAGAAAAATTAAAAAAAAAAGAAGAAGAAATTTCAAATTAGAAACTAAAAGTATACATTGAAGATTTTCGTTCAGGCTGGGACTCGAACCCAGGGCCATTTGCTTGGAAGCCTAACACTCTAGCCATTAGTCTATGGGAGCTCTGTCGGTGGGAGTTTTAAATATAATAAAAACAAAAAATGCACCTTGGTAATTGTTTATTTAAACACTTTGAAATCTTCGTGTCGAAAAATTAAACTGACTCAGAATTTTCTTCCCTACATAAATAATCAATAATTGCAAAGGAAAGAAATTGAAAAAAAAAGAATTTTCAAATTAGAAAAGAAATATATACATTGAAGATATTCGCTCCGGCTGGGACTCGAACCCAGGCCACTCGCTTGGAAGACCAGCGGTCTAGCCATTAGGCTATCGGAGTTCTGTCTAGCGGATTCTTACTGCCTGACTGATACTGCCTGACTGACAGACTGACTCACTGACTGACTGATACTGACTGACTGACTCACTGACTGACCGAGACTGACTGACTAACTGCCTGACTGACTGAGACTGGACTGACTGACTGACTGACTGACTGACTAACTGACTGACTGAGACTGACTGACTGACTGCTTGACTCTCTGACTGGCTATTTCACTGACTGACTGAATGACTAAATGACTGACTGACACTGACTGACTGACTGCTTGACTACCTGACTGACTGCTTGACTGACTAACTGACTGGACAGGACTGACCGACTGACTGACTGACAGACTGACTGAATAAGGATGACTGACAGACTGACTGAATAAGGCTGACTGACTGACTGACTGACAGACTGACTGAATAAGGCTGACCGACTGACTGACTGCCTGACTGACTGACTGACTGAATGACTGAATGACCGAGACTGACTGACTGACTGAGACTGGACTGGACTGACTGACTGACTGACTGAGACTGACTGACTGCTTTAGTGACTAACTGACTGCACAGGACTGACCGACTGACTGACTGCCTGACTGCCTGACTGACTGAATGACTGACTGACTGAGACTAAATGACTGACTGCTTGACTGACTGGCTGAAGGACTAACTGACTGACTGAGTGACTGACTGACTGGACTGACTGACTGAGACTGAATGACTGAGTGCTTGACTGATTGACTGTCAGACTGACTGACTGACTTCGCAAAAGGGAAAAATAAAAAAAAAAGAATTATAAAATTAGAAAAAAATATTTGCATTTAAGATTTCCTTTCCGGCTGGGATTTGAACCCAGGGCGACAC
The DNA here is from genome assembly GCF_026930045.1 of Uloborus diversus. NCBI lineage: Eukaryota > Metazoa > Arthropoda > Arachnida > Araneae > Uloboridae > Uloborus > Uloborus diversus. The sequence continues at coordinate 621,760 of NW_026558406.1, forward strand.
TCATGGAAGCCCAACGCTCTCGCCAATATACTATCGGATCTCTGTTGATCGGTGTCTTAATTATAATAAAAACAAAAAATGCACCTTAGTAATTATTGATCTAAAATCTTTGAAATCTAAAGGTCGAATGATTAAACTGACTCAGAATTTTCTTCCGTACATAAATAATCCATATTTGCAAAAGAAAGAAATTGAAAAAAAAAAAGAATCTTCAAATTAGAAGAGAAATATATACATGGAAGATTTTCGTTCCGGCCGGGACTCGAACCCAGTACCACGCGCTTGGAACCCAACGGTCTAGCCAGTAGGCTATCGGAGCTCTGTCGATGGAAGTCTAAAATATAATAAAAACAAAAAATGCACCTTGGTAATTATTGATTCAAACACTTTGAAATTTACAGGTCGAATAATTAAACTAACTCAGAATTTTTCTCCCTACATAAATAATCAATATTCGCAAAAGAGAAAAATTAAAAAAAAAGAAGAAGAAATTTCAAATTAGAAACTAAAAGTATACATTGAAGATTTTCGTTCAGGCTGGGACTCGAACCCAGGGCCACTCGCTTGGAAGCCTAACACTCTAGCCATTAGTCTATGGGAGCTCTGTCGGTGGGAGTTTTAAATATAATAAAAACAAAAAATGCACCTTGGTAATTGTTTTTTAAACACTTTGAAATCTTTGTGTCGAAAAATTAAACTGACTCAGAATTTTCTTCCCTACATAAATAATCAATAATTGCAAAGGAAAGAAATTGAAAAAAAAAAGAATTTTCAAATTACAAAAGAAATATATACATTGAAGATATTCGCTCCGGCTGGGACTCGAACCCAGGCCACTCGCATGGAAGACCAGCGGTCTAGCCATTAGGCTATCGGAGTTCTGTCGAGCGGAGTCTTACTGCCTGACTGATACTACCTGACTGACAGACTGACTCACTGACTGACTGATACTGACTGACTGACTCACTGACTGACCGAGACTGACTGACTAACTGCCTGACTGACTGAGACTGGACTGACTGACTGACTGACTGACTGACTGACTAACTGACTGACTGAGACTGACTGACTGACTGCTTGACTCTCTGACTGGCTATTTCACTGACTGACTGAATGACTAAATGACTGACTGACACTGACTGACTGACTGCTTGACTACCTGACTGACTGCTTGACTGACTAACTGACTGGACAGGACTGACCGACTGACTGACTGACAGACTGACTGAATAAGGCTGACTGACTGATAGACTGACTGAATAAGGCTGACCGACTGACTGACTGCCTGACTGACTGACTGACTGAATGACTGACTGACTGACTGACCGAGACTGACTGACTGACTGACTGAGACTGGACTGGACTGACTGACTGACTGACTGAGACTGACTGACTGCTTTAGTGACTAACTGACTCCACAGGACTGACCGACTGACTGATTGACTGACTGCCTGACTGACTGACTGACTGAATGACTGACTGACTGAGACTAAATGACCGACTGCTTGACTGACTGGCTGAAGGACTAACTGACTGACTGAGTGACTCTGACTGACTGGACTGACTGACTGAGACTGAATGACTGAGTGCTTGACTGATTGACTGTCAGACTGACTGACTGACTTCGCAAAAGGGAAAAATAAGAAAAAAAAGAATTATAAAATTAGAAAAAAATATTTGCATTTAAGATTTCCTTTCCGGCTGGGATTTGAACCCAGGGCGACACTCATGGAAGCCCAACGCTCTCGCCAATATACTATCGGATCTCTGTTGATCGGTGTCTTAATTATAATAAAAACAAAAAATGCACCTTAGTAATTATTGATCTAAAATCTTTGAAATCTAAAGGTCGAATGATTAAACTGACTCAGAATTTTCTTCCGTACATAAATAATCCATATTTGCAAAAGGAAGAAATTGAAAAAAAAAAAGAATCTTCAAATTAGAAGAAAAATATATACATGGAAGATTTTCGTTCCGGCCGGGACTCGAACCCAGTACCACGCGCTTGGAACCCAACGGTCTAGCCATTAGGCTATCGGAGCTCTGTCGATGGAAGTCTTAAATATAATAAAAACAAAAAATGCACCTTGGTAATTATTGATTCAAACACTTTGAAATTTACAGGTCGAATAATTAAACTGACTCAGAATTTTTCTCCCTACATAAATAATCAATATTCGCAAAAGAGAAAAATTAAAAAAAAAAGAAGAAGAAATTTTAAATTAGAAACTAAAAGTATACATTGAAGATTTTCGTTCAGGCTGGGACTCGAACCCAGGGCCACTCGCTTGGAAGCCTAACACTCTAGCCATTAGTCTACGGGAGCTCTGTCGGTGGGAGTTTTAAATATAATAAAAACAAAAAATGCACCTTGGTAATTGTTTATTTAAACACTTTGAAATCTTCGTGTCGAAAAATTAAACTGACTCAGAATTTTCTTTCCTACATAAATAATCAATAATTGCAAAGGAAAGAAATTGAAAAAAAAAAGAATTTTCAAATTAGAAAAGAAATATATACATTGAAGATATTCGCTCCGGCTGGGACTCGAACCCAGGCCACTCGCTTGGAAGACCAGCAGTCTAGCCATTAGGCTATCGGAGTTCTGTCGAGCGGATTCTTACTGCCTGACTGATACTGCCTGACTGACAGACTGACTCACTGACTGACTGATACTGACTGACTGACTCACTGACTGACCGAGACTGACTGACTAACTGCCTGACTAACTGCCTGACTGACTGAGCCTGGACTGGCTGACTGACTGACTGACTAACTGACTGACTGAGACTGACTGACTGACTGCTTGACTCTCTGACTGGCTATTTCACTGACTGACTGAATGACTAAATGACTGACTGACTGCTTGACTACCTGACTGACTGCTTGACTGACTAACTGACTGATCAGGACTGACCGACTGACTGACTGACAGACTGACTGAATAAGGATGACTGACAGACTGACTGAATAAGGCTGACTGACTGACTGACTGACAGACTGACTGAATAAGGCTGACCGACTGACTGACTGCCTGACTGACTGACTGACTGAATGACTGACTGACTGACTGACCGAGACTGACTGACTGACTGACTGAGACTGGACTGGACTGACTGACTGACTGACTGAGACTGACTGACTGCTTTAGTGACTAACTGACTGCACAGGACTGACCGACTGACTGACTGCCTGACTGCCTGACTGACTGAATGACTGACTGACTGAGACTAAATGACTGACTGCTTGACTGACTGGCTGAAGGACTAACTGACTGACTGAGTGACTGACTGACTGGACTGAAAGACTGAGACTGAATGACTGAGTGCTTGACTGATTGACTGTCAGACTGACTGACTGACTTCGCAAAAGGGAAAAATAAAAAAAAAAAGAATTATAAAATTAGAAAAAAATATTTGCATTTAAGATTTCCTTTCCGGCTGGGATTTGAACCCAGGGCGACACTCATGGAAACCCAACGCTCTCGCCAATATACTATCGGATCTCTGTTGATCGGTGTCTTAATTATAATAAAAACAAAAAATGCACCTTAGTAATTATTGATCTAAAATCTTTGAAATCTAAAGGTCGAATGATTAAACTGACTCAGAATTTTCTTCCGTACATAAATAATCCATATTTGCAAAAGAAAGAAATTGAAAAAAAAAAAGAATCTTCAAATTAGAAGAGAAATATATACATGGAAGATTTTCGTTCCGGCCGGGACTCGAACCCAGTACCACGCGCTTGGAACCCAACGGTCTAGCCATTAGGCTATCGGAGCTCTGTCGATGGAAGTCTTAAATATAATAAAAACAAAAAATGCACCTTGGTAATTATTGATTCAAACACTTTGAAATTTACAGGTCGAATAATTAAACTGACTCAGAATTTTTCTCCCTACATAAATAATCAATATTCGCAAATGAGAAAAATTAAAAAAAAAAGAAGAAGAAATTTCAAATTAGAAACTAAAAGTATACATTGAAGATTTTCGTTCAGGCTGGGACTCGAACCCAGGGCCACTCGCTTGGAAGCCTAACACACTAGCCATTAGTCTATGGGAGCTCTGTCGGTGGGAGTTTTAAATATAATAAAAACAAAAAATGCACCTTGGTAATTGTTTATTTAAACACTTTGAAATCTTCGTGTCGAAAAATTAAACTGACTCAGAATTTTCTTCCCTACATAAATAATCAATAATTGCAAAGGAAAGAAATTGAAAAAAAAAAGAATTTTCAAATTAGAAAAGAAATATATACATTGAAGATATTCGCTCCGGCTGGGACTCGAACCCAGGCCACTCGCTTGGAAGACCAGCGGTCTAGCCATTAGGCTATCGGAGTTCTGTCTAGCGGATTCTTACTGCCTGACTGATACTGCCTGACTGACAGACTGACTCACTGACTGACTGATACTGACTGACTGACTCACTGACTGACCGAGACTGACTGACTAACTGCCTGACTGACTGAGACTGGACTGACTGACTGACTGACTGACTGACTGACTAACTGACTGACTGAGACTGACTGACTGACTGCTTGACTCTCTGACTGGCTATTTCACTGACTGACTGAATGACTAAATGACTGACTGACACTGACTGACTGACTGCTTGACTACCTGACTGACTGCTTGACTGACTAACTGACTGGACAGGACTGACCGACTGACTGACTGACAGACTGACTGAATAAGGATGACTGACAGACTGACTGAATAAGGCTGACTGACTGACTGACTGACAGACTGACTGAATAAGGCTGACCGACTGACTGACTGCCTGACTGACTGACTGACTGAATGACTGAATGACCGAGACTGACTGACTGACTGACTGAGACTGGACTGGACTGACTGACTGACTGACTGAGACTGACTGACTGCTTTAGTGACTAACTGACTGCACAGGACTGACCGACTGACTGACTGCCTGACTGCCTGACTGACTGAATGACTGACTGACTGAGACTAAATGACTGACTGCTTGACTGACTGGCTGAAGGACTAACTGACTGACTGAGTGACTGACTGACTGGACTGACTGACTGAGACTGAATGACTGAGTGCTTGACTGATAGACTGTCAGACTGACTGACTGACTTCGCAAAAGGGAAAAATAAAAAAAAAAGAATTATAAAATTAGAAAAAAATATTTGCATTTAAGATTTCCTTTCCGGCTGGGATTTGAACCCAGGGCGACACTCATGGAAGCCCAACGCTCTCGCCAATACACTATCGGATCTCTGTTGATCGGTGTCTTAATTATAATAAAAACAAAAAATGCACCTTAGTAATTATTGATCTAAAATCTTTGAAATCTAAAGGTCGAATGATTAAACTGACTCAGAATTTTCTTCCGTACATAAATAATCCATATTTGCAAAAGAAAGAAATTGAAAAAAAAAAGAATCTTCAAATTAGAAGAGAAATATATACATGGAAGATTTTCGTTCCGGCCGGGACTCGCACCCAGTACCACGCGCTTGGAACCCAACGGTCTAGCCATTAGGCTATTGGAGTTCTGTCGATGGAAGTCTTAAATATAATAAAAACAAAAAATGCACCTTGGTAATTATTGATTCAAACACTTTGAAATTTACAGGTCGAATAATTTAACTAACTCAGAATTTTTCTCCCTACATAAATAATCAATATTCGCAAAAGAGAAAAATTAAAAAAAAAAGAAGAAGAAATTTCAAATTAGAAACTAAAAGTATACATTGAAGATTTTCGTTCAGGCTGGGACTCGAACCCAGGGACACTCGCTTGGAAGCCTAACACTCTAGCCATTAGTCTATGGGAGCTCTGTCGGTGGGTGTTTTAAATATAATAAAAACAAAAAATGCACCTTGGTAATTGTTTTTTAAACATTTTGAAATCTTTGTGTCGAAAAATTAAACTGACTCAGAATTTTCTTCCCTACATAAATAATCAATAATTGCAAAGGAAAGAAATTGAAAAAAAAAAGAATTTTCAAATTAGAAAAGAAATATATACATTGAAGATATTCGCTCCGGCTGGGACTCGAACCCAGGCCACTCGCATGGAAGACCAGCGGTCTAGCCATTAGGCTATCGGAGTTCTGTCGAGCGGAGTCTTACTGCCTGACTGATACTGCCTGACTGACAGACTGACTCACTGACTGACTGATACTGACTGACTGACTCACTGACTGACCGAGACTGACTGACTAACTGCCTGACTGACTGAGACTGGACTGACTGACTGACTGACTGACTGACTGACTGACTGACTGACTAACTGACTGACTGAGACTGACTGACTGACTGCTTGACTCTCTGACTGGCTATTTCACTGACTGACTGAATGACTAAATGACTGACTGACACTGACTGACTGACTGCTTGACTACCTGACTGACTGCTTGACTGACTAACTGACTGGACAGGACTGACCGACTGACTGACTGACAGACTGACTGAATACGGATGACTGACAGACTGACTGAATAAGGCTGACTGACTGACTGACTGACAGACTGACTGAATAAGGCTGACCGACTGACTGACTGCCTGACTGACTGACTGACTGAATGACTGACTGACTGACTGAACGAGACTGACTGACTGACTGACTGAGACTGGACTGGACTGACTGACTGACTGACTGAGACTGACTGACTGCTTTAGTGACTAACTGACTGCACAGGACTGACCGACTGACTGACTGACTGACTGCCTGACTGACTGACTGACTGAATGACTGACTGACTGAGACTAAATGACTGACTGCTTGACTGACTGGCTGAAGGACTAACTGACTGACTGACTGGACTGACTGACTGAGACTGAATGACTGAGTGCTTGACTGATTGACTGTCAGACTGACTGACTGACTTCGCAAAAGGGAAAAATAAAAAAAAAAGTATTATAAAATTAGAAAAAAATATTTGCATTTAAGATTTCCTTTCCGGCTGGGATTTGAACCCAGGGCGACACTCATGGAAGCCCAACGCTCTCGCCAATATACTATCGGATCTCTGTTGATCGGTGTCTTAATTATAATAAAAACAAAAAATGCACCTTAGTAATTATTGATCTAAAATCTTTGAAATCTAAAGGTCGAATGATTAAACTGACTAACAATTTTCTTCCGTACATAAATAATCCATATTTGCAAAAGAAAGAAATTGAAAAAAAAAGAATCTTCAAATTAGAAGAGAAATATATACATGGAAGATTTTCGTTCCGGCCGGGACTCGAACCCAGTACCACGCGCTTGGAACCCAACGGTCTAGCCATTAGGCTATCGGAGCTCTGTCGATGGAAGTCTTAAATATAATAAAAACAAAAAATGCACCTTGGTAATTATTGATTCAAACACTTTGAAATTTATAGGTCGAATAATTAAACTGACTCAGAATTTTTCTCCCTACATAAATAATAAATATTCGCAAAAGAGAAAAATTAAAAAAAAAAGAAGAAGAAATTTCAAATTAGAAACTAAAAGTATACATTGAAGATTTTCGTTCAGGCTGGGACTCGAACCCAGGGCCACTCGCTTGGAAGCCTAACACTCTAGCCATTAGTCTATGGGAGCTCTGTCGGTGGGAGTTTTAAATATAATAAAAACCAAAAATGCACCTTGGTAATTGTTTATTTAAACACTTTGAAATCTTCGTGTCGAAAAATTAAACTGACTCAGAATTTTCTTCCCTACATAAATAATCAATAATTGCAAAGGAAAGAAATTGAAAAAAAAAAGAATTTTCAAATTAGAAAAGAAATATATACATTGAAGATATTCGCTCCGGCTGGGACTCGAACCCAGGCCACTCGCTTGGAAGACCAGCGGTCTAGCCATTAGGCTATCGGAGGTCTGTCGAGCGGAGTCTTACTGCCTGACTGATACTGCCTGACTGACAGACTGACTCACTGCCTGACTGATACTGACTGACTGACTCACTGACTGACCGAGACTGACTGACTAACTGCTTGACTGACTGAGACTGGACTGACTGACTGACTGACTGACTGACTGACTGACTGACTGACTGACTGAGACTGACTGACTGACTGCTTGACTCTCTGACTGGCTATTTCACTGACTGACTGAATGACTAAATGACTGACTGACACTGACTGACTGACTGCTTGACTACCTGACTGACTGCTTGACTGACTAACTGACTGGACAGGACTGACCGACTGACTGACTGACAGACTGACTGAATAAGGATGACTGACAGACTGACTGAATAAGGCTGACTGACTGACTGACTGACAGACTGACTGAATAAGGCTGACCGACTGACTGACTGCCTGACTGACTGACTGACTGAATGACTGACTGACTGACTGACCGAGACTGACTGACTGACTGACTGAGACTGGACTGGACTGACTGACTGACTGACTGACTGAGACTGACTGACTGCTTTAGTGACTAACTGACTGCACAGGACTGACCGACTGACTGACTGACTGACTGACTGCCTGACTGACTGACTGACTGAATGACTGACTGACTGAGACTAAATGACTGACTGCTTGACTGACTGGCTGAAGGACTAACTGACTGACTGAGTGACTGACTGACTGGACTGACTGACTGAGACTGAATGACTGAGTGCTTGACTGATTGACTGTCAGACTGACTGACTGACTTCGCAAAAGGGAAAAATAAAAAAAAAGAATTATAAAATTAGAAAAAAATATTTGCATTTAAGATTTCCTTTCCGGCCGGGACTCGAACCCAGTACCACGCGCTAGGAACCCAATGGTCTAGCCATTAGGCTATCGGAGCTCTGTCGATGGAAGTCTTAAATATAATAAAAACAAAAAATGCACCTTGGTAATTATTGATTCAAACACTTTGAAATTTACAGGTCGAATAATTAAACTGACTCAGAATTTTTCTCCCTACATAAATAATCAATATTCGCAAAAGAGAAAAATTAAAAAAAAAAGAAGAAGAAATTTCAAATTAGAAACTAAAAGTATACATTGAAGATTTTCGTTCAGGCTGGGACTAGAACCCAGGGCCACTCGCTTGGAAGCCTAACACTCTAGCCATTAGTCTATGGGAGCTCTGTCGGTGGGAGTTTTAAATATAATAAAAACAAAAAATGCACCTTGGTAATTGTTTATTTAAACACTTTGAAATCTTCGTGTCGAAAAATTAAACTGACTCAGAATTTTCTTCCCTACATAAATAATCAATAATTGCAAAGGAAAGAAATTGAAAAAAAAAAAGAATTTTCAAATTAGAAAAGAAATATATACATTGAAGATATTCGCTCCGGCTGGGACTCGAACCCAGGCCACTCGCTTGGAAGACCAGCGGTCTAGCCATTAGGCTATCGGAGTTCTGTCGAGCGGAGTCTTACTGCCTGACTGATACTGCCTGACTGACAGACTGACTCACTGACTGACTGATACTGACTGACTGACTCACTGACTGACCGAGACTGACTGACTAACTGCCTGACTGACTGAGACTGGACTGACTGACTGACTGACTGACTGACTGACTAACTGACTGACTGAGACTGACTGACTGACTGCTTGACTCTCTGACTGGCTATTTCACTGACTGACTGAATGACTAAATGACTGACTGACACTGACTGACTGACTGCTTGACTACCTGACTGACTGCTTGACTGACTAACTGACTGGACAGGACTGACCGACTGACTGACTGACAGACTGACTGAATAAGGATGACTGACAGACTGACTGAATAAGGCTGACTGACTGACTGACTGACAGACTGACTGAATAAGGCTGACCGACTGACTGACTGCCTGACTGACTGACTGACTGAATGACTGACTGACTGACTGACCGAGACTGACTGACTGACTGACTGAGACTGGACTGGACTGACTGACTGACTGACTGACTGAGACTGACTGACTGCTTTAGTGACTAACTGACTGCACAGGACTGACCGACTGACTGACTGACTGACTGCCTGACTGACTGACTGACTGAATGACTGACTGACTGAGACTAAATGACTGACTGCTTGACTGACTGGCTGAAGGACTAACTGACTGACTGAGTGACTGACTGACTGGACTGACTGACTGAGACTGAATGACTGAGTGCTTGACTGATTGACTGTCAGACTGACTGACTGACTTCGCAAAAGGGAAAAATAAAAAAAAAGAATTATAAAATTAGAAAAAAATATTTGCATTTAAGATTTCCTTTCCGGCCGGGACTCGAACCCAGTACCACGCGCTAGGAACCCAACGGTCTAGCCATTAGGCTATCGGAGCTCTGTCGATGGAAGTCTTAAATATAATAAAAACAAAAAATGCACCTTGGTAATTATTGATTCAAACACTTTGAAATTTACAGGTCGAATAATTAAACTGACTCAGAATTTTTCTCCCTACATAAATAATCAATATTCGCAAAAGAGAAAAATTAAAAAAAAAGAAGAAGAAATTTCAAATTAGAAACTAAAAGTATACATTGAAGATTTTCGTTCAGGCTGGGACTCGAACCCAGGGCCACTCGCTTGGAAGCCTAACACTCTAGCCATTAGTCTATGGGAGCTCTGTCGGTGGGAGTTTTAAATATAATAAAAACAAAAAATGCACCTTGGTAATTGTTTATTTAAACACTTTGAAATCTTCGTGTCGAAAAATTAAACTGACTCAGAATTTTCTTCCCTACATAAATAATCAATAATTGCAAAGGAAAGAAATTGAAAAAAAAAGAATTTTCAAATTAGAAAAGAAATATATACATTGAAGATATTCGCTCCGGCTGGGACTCGAACCCAGGCCACTCGCTTGGAAGACCAGCGGTCTAGCCATTAGGCTATCGGAGTTCTGTCGAGCGGAGTCTTACTGCCTGACTGATACTGCCTGACTGACAGACTGACTCACTGACTGACTGATACTGACTGACTGACTCACTGACTGACCGAGACTGACTGACTAACTGCCTGACTGACTGAGACTGGACTGACTGACTGCCTGACTGACTGAGACTGGACTGACTGACTGACTGAATGACTAAATGACTGACTGACACTGACTGACTGACTGCTTGACTACCTGACTGACTGCTTGACTGACTAACTGACTGGACAGGACTGACCGACTGACTGACTGACAGACTGACTGAATAAGGATGACTGACAGACTGACTGAATAAGTCTGACTGACTGACTGACTGACAGACTGACTGAATAAGGCTGACCGACTGACTGACTGCCTGACTGACTGACTGACTGAATGACTGACTGACTGACTGACCGAGACTGACTGACTGACTGACTGAGACTGGACTGGACTGGACTGACTGACTGACTGACTGACTGAGACTGACTGACTGCTTTAATGACTAACTGACTGCACAGGACTGACCGACTGACTGACTGACTGACTGCCTGACTGACTGACTGACTGAATGACTGACTGACTGAGACTAAATGACTGACTGCTTGACTGACTGGCTGAAGGACTAACTGACTGACTGAGTGACTGACTGACTGGACTGACTGACTGCGACTGAATGACTGAGTGCTTGACTGATTGACTGTCAGACTGACTGACTGACTTCGCAAAAGGGAAAAATAAAAAAAAAGAATTATAAAATTAGAAAAAAATATTTGCATTTAAGATTTCCTTTCCGGCCGGGACTCGAACCCAGTACCACGCGCTAGGAACCCAACGGTCTAGCCATTAGGCTATCGGAGCTCTGTCGATGGAAGTCTTAAATATAATAAAAACAAAAAATGCACCTTGGTAATTATTGATTCAAACACTTTGAAATTTACAGGTCGAATAATTAAACTGACTCAGAATTTTTCTCCCTACATAAATAATCAATATTCGCAAAAGAGAAAAATTTAAAAAAAAAGAAGAAGAAATTTCAAATTAGAAACTAAAAGTATACATTGAAGATTTTCGTTCAGGCTGGGACTCGAACCCAGGGCCACTCGCTTGGAAGCCTAACACTCTAGCCATTAGTCTATGGGAGCTCTGTCGGTGGGAGTTTTAAATATAATAAAAACAAAAAATGCACCTTGGTAATTGTTTATTTAAACACTTTGAAATCTTCGTGTCGAAAAATTAAACTGACTCAGAATTTTCTTCCCTACATAAATAATCAATAATTGCAAAGGAAAGAAATTGAAAAAAAAAAGAATTTTCAAATTAGAAAAGAAATATATACATTGAAGATATTCGCTCCGGCTGGGACTCGAACCCAGGCCACTCGCTTGGAAGACCAGCAGTCTAGCCATTAGGCTATCAGAGTTCTGTCGAGCGGAGTCTTACTGCCTGACTGATACTGCCTGACTGACAGACTGACTCACTGACTGACTGATACTGACTGACTGACTCACTGACTGACCGAGACTGACTGACTAACTGCCTGACTGACTGAGACTGGACTGACTGACTGACTGACTGACTAACTGACTGACTGAGACTGACTGACTGACTGCTTGACTCTCTGACTGGCTATTTCACTGACTGACTGAATGACTAAATGACTGACTGACACTGACTGACTGACTGCTTGACTACCTGACTGACTGCTTGACTGACTAACTGACTGGACAGGACTGACCGACTGACTGACTGACAGACTGACTGAATAAGGATGACTGACAGACTGACTGAATAAGGCTGACTGACTGACTGACTGACAGACTGACTGAATAAGGCTGACCGACTGACTGACTGCCTGACTGACTGACTGACTGAATGACTGACTGACTGACTGACCGAGACTGACTGACTGACTGACTGAGACTGGACTGGACTGACTGACTGACTGACTGACTGAGACTGACTGACTGCTTTAGTGACTAACTGACTGCACAGGACTGACCGACTGACTGACTGACTGACTGCCGGACTGACTGACTGACTGAATGACTGACTGACTGAGACTAAATGACTGACTGCTTGACTGACTGGCTGAAGGACTAACTGCCTGACTGAGTGACTGACTGACTGGACTGACTGACTGAGACTGAATGACTGAGTGCTTGACTGATTGACTGTCAGACTGACTGACTGACTTCGCAAAAGGGAAAAATAAAAAAAAATTATAAAATTAGAAAAAAATATTTGCATTTAAGATTTCCTTTCCGACTGGGATTTGAACCCAGGGCGACACTCATGGAAGCCCAACGCTCTCGCCAATATACTATCGGATCTCTGTTGATCGGTGTCTTAATTATAATAAAAACAAAAAATGCACCTTAGTAATTATTGATCTAAAATCTTTGAAATCTAAAGGTCGAATGATTAAACTGACTCAGAATTTTCTTCCGTACATAAATAATCCATATTTGCAAAAGAAAGAAATTGAAAAAAAAAAGAATCTTCAAATTAGAAGAGAAATATATACATGGAAGATTTTCGTTCCGGCCGGGACTCGAACCCAGTACCACGCGCTTGGAACCCAACGGTCTAGCCATTAGGCTATCGGAGCTCTGTCGATGGAAGTCTTAAATATAATAAAAACAAAAAATGCACCTTGGTAATTATTGATTCAAACACTTTGAAATTTACAGGTCGAATAATTAAACTGACTCAGAATTTTTCTCCCTACATAAATAATCAATATTCGCAAAAGAGAAAAATTAAAAAAAAAAGAAGAAGAAATTTCAAATTAGAAACTAAAAGTATACATTGAAGATTTTCGTTCAGGCTGGGACTCGAACCCAGGGCCACTCGCTTGGAAGCCTAACACTCTAGCCATTAGTCTATGGGAGCTCTGTCGGTGGGAGTTTTAAATATATTAAAAACAAAAAATGCACCTTGGTAATTGTTTATTTAAACACTTTGAAATCTTCGTGTCGAAAAATTAAACTGACTCAGAATTTTCTTCCCTACATAAATAATCAATAATTGCAAAGGAAAGAAATTGAAAAAAAAAAGAATTTTCAAATTAGAAAAGAAATAGATACATTGAAGATATTCGCTCCGGCTGGGACTCGAACCCAGGCCACTTGCTTGGAAGACCAGCGGTCTAGCCATTAGGCTATCGGAGTCTTATTGCCTGACTGATACTGCCTGACTGACAGACTGACTCACTGACTGACTGATACTGACTGACTGACTCACTGACTGACCGAGACTGACTGACTAACTGCCTGACTGACTGAGACTGGACTGACTGACTGACTGACTGACTGACTAACTGACTGACTGAGACTGACTGACTGCTTGACTCTCTGACTGGCTATTTCACTGACTGACTGACTGACTAAATGACTGACTGACACTGACTGACTGACTGCTTGACTACCTGACTGACTGCTTGACTGACTAACTGACTGGACAGGACTGACCGACTGACTGACTGACAGACTGACTGAATAAGGATGACTGACAGACTGACTGAATAAGGCTGACTGACTGACTGACTGACAGACTGACTGAATAAGGCTGACCGACTGACTGACTGCCTGACTGACTGACTGACTGAATCACTGACTGACTGACTGACCGAGACTGACTGACTGAGACTGGACTGGACTGACTGACTGACTGACTGCTTTAGTGACTAACTGACTGCACAGGACTGACCGACTGACTGACTGACTGACTGCCTGACTGACTGACTGACTGAATGACTGACTGACTGAGACTAAATGACTGACTGCTTGACTGACTGGCTGAAGGACTAACTGACTGACTGAGTGACTGACTGACTGGACTGACTGACTGAGACTGAATGACTGAGTGCTTGACTGATTGACTGTCAGACTGACTGACTGACTTCGCAAAAGGGAAAAATAAAAAAAAAAGAATTATAAAATTAGAAAAAAATATTTGCATTTAAGATTTCCTTTCCGGCCGGGACTCGAACCCAGTACCACGCGCTAGGAACCCAACGGTCTAGCCATTAGGCTATCGGAGCTCTGTCGATGGAAGTCTTAAATATAATAAAAACAAAAAATGCACCTTGGTAATTATTGATTCAAACACTTTGAAATTTACAGGTCGAATAATTAAACTGACTCAGAATTTTTCTCCCTACATAAATAATCAATATTCGCAAAAGAGAAAAATTAAAAAAAAAAAGAAGAAGAAATTTCAAATTAGAAACTAAAAGCACACATTGAAGATTTTCGTTCAGGCTGGGACTCGAACCCAGGGCCACTCGCTTGGAAGCCTAACACTCTAGCCATTAGTCTATGGGAGCTCTGCCGGTGGGCGTTTTAAATATAATAAAAACAAAAAATGCACCTTGGTAATTGTTTATTTAAACACTTTGAAATCTTCGTGTCGAAAAATTAAACTGACTCAGAATTTTCTTCCCTACATAAATAATCAATAATTGCAAAGGAAAGAAATTGAAAAAAAAAAGAATTTTCAAATTAGAAAAGAAATATATACATTGAAGATATTCGCTCCGGCTGGGACTCGAACCCAGGCCACTTGCTTGGAAGACCAGCGGTCTAGCCATTAGGCTATCGGAGTTCTGTCGAGCGGAGTCTTACTGCCTGACTGATACTGCCTGACTGACAGACTGACTCACTGACTGACTGATACTGACTGACTGACTCACTGACTGACCGAGACTGACTGACTAACTGCCTGACTGACTGAGACTGGACTGACTGACTGACTAACTGACTGACTGAGACTGACTGACTGACTGCTTGACTCTCTGACTGGCTACTTCACTGACTGACTGAATGACTAAATGACTGACTGACACTGACTGACTGACTGCTTGACTACCTGACTGACTGCTTGACTGACTAACTGACTGGACAGGACTGACCGACTGACTGACTGACAGACTGACTGAATAAGGATGACTGACAGACTGACTGAATAAGGATGACTGACTGACTGACTGACAGACTGACTGAATAAGGCTGACCGACTGACTGACTGCCTGACTGACTGACTGACTGAATGACTGACTGACTGACTGACCGAGACTGACTGACTGAGACTGGACTGGACTGACTGACTGACTGACTGACTGAGACTGACTGACTGCTTTAGTGACTAACTGACTGCACAGGACTGACCGACTGACTGACTGACTGACTGCCTGACTGACTGACTGACTGAATGACTGACTGACTGAGACTAAATGACTGACTGCTTGACTGACTGGCTGAAGGACTAACTGACTGACTGAGTGACTGACTGACTGGACTGACTGACTGAGACTGAATGACTGAGTGCTTGACTGATTGACTGTCAGACTGACTGACTGACTTCGCAAAAGGGAAAAAAAAAATATATAAAATTAGAAAAAAATATTTGCATTTAAGATTTCCTTTCCGACTGGGATTTGAACCCAGGGCGACACTCATGGAAGCCCAACGCTCTCGCCAATATACTATCGGATCTCTGTTGATCGGTGTCTTAATTATAATAAAAACAAAAAATGCACCTTAGTAATTATTGATCTAAAATCTTTGAAATCTAAAGGTCGAATGATTAAACTGACTCAGAATTTTCTTCCGTACATAAATAATCCATATTTGCAAAAGAAAGAAATTGAAAAAAAAAGGAATCTTCAAATTAGAAGAGAAATATATACATGGAAGATTTTCGTTCCGGCCGGGACTCGAACCCAGTACCACGCGCTTGGAACCCAACGGTCTAGCCATTAGGCTATCGGAGCTCTGTCGATGGAAGTCTTAAATATAATAAAAACAAAAAATGCACCTTGGTAATTATTGATTCAAACACTTTGAAATTTACAGGTCGAATAATTAAACTGACTCAGAATTTTTCTCCCTACATAAATAATCAATATTCGCAAAAGAGAAAAATTTAAAAAAAAAGAAGAAGAAATTTCAAATTAGAAACTAAAAGTATACATTGAAGATTTTCGTTCAGGCTGGGACTCGAACCCAGGGCCACTCGCTTGGAAGCCTAACACTCTAGCCATTAGTCTATGGGAGCTCTGTCGGTGGGAGTTTTAAATATAATAAAAACAAAAAATGCACCTTGGTAATTGTTTATTTAAACACTTTGAAATCTTCGTGTCGAAAAATTAAACTGACTCAGAATTTTCTTCCCTACATAAATAATCAATAATTGCAAAGGAAAGAAATTGAAAAAAAAAAGAATTTTCAAATTAGAGAAGAAATATATACATTGAAGATATTCGCTCCGGCTGGGACTCGAACCCAGGCCACTCGCTTGGAAGACCAGCGGTCTAGCCATTAGGCTATCGGAGTTCTGTCGAGCGGAATCTTACTGCCTGACTGATACTGCCTGACTGACAGACTGACTCACTGACTGACTGATACTGACTGACTGACTCACTGACTGACCGAGACTGACTGACTAACTGCCTGACTGACTGAGACTGGACTGACTGACTGACTGACTGTCTGACTGACTAACTGACTGACTGAGACTGACTGACTGACTGCTTGACTCTCTGACTGGCTATTTCACTGACTGACTGAATGACTAAATGACTGACTGACACTGACTGACTGACTGCTTGACTACCTGACTGACTGCTTGACTGACTAACTGACTGGACAGGACTGACCGACTGACTGACTGACAGACTGACTGAATAAGGATGACTGACAGACTGACTGAATAAGGCTGACTGACTGACTGACTGACAGACTGACTGAATAAGGCTGACCGACTGACTGACTGCCTGACTGACTGACTGACTGAATCACTGACTGACTGACTGACCGAGATTGACTGACTGAGACTGGACTGGACTGACTGACTGACTGACTGCTTTAGTGACTAACTGACTGCACAGGACTGACCGACTGACTGACTGACTGACTGCCTGACTGACTGACTGACTGAATGACTGACTGACTGAGACTAAATGACTGACTGCTTGACTGACTGGCTGAAGGACTAACTGACTGACTGAGTGACTGACTGACTGGACTGACTGACTGAGACTGAATGACTGAGTGCTTGACTGATTGACTGTCAGACTGACTGACTGACTTCGCAAAAGGGAAAAATAAAAAAAAAAGAATTATAAAATTAGAAAAAAATATTTGCATTTAAGATTTCCTTTCCGGCCGGGACTCGAACCCAGTACCACGCGCTAGGAACCCAACGGTCTAGCCATTAGGCTATCGGAGCTCTGTCGATGGAAGTCTTAAATATAATAAAAACAAAAAATGCACCTTGGTAATTATTGATTCAAACACTTTGAAATTTACAGGTCGAATAATTAAACTGACTCAGAATTTTTCTCCCTACATAAATAATCAATATTCGCAAAAGAGAAAAATTAAAAAAAAAAGAAGAAGAAATTTCAAATTAGAAACTAAAAGTATACATTGAAGATTTTCGTTCAGGCTGGGACTCGAACCCAGGGCCACTCGCTTGGAAGCCTAACACTCTAGCCATTAGTCTATGGGAGCTCTGTCGGTGGGAGTTTTAAATATAATAAAAACAAAAAATGCACCTTGGTAATTGTTTATTTAAACACTTTGAAATCTTCGTGTCGAAAAATTAAACTGACTCAGAATTTTCTTCCCTACATAAATAATCAATAATTGCAAAGGAAAGAAATTGAAAAAAAAAAGAATTTTCAAATTAGAAAAGAAAAAGATACATTGAAGATATTCGCTCCGGCTGGGACTCGAACCCAGGCCACTCGCTTGGAAGACCAGCGGTCTAGCCATTAGGCTATCGGAGTTCTGTCGAGCGGAGTCTTACTGCCTGACTGATACTGCCTGACTGACAGACTGACTCACTGACTGACTGATACTGACTGACTGACTCACTGACTGACCGAGACTGACTGACTAACTGCCTGACTGACTGAGACTGGACTGACTGACTGACTGACTGACTGACTAACTGACTGACTGAGACTGACTGACTGACTGCTTGACTCTCTGACTGGCTATTTCACTGACTGACTGAATGACTAAATGACTGACTGACACTGACTGACTGACTGCTTGACTACCTGACTGACTGCTTGACTGACTAACTGACTGGACAGGACTGACCGACTGACTGACTGACAGACTGACTGAATAAGGATGACTGACAGACTGACTGAATAAGGCTGACTGACTGACTGACTGACAGACTGACTGAATAAGGCTGACCGACTGACTGACTGCCTGACTGACTGACTGACTGAATCACTGACTGACTGACTGACCGAGACTGACTGACTGAGACTGGACTGGACTGACTGACTGACTGACTGCTTTAGTGACTAACTGACTGCACAGGACTGACCGACTGACTGACTGACTGACTGCCTGACTGACTGACTGACTGAATGACTGACTGACTGAGACTAAATGACTGACTGCTTGACTGACTGGCTGAAGGACTAACTGACTGACTGATTGACTGTCAGACTGACTGACTGACTTCGCAAAAGGGAAAAATAAAAAAAAAAAGAATTATAAAATTAGAAAAAAATATTTGCATTTAAGATTTCCTTTCCGGCCGGGACTCGAACCCAGTACCACGCGCTAGGAACCCAACGGTCTAGCCATTAGGCTATCGGAGCTCTGTCGATGGAAGTCTTAAATATAATATAAACAAAAAATGCACCTTGGTAATTATTGATTCAAACACTTTGAAATTTACAGGTCGAATAATTATACTGACTCAGAATTTTTCTCCCTACATAAATAATCAATATTCGCAAAAGAGAAAAATTAAAAAAAAAAGAAGAAATTTCAAATTAGAAACTAAAAGTATACATTGAAGATTTTCGTTCAGGCTGGGACTCGAACCCAGGGCCACTCGCTTGGAAGCCTAACACTCCAGCCATTAGTCTATGGGAGCTCTGTCGGTGGGAGTTTTAAATATAATAAAAACAAAAAATGCACCTTGGTAATTGTTTATTTAAACACTTTGAAATCTTCGTGTCGAAAAATTAAACTGACTCAGAATTTTCTTCCCTACATAAATAATCAATAATTGCAAAGGAAAAAAATTGAAAAAAAAAAGAATTTTCAAATTAGAAAAGAAATATATACATTGAAGATATTCGCTCCGGCTGGGACTTGAACCCAGGCCACTCGCTTGGAAGACCAGCGGTCTAGCCATTAGGCTATCGGAGTTCTGTCGAGCGGAGTCTTACTGCCTGACTGATACTGCCTGACTGACAGACTGACTCACTGACTGACTGATACTGACTGACTGACTCACTGACTGACCGAGACTGACTGACTAACTGCCTGACTGACTGAGACTGGACTGACTGACTGACTGACTGACTGACTGACTAACTGACTGACTGAGACTGACTGACTGACTGCTTGAGTCTCTGACTGGCTATTTCACTGACTGACTGAATGACTAAATGACTGACTGACACTGACTGACTGACTGCTTGACTACCTGACTGACTGCTTGACTGACTCACTGACTGGACAGGACTGACCGACTGACTGACTGACAGACTGACTGAATAAGGATGACTGACAGACTGACTGAATAAGGCTGACTGACTGACTGACTGACAGACTGACTGAATAAAGCTGACCGACTGACTGACTGCCTGACTGACTGACTGACTGAATGACTGACTGACTGACTGACCGAGACTGACTGACTGACTGACTGAGACTGGACTGGACTGACTGACTGACTGACTGACTGAGACTGACTGACTGCTTTAGTGACTAACTGACTGCACAGGACTGACCGACTGACTGACTGACTGACTGCCTGACTGACTGACTGACTGAATGACTGACTGACTGAGACTAAATGACTGACTGCTTGACTGACTGGCTGAAGGACTAACTGACTGACTGAGTGACTGACTGACTGGACTGACTGACTGAGACTGAATGACTGAGTGCTTGACTGATTGACTGTCAGACTGACTGACTGACTTCGCAAAAGGGAAAAATAAAAAAAAAAAGAATTATAAAATTAGAAAAAAATATTTGCATTTAAGATTTCCTTTCCGGACGGGACTCGAACCCAGTACCACGCGCTAGGAACCCAACGGTCTAGCCATTAGGCTATCGGAGCTCTGTCGATGGAAGTCTTAAATATAATAAAAACAAAAAATGCACCTTGGTAATTATTGATTCAAACACTTTGAAATTTACAGGTCGAATAATTAAACTGACTCAGAATTTTTCTCCCTACATAAATAATCAATATTCGCAAAAGAGAAAAATTAAAAAAAAAAGAGGAAGAAATTTCAAATTAGAAACTAAAAGTATACAGTGAAGATTTTCGTTCAGGCTGGGACTCGAACCCAGGGCCACTCGCTTGGAAGCCTAACACTCTGGCCATTAGTCTATGGGAGCTCTGTCGGTGGGAGTTTTAAATATAATAAAAACAAAAAATGCACCTTGGTAATTGTTTATTTAAACACTTTGAAATCTTCGTGTCGAAAAATTAAACTGACTCAGAATTTTCTTCCCTACATAAATAATCAATAATTGCAAAGGAAAGAAATTGAAAAAAAAAAAGAATTTTCAAATTAGAAAAGAAATATATACATTGAAGATATTCGCTCCGGCTGGGACTCGAACCCAGGCCACTCGCTTGGAAGACCAGCGGTCTAGCCATTAGGCTATCGGAGTTCTGTCGAGCGGAGTCTTACTGCCTGACTGATACTGCCTGACTGACAGACTGACTCACTGACTGACTGATACTGACTGACTGACTCACTGACTGACCGAGACTGACTGACTAACTGCCTGACTGACTGAGACTGGACTGACTGACTGACTGACTGACTAACTGACTGACTGAGACTGACTGACTGACTGCTTGAGTCTCTGACTGGCTATTTCACTGACTGACTGAATGACTAAATGACTGACTGACACTGACTGACTGACTGCTTGACTACCTGACTGACTGCTTGACTGACTAACTGACTGGACAGGACTGACCGACTGACTGACTGACAGACTGACTGAATAAGGATGACTGACAGACTGACTGAATAAGGCTGACTGACTGACTGACTGACAGACTGACTGAATAAGGCTGACCGACTGACTGACTGCCTGACTGACTGACTGACTGAATGACTGACTGACTGACTGACCGAGACTGACTGACTGACTGACTGAGACTGGACTGGACTGACTGACTGACTGACTGAGACTGACTGACTGCTTTAGTGACTAACTGACTGCACAGGACTGACCGACTGACTGACTGACTGACTGCCTGACTGACTGACTGACTGAATGACTGACTGACTGAGACTAAATGACTGACTGCTTGACTGACTGGCTGAAGGACTAACTGACTGACTGAGTGACTGACTGACTGGACTGACTGACTGAGACTGAATGACTGAGTGCTTGACTGATTGACTGTCAGACTGACTGACTGACTTCGCAAAAGGGAAAAATAAAAAAAAAAGAATTATAAAATTAGAAAAAAATATTTGCATTTAAGATTTCCTTTCCGGCCGGGACTCGAACCCAGTACCACGCGCTAGGAACCCAACGGTCTAGCAATTAGGCTATCGGAGCTCTGTCGATGGAAGTCTTAAATATAATAAAAACAAAAAATGCACCTTGGTAATTATTGAATCAAACACTTTGAAATTTACAGGTCGAATAATTAAACTGACTCAGAATTTTTCTCCCTACATAAATAATCAATATTCGCAAAAAAGAAAAATTAAAAAAAAAAGAAGAAGAAATTTCAAATTAGAAACTAAAAGTATACATTGAAGATTTTCGTTCATGCTGGGACTCGAACCCAGGGCCACTCGCTTGGAAGCCTAACACTCTAGCCATTAGTCTATGGGAGCTCTGTCGGTGGGAGTTTTAAATATAATAAAAACAAAAAATGCACCTTGGTAATTGTTTATTTAAACACTTTGAAAACTTCGTGTCGAAAAATTAAACTGACTCAGAATTTTCTTCCCTACATAAATAATCAATAATTGCAAAGGAAAGAAATTGAAAAAAAAAAGAATTTTCAAATTAGAAAAGAAATATATACATTGAAGATATTCGCTCCGGCTGGGACTCGAACCCAGGCCACTCGCTTGGAAGACCAGCGGTCTAGCCATTAGGCTATCGGAGTTCTGTCGAGCGGAGTCTTTCTGCCTGAATGATACTGCCTGACTGACAGACTGACTCACTGACTGACTGATACTGACTGACTGACTCACTGACTGACCGAGACTGACTGACTAACTGCCTGACTGACTGGACTGACTGACTGACTGACTGACTGACTAACTGACTGACTGGGACTGACTGACTGACTGCTTGACTCTCTGACTGGCTATTTCACTGACTGACTGAATGACCAAATGACTGACTGGCACTGACTGACTGACTGCTTGACTACCTGATTGACTGCTTGACTGACTAACTGACTGGACAGGACTGACCGATTGACTGACTGACAGACTGACTGAATAAGGATGACTGACAGACTGACTAAATAAGGCTGACTGACTGACTGACTGACAGACTGACTGAATAAGGCTGACCGACTGACTGACTGCCTGACTGACTGACTGACTGAATGACTGACTGACTGACTGACCGAGACTGACTGACTGACTGACTGAGACTGGACTGGACTGACTGACTGACTGACTGACTGAGACTGACTGACTGCTTTAGTGACTAACTGACTGCACAGGACTGACCGACTGACTGACTGACTGACTGACTGAATGACTGACTGACTGAGACTAAATGACTGACTGCTTGACTGACTGGCTGAAGGACTAACTGACTGACTGAGTGACTGACTGACTGGACTGACTGACTGAGACTGAATGACTGAGTGCTTGACTGATTGACTGTCAGACTGACTGACTGACTTCGCAAAAGGGAAAAATAAAAAAAAAGAATTATAAAATTAGAAAAAAATATTTGCATTTAAGATTTCCTTTCCGGCCGGGACTCGAACCCAGTACCACGCGCTAGGAACCCAACGGTCTAGCCATTAGGCTATCGGAGCTCTGTCGATGGAAGTCTTAAATATAATAAAAACAAAAAATGCACCTTGGTAATTATTGATTCAAACACTTTGAAATTTACAGGTCGAATAATTAAACTGACTCAGAATTTTTCTCCCTACATAAATAATCAATATTCGCAAAAGAGAAAAATTAAAAAAAAAAGAAGAAGAAATTTCAAATTAGAAACTAAAAGTATACATTGAAGATTTTCGTTCAGGCTGGGACTCGAACCCAGGGCCACTCGCTTGGAAGCCTAACACTCTAGCCATTAGTCTATGGGAGCTCTGTCGGTGGGAGTTTTAAATATATTAAAAACAAAAAATGCACCTTGGTAATTGTTTATTTAAACACTTTGAAATCTTCGCGTCGAAAAATTAAACTGACTCAGAATTTTCTTTCCTACATAAATAATCAATAATTGCAAAGGAAAGAAATTGAAAAAAAAAAAGAATTTTCAAATTAGAAAAGAAATATATACATTGAAGATATTCGCTCCGGCTGGGACTCGAACCCAGGCCACTCGCTTGGAAGACCAGCGGTCTAGCCATTAGGCTATCGGAGTTCCGTCGAGCGGCGTCTTACTGCCTGACTGATACTGCCTGACTGACAGACTGACTCACTGACTGACTGATACTGACTGACTGACTACTGACTGACCGAGACTGACTGACTAACTGCCTGACTGACTGAGACTGGACTGACTGACTGACTGACTGACTGACTGACTAACTGACTGACTGAGACTGACTGACTGACTGCTTGACTCTCTGACTGGCTATTTCACTGACTGACTGAATGACTAAATGACTGACTGACACTGACTGACTGACTGCTTGACTACCTGACTGACTGCTTGACTGACTAACTGACTGGACAGGACTGACCGACTGACTGACTGACAGACTGACTGAATAAGGATGACTGACAGACTGACTGACAGACTGACTGAATAAGGATGACTGACAGACTGACTGAATAAGGCTGACTGACTGACTGACTGACAGACTGACTGAATAAGGCTGACCGACTGACTGACTGCCTGACTGACTGACTGACTGAATGACTGACTGACTGACTGACCGAGACTGACTGACTGACTGACTGAGACTGGACTGGACTGACTGACTGACTGACTGACTGAGACTGACTGACTGCTTTAGTGACTAACTGATTGCACAGGACTGACCGACTGACTGACTGACTGACTGACTGAATGACTGACTGACTGAGACTAAATGACTGACTGCTTGACTGACTGGCTGAAGGACTAACTGACTGACTGAGTGACTGACTGACTGGACTGACTGACTGAGACTGAATGACTGAGTGCTTGACTGATTGACCGTCAGACTGACTGACTGACTTCGCAAAAGGGAAAAATAAAAAAAAAGAATTATAAAATTAGAAAAAAATATTTGCATTTAAGATTTCCTTTCCGGCCGGGACTCGAACCCAGTAACCACGCGCTAGGAACCCAACGGTCTAGCCATTAGGCTATCGGAGCTCTGTCGATGGAAGTCTTAAATATAATAAAAACAAAAAATGCACCTTGGTAATTATTGATTCAAACACTTTGAAATTTACAGGTCGAATAATTAAACTGACTCAGAATTTTTCTCCCTACATAAATAATCAATATTCGCAAAAGAGAAAAATTAAAAAAAAAGAAGAAATTTCAAATTAGAAACTAAAAGTATACTTTGAAGATTTTCGTTCAGGCTGGGACTCGAACCCAGGGCCACTCGCTTGGAAGCCTAACACTCCAGCCATTAGTCTATGGGAGCTCTGTCGGTGGGAGTTTTAAATATAATAAAAACAAAAAATGCACCTTGGTAATTGTTTATTTAAACACTTTGAAATCTTCGTGTCGAAAAATTAAACTGACTCAGAATTTTCTTCCCTACATAAATAATCAATAATTGCAAAGGAAAAAAATTGAAAAAAAAAAGAATTTTCAAATTAGAAAAGAAATATATACATTGAAGATATTCGCTCCGGCTGGGACTCGAACC
Source organism: Uloborus diversus (assembly GCF_026930045.1). Lineage (NCBI taxonomy): Eukaryota > Metazoa > Arthropoda > Arachnida > Araneae > Uloboridae > Uloborus > Uloborus diversus. The sequence goes on from NW_026558406.1 coordinate 647,645, forward strand.
CAGGCCACTCGCTTGGAAGACCAGCGGTCTAGCCATTAGGCTATCGGAGTTCTGTCGAGCGGAGTCTTACTGCCTGACTGATACTGCCTGACTGACAGACTGACTCACTGACTGACTGATACTGACTGACTGACTCACTGACTGACCGAGACTGACTGACTAACTGCCTGACTGATTGAGACTGGACTGACTGACTGACTGACTGACTGACTGACTAACTGACTGACTGAGACTGACTGACTGACTGCTTGACTCTCTGACTGGCTATTTCACTGACTGACTGAATGACTAAATGACTGACTGACACTGACTGACTGACTGCTTGACTACCTGACTGACTGCTTGACTGACTAACTGACTGGACAGGACTGACCGACTGACTGACTGACAGACTGACTGAATAAGGATGACTGACAGACTGACTGAATAAGGCTGACTGACTGACTGACTGACAGACTGACTGAATAAGGCTGACCGACTGACTGACTGCCTGACTGAGTGACTGACTGAATGACTGACTGACTGACTGACCGAGACTGACTGACTGACTGACTGAGACTGGACTGGACTGACTGACTGACTGACTGACTGAGACTGACTGACTGCTTTAGTGACTAACTGACTGCACAGGACTGACCGACTGACTGACTGACTGACTGCCTGACTGACTGACTGACTCAATGACTGACTGACTGAGACTAAATGACTGACTGCTTGACTGACTGGCTGAAGGACTAACTGACTGACTGAGTGACTGACTGACTGGACTGACTGACTGAGACTGAATGACTGAGTGCTTGACTGATTGACTGTCAGACTGACTGACTGACTTCGCAAAAGGGAAAAATTAAAAAAAAAGAATTATAAAATTAGAAAAAAATATTTGCAGTTAAGATTTCCTTTCTGGCCGGGACTCGAACCCAGTACCACGCGCTTGGAACCCAACGGTCTAGCCATTAGGCTATCGGAGCTCTGTCGATGGAAGTCTTAAATATAATAAAAACAAAAAATGCACCTTGGTAATTATTGATTCAAACACTTTGAAATTTACAGGTCGAATAATTAAACTGACTCAGAATTTTTCTCCCTACATAAATAATCAATATTCGCAAAAGAGAAAATTTAAAAAAAAAAGAAGAAATTTCAAATTAGAAACTAAAAGTATACATTGAAGATTTTCGTTCAGGCTGGGACTCGAACCCAGGGCCACTCGCTTGGAAGCCTAACACTCTAGCCATTAGTCTATGGGAGCTCTGTTGGTGGGAGTTTTAAATATAATAAAAACAAAAAATGCACCTCGGTAATTGTTTATTTAAACACTTTGAAATCTTCGTGTCGAAAAATTAAACTGACTCAAGAATTTTCTTCCCTACATAAATAATCAATAATTGCAAAGGAAAGAAATTGAAAAAAAAAAGAATTTTCAAATTAGAAAAGAAACATATACATTGAAGATATTCGCTCCGGCTGGGACTCGAACCCAGGCCACTTGCTTGGAAGACCAGCGGTCTAGCCATTAGGCTATCGGAGTTCTGTCGAGCGGAGTCTTACTGCCTGACTGATACTGCCTGATTGACAGACTGACTCACTGACTGACTGATACTGACTGACTGACTCACTGACTGACCGAGACTGACTGACTAACTGCCTGACTGATTGAGACTGGACTGACTGACTGACTGACTGACTGACTGACTAACTGACTGACTGAGACTGACTGACTGACTGCTTGACTCTCTGACTGGCTATTTCACTGACTGACTGAATGACTAAATGACTGACTGACACTGACTGACTGACTGCTTGACTACCTGACTGACTGCTTGACTGACTAACTGACTGGACAGGACTGACCGACTGACTGACTGACAGACTGACTGAATAAGGATGACTGACAGACTGACTGAATAAGGCTGACTGACTGACTGACTGACAGACTGACTGAATAAGGCTGACCGACTGACTGACTGCCTGACTGAGTGACTGACTGAATGACTGACTGACTGACTGACCGAGACTGACTGACTGACTGACTGAGACTGGACTGGACTGACTGACTGACTGACTGACTGAGACTGACTGACTGCTTTAGTGACTAACTGACTGCACAGGACTGACCGACTGACTGACTGACTGACTGCCTGACTGACTGACTGACTCAATGACTGACTGACTGAGACTAAATGACTGACTGCTTGACTGACTGGCTGAAGGACTAACTGACTGACTGAGTGACTGACTGACTGGACTGACTGACTGAGACTGAATGACTGAGTGCTTGACTGATTGACTGTCAGACTGACTGACTGACTTCGCAAAAGGGAAAAATTAAAAAAAAAGAATTATAAAATTAGAAAAAAATATTTGCAGTTAAGATTTCCTTTCTGGCCGGGACTCGAACCCAGTACCACGCGCTTGGAACCCAACGGTCTAGCCATTAGGCTATCGGAGCTCTGTCGATGGAAGTCTTAAATATAATAAAAACAAAAAATGCACCTTGGTAATTATTGATTCAAACACTTTGAAATTTACAGGTCGAATAATTAAACTGACTCAGAATTTTTCTCCCTACATAAATAATCAATATTCGCAAAAGAGAAAAATTAAAAAAAAAAGAAGAAATTTCAAATTAGAAACTAAAAGTATACATTGAAGATTTTCGTTCAGGCTGGGACTCGAACCCAGGGCCACTCGCTTGGAAGCCTAACACTCTAGCCATTAGTCTATGGGAGCTCTGTCGGTGGGAGTTTTAAATATAATAAAAACAAAAAATGCACCTTGGTAATTGTTTATTTAAACACTTTGAAATCTTCGTGTCGAAAAATTAAACTGACTCAGAATTTTCTTCCCTACATAAATAATCAATAATTGCAAAGGAAAGAAATTGAAAAAAAAAAGAATTTTCAAATTAGAAAAGAAATATATACATTGAAGATATTCGCTCCGGCTGGGACTCGAACCCAGGCCACTCGCTTGGAAGACCAGCGGTCTAGCCATTAGGCTATCGGAGTTCTGTCGAGCGGAGTCTTACTGCCTGACTGATACTGCCTGACTGACAGACTGACTCACTGACTGACTGATACTGACTGACTGACTCACTGACTGACCGAGACTGACTGACTAACTGCCTGACTGACTGAGACTGGACTGACTGACTGACTGACTGACTAACTGACTGACTGAGACTGACTGACTGACTGCTTGAGTCTCTGACTGGCTATTTCACTGACTGACTGAATGACTAAATGACTGACTGACACTGACTGACTGACTGCTTGACTACCTGACTGACTGCTTGACTGACTAACTGACTGGACAGGACTGACCGACTGACTGACTGACAGACTGACTGAATAAGGATGACTGACAGACTGACTGAATAAGGCTGACTGACTGACTGACTGACAGACTGACTGAATAAGGCTGACCGACTGACTGACTGCCTGACTGACTGACTGACTGACTGACCGAGACTGACTGACTGACTGACTGAGACTGGACTGGACTGACTGACTGACTGACTGACTGAGACTGACTGACTGCTTTAGTGACTAACTGACTGCACAGGACTGACCGACTGACTGACTGACTGACTGCCTGACTGACTGACTGACTGAATGACTGACTGACTGAGACTAAATGACTGACTGCTTGACTGACTGGCTGAAGGACTAACTGACTGACTGAGTGACTGACTGACTGGACTGACTGACTGAGACTGAATGACTGAGTGCTTGACTGATTGACTGTCAGACTGACTGACTGACTTCGCAAAAGGGAAAAATAAAAAAAAAAGAATTATAAAATTAGAAAAAAATATTTGCATTTAAGATTTCCTTTCCGGCCGGGACTCGAACCCAGTAAAACGCGCTAGGAACCCAACGGTCTAGCAATTAGGCTATCGGAGCTCTGTCGATGGAAGTCTTAAATATAATAAAAACAAAAAATGTACCTTGGTAATTATTGATTCAAACACTTTTAAATTTACAGGTCGAATAATTAAACTGACTCAGAATTTTTCTCCCTACATAAATAATCAATATTCGCAAAAAAGAAAAATTAAAAAAAAAAGAAGAAGAAATTTCAAATTAGAAACTAAAAGTATACATTGAAGATTTTCGTTCATGCTGGGACTCGAACCCAGGGCCACTCGCTTGGAAGCCTAACACTCTAGCCATTAGTCTATGGGAGCTCTGTCGGTGGGAGTTTTAAATATAATAAAAACAAAAAATGCACCTTGGTAATTGTTTATTTAAACACTTTGAAAACTTCGTGTCGAAAAATTAAACTGACTCAGAATTTTCTTCCCTACATAAATAATCAATAATTGCAAAGGAAAGAAATTGAAAAAAAAAGAATTTTCAAATTAGAAAAGAAATATATACATTGAAGATATTCGCTCCGGCTGGGACTCGAACCCAGGCCACTCGCTTGGAAGACCAGCGGTCTAGCCATTAGGCTATCGGAGTTCTGTCGAGCGGAGTCTTTCTGCCTGAATGATACTGCCTGACTGACAGTCTGACTCACTGACTGACTGATACTGACTGACTGACTCACTGACTGACCGAGACTGACTGACTAACTGCCTGACTGACTGGACTGACTGACTGACTGACTGACTGACTAACTGACTGACTGAGACTGACTGACTGACTGCTTGACTCTCTGACTGGCTATTTCACTGACTGACTGAATGACCAAATGACTGACTGGCACTGACTGACTGACTGCTTGACTACCTGATTGACTGCTTGACTGACTAACTGACTGGACAGGACTGACCGATTGACTGACTGACAGACTGACTGAATAAGGATGACTGACAGACTGACTAAATAAGGCTGACTGACTGACTGACTGACAGACTGACTGAATAAGGCTGACCGACTGACTGACTGCCTGACTGACTGACTGACTGAATGACTGACTGACTGACTGACCGAGACTGACTGACTGACTGACTGAGACTGGACTGGACTGACTGACTGACTGACTGACTGAGACTGACTGACTGCTTTAGTGACTAACTGATTGCACAGGACTGACCGACTGACTGACTGACTGACTGACTGAATGACTGACTGACTGAGACTAAATGACTGACTGCTTGACTGACTGGCTGAAGGACTAACTGACTGACTGAGTGACTGACTGACTGAGACTGAATGACTGAGTGCTTGACTGATTGACCGTCAGACTGACTGACTGACTTCGCAAAAGGGAAAAATAAAAAAAAAAGAATTATAAAATTAGAAAAAAATATTTGCATTTAAGATTTCCTTTCCGGCCGGGACTCGAACCCAGTACCACGCGCTAGGAACCCAACGGTCTAGCCATTAGGCTATCGGAGCTCTGTCGATGGAAGTCTTAAATATAATAAAAACAAAAAATGCACCTTGGTAATTATTGATTCAAACACTTTGAAATTTACAGGTCGAATAATTAAACTGACTCAGAATTTTTCTCCCTACATAAATAATCAATATTCGCAAAAGAGAAAATTTAAAAAAAAAAGAAGAAATTTCAAATTAGAAACTAAAAGTATACATTGAAGATTTTCGTTCAGGCTGGGACTCGAACCCAGGGCCACTCGCTTGGAAGCCTAACACTCTAGCCATTAGTCTATGGGAGCTCTGTAGGTGGGAGTTTTAAATATAATAAAAACAAAAAATGCACCTTGGTAATTGTTTATTTAAACACTTTGAAATCTTTGTGTCGAAAAATTAAACTGACTCAAGATTTTCTTCCCTACATAAATAATCAATAATTGCAAAGGAAAGAAATTGAAAAAAAAAAGAATTTTCAAATTAGAAAAGAAATCTATACATTGAAGATATTCGCTCCGGCTGGGACTCGAACCCAGGCCACTTGCTTGGAAGACCAGCGGTCTAGCCATTAGGCTATCGGAGTTCTGTCGAGCGGAGTCTTACTGCCTGACTGATACTGCCTGATTGACAGACTGACTCACTGACTGACTGATACTGACTGACTGACTCACTGACTGACCGAGACTGACTGACTAACTGCCTGACTGATTGAGACTGGACTGACTGACTGACTGACTGACTGACTGACTAACTGACTGACTGAGACTGACTGACTGACTGCTTGACTCTCTGACTGGCTATTTCACTGACTGACTGAATGACTAAATGACTGACTGACACTGACTGACTGACTGCTTGACTGACAAACTGACTGGACAGGACTGACCGACTGACTGACGGACAGACTGACTGAATAAGGATGACTGACAGACTGACTGAATAAGGCTGACTGACTGACTGACTGACAGACTGACTGAATAAGGCTGACCGACTGACTGACTGCCTGACTGACTGACTGACTGAATGACTGACTGACTGACTGACCGAGACTGACTGACTGACTGACTGAGACTGGACTGGACTGACTGACTGACTGACTGACTGAGACTGACTGACTGCTTTAGTGACTAACTGACTGCACAGGACTGACCGACAGACTGACTAACTGACTGCCTGACTGACTGACTGACTGAATAACTGACTGACTGAGACTAAATGACTGACTGCTTGACTGACTGGCTGAAGGACTAACTGACTGACTGAGTGACTGACTGACTGGACTGACTGACTGAGACTGAATGACTGAGTGCTTGACTGATTGACTGTCAGACTGACTGACTGACTTCGCAAAAGGGAAAAATAAAAAAAAAGAATTATAAAATTAGAAAAAAATATTTGCATTTAAGATTTCCTTTCCGGCCGGGACTCGAACCCAGTACCACGCGCTAGGAACCCAACGGTCTAGCCATTAGGCTATCGGAGCTCTGTCGATGGAAGACTTAAATATAATAAAAACAAAAAATGCACCTTGGTAATTATTGATTCAAACACTTTGAAATTTACAGGTCGAATAATTAAACTGACTCAGAATTTTTCTCCCTACATAAATAATCAATATTCGCAAAGGAGAAAAATTAAAAAAAAAAAAAAGAAGAAGAAATTTCAAATTAGAAACTAAAAGTATACATTGAAGATTTTCGTTCAGGCTGGGACTCGAACCCAGGGCCACTCGCTTGGAAGCCTAACACTCTAGCCATTAGTCTATGGGAGCTCTGTCGGTGGGAGTTTTAAATATAATAAAAACAAAAAATGCACCTTGGTAATTGTTTATTTAAACACTTCGAAATCTTCGTGTCGAAAAATTAAACTGACTCAGAATTTTCTTCCCTACATAAATAATCAATAATTGCAAAGGAAAGAAATTGAAAAAAAAAGAATTTTCAAATTAGAAAAGAAATAGATACATTGAAGATATTCGCTCCGGCTGGGACTCGAACCCAGGCCACTCGCTTGGAAGACCAGCCATCTAGCCATTAGGCTATCGGAGTTCTGTCGAGCGGAGTCTTACTGCCTGACTGATACTGCCTGACTGACAGACTGACTCACTGACTGACTGATACTGACTGACTGACTCACTGACTGACCGAGACTGACTGACTAACTGCCTGACTGACTGAGACTGGACTGACTGACTGACTGACTGACTGACTGACTAACTGACTGACTGAGACTGACTGACTGACTGCTTGACTCTCTGACTGGCTATTTCACTGACTGACTGAATGACTAAATGACTGACTGACACTGACTGATTGACTGCTTGACTACCTGACTGACTGCTTGACTGACTAACTGACTGGACAGGACTGACCGACTGACTGACTGACAGACTGACTGAATAAGGATGACTGACAGACTGACTGAATAAGGCTGACTGACTGACTGACTGACAGACTGACTGAATAAGGCTGACCGACTGACTGACTGCCTGACTGACTGACTGACTGAATGACTGACTGACTGACTGACCGAGACTGACTGACTGACTGACTGAGACTGGACTGGACTGACTGACTGACTGACTGACTGAGACTGACTGACTGCTTTAGTGACTAACTGACTGCACAGGACTGACCGACTGACTGACTGGCTGACTGCCTGACTGACTGACTGACTGAATGACTGACTGACTGAGACTAAATGACTGACTGCTTGACTGACTGGCTGAAGGACTAACTGACTGACTGAGTGACTGACTGACTGGACTGACTGACTGAGACTGAATGACTGAGTGCTTGACTGATTGACCGTCAGACTGACTGACTGACTTCGCAAAAGGGAAAAATAAAAAAACAATAATTATAAAAAAATATTTGCATTTAAGATTTCCTTTCCGGCCGGGACTCGAACCCAGTACCACGCGCTTGGAACCCAACGGTCTAGCCATTAGGATATCGGAGCTCTGTCGATGGAAGTCTTAAATATAATAAAAACAAAAAATGCACCTTGGTAATTATTGATTCAAACACTTTGAAATTTACAGGTCGAATAATTAAACTGACTCAGAATTTTTCTCCCTACATAAATAATCAATATTCGCAAAAGAGAAAAATTAAAAAAAAAGAAGAAATTTCAAATTAGAAACTAAAAGTATACATTGAAGATTTTCGTTCAGGCTGGGACTCGAACCCAGGGCCACTCGCTTGGCAGCCTAACACTCTAGCCATTAGTCTATGGGAGCTCTGGCGGTGGGAGTTATAAATATAATAAAAACAAAAAATGCACCTTGGTAATTGTTTATTTAAACACTTTGAAATCTTCGTGTCGAAAAATTAAACTGACTCAGAATTTTCTTCCCTACATAAATAATCAATAATTGCAAAGGAAAGAAATTGAAAAAAAAAAGAATTTTCAAATTAGAAAAGAAATATATACATTGAAGATATTCGCTCCGGCTGGGACTCGAACCCAGGCCACTCGCTTGGAAGACCAGCGGTCTAGCCATTAGGCTATCGGAGTTCTGTCGAGCGGAGTCTTACTGCCTGACTGATACTGCCTGACTGACAGACTGACTCACTGACTGACTGATACTGACTGACTGACTCACTGACTGACCGAGACTGACTGACTAACTGCCTGACTGATTGAGACTGGACTGACTGACTGACTGACTGACTGACTGACTAACTGACTGACTGAGACTGACTGACTGACTGCTTGACTCTCTGACTGGCTATTTCACTGACTGACTGAATGACTAAATGACTGACTGACACTGACTGACTGACTGCTTGACTACCTGACTGACTGCTTGACTGACTAACTGACTGGACAGGACTGACCGACTGACTGACTGACAGACTGACTGAATAAGGATGACTGACAGACTGACTGAATAAGGCTGACTGACTGACTGACTGACAGACTGACTGAATAAGGCTGACCGACTGACTGACTGCCTGACTGACTGACTGACTGAATGACTGACTGACTGACTGACCGAGACTGACTGACTGACTGACTGAGACTGGACTGGACTGACTGACTGACTGACTGACTGAGACTGACTGACTGCTTTAGTGACTAACTGACTGCACAGGACTGACCGACTGACTGACTGGCTGACTGCCTGACTGACTGACTGACTGAATGACTGACTGACTGAGACTAAATGACTGACTGCTTGACTGACTGGCTGAAGGACTAACTGACTGACTGAGTGACTGACTGACTGGACTGACTGACTGAGACTGAATGACTGAGTGCTTGACTGATTGACCGTCAGACTGACTGACTGACTTCGCAAAAGGGAAAAATAAAAAAAAAAGAATTATAAAATTAGAAAAAAATATTTGCATTTAAGATTTCCTTTCCGGCCGGGACTCGAACCCAGTACCACGCGCTAGGAACCCAACGGTCTAGCCATTAGGCTATCGGAGCTCTGTCGGTGGGAGTTTTAAATATAATAAAAACAAAAAATGCACCTTGGTAATTGTTTATTTAAACACTTCGAAATCTTTGTGTCGAAAAATTAAACTGACTCAGAATTTTCTTCCCTACATAAATAATCAATAATTGCAAAGGAAAGAAATTGAAAAAAAAAGAATTTTCAAATTAGAAAAGAAATAGATACATTGAAGATATTCGCTCCGGCTGGGACTCGAACCCAGGCCACTCGCTTGGAAGACCAGCCGTCTAGCCATTAGGCTATCGGAGTTCTGTCGAGCGGAGTCTTACTGCCTGACTGATACTGCCTGACTGACAGACTGACTCACTGACTGACTGATACTGACTGACTGACTCACTGACTGACCGAGACTGACTGACTAACTGCCTGACTGACTGAGACTGGACTGACTGACTGACTGACTGACTAACTGACTGACTGAGACTGACTGACTGACTGCTTGACTCTCTGACTGGCTATTTCACTGACTGACTGAATGACTAAATGACTGACTGACACCGACTGACTGACTGCTTGACTACCTGACTGACTGCTTGACTGACTAACTGACTGGACAGGACTGACCGACTGACTGACTGACAGACTGACTGAATAAGGATGACTGACAGACTGACTGAATAAGGCTGACTGACTGACTGACTGACAGACTGACTGAATAAGGCTGACCGACTGACTGACTGCCTGACTGACTGACTGACTGAATGACTGACTGACTGTCTGACCGAGACTGACTGACTGACTGACTGAGACTGGACTGGACTGACTGACTGACTGACTGAGACTGGACTGGACTGACTGACTGACTGACTGAGACTGACTGACTGCTTTAGTGACTAACTGACTGCACAGGACTGACCGACTGACTGACTGACTGACTGCCTGACTGACTGACTGACTGAGACTAAATGACTGACTGCTTGACTGACTGGCTGAAGGACTAACTGACTGACTGAGTGACTGACTGACTGGACTGACTGACTGAGACTGAATGACTGAGTGCTTGACTGATTGACTGTCAGACTGACTGACTGACTTCGCAAAAGGGAAAAATAAAAAAAAAATAATTATAAAAAAATATTTGCATTTAAGATTTCCTTTCCGGCCGGGACTCGAACCCAGTACCACGCGCTTGGAACCCAACGGTCTAGCCATTAGGCTATCGGAGCTCTGTCGATGGAAGTCTTAAATATAATAAAAACAAAAAATGCACCTTGGTAATTATTGATTCAAACACTTTGAAATTTACAGGTCGAATAATTAAACTGACTCAGAATTTTTCTCCCTACATAAATAATCAATATTCGCAAAAGAGAAAAATTAAAAAAAAAAGAAGAAGAAATTTCAAATTAGAAACTAAAAGTATACATTGAAGATTTTCGTTCAGGCTGGGACTCGAACCCAGGGCCACTCGCTTGGAAGCCTAACACTCTAGCCATTAGTCTATGGGAGCTCTGTCGGTGGGAGTTTTAAATATAATAAAAACAAAAAATGCACCTTGGTAATTGTTTATTTAAACACTTTGAAAACTTCGTGTCGAAAAATTAAACTGACTCAGAATTTTCTTCCCTACATAAATAATCAATAATTGCAAAGGAAAGAAATTGAAAAAAAAAGAATTTTCAAATTAGAAAAGAAAAATATACATTGAAGATATTCGCTCCGGCTGGGACTCGAACCCAGGCCACTCGCTTGGAAGACCAGCGGTCTAGCCATTAGGCTATCGGAGTTCTGTCGAGCGGAGTCTTACTGCCTGACTGATACTGCCTGACTGACAGACTGACTCACTGACTGACTGATACTGACTCACTGACTGACCGAGACTGACTGACTAACTGCCTGACTGACTGAGACTGGACTGACTGACTAACTGACTGACTGAGACTGACTGACTGACTGCTTGACTCTCTGACTGGCTATTTCACTGACTGACTGAATGACTAAATGACTGACTGACACTGACTGACTGACTGCTTGACTACCTGACTGACTGCTTGACTGACTAACTGACTGGACAGGACTGACCGACTGACTGACTGACAGACTGACTGAATAAGGATGACTGACAGACTGACTGAATAAGGCTGACTGACTGACTGACTGACAGACTGACTGAATAAGGCTGACCGACTGACTGACTGCCTGACTGACTGACTGACTGAATGACTGACTGACTGTCTGACCGAGACTGACTGAATGACTGACTGAGACTGGACTGGACTGACTGACTGACTGACTGACTGAGACTGACTGACTGCTCTAGTGACTAACTGACTGCACAGGACTGACCGACTGACTGACTGACTGACAGCCTGACTGACTGACTGACTGAATGACTGACTGACTGAGACTAAATGACTGACTGCTTGACTGACTGGCTGAAGGACTAACTGACTGACTGAGTGACTGACTGACTGGACTGACTGACTGAGACTGAATGACTGAGTGCTTGACTGATTGACTGTCAGACTGACTGACTGACTTCGCAAAAGGGAAAAATAAAAAAAAAATAATTATAAAATTAGAAAAAAATATTTGCATTTAAGATTTCCTTTCCGGCCGGGACTCGAACCCAGTACCACGCGCTTGGAACCCAACGGTCTAGCCATTAGGGTATCGGAGCTCTGTCGATTTAAGTCTTAAATATAATAAAAACAAAAAATGCACCTTGGTAATTATTGATTCAAACACTTTGAAATTTACAGGTCGAATAATTAAACTGACTCAGAATTTTTCTCCCTACATAAATAATCAATATTCGCAAAAGAGAAAAATTAAAAAAAAAAGAAGAAATTTCAAATTAGAAACTAAAAGTATACATTGAAGATTTTCGTTCAGGCTGGGACTCGAACCCAGGGCCACTCGCTTGGAAGCATAACACTCTAGCCATTAGTCTATGGGAGCTCTGTCGGTGGGAGTTTTAAATATAATAAAAACAAAAATTGCACCTTGGTAATTGTTTATTTAAACACTTTGAAATCTTTGTGTCGAAAAATTAAACTGACTCAGAATTTTCTTCCTACATAAATAATCAATAATTGCAAAGGAAAGAAATTGAAAAAAAAAAGAATTTTCAAATTAGAAAAGAAATATATACATTGAAGATATTCGCTCCGGCTGGGACTCGAACCCAGGCCACTTGCTTGGAAGACCAGCGGTCTAGCCATTAGGCTATCGGAGTTCTGTCGAGCGGAGTCTTACTGCCTGACTGATACTGCCTGATTGACAGACTGACTCACTGACTGACTGATACTGACTGACTGACTCAATGACTGACCGAGACTGACTGACTAACTGCCTGACTGACTGAGACTGGACTGACTGACTGACTGACTGACTAACTGACTGACTGAGACTGACTGACTGACTGCTTGACTCTCTGACTGGCTATTTCACTGACTGACTGAATGACTAAATGACTGACTGACACTGACTGACTGACTGCTTGACTGACTAACTGACTGGACAGGACTGACCGACTGACTGACTGACAGACTGACTGAATAAGGATGACTGACAGACTGACTGAATAAGGCTGACTGACTGACTGACTGACAGACTGACTGAATAAGGCTGACCGACTGACTGACTGCCTGACTGACTGACTGACTGAATGACTGACTGACTGACTGAGACTGGACTGGACTGACTGACTGACTGAGACTGACTGACTGCTTTAGTGACTAACTGACTGCACAGGACTGACCGACTGACTGACTGACTGACTGCCTGACTGACTGACTGACTGAATGACTGACTGACTGAGACTAAATGACTGACTGCTTGACTGACTGGCTGAAGGACTAACTGACTGACTGAGTGACTGACTGACTGGACTGACTGACTGAGACTGAATGACTGAGTGCTTGACTGATTGACTGTCAGACTGACTGACTGACTTCGCAAAAGGGAAAAATAAAAAAAAAGAATTATAAAATTAGAAAAAAATATTTGCATTTAAGATTTCCTTTCCGGCCGGGACTCGAACCCAGTACCACGCGCTAGGAACCCAACGGTCTAGCCATTAGGCTATCGGAGCTCTGTCGATGGAAGTCTTAAATATAATAAAAACAAAAAATGCACCTTGGTAATTATTGATTCAAACACTTTGAAATTTACAGGTCGAATAATTAAACTGACTCAGAATTTTTCTCCCTACATAAATAATCAATATTCGCAAAAGAGAAAAATTAAAAAAAAAAAAAGAAGAAATTTCAAATTAGAAACTAAAAGTATACATTGAAGATTTTCGTTCAGGCTGGGACTCGAACCCAGGGCCACTCGCTTGGAAGCCTAACACTCTAGCCATTAGTCTATGGGAGCTCGGTCGGTGGGAGTTTTAAATATAATAAAAACAAAAAATGCACCTTGGTAATTGTTTATTTAAACACTTCGAAATCTTCGTGTCGAAAAATTAAACTGACTCAGAATTTTCTTCCCTACATAAATAATCAATAATTGCAAAGGAAAGAAATTGAAAAAAAAAGAATTTTTAAATTAGAAAAGAAATAGATACATTGAAGATATTCGCTCCGGCTGGGACTCGAACCCAGGCCACTCGCTTGGAATACCAGCGGTCTAGCCATTAGGCTATCGGAGTTCTGTCGAGCGGAGTCTTACTGCCTGACTGATACTGCCTGACTGACAGACTGACTCACTGACTGACTGATACTGACTGACTGACTCACTGACTGACCGAGACTGACTGACTAACTGCCTGACTGACTGAGACTGGACTGACTGACTAACTGACTGACTGAGACTGACTGACTGACTGCTTGACTCTCTGACTGGCTATTTCACTGACTGACTGAATGACTAAATGACTGACTGACACTGACTGACTGACTGCTTGACTACCTGACTGACTGCTTGACTGACTAACTGACTGGACAGGACTGACCGACTGACTGACTGACAGACTGACTGAATAAGGATGACTGACAGACTGACTGAATAAGGCGACTGACTGACTGACTGACAGACTGACTGAATAAGGCTGACCGACTGACTGACTGCCTGACTGACTGACTGACTGAATGACTGACTGACTGTCTGACCGAGACTGACTGACTGACTGACTGAGACTGGACTGGACTGACTGACTGACTGAGACTGACTGACTGCTTTAGTGACTAACTGACTGCACAGGACTGACCGACTGACTGACTGACTGACTGCCTGACTGACTGACTGACTGAATAACTGACTGACTGAGACTAAATGACTGACTGCTTGACTGACTGGCTGAAGGACTAACTGACTGACTGAGTGACTGACTGACTGGACTGACTGACTGAGACTGAATGACTGAGTGCTTGACTGATTGACTGTCAGACTGACTGACTGACTTTGCAAAAGGGAAAAATAAAAAAAAAATAATTATAAAATTAGAAAAAAATATTTGCATTTAAGATTTCCTTTCCGGCCGGGACTCGAACCCAGTACCACGCGCTTGGAACCCAACGGTCTAGCCATTAGGCTATCGGAGCTCTGTCGATGGAAGTCTTAAATATAATAAAAACAAAAAATGCACCTTGGTAATTATTGATTCAAACACTTTGAAATTTACAGGTCGAATAATTAAACTGACTCAGAATTTTTCTCCCTACATAAATAATCAATATTCGCAAAAGAGAAAAATTAAAAAAAAAAGAAGAAGAAATTTCAAATTAGAAACTAAAAGTATACATTGAAGATTTTCGTTCAGGCTGGGACTCGAACCCAGGGCCACTCGCTTGGAAGCCTAACACTCTAGCCATTAGTCTATGGGAGCTCTGTCGGTAGGAGTTTTAAATATAATAAAAAAAAAATGCACCTTGGTAATTGTTTATTTAAACACTTTGAAAACTTTGTGTCGAAAAATTAAACTGACTCAGAATTTTCTTCCCTACATAAATAATCAATAATTGCAAAGGAAAGAAATTGAAAAAAAAAAGAATTTTCAAATTAGAAAAGAAATATATACATTGAAGATATTCGCTCCGGCTGGGACTCGAACCCAGGCCACTCGCTTGGAAGACCAGCGGTCTAGCCATTAGGCTATCGAAGTTCTGTCGAGCGGAGTCTTACTGCCTGACTGATACTGCCTGACTGACAGACTGACTCACTGACTGACTGATACTGACTGACTGACTCACTGACTGACCGAGACTGACTGACTAACTGCCTGACTGACTGAGACTGGACTGACTGACTGACTGACTGACTAACTGACTGACTGAGACTGACTGACTGACTGCTTGACTCTCTGACTGGCTATTTCACTGACTGACTGAATGACTAAATGACTGACTGACACTGACTGACTGACTGCTTGACTGACTAACTGACTGGACAGGACTGACCGACTGACTGACTGACAGACTGACTGAATAAGGATGACTGACAGACTGACTGAATAAGGCTGACTGACTGACTGACTGACAGACTGACTGAATAAGGCTGACCGACTGACTGACTGCCTGACTGACTGACTGACTGAATGACTGACTGACTGACTGACCGAGACTGACTGACTGAGACTGGACTGGACTGACTGACTGACTGACTGAGTGAGACTGACTGACTGCTTTAGTGACTAACTGACTGGACAGGACTGACCGACTGACTGACTGACAGACTGACTGAATAAGGCTGACTGACTGACTGACTGAAAGACTGACTGAATAAGGATGACTGACAGACTGACTGAATAAGGCTGACTGACTGACTGACTGACAGACTGACTGAATAAGGCTAACCGACTGACTGACTGCCTGACTGACTGACTGACTGACTGACTGACCGAGACTGACTGACTGACTGACTGAGACTGGACTGGACTGACTGACTGACTGACTGACTGAGACTGACTGCTTTAGTGACTAACTGACGGCACAGGACTGACCGACTGACTGACTGAATGACTGACTGACTGAGACTAAATGACTGACTGCTTGACTGACTGGCTGAAGGACTAACTGACTGACTGAGTGACTGACTGACTGGACTGACTGACTGAGACTGAATGACTGAGTGCTTGACTGATTGACTGTCAGACTGACTGACTGACTTCGCAAAAGGGAAAAATAAAAAAAAAAGAATTATAAAATTAGAAAAAAATATTTGCATTTAAGATTTCCTTTCCGGCCGGGACTCGAACCCAGTACCACGCGCTAGGAACCCAACGGTCTAGCCATTAGGCAATCGGAGCTCTGTCGATGGAAGTCTTAAATATAATAAAAACAAAAAATGCACCTTGGTAATTATTGATTCAAACACTTTGAAATTTACAGGTCGAATAATTAAACTGACTCAGAATTTTTCTCCCTACATAAATAATCAATATTCGCAAAAGAGAAAAATTAAAAAAAAAAGAAGAAGAAATTTCAAATTAGAAACTAAAAGTATACATTGAAGATTTTCGTTCAGGCTGGGACTCGAACCCAGGGCCATTCGCTTGGAAACCTAACACTCTAGCCATTAGTCTATGGGAGCTCTGTCGGTGGGAGTTTTAAATATAATAAAAACAAAAAATGCACCTGGGTAATTGTTTATTTAAACACTTTGAAATCTTCGTGTCGAAAAATTAAACTGACTCAGAATTTTCTTCCCTACATAAATAATCAATAATTGCAAAGGAAAGAAATTGAAAAAAAAAAGAATTTTCAAATTAGAAAAGAAATATATACATTGAAGATATTCGCTCCGGCTGGGACTCGAACCCAGGCCACTCGCTTGGAAGACCAGCGGTCTAGCCATTAGGCTATCGGAGTTCTGTCGAGCGGAGTATTACTGCCTGACTGATACTGCCTGACTGACAGACTGACTCACTGACTGACTGATACTGACTGACTGACTCACTGAATGATCGAGACTGACTGACTAACTGCCTGACTGACTGAGACTGGACTGACTGACTGACTGACTGCTTGACTCTCTGACTGGCTATTTCACTGACTGACTGAATGACTAAATGACTGACTGACACTGACTGACTGACTGCTTGACTACCTGACTGACTGCTTGACTGACTAACTGACTGGACAGGACTGACCGACTGACTGACTGACAGACTGACTGAATAAGGATGACTGACAGACTGACTGAATAAGGCTGACTGACTGACTGACTGACAAACTGACAGAATAAGGCTGACCGACTGACTGACTGCCTGACTGACTGACTGACTGAATGACTGATTGACTGACTGACCGAGACTGACTGACTGACTGACTGAGACTGGACTGGACTGACTGACTGAGACTGACTGACTGCTTTATTGACTAACTGACTGCACAGGACTGACCGACTGACTGACTGACTGACTGCCTGACTGACTGACTGACTGAATGACTGACTGACTGAGACTAAATGACTGACTGCTTGACTGACTGGCTGAAGGACTAACTGACTGACTGAGTGACTGACTGACTGGACTGACTGACTGAGACTGAATGACTGAGTGCTTGACTGATTGACTGTCAGACTGACTGACTGACTTCGCAAAAGGGAAAAATAAAAAAAAAAGAATTATAAAAAAATATTTGCATTTAAGATTTCCTTTCCGGCCAGGACTCGAACCCAGTACCACGCGCTAGGAACCCAACGGTCTAGCCATTAGGCTATCGGAGCTCTGTCGATGGAAGTCTTAAATATAATAAAAACAAAAAATGCACCTTGGTAATTATTGATTCAAACACTTTGAAATTTACAGGTCGAATAATTAAACTGACTCAGAATTTTTCTCCCTACATAAATAATCAATATTCGCAAAAGAGGAAAATTAAAAAAAAAAGAAGAAGAAATTTCAAATTAGAAACTAAAAGTATACATTGAAGCTCTTCGTTCAGGCTGGGCCTCGAACGCAGGGCCACTCGCTTGGAATCCTAACACTCTAGCCATTAGTCTATGGGAGCTCTGTCGGTGGGAGTTTTAAATATAATAAAAACAAAAAATGCACCTTGGTAATTGTTTATTTAAACACTTTGAAATCTTTGTGTCGAAAAATTAAACTGACTCAGAATTTTCTTCCCTACATAAATAATCAATAATTGCAAAGGAAAGAAATTGAAAAAAAAAGAATTTTCAAATTAGAAAAGAAATATATACATTGAAGATATTCGCTCCGGCTGGGACTCGAACCCAGGCCACTCGCTTGGAAGACCAGCGGTCTAGCCATTAGGCTATCGGAGTTCTGTCGAGCGGAGTCTTACTGCCTGACTGATACTGCCTGACTGACAGACTGACTCACTGACTGACTGATACTGACTGACTGACTCACTGACTGACCGAGACTGACTGAATAACTGACTGACTGAGACTGGACTGACTGACTGACTGACTGACTGACTGACTGACTAACCGACTGACTGAGACTGACTGACTGAGACTGACTGACTGACTGCTTGACTCTCTGACTAGCTATTTCACTGACTGACTGAATGACTAAATGACTGACTGACACTGACTGACTGACTGCTTGACTGACTAACTGACTGGACAGGACTGACCGACTGACTGACTGACAGACTGACTGAATAAGGATGACTGACAGACTGACTGAATAAGGCTGACTGACTGACTGACTGACAGACTGACTGAATAAGGCTGACTGACTGACTGACTGACAGACTGACTGAATAAGGCTAACCGACTGACTGACTGCCTGACTGACTGACTGACTGAATGACTGACTGACTGACTGACCGAGACTGACTGACTGACTGACTGAGACTGGACTGGACTGACTGACTGACTGACTGACTGAGACTGACTGCTTTAGTGACTAACTGACTGCACAGGACTGACTGACTGACTGACTGACTGACTGACTGAATGACTGACTGACTGAGACTAAATGACTGACTGCTTGACTGACTGGCTGAAGGACTAACTGACTGACTGAGTGACTGACTGACTGGACTGACTGACTGAGACTGAATGACTGAGTGCTTGACTGATTGACTGTCAGACTGACTGACTGACTTCGCAAAAGGGAAAAATAAAAAAAAAAGAATTATAAAATATTTGCATTTAAGATTTAATTTCCGGCCGGGACTCGAACCCAGTACCACGCGCTAGGACCCCAACGGTCTAGCCATTAGGCTATCGGAGCTCTGTCGATGGAAGTCTTAAATATAATAAAAACAAAAAATGCACCTTGGTAATTATTGATTCAAACACTTTGAAATTTACAGGTCGAATAATTAAACTGACTCAGAATTTTTCTCCCTACATAAATAATCAATATTCGCAAAAGAGAAAAATTAAAAAAAAAGAAGAAATTTCAAATTAGAAACTAAAAGTATACATTGAAGATTTTCGTTCAGGCTGGGACTCGAACCCAGGGCCACTCGCTTGGAAGCCTAACACTCTAGCCATTAGTCTATGGGAGCTCTGTCGGTGGGAGTTTTAAATATAATAAAAACAAAAAATGCACCTTGGTAATTGTTTATTTAAACACTTTGAAATCTTCGTGTCGAAAAATTAAACTGACTCAGAATTTTCTTCCCTACATAAATAATCAATAATTGCAAAGGAAAGAAATTGAAAAAAAAAGAATTTTCAAATTAGAAAAGAAATATATACATTGAAGATATTCGCTCCGGCTGGGACTCGAACCCAGGCCACTCGCTTGGAAGACCAGCGGTCTAGCCATTAGGCTATCGGAGTTCTGTCGAGCGGAGTCTTACTGCCTGACTGATACTGCCTGACTGACAGACTGACTCACTGACTGACAGACTGACTCACTGACTGACTGATACTGACTGACTGACTCACTGACTGACTGACTCACTGACTGACCGAGACTGACTGACTAACTGCCTGACTGACTGAGACTGGACTGACTGACTGACTGACTGACTGACTGACTGACTGACTGACTGACTAACTGACTGACTGAGACTGACTGACTGCTTGACTCTCTGACTGGCTATTTCACTGACTGACTGAATGACTAAATGACTGACTGACTGCTTGACTGACTAACTGACTGGACAGGACTGACCGACTGACTGACTGACAGACTGACTGAATAAGGATGACTGACAGACTGACTGAATAAGGCTGACTGACTGACTGACTGACAGACTGACTGAATAAGGATGACTGACAGACTGACTGAATAAGGCTGACTGACTGACAGACTGACTGAATAAGGATGACTGACAGACTGACTGAATAAGGCTGACTGACTGACAGACTGACTGACTGACTGACTGACTGACCGAGACTGACTGACTGACTGACTGAGACTGGACTGGACTGACTGACTGACTGACCGAGACTGACTGACTGCTTTAGTGACTAACTGACTGCACAGGACTGACCGACTGACTGACTGACTGACTGCCTGACTGACTGACTGACTGAATGACTGACTGACTGAGACTAAATGACTGACTGCTTGACTGACTGGCTGAAGGACTAACTGACTGACTGAGTGACTGACTAACTGGACTGACTGACTGAGACTGAATGACTGAGTGCTTGACTGATTGACTGTCAGACTGACTGACTGACTTCGCAAAAGGGAAAAATAAAAAAAAAGAATTATAAAATTAGAAAAAAATATTTGCATTTAAGATTTCCTTTCCTGCTGGGATTTGAACCCAGGGCGACACTCATGGAAGCCCAACGCTCTCGCCAATATACTATCGGAACTCTGTTGATCGGTGTCTTAATTATAATAAAAACAAAAAATGCACCTTAGTAATTATTGATCTAAAATCTTTGAAATCTAAAGGTCGAATGATTAAACTGACTCAGAATTTTCTTCCGTACATAAATAATCCATATTTGCAAAAGAAAGAAATTGAAAAAAAAAAGAATCTTCAAATTAGAAGAGAAATATATACATGGAAGATTTCCGTTCCGGCCGGAACTCGAACCCAGTACCACGCGCTTGGAACCCAACGGTCTAGCCATTAGGCTATCGGAGCTCTGTCGATGGAAGTCTTAAATATAATAAAAACAAAAAATGCACCTTGGTAATTATTGATTCAAACACTTTGAAATTTACAGGTCGAATAATTAAACTGACTCAGAATTTTTCTCCCTACATAAATAATCAATATTCGCAAAAGAGAAAAATTAAAAGAAAAGAAGAAGAAATTTCAAATTAGAAACTAAAAGTATACATTGAAGATTTTCGTTCAGGCTGGGACTCGAACCCAGGGCCACTCGCTTGGAAGCCTAACACTCTAGCCATTAGTCTATGGGAGCTCTGTCGGTGGGATATTTAAATATAATAAAAACAAAAAATGCACCTTGGTAATTGTTTATTTAAACACTTTGAAATCTTCGTGTCGAAAAATTAAACTGACTCAGAATTTTCTTCCCTACATAAATAATCAATAATTGCAAAGGAAAGAAATTGAAAAAAAAAAGAATTTTCAAATTAGAAAAGAAATATATACATTGAAGATATTCGCTCCGGCTGGGACTCGAACCCAGGCCACTCGCTTGGAAGACCAGCGGTCTAGCCATTAGGCTATCGGAATTCTGTCGAGCGGAGTCTTACTGCCTGACTGATACTGCCTGACTGACAGACTGACTCACTGACTGACTGATACTGACTGACTGACTCACTGACTGACTGACTCACTGACTGACCGAGACTGACTGACTAACTGCCTGACTGACTGAGACTGGACTGACTGACTGACTGACTGACTGACTGACTAACTGACTGACTGAGACTGACTGACTGACTGCTTGACTCTCTGACTGGCTATTTCACTGACTGACTGAATGACTAAATGACTGACTGACACTGACTGACTGACTGCTTGACTACCTGACTGACAGCTTGACTGACTAACTGACTGGACAGGACTGACCGACTGACTGACTGACAGACTGACTGAATAAGGATGACTGACAGACTGACTGAATAAGGATGACTGACAGACTGACTGAATAAGGCTGACTGACTGACTGACTGACAGACTGACTGAATAAGGATGACTGACAGACTGACTGAATAAGGCTGACTGACTGACTGACTGACAGACTGACTGAATAAGGCTGACCGACTGACTGACTGCCTGACTGACTGACTGACTGAATGACTGACTGACTGACTGACCGAGACTGACTGACTGACTGACTGAGACTGGACTGGACTGACTGACTGACTGACTGACTGAGACTGACTGACTGCTTTAGTGACTAACTGACTGCACAGGACTGACCGACTGACTGACTGACTGACTGACTGAATGACTGACTGACTGAGACTAAATGACTGACTGACTGAGACTAAATGACTGACTGCTTGACTGACTGGCTGAAGGACTAACTGACTGACTGAGTGACTGACTGACTGGACTGACTGACTGAGACTGAATGACTGAGTGCTTGACTGATTGACTGTCAGACTGACTGACTGACTTCGCAAAAGGGAAAAATAAAAAAAAAAAAGAATTATAAAATTAGAAAAAAATATTTGCATTTAAGATTTCCTTTCCGGCCGGGACTTGAACCCAGTACCACGCGCTAGGACCCCAACGGTCTAGCCATTAGGCTATCGGAGCTCTGTCGATGGAAGTCTTAAATATAATAAAAACAAAAAATGCACCTTGGTAATTATTGATTCAAACACTTTGAAATTTACAGGTCGAATAATTAAACTGACTCAGAATTTTTCTCCCTACATAAATAATCAATATTCGCAAAAGAGAAAAATTAAAAAAAAAGAAGAAGAAATTTCAAATTAGAAACTAAAAGTATACATTGAAGATTTTCGTTCAGGCTGGGACTCGAACCCAGGGCCACTCGCTTGGAAGCCTAACACTCTAGCCATTAGTCTATGGGAGCTCTGTCGGTGGGAGTTTTAAATATAATAAAAACAAAAAATGCACCTTGGTAATTGTTTATTTAAACACTTTGAAATCTTCGTGTCGAAAAATTAAACTGACTCAGAATTTTCTTCCCGACATAAATAATCAATAATTGCAAAGGAAAGAAATTGAAAAAAAAAAGAATTTTCAAATTAGAAAAGAAATATATACATTGAAGATATTCGCTCCGGCTGGGACTCGAACCCAGGCCACTCGCTTGGAAGACCAGCGGTCTAGCCATTAGGCTATCGGAGTTCTGTCGAGCGGAGTCTTACTGCCTGACTGATACTGCCTGACTGACAGACTGACTCACTGACTGACTGACTCACTGACTGACCGAGACTGACTGACTAACTGCCTGACTGACTGAGACTGGACTGACTGACTGACTGACTGACTGACTAACTGACTGACTGAGACTGACTGACTGACTGCTTGACTCTCTGACTGGCTATTTCACTGACTGACTGAATGACTAAATGACTGACTGACACTGACTGACTGACTGCTTGACTACCTGACTGACAGCTTGACTGACTAACTGACTGGACAGGACTGACCGACTGACTGACTGACAGACTGACTGAATAAGGATGACTGACAGACTGACTGAATAAGGATGACTGACAGACTGACTGAATAAGGCTGACTGACTGACTGACTGACAGACTGACTGAATAAGGCTGACTGACTGACTGACTGACAGACTGACTGAATAAGGCTGACCGACTGACTGACTGCCTGACTGACTGACTGACTGAATGACTGACTGACTGACTGACCGAGACTGACTGACTGACTGACTGAGACTGGACTGGACTGACTGACTGACTGACTGACTGAGACTGACTGACTGCTTTAGTGACTAACTGACTGCACAGGACTGACCGACTGACTGACTGACTGACTGACTGAATGACTGACTGACTGAGACTAAATGACTGACTGACTGAGACTAAATGACTGACTGCTTGACTGACTGGCTGAAGGACTAACTGACTGACTGAGTGACTGACTGACTGGACTGACTGACTGAGACTGAATGACTGAGTGCTTGACTGATTGACTGTCAGACTGACTGACTGACTTCGCAAAAGGGAAAAATAAAAAAAAAAAAGAATTATAAAATTAGAAAAAAATATTTGCATTTAAGATTTCCTTTCCGGCCGGGACTTGAACCCAGTACCACGCGCTAGGACCCCAACGGTCTAGCCATTAGGCTATCGGAGCTCTGTCGATGGAAGTCTTAAATATAATAAAAACAAAAAATGCACCTTGGTAATTATTGATTCAAACACTTTGAAATTTACAGGTCGAATAATTAAACTGACTCAGAATTTTTCTCCCTACATAAATAATCAATATTCGCAAAAGAGAAAAATTAAAAAAAAAGAAGAAGAAATTTCAAATTAGAAACTAAAAGTATACATTGAAGATTTTCGTTCAGGCTGGGACTCGAACCCAGGGCCACTCGCTTGGAAGCCTAACACTCTAGCCATTAGTCTATGGGAGCTCTGTCGGTGGGAGTTTTAAATATAATAAAAACAAAAAATGCACCTTGGTAATTGTTTATTTAAACACTTTGAAATCTTTGTGTCGAAAAATTAAACTGACTCAGAATTTTCTTCCCTACATAAATAATCAATAATTGCAAAGGAAAGAAATTGAAAAAAAAAAGAATTTTCAAATTAGAAAAGAAATATATACATTGAAGATATTCGCTCCGGCTGGGACTCGAACCCAGGCCACTCGCTTGGAAGACCAGCGGTCTAGCCATTAGGCTATCGGAGTTCTGTCGAGCGGAGTCTTACTGCCTGACTGATACTGCCTGACTGACAGACTGACTCACTGACTGACTGATACTGACTGACTGACTCACTGACTGACCGAGACTGACTGACTAACTGCCTGACTGACTGAGACTGGACTGACTGACTGACTGACTGACTGACTGACTAACTGACTGACTGAGACTGACCAACTGACTGCTTGATTCTCTGACTGGCTATTTCACTGACTGACTGAATGACTAAATGACTGACTGACACTGACTGACTGACTGCTTGACTACCTGACTGACTGCTTGACTGACTAACTGACTGGACAGGACTGACCGACTGACTGACTGACAGACTGACTGAATAAGGATGACTGACAGACTGACTGAATAAGGCTGACTGACTGACTGACTGACTGAATAAGGATGACTGACAGACTGACTGAATAAGGCTGACTGACTGACTGACTGACAGACTGACTGAATAAGGCTGACCGACTGACTGACTGCCTGACTGACTGACTGACTGAATGACTGACTGACTGACTGACCGAGACTGACTGACTGACTGACTGACACTGGACTGGACTGACTGACATACTGACTGACTGAGACTGACTGACTGCTTTAGTGACTAACTGACTGCACAGGACTGACCGACTGACTGACTGACTGACTGACTGAATGACTGACTGACTGAGACTAAATGACTGACTGCTTGACTGACTGGCTGAAGGACTAACTGACTGACTGAGTGACTGGACTGACTGACTGAGACTGAATGACTGAGTGCTTGACTGATTGACTGTCAGACTGACTGACTGACTTCGCAAAAGGGAAAAATAAAAAAAAAAGAATTATAAAATTAGAAAAAAATATTTGCATTTAAGATTTCCTTTCCGGCCGGGACTCGAACCCAGTACCACGCGCTAGGACCCCAACGGTCTAGCCATTAGGCTATCGGAGCTCTGTCGATGGAAGTCTTAAATATAATAAAAACAAAAAATGCACCTTGGTAATTATTGATTCAAACACTTTGAAATTTACAGGTCGAATAATTAAACTGACTCAGAATTTTTCTCCCTACATAAATAATCAATATTCGCAAAAGAGAAAAATTAAAAAAAAAGAAGAAGAAATTTCAAATTAGAAACTAAAAGTATACATTGAAGATTTTCGTTCAGGCTGGGACTCGAACCCAGGGCCACTCGCTTGGAAGCCTAACACTCTAGCCATTAGTCTATGGGAGCTCTGTCGGTGGGAGTTTTAAATATAATAAAAACAAAAAATGCACCTTGGTAATTGTTTATTTAAACACTTTGAAATCTTTGTGTCGAAAAATTAAACTGACTCAGAATTTTCTTCCCCACATAAATAATCAATAATTGCAAAGGAAAGAAATTGAAAAAAAAAAGAATTTTCAAATTAGAAAAGAAATATATACATTGAAGATATTCGCTCCGGCTGGGACTCGAACCCAGGCCACTCGCTTGGAAGACCAGCGGTCTAGATATTAGGCTATCGGAGTTCTTTCGAGCGGAGTCTTACTGCCTGACTGATACTGCCTGACTGACAGACTGACTCACTGACTGACTGATACTGACTGACTGACTCACTGACTGACCGAGACTGACTGACTAACATCCTGACTGACTGAGACTGGACTGACTGACTGACTGACTGACTAACTGACTGACTGAGACTGACTGACTGACTGCTTGACTCTCTGACTGGCTATTTCACTGACTGAATGAATGACTAAATGACTGACTGACACTGACTGACTGACTGCTTGACTACCTGACTGACTGCTTGACTGACTAACTGACTGGACAGGACTGACCGACTGACTGACTGACAGACTGACTGAATAAGGATGACTGACAGACTGACTGAATAAGGCTGACTGACTGACTGACTGACAGACTGACTGAATAAGGATGACTGACAGACTGACTGAATAAGGCTGACTGACTGACAGACTGACTGAATAAGGCTGACCGACTGACTGCCTGACTGACTGACTGACTGAATGACTGACTGACTGACTGACCGAGACTGACTGACTGACTGACTGAGACTGGACTGGACTGACTGACTGACTGACTGACTGAGACTGACTGACTGCTTTAGTGACTAACTGACTGCACAGGACTGACCGACTGACTGACTGACTGACTGCCTGACTGACTGACTGACTGAATGACTGACTGACTGAGACTAAATGACTGACTGCTTGACTGACTGGCTGAAGGACTAACTGACTGACTGAGTGACTGACTGACTGGACTGACTGACTGAGACTGAATGACTGAGTGCTTGACTGATTAACTGTCAGACTGACTGACTGACTTCGCAAAAGGGAAAAATAAAAAAAAAAGAATTATAAAATTAGAAAAAAATATTTGCATTTAAGATTTTCTTTCCGGCCGGGACTTGAACCCAGTACCACGCGCTAGGAACCCAACGGTCTAGCCATTAGGCTATCGGAGCTCTGTCGATGGAAGTCTTAAATATAATAAAAACAAAAAATGCACCTTAGTAATTATTGATCTAAAATCTTTGAAATCTAAAGGTCGAATGATTAAACTGACTCAGAATTTTCTTCCGTACATAAATAATCCATATTTGCAAAAGAAAGAAATTGAAAAAAAAAAAAAGAATCTTCAAATTAGAAGAGAAATATATACATGGAAGATTTTCGTTCCGGCCGGGACTCGAACCCAGTACCACGCGCTTGGAACCCAACGGTCTAGCCATTAGGCTATCGGAGCTCTGTCGATGGAAGTCTTAAATATAATAGAAACAAAAAATGCACCTTGGTAATTATTGATTCAAACACTTTGAAATTTACAGGTCGAATAATTAAACTGACTCAGAATTTTTCTCCCTACATAAATAATTAATATTCGCAAAAGAGAAAAATTAAAAAAAAAAGAAAAAGAAATTTCAAATTAGAAACTAAAAGTATACATTAAAGATTTTCGTTCAGGCTGGGACTAGAACCCAGGGCCACTCGCTTGGAAGCCTAACACTCTAGCCATTAGTCTATGGGAGCTCTGTCGGTGGGAGTTTTAAATATAATAAAAACAAAAAATGCACCTTGGTAATTGTTTATTTAAACACTTTGAAATCTTCGTGTCGAAAAATTAAACTGACTCAGAATTTTCTTCCCTACATAAATAATCAATAATTGCAAAGGAAAGAAATTGAAAAAAAAAAGAATTTTCAAATTAGAAAAGAAATATATACATTGAAGATATTCGCTCCGGCTGGGACTCGAACCCAGGCCACTCGCTTGGAAGACCAGCGGTCTAGCCATTAGGCTATCGGAGTTCTGTCGAGCGGAGTCTTACTGCCTGACTGATACTGCCTGACTGACAGACTGACTCACTGACTGACTGATACTGACTGACTGACTCACTGACTGACCGAGACTGACTGACTAACTGCCTGACTGACTGAGACTGGACTGACTGACTGACTGACTGACTGACTGACTGACTAACTGAGACTGACTGACTGACTGCTTGACTCTCTGACTGACTGCTTGACTGACTGAATGACTAAATGACTGACTGACACTGACTGACTGACTGTATGACTACCTGACTGACTGCTTGACTGACTAACTGACTGGACAGGACTGACCGACTGACTGACTGACAGACTGACTGAATAAGGATGACTGACAGACTGACTGAATAAGGCTGACTGACTGACTGACTGACTGAATAAGGCTGACCGACTGACTGACTGCCTGACTGACTGACTGACTGAATGACTGACTGACTGACTGACTGACCGAGACTGACTGACTGACTGACTGAGACTGGACTGGACTGACTGACTGACTGACTGACTGAGACTGACTGACTGCTTTAGTGACTAACTGACTGCACAGGACTGACCGACTGACTGACTGACTGACTGCCTGACTGACTGACTGACTGAATGACTGACTGACTGAGACTAAATGACTGACTGCTTGACTGACTGGCTGAAGGACTAACTGACTGACTGAGTGACTGACTGACTGAGACTGAATGACTGAGTGCTTGACTGATTGACTGTCAGACTGACTGACTGACTTCGCAAAAGGGAAAAATAAAAAAAAAGAATTATAAAATTAGAAAAAAATATTTGCATTTAAGATTTCCTTTCCGGCCGGGACTCGAACCCAGTACCACGCGCTAGGAACCCAACGGTCTAGCCATTAGGCTATCGGAGCTCTGTCGATGGAAGTCTTAAATATAATAAAAACAAAAAATGCACCTTGGTAATTATTGATTCAAACACTTTGAAATTTACAGGTCGAATAATTAAACTGACTCAGAATTTTTCTCCCTACATAAATAATCAATATTCGCAAAAGAGAAAAATTAAAAAAAAAAGAAGAAGAAATTTCAAATTAGAAACTAAAAGCATACATTGAAGATTTTCGTTCAGGCTGGGACTCGAACACAGGGCCACTCGCTTGGAAGCCTA
Organism: Uloborus diversus; assembly: GCF_026930045.1. Classification (NCBI taxonomy): domain Eukaryota; kingdom Metazoa; phylum Arthropoda; class Arachnida; order Araneae; family Uloboridae; genus Uloborus; species Uloborus diversus. Next base: position 677,531 of record NW_026558406.1, read on the forward strand.
ACACACTAGCCATTAGTCTATGGGAGCTCTGTCGGTGGGAGTTTTAAATATAATAAAAACAAAAAATGCACCTTGGTAATTGTTTATTTAAACACTTTGAAATCTTCGTGTCGAAAAATTAAACTGACTCAGAATTTTCTTCCCTACATAAATAATCAATAATTGCAAAGGAAAGAAATTGAAAAAAAAAAAGAATTTTCAAATTAGAAAAGAAATATTTACATTGAAGATATTCGCTCCGGCTGGGACTCGAACCCAGGCCACTCGCTTGGAAGACCAGCGGTCTAGCCATTAGGCTATCGGAGTTCTGTCGAGCGGAGTCTTACTGCCTGACTGATACTGCCTGACTGACAGACTGACTCACTGACTGACTGATACTGACTGACTGACTCACTGACTGACCGAGACTGACTGACTAACTGCCTGACTGACTGAGACTGGACTGACTGACTGACTGACTGACCGAGACTGACTGACTGACTGACTGAGACTGACTGACTGCTTTAGTGACTAACTGACTGCACAGGACTGACCGACTGACTGACTGACTGACTGCCTGACTGACTGACTGACTGAATGACTGACTGACTGAGACTAAATGACTGACTGCTTGACTGACTGGCTGAAGACCTAACTGACTGACTGAGTGACTGACTGACTGGACTGACTGACTGAGACTGAATGACTGAGTGCTTGACTGATTGACTGTCAGACTGACTGACTGACTTCGCAAAAGGGAAAAATAAAAAAAAAAGAATTATAAAATTAGAAAAAAATATTTGCATTTAAGATTTCCTTTCCGGCTGGGATTTGAACCCAGGGCGACACTCATGGAAGCCCAAAGCTCTCGCCAATATACTATCGGATCTCTGTTGATCGGTGTCTTAATTATAATAAAAACAAAAAATGCACCTTAGTAATTATTGATCTAAAATCTTTGAAATCTAAAGGTCGAATGATTAAACTGACTCAGAATTTTCTTCCGTACATAAATAATCCATATTTGCAAAAGAAAGAAATTGAAAAAAAAAAGAATCTTCAAATTAGAAGAGAAATATATACATGGAAGATTTTCGTTCCGGCCGGGACTCGAACCCAGTACCACGCGCTTGGAACCCAACGGTCTAGCCATTAGGCTACCGGAGCTCTGTCGATGGAAGTCTTAAATATAATAAAAACAAAAAATGCACCTTGGTAATTATTGATTCAAACACTTTGAAATTTACAGGTCGAATAATTAAACTGACTCAGAACTTTTCTCCCTACATAAATAATCAATATTCGCAAAAGCGAAAAATTTAAAAAAAAAGAAGAAGAAATTTCAAATTAGAAACTAAAAGTATACATTGAAGATTTTCGTTCAGGCTGGGACTCGAATCCAGGGCCACTCGCTTGGAAGCCTAACACTCTAGCCATTAGTCTATGGGAGCTCTGTCGGTGGGAGTTTTAAATATAATAAAAACAAAAAATGCACCTTGGTAATTGTTTATTTAAACACTTTGAAATCTTCGTGTCGAAAAATTAAACTGACTCAGAATTTTCTTCCCTACATAAATAATCAATAATTGCAAAGGAAAGAAATTGAAAAAAAAAAGAATTTTCAAATTAGAAAAGAAAAATATACATTGAAGATATTCGCTCCGGCTGGGACTCGAACCCAGGCCACTCGCTTGGAAGACCAGCGGTCTAGCCATTAGGCTATCGGAGTTCTGTCGAGCGGAGTCTTACTGCCTGACTGATACTGCCTGACTGACAGACTGACTCACTGACTGACTGATACTGACTGACTGACTCACTGACTGACCGAGACTGACTGACTAACTGCCTGACTGACTGAGACTGGACTGACTGACTGACTGACTGACTGACTAACTGACTGACTGAGACTGACTGACTGACTGCTTGACTCTCTGACTGGCCATTTCACTGACTGTCTGAATGACTAAATGACTGACTGACACTGACTGACTGACTGCTTGACTACCTGACTGACTGCTTGACTGACTAACTGACTGGACAGGACTGACCGACTGACTGACTGACAGACTGACTGAATAAGGATTACTGACAGACTGACTGAATAAGGCTGACTGACTGACTGACTGACAGACTGACTGAATAAGGCTGACCGACTGACTGACTGCCTGACTGACTGAATGACTGACTGACTGACTGACCGAGACTGACTGACTGACTGACTGACCGAGACTGACTGACTGACTGACTGAGACTGGACTGGACTGACTGACCGAGACTGACTGACTGACTGACTGAGACTGGACTGGACTGACTGACTGACTGACTGACTGAATGACTGACTGACTGAGACTAAATGACTGACTGCTTGACTGACTGGCTGAAGGACTAACTGACTGACTGAGTGACTGACTGACTGGACTGACTGACTGAGACTGAATGACTGAGTGCTTGACTGATTGACTGTCAGACTGACTGACTGACTTCGCAAAAGGGAAAAATAAAAAAAAAGAATTATAAAATTAGAAAAAAATATTTGCATTTAAGATTTCCTTTCCGGCGGGGACTCGAACCCAGTACCACGCGCTAGGAACCCAACGGTCTAGCCATTAGGCTATCGGAGCTCTGTCGATGGAAGTCTTAAATATAATAAAAACAAAAAATGCACCTTAGTAATTATTGATTCAAACACTTTGAAATTTACAGGTCGAATAATTAAACTGACTCAGAATTTTTCTCCCTACATAAATAATCAATATTCGCAAAAGAGAAAAATTAAAAAAAAAAGAAGAAGAAATTTCAAATTAGAAACTAAAAGTATACATTGAAGATTTTCGTTCAGGCTGGGACTCGAACCCAGGGCCACTCGCTTGGAAGCCTGACACTCTAGCCATTAGTCTATGGGAGCTCTGTCGGTGGGAGTTTTAAATATAATAAAAACAAAAAATGCACCTTGGTAATTGTTTATTTAAACACTTTGAAATCTTCGTGTCGAAAAATTAAACTGACTCAGAATTTTCTTCCCTACATAAATAATCAATAATTGCAAATTAAAGAAATTGAAAAAAAAGAATTTTCAAATTAGAAAAGAAATATATACATTGAAGATTTTCGCTCCGGCTGGGACTCGAACCCAGGCCACTCGCTTGGAAGACCAGCGGTCTAGCCATTAGGCTATCAGAGTTCTGTCGAGCGGAGTCTTACTGCCTGACTGATACTGCCTGACTGACAGACTGACTCACTGACTGACTGATACTGACTGACTGATTCACTGACTGACCGAGACTGACTGACTAACTGCCTGACTGACTGAGACTGGACTGACTGACTGACTGACTGACTGACTGACTAACTGACTGACTGAGACTGACTGACTGACTGCTTGACTCTCTGACTGGCTATTTCACTGACTGACTGAATGACTAAATGACTGACTGACACTGACTGACTGACTGCTTGACTACCTGACTGACTGCTTGACTGACTAACTGACTGGACAGGACTGACCGACTGACTGACTGACAGACTGACTGAATAAGGATGACTGACAGACTGACTGAATAAGGCTGACTGACTGACTGACTGACAGACTGACTGAATAAGGATGACTGACAGACTGACTGAATAAGGCTGACTGACTGACTGACTGACAGACTGACTGAATAAGGCTGACCGACTGACTGACTGCCTGACTGACTGACTGACTGAATGACTGACTGACTGACTGACCGAGACTGACTGACTGACTGACTGAGACTGGACTGGACTGACTGACTGACTGACTGACTGAGACTGACTGACTTCTTTAGTGACTAACTGACTGCACAGGACTGACCGACTGACTGACTGACTGAATGACTGAATGAGTGACTGACTGAGACTAAATGACTGACTGCTTGACTGACTGGCTGAAGGACTAACTGACTGACTGAGTGACTGACTGACTGGACTGACTGACTGAGACTGAATGACTGAGTGCTTGACTGATTGACTGTCAGACTGACTGACTGACTTCGCAAAAGGGAAAAATAAAAAAAAAAGAATTATAAAATTAGAAAAAAATATTTGCATTTAAGATTTCCTTTCCGGCCGGGACTCGAACCCAGTACCACGCGCTAGGAACCCAACGGTCTAGCCATTAGGCTATCGGAGCTCTGTCGATGGAAGTCTTAAATATAATAAAAACAAAAAATGCACCTTGGTAATTATTGATTCAAACACTTTGAAATTTACAGGTCGAATAATTAAACTGACTCAGAATTTTTCTTCCTACATAAATAATCAATATTTGCAAAAGAGAAAAATTAAAAAAAAAAGAAGAAGAAATTTCAAATTAGAAACTAAAAGTATACATTGAAGATTTTCGTTCAGGCTGGGACTCGAACCCAGGGCCACTCGCTTGGAAGCCTAACACTCTAGCCATTAGTCTATGGGAGCTCTGTCGGTGGGAGTTTTAAATATAATAAAAACAAAAAATGCACCTTGGTAATTGTTTATTTAAACACTTTGAAATCTTCGTGTCGAAAAATTAAACTGACTCAGAATTTTCTTCCCTACATAATAATCAATAATTGCAAAGGAAAGAAATTGAAAAAAAAAAGAATTTTCAAATTAGAAAAGAAATATATACATTGAAGATATTCGCTCCGGCTGGGACTCGAACCCCGGCCACTCGCTTGGAAGACCAGCGGTCTAGCCATTAGGCTATCGGAGTTCTGTCGAGCGGAGTCTTACTGCCTGACTGATACTGCCTGACTGACAGACTGACTCACTGACTGACTGATACTGACTGACTGACTCACTGACTGACCGAGACTGACTGACTAACTGCCTGACTGACTGAGACTGGACTGACTGACTGACTGACTGACTGACTGACTAACTGACTGACTGAGACTGACTGACTGACTGCTTGACTCTCTGACTGGCTATTTCACTGACTGACTGAATGACTAAATGACTGACTGACACTGACTGACTGACTGCTTGACTACCTGACTGACTGCTTGACTGACTAACTGAATGGACAGGACTGACCGACTGACTGACTGACAGACTGACTGAATAAGGATGACTGACAGACTGACTGAATAAGGCTGACTGACTGACTGACTGACAGACTGACTGAATAAGGCTGACCGACTGACTGACTGCCTGACTGACTGACTGACTGAATGACTGACTGACCGAGACTGACTGACTGACTGACTGAGACTGGACTGGACTGACTGACTGACTGACTGACTGAGACTGACTGACTGCTTTAGTGACTAACTGACTGCACAGGACTGACCGACTGACTGACTGACTGACTGCCTGACTGACTGACTGACTGAATGACTGACTGACTGAGACTAAATGACTGACTGCTTGACTGACTGGCTGAAGACCTAACTGACTGACTGAGTGACTGACGGACTGGACTGACTGACTAAGACTGAATGACTGAGTGCTTGACTGATTGACTGTCAGACTGACTGACTGACTTCGCAAAAGGGAAAAATAAAAAAAAAGAATTATAAAATTAGAAAAAAATATTTGCATTTAAGAGTTCCTTTCCGGCCGGGACTCGAACCCTGTACCACGCGCTAGGAACCCAACGGTCTAGCCATTAGGCTATCGGAGCTCTGTCGATGGAAGTCTTAAATATAATAAAAACAAAAAATGCACCTTGGTAATTATTGATTCAAACACTTTGAAATTTACAGGTCGAATAATTAAACTGACTCAGAATTTTTCTCCCTGCATAAATAATCAATATTCGCAAATAAGAAAAATTAAAAAAAAAGAAGAAGAAATTTCAAATTAGAAACTAAAATTATACATTGAAGATTTTCGTTCAGGCTGGGACTCGAACCCAGGGCCACTCGCTTGGAAGCCTAACACTCTAGCCATTAGTCTATGGGAGCTCTGTCGGTGGGAGTTTTAAATATAATAAAAACAAAAAATGCACCTTGGTAATTGTTTATTTAAACACTTTGAAATCTTCGTGTCGAAAAATTAAACTGACTCAGAATTTTCTTCCCTACATAAATAATCAATAATTGCAAAGGAAAGAAATTGAAAAAAAAAAGAATTTTCAAATTAGAAAAGAAATATATACATTGAAGATATTCGCTCCGGCTGGGACTCGAACCCAGGCCACTCGCTTGGAAGACCAGCGGTCTAGCCATTAGGCTATCGGAGTTCTGTCGAGCGGAGTCTTACTGCCTGACTGATACTGCCTGACTGACAGACTGACTCACTGACTGACTGATACTGACTGACTGACTCACTGACTGACCGAGACTGACTGACTAACTGCCTGACTGACTGAGACTGGACTGACTGACTGACTGTATGACTGACTGACTAACTGACTGACTGAGACTGACTGACTGACTGCTTGACTCTCTGACTGGCTATTTCACTGACTGACTGAATGACTAAATGACTGACTGACACTGACTGACTGACTGCTTGACTACCTGACTGACTGCTTGACTGACTAACTGACTGGACAGGACTGACCGACTGACTGACTGACTGACTGACTGAATAAGGATGACTGACAGACTGACTGAATAAGGCTGACTGACTGACTGACTGACAGACTGACTGAATAAGGCTGACAGACTGACTGACTGCCTGACTGACTGACTGACTGAATGACTGACTGACTGACTGACCGAGACTGACTGACTGACTGACTGAGACTGGACTGGACTGACTGACTGACTGAGACTGACTGACTGCTTTAGTGACTAACTGACTGCACAGGACTGACCGACTGACTGACTGACTGACTGCCTGACTGACTGACTGACTGAATGACTGACTGACTGAGACTAAATGACTGACTGCTTGACTGACTGGCTGAAGACCTAACTGACTGACTGAGTGACTGACTGACTGGACTGACTGACTGAGACTGAATGACTGAGTGCTTGACTGATTGACTGTCAGACTGACTGACTGACTTCGCAAAAGGGAAAAATAAAAAAAAAGAATTATAAAATTAGAAAAAAATATTTGCATTCAAGATTTCCTTTCCGGCCGGGACTCGAACCCAGTACCACGCGCTAGGAACCCAACGGTCTAGCCATTAGGCTATCGGAGCTCTGTCGATGGAAGTCTTAAATATAATAAAAACAAAAAATGCACCTTGGTAATTATTGATTCAAACACTTTGAAATTTACAGGTCGAATAATTAAACTGACTCAGAATTTTTCTCCCTACATAAATAATCAATATTCGCAAATAAGAAAAATTAAAAAAAAAAGAAGAAGAAATTTCAAATTAGAAACTAAAAGTATACATTGAAGATTTTCGTTCAGGCTGGGACTCGAACCCAGGGCCACTCGCTTGGAAGCCTAACACTCTAGCCATTAGTCTATGGGAGCTCTGTCGGTGGGAGTTTTAAATATAATAAAAACAAAAAATGCACCTTGGTAATTGTTTATTTAAACACTTTGAAATCTTCGTGTCGAAAAATTAAACTGACTCAGAATTTTCTTCCCTACATAAATAATCAATAATTGCAAAGGAAAGAAATTGAAAAAAAAAAGAATTTTCAAATTAGAAAAGAAATATATACATTGAAGATATTCGCTCCGGCTGGGACTCGAACCCAGGCCACTCGCTTGGAAGACCAGCGGTCTAGCCATTAGGCTATCGGAGTTCTGTCGAGCGGAGTCTTACTGCCTGACTGATACTGCCTGACTGACTCACTGACTGACTGATACTGACTGACTGACTCACTGACAGACTGACTCACTGACTGACTGATACTGACTGACTGACTCACTGACTGACCGAGACTGACTGAATAACTGCCTGACTGACTGAGACTGGACTGACTGACTGACTGACTGACTGACTGACTAACTGACTGACTGAGACTGACTGACTGACTGCTTGACTCTCTGACTGGCTATTTCACTGACTGACTGAATGACTAAATGACTGACTGACACTGACTGACTGACTGCTTGACTACCTGACTGACTGCTTGACTGACTAACTGACTGGACAGGACTGACCGACTGACTGACTGACAGACTGACTGAATAAGGATGACTGACAGACTGACTGAATAAGGCTGACTGACTGACTGACTGACTGAATAAGGCTGACCGACTGACTGACTGACTGCCTGACTGACTGACTGACTGAATGACTGACTGACTGACTGACCGAGACTGACTGACTGACTGACTGAGACTGGACTGGACTGACTGACTGACTGACTGACTGAGACTGACTGCTTTAGTGACTAACTGACTGCACAGGACTGACCGACTGACTGACTGACTGACTGCCTGACTGACTGACTGACTGACTGAATGACTGACTGACTGAGACTAAATGACTGACTGCTTGACTGACTGGCTGAAGGACTAACTGACTGACTGAGTGACTGACTGACTGGACTGACTGACTGAGACTGAATGACTGAGTGCTTGACTGATTGACTGTCAGACTGACTGACTGACTTCGCAAAAGGGAAAAATAAAAAAAAAAAAGAATTATAAAATTAGAAAAAAGTATTTGCATTTAAGATTTCCTTTCCGGCCGGGACTCGAACCCAGTACCACGCGCTAGGAACCTAACGGTCTAGCCATTAGGCTATCGGAGCTCTGTCGGTGGAAGTCTTAAATATAATAAAAACAAAAAATGCACCTTGGTAATTATTGATTCAAACACTTTGAAATTTACAGGTCGAATAATTAAACTGACTCAGAATTTTTCTCCCTACATAAATAATCAATATTCGCAAAAGAGAAAAATTAAAAAAAAAAGAAGAAGAAATTTCAAATTAGAAACTAAAAGGATACATTGAAGATTTTCGTTCAGGCTGGGACTCGAACCCAGGGCCACTCGCTTGGAAGCCTAACACTCTAGCCATTAGTCTATGGGAGCTCTGTCGGTGGGAGTTTTAAATATAATAAAAACAAAAAATGCACCTTGGTAATTGTTTATTTAAACACTTTGAAATCTTTATGTCGAAAAATTAAACTGACTCAGAATTTTCTTCCCTACATAAATAATCAATAATTGCAAAGGAAAGAAATTGAAAAAAAAAAGAATATTCAAATTAGAAAAGAAATATATACATTGAAGATATTCGCTCCGGCTGGGACTCGAACCCAGGCCACTCGCTTGGAAGACCAGCGGTCTAGCCATTAGGCTATCGGAGTTCTGTCGAGCGGAGTCTTACTGCCTGACTGATACTGCCTGACTGACAGACTGACTCACTGACTGACTGATACTGACTGACTGACTCACTGACTGACCGAGACTGACTGACTAACTGCCTGACTGACTGAGACTGGACTGACTGACTGACTGACTGACTGACTGACTAACTGACTGACTGAGACTGACTGACTGACTGCTTGACTCTCTGACTGGCTATTTCACTGACTGACTGAATGACTAAATGATTGACTGACACTGACTGACTGACTGCTTGACTACCTGACTGACTGCTTGACTGACTAACTGACTGGACAGGACTGACCGACTGACTGACTGACAGACTGACTGAATAAGGATGACTGACAGACTGACTGAATAAGGCTGACTGACTGACTGACTGACAGACTGACTGAATAAGGCTGACCGACTGACTGACTGCCTGACTGACTGACTGACTGAATGACTGACTGACTGACTGACCGAGACTGACTGAATGACTGACTGACTGAGACTGACTGACTGCTTTAGTGACTAACTGACTGCACAGGACTGACCGACTGACTGACTGACTGACTGCCTGACTGACTGACTGACTGACTGACTGAATGACTGACTGACTGAGACTAAATGACTGACTGCTTGACTGACTGGCTGAAGACCTAACTGACTGACTGAGTGACTGACTGACTGGACTGACTGACTGAGACTGAATGACTGAGTGCTTGACTGATTGACTGTCAGACTGACTGACTGACTTCGCAAAAGGGAAAAATAAAAAAAAAAGAATTAGAAAATTAGAAAAAAATATTTGCATTTAAGATTTCCTTTCCGGCCGGGACTCGAACCCAGTACCACGCGCTAGGAACCCAACGGTCTAGCCATTAGGCTATCGGAGCTCTGTCGATGGAAGTCTTAAATATAATAAAAACAAAAAATGCACCTTGGTAATTATTGATTCAAACACTTTGAAATTTACAGGTCGAATAATTAAACTGATTCAGAATTTTTCTCCCTACATAAATAATCAATATTCGCAAATAAGAAAAATTAAAAAAAAAAGAAGAAGAAATTTCAAATTAGAAACTAAAAGTATACATTGAAGATTTTCGTTCAGGCTGGGACTCGAACCCAGGGCCACTCGCTTGGAAGCCTAACACTCTAGCCATTAGTCTATGGGAGCTCTGTCGGTGGGAGTTTTAAATATAATAAAAACAAAAAATGCACCTTGGTAATTGTTTATTTAAACACTTTGAAATCTTCGTGTCGAAAAATTAAACTGACTTAGAATTTTCTTCCCTACATAAATAATCAATAATTGCAAAGGAAAGAAATTGAAAAAAAAAAGAATTTTCAAATTAGAAAAGAAATATATACATTGAAGATATTCGCTCCGGCTGGGACTCGAACCCAGGCCACTCGCCTGGAAGACCAGCGGTCTAGCCATTAGGCTATCGGAGTTCTGTCGAGCGGAGTCTTACTGCCTGACTGATACTGCCTGACTGACAGACTGACTCACTGACTGACTGATACTGACTGACTGACTCACTGACTGACCGAGACTGACTGACTAACTGCCTGACTGACTGAGACTGGACTGACTGACTGACTGACTGACTGACTGACTAACTGACTGACTGAGACTGACTGACTGACTGACTAACTGACTGACTGAGACTGACAGACTGACTGCTTGACTCTCTGACTGGCTATTTCACTGACTGACTGAATGACTAAATGACTGACTGACACTGACTGACTGACTGCTTGACTACCTGACTGACTGCTTGACTGACTAACTGACTGGACAGGACTGACCGACTGACAGACTGACAGACTGACTGAATAAGGATGACTGACAGACTGACTGAATAAGGCTGACTGACTGACTGACTGACAGACTGACTGAATAAGGCTGACCGACTGACTGACTGCCTGACTGACTGACTGACTGAATGACTGACTGACTGACTGACCGAGACTGACTGACTGACTGACTGAGACTGGACTGGACTGACTGACTGACTGACTGACTGAGACTGACTGACTGCTTTAGTGACTAACTGACTGCACAGGACTGACCGACTGACTGACTGACTGACTGCCTGACTGACTGACTGACTGAATGACTGACTGACTGAGACTAAATGACTGACTGCTTGACTGACTGGCTGAAGGACTAACTGACTGACTGAGTGACTGACTGACTGGACTGACTGACTGAGACTGAATGACTGAGTGCTTGACTGATTGACTGTCAGACTGACTGACTGACTTCGCAAAAGGGAAAAATAAAAAAAAAGAATTATAAAATTAGAAAAAAATATTTGCATTTAAGATTTCCTTTCCGGCTGGGATTTGAACCCAGGGCGACACTCATAGAAGCCCAACGCTCTCGCCAATATACTATCGGATCTCTGTTGATCGGTGTCTTAATTATAATAAAAACAAAAAATGCACCTTAGTAATTATTGATCTAAAATCTTTGAAATCTAAAGGTCGAATGATTAAACTGACTCAGAATTTTCTTCCGTACATAAATAATCCATATTTGCAAAAGAAAGAAATTGAAAAAAAAAAGAATCTTCAAATTAGAAGAGAAATATATACAAGGAAGATTTTCGTTCCGGCCGGGACTCGAACCCAGTACCACGCGCTTGGAACCCAACGGTCTAGCCATTAGGCTATCGGAGCTCTGTCGATGGAAGTCTTAAATATAATAAAAACAAAAAATGCACCTTGGTAATTATTGATTCAAACACTTTGAAATTTACAGGTCGAATAATTAAACTGACTCAGAATTTTTCTCCCTACATAAATAATCAATATTCGCAAAAGAGAAAAATTTAAAAAAAAGAAGAAGAAATTTCAAATTAGAAACTAAAAGTATACATTGAAGATTTTCGTTCAGGCTGGGACTCGAACCCAGGGCCACTCGCTTGGAAGCCTATTACTCTAGCCATTAGTCTATGGGAGCTCTGTCGGTGGGAGTTTTAAATATAATAAAAACAAAAAATGCACCTTGGTAATTGTTTATTTAAACACTTTGAAATCTTAGTGTCGAAAAATTAAACTGACTCAGAATTTTCTTCCCTACATAAATAATCAATAATTGCAAAGGAAGGAAATTGAAAAAAAAAAGAATTTTCAAATTAGAAAAGAAATATATACATTGAAGATATTCGCTCCGGCTGGGACTCGAACCCAGGCCACTCGCTTGGAAGACCAGCGGTCTAGCCGTTAGGCTATCGGAGTTCTGTCGAGCGGAGTCTTACTGCCTGACTGATACTGCCTGACTGACAGACTGACTCACTGACTGACTGATACTGACTGACTGACTCACTGACTGACCGAGACTGACTGACTAACTGCCTGACTGACTGAGACTGGACTGACTGACTGACTGACTGACTGAGACTGACTGACTGACTGCTTGACTCTCTGACTGGCTATTTCACTGACTGACTGAATGACTAAATGACTGACTGACACTGATTGACTGACTGCTTGACTACCTGACTGACTGCTTGACTGACTAACTGACTGGACAGGACTGACCGACTGACTGACTGACTGAATAAGGATGACTGACAGACTGACTGAATAAGGCTGACTGACTGACTGACTGACAGACTGACTGAATAAGGCTGACCGACTGACTGACTGCCTGACTGACTGCCTGACTGAATGACTGACTGACTGACTGACCGAAACTGACTGACTGACTGACTGAGACTGGACTGGACTGACTGACTGACTGACTGGTTGAGACTGACTGACTGCTTTAGTGACTAACTGACTGCACAGGACTGACCGACTGACTGACTGACTGACTGCCTGACTGACTGACAGACTGAATGACTGACTGACTGAGACTAAATGACTGACTGCTTGACTGACTGGCTGAAGGACTAACTGACTGACTGAGTGACTGACTGACTGGACTGACTGACTGAGACTGAATGACTGAGTGCTTGACTGATTGACTGTCAGACTGACTGACTGACTTCGCAAAAGGGAAAAATAAAAAAAAAAGAATTATAAAATTAGAAAAAAATATTTGCATTTAAGATTTCCTTTCCGGCCGGGACTCGAACCCAGTACCACGCGCTAGGAACCCAACGGTCTAGCCATTAGGCTATCGGAGCTCTGTCGATGGAAGTCTTAAATATAATAAAAACAAAAAATGCACCTTGGTAATTATTGATTCAAACACTTTGAAATTTACAGGTCGAATAATTAAACTGACTCAGAATTTTTCTTCCTACATAAATAATCAATATTTGCAAAAGAGAAAAATTAAAAAAAAAAGAACAAATTTCAAATTAGAAATTAAAAGTATACATTGAAGATTTTCGTTCAGGCTGGGACTCGAACCCAGGGCCACTCGCTTGGAAGCCTAACACTCTAGCCATTAGTCTATGGGAGCTCTGTCGGTGGGAGTTTTAAATATAATAAAAACAAAAAATGCACCTTGGTAATTGTTTATTTAAACACTTTGAAATCTTCGTGTCGAAAAATTAACCTGACTCAGAATTTTCTTCCCTACATAAATAATCAATAATTGCAAAGGAAAGAAATTGAAAAAAAAAAAATTTTCAAATTAGAAAAGAAATATATACATTGAAGATATTCGCTCCGGCTGGGACTCGAACCCAGGCCACTCGCTTGGAAGACCAGCGGTCTAGCCATTAGGCTATCGGAGTTCTGTCGAGCGGAGTCTTACTGCCTGACTGATACTGCCTGACTGACAGACTGACTCACTGACTGACTGATACTGACTGACTGACTCACTGACTGACCGAGACTGACTGACTAACTGCCTGACTGACTGAGACTGGACTGACTGACTGACTGACTGACTGACTGACTAACTGACTGACTGAGACTGACTAACTGACTGCTTGACTCTCTGACTGGCTATTTCACTGACTGACTGAATGACTAAATGACTGACTGACACTGACTGACTGACTGCTTGACTACCTGACTGACTGCTTGACTGACTAACTGACTGGACAGGACTGACCGACTGACTGACTGACAGACTGACTGAATAAGGATGACCGACTGACTGACTGCCTGACTGACTGACTGACTGAATGACTGACTGACTGACTGACCGAGACTGACTGACTGACTGACTGAGACTGGACTGGACTGACTGACTGACTGACTGACTGAGACTGACTGACTGCTTTAGTGACTAACTGACTGCACAGGACTGACCGACTGACTGACTGACTGACTGCCTGACTGACTGACTGACTGAATGACTGACTGACTGAGACTAAATGACTGACTGCTTGACTGACTGGCTGAAGGACTAACTGACTGACTGAGTGACTGACTGACTGGACTGACTGACTGAGACTGAATGACTGAGTGCTTGACTGATTGACTGTCAGACTGACTGACTGACTTCGCAAAAGGGAAAAATAAAAAAAAAGAATTATAAAATTAGAAAAAAATATTTGCATTTAAGATTTCCTTTCCGGCCGGGACTCGAACCCAGTACCACGCGCTAGGAACCCAACGGTCTAGCCATTAGGGTATCGGAGCTCTGTCGATGGAAGTCTTAAATATAATAAAAACAAAAAATGCACCTTGGTAATTATTGATTCAAACACTTTGAAATTTACAGGTCGAATAAATAAACTGACTCAGAATTTTTCTCCCTACATAAATAATCAATATTCGCAAAAGAGAAAAATTAAAAAAAAAAAGAAGAAGAAATTTCAAATTAGAAACTAAAAGTATACATTGAATATTTTCGTTCAGGCTGGGACTCGAACCCAGGGCCACTCGCTTGGAAGCCTAACACTCTAGCCATTAGTCTATGGGAGCTCTGTCGGTGGGAGTTTTAAATATAATAAAAACAAAAAATGCACCTTGGTAATTGTTTATTTAAACACTTTGAAATCTTCGTGTCGAAAAATTAAACTGACTCAGAATTTTCTTCCCTACATAAATAATCAATAATTGCAAAGGAAAGAAATTGAAAAAAAAAAAGAATTTTCAAATTAGAAAAGAAATATATACATTGAAGATATTCGCTCCGGCTGGGACTCGAACCCAGGCCACTCGCTTGGAAGACCAGCGGTCTAGCCATTAGGCTATCGGAGTTCTGTCGAGCGGAGTCTTACTGCCTGACTGATACTGCCTGACTGACAGACTGACTCACTGACTGACTGATACTGACTGACTGACTCACTGACTGACCGAGACTGACTGACTAACTGCCTGACTGACTGAGACTGAACTGACTGACTGACTGACTGACTGAATGACTAAATGACTGACTGACACTGACTGACTGACTGCTTGACTACCTGACTGACTGCTTGACTGACTAACTGACTGGACAGGACTGACCGACTGACAGACTGACTGAATAAGGATGACTGACAGACTGACTGAATAAGGATGACTGACTGACTGATTGACAGACTGACTGAATAAGGCTGACCGACTGACTGACTGCCTGACTGACTGACTGACTGAATGACTGACTGACTGACTGACCGAGACTGACTGACTGACTGACTGAGACTGGACTGGACTGACTGACTGACTGACTGACTGAGACTGACTGACTGCTTTAGTGACTAACTGACTGCACAGGACTGACCGACTGACTGACTGACTGACTGCCTGACTGACTGACTGACTGAATGACTGACTGACTGAGACTAAATGACTGACTGCTTGACTGACTGGCTGAAGGACTAACTGACTGACTGAGTGACTGACTGACTGGACTGACTGACTGAGACTGAATGACTGAGTGCTTGACTGATTGACTGTCAGACTGACTGACTGACTTCGCAAAAGGGAAAAATAAAAAAAAAAAGAATTATAAAATTAGAAAAAAATATTTGCATTTAAGATTTCCTTTCCGGCCGGGACTCGAACCCAGGGCCACTCGCTTGGAAGCCTAACACTCTAGCCATTAGTCTATGGGAGCTCTGTCGGTGGGAGTTTTAAATATAATAAAAACAAAAAATGCACCTTGGTAATTGTTTATTTAAACACTTTGAAATCTTTGTGTCGAAAAATTAAACTGACTCAGAATTTTCTTCCCTACATAAATAATCAATAATTGCAAAGGAAAGAAATTGAAAAAAAAAGAATTTTCAAATTAGAAAAGAAATATATACATTGAAGATATTCGCTCCGGCTGGGACTCGAACCCAGGCCACTCGCTTGGAAGACCAGCGGTCTAGCCATTAGGCTATCGGAGTTCTGTCGAGCGGAGTCTTACTGCCTGACTGATACTGCCTGACTGACAGAATGACTCACTGACTGACTGATACTGACTGACTGACTCACTGACTGACCGAGACTGACTGACTAACTGCCTGACTGACTGAGACTGGACTGACTGACTGACTGACTGACTGACTGACTAACTGACTGACTGAGACTGACTGACTGACTGACTAACTGACTGACTGAGACTGACTGACTGACTGCTTGACTCTCTGACTGGCTATTTCACTGACTGACTGAATGACTAAATGACTGACTGACTGCTTGACTACCTGACTGACTGCTTGACTGACTAACTGACTGGACAGGACTGACCGACTGACTGACTGACAGACTGACTGAATAAGGATGACTGACAGACTGACTGAATAAGGCTGACTGACTGACTGACTGACAACTGACTGAATAAGGCTGACCGACTGACTGACTGCCTAACTGACTGACTGACTGAATGACTGACTGACTGACTGACCGAGACTGACTGACTGACTGACTGAGACTGGACTGGACTGACTGACTGACTGACTGGTTGAGACTGACTGACTGCTTTAGTGACTAACTGACTGCACAGGACTGACCGACTGACTGACTGACTGACTGCCTGACTGACTGACTGACTGAATGACTGACTGACTGAGACTAAATGACTGACTGCTTGACTGACTGGCTGAAGGACTAACTGACTGACTGAGTGACTGACTGACTGGACTGACTGACTGAGACTGAATGACTGAGTGCTTGACTGATTGACTGTCAGACTGACTGACTGACTTCGCAAAAGGGAAAAATAAAAAAAAAGAATTATAAAATTAGAAAAAAATATTTGCATTTAAGATTTCCTTTCCGGCCGGGACTCGAACCCAGTACCACGCGCTAGGAACCCAACGGTCTAGCCATTAGGCTATCGGAGCTCTGTCGATGGAAGTCTTAAATATAATAAAAACAAAAAATGCACCTTGGTAATTATTGATTCAAACACTTTGAAATTTACAGGTCGAATAATTAAACTGACTCAGAATTTTTCTTCCTACATAAATAATCAATATTTGCAAAAGAGAAAAATTAAAAAAAAAAAGAAGAAGAAATTTCAAATTAGAAATTAAAAGTATACATTGAAGATTTTCGTTCAGGCTGGGACTCGAACCCAGGGCCACTCGCTTGGAAGCCTAACACTCTAGCCATTAGTCTATGGGAGCTCTGTCGGTGGGAGTTTTAAATATAAGAAAAACAAAAAATGCACCTTGGTAATTGTTTATTTAAACACTTTGAAATCTTCGTGTCGAAAAATTAAACTGACTCAGAATTTTCTTCCCTACATAAATAATCAATAATTGCAAAGGAAAGAAATTGAAAAAAAAAGAATTTTCAAATTAGAAAAGAAATATATACATTGAAGATATTCGCTCCGGCTGGGACTTGAACCCATGCCACTCGCTTGGAAGACCAGCGGTCTAGCCATTAGGCTATCGGAGTTCTGTCGAGCGGAGTCTTACTGCCTGACTGATACTGCCTGACTGACAGACTGACTCACTGACTGACTGATACTGACTGACTGACTCACTGACTGACCGAGACTGACTGACTAACTGCCTGACTGACTGAGACTGGACTGACTGACTGACTGACTGACTAACTGACTGACTGAGACTGACTGACTGACTGCTTGACTCTCTGACTGGCTATTTCACTGACTGACTGAATGACTAAATGACTGACTGACACTGACTGACTAACTGACTGGACAGGACTGACCGACTGACTGACTGACAGACTGACTGAATAAGGATGACTGACAGACTGACTGAATAAGGCTGACTGATTGACTGACTGACAGACTGACTGAATAAGGCTGACCGACTGACTGACTGCCTGACTGAATGACTGACTGACTGACTGACCGAGACTGACTGACTGACTGACTGAGACTGGACTGGACTGACTGACTGACTGACTGACTGAGACTGACTGACTGCTTTAGTGACTAACTGACTGCACAGGACTGACCGACTGACTGACTGACTGACTGCCTGACTGACTGACTGATTGAGACTAAATGACTGACTGCTTGACTGACTGGCTGAAGGACTAACTGACTGACTGAGTGACTGACTGACTGGACTGACTGACTGAGACTGAATGACTGAGTGCTTGACTGATTGACTGTCAGACTGACTGACTGACTTCGCAAAAGGGAAAAATAAAAAAAAAGAATTATAAAATTAGAAAAAATTATTTGCATTTAAGATTTCCTTTCCGGCCGGGACTCGAACCCAGTACCACGCGCTAGGAACCCAACGGTCTAGCCATTAGGCTATCGGAGCTCTGTCGATGGAAGTCTTAAATATAATAAAAACAAAAAATGCACCTTGGTAATTATTGATTCAAACACTTTGAAATTTACAGGTCGAATAAATAAACTGACTCAGAATTTTTCTCCCTACATAAATAATCAATATTCGCAAAAGAGAAAAATTAAAAAAAAAAGAAGAAGAAATTTCAAATTAGAAACTAAAAGTATACATTGAAGATTTTCGTTCAGGCTGGGACTCGAACCCAGGGCCACTCGCTTGGAAGCCTAACACTCTAGCCATTAGTCTATGGGAGCTCTGTCGGTGGGAGTTTTAAATATAATAAAAACAAAAAATGCACCTTGGTAATTGTTTATTTAAACACTTTGAAATCTTCGTGTCGAAAAATTAAACTGACTCAGAATTTTCTTCCCTACATAAATAATCAATAATTGCAAAGGAAAGAAATTGAAAAAAAAAAAGAATTTTCAAATTAGAAAAGAAATATATACATTGAAGATATTCGCTCCGGCTGGGACTCGAACCCAGGCCACTCGCTTAGAAGACCAGCGGTCTAGCCATTAGGCTATCGGAGTTCTGTCGAGCGGAGTCTTACTGCCTGACTGATACTGCCTGACTGACAGACTGACTCACTGACTGACTGATATTGACTGACTGACTCACTGACTGACCGAGACTGACTGACTAACTGCCTGACTGACTGAGACTGGACTGACTGACTGACTGACTGACTAACTGACTGACTGAGACTGACTGACTGACTGCTTGACTCTCTGACTGGCTATTTCACTGACTGACTGAATGACTAAATGACTGACTGACACTGACTGACTGACTGCTTGACTACCTGACTGACTGCTTGACTGACTAACTGACTGGACAGGACTGACCGACTGACTGACTGACAGACTGACTGAATAAGGATGACTGACAGACTGACTGAATAAGGCTGACTGACTGACTGACTGACAGACTGACTGAATAAGGCTGACCGACTGACTGACTGCCTGACTGACTGACTGACTGAATGACTGACTGACTGACTGACCGAGACTGACTGACTGACTGACTGACTGACTGACTGCTTTAGTGACTAACTGACTGCACAGGACTGACCGACTGACTGACTGACTGACTGCCTGACTGACTGAATGACTGACTGACTGAGACTAAATGACTGACTGCTTGACTGACTGGCTGAAGGACTAACTGACTGACTGACTGAGACTGAATGACTGAGTGCTTGACTGATTGACTCTCAGACTGACTGACTGACTTCGCAAAAGGGAAAAATAAAAAAAAGAATTATAAAATTAGAAAAAAATATTTGCATTTAAGATTTCCTTTCCGGCCGGGACTCGAACCCAGGGCCACTCGCTTGGAAGCCTAACACTCTAGCCATTAGTCTATGGGAGCTCTGTCGGTGGGAGTTTTAAATATAATAAAAACAAAAAATGCACCTTGGTAATTGTTTATTTAAACACTTTGAAATCTTCGTGTCGAAAAATTAAACTGACTCATAATTTTCTTCCCTACATAAATAATCAATAATTGCAAAGGAAAGAAATTGAAAAAAAAAGAATTTTCAAATTAGAAAAGAAATATATACATTGAAGATATTCGCTCCGGCTGGGACTCGAACCCAGGCCACTCGCTTGGAAGACCAGCGGTCTAGCCATTAGGCTATCGGAGTTCTGTCGAGCGGAGTCTTACTGCCAGACTGATACTGCCTGACTGACAGACTGACTCACTGACTGACTGATACTGACTGACTGACTCACTGACTGACCGAGACTGACTGACTAACTGCCTGACTGACTGAGACTGGACTGACTGACTGACTGACTGACTGACTGACTAACTGACTGACTGAGACTGACTGACTGACTGCTTGACTCTCTGACTGGCTATTTCACTGACTGGCTGAATGACTAAATGACTGACTGACACTGACTGACTGACTGCTTGACTACCTGACTGACTGCTTGACTGACTAACTGACTGGACAGGACTGACCGACTGACTGACTGACAGACTGACTGAATAAGGATGACTGACAGACTGACTGAATAAGGTTGACTGACTGACTGACTGACAGACTGACTGAATAAGGCTGACCGACTGACTGACTGCCTGACTGACTGACTGACTGAATGACTGACTGACTGAGACTAAATGACTGACTGCTTGACTGACTGGCTGAAGGACTAACTGACTGACTGAGTGACTGACTGACTGAGACTGAATGACTGAGTGCTTGACTGATTGACTGTCAGACTGACTGATTGACTGTCAGACTGACTGACTGACTTCGCAAAAGGGAAAAATAAAAAAAAAGAATTATAAAATTAGAAAAAAACATTTGCATTTAAGATTTCCTTTCCGGCCGGGACTCGAACCCAGTACCACGCGCTAGGAACCCAACGGTCTAGCCATTAGGCTATCGGAGCTCTGTCGATGGAAGTCTTAAATATAATAAAAACAAAAAATGCACCTTGGTAATTATTGATTCAAACACTTTGAAATTTACAGGTCGAATAATTAAACTGACTCAGAATTTTTCTCCCTACATAAATAATCAATATTCGCAAAAGAGAAAAATAAAAAAAAAGAAGAAGAAATTTCAAATTAGAAACTAAAAGTATACATTGAAGATTTTCGTTCAGGCTGGGACTCGAACCCAGGGCCACTCGCTTGGAAGCCTAACACTCTAGCCATTAGTCTATGGGAGCTCTGTCGGTGGGAGTTTTAAATATAATAAAAACAAAAAATGCACCTTGGTAATTGTTTATTTAAACACTTTGAAATCTTCGTGTCGAAAAATTAAACTGACTCAGAATTTTCTTCCCTACATAAATAATCAATAATTGCAAAGGAAAGAAATTGAAAAAAAAAAGAATTTTCAAATTAGAAAAGAAATATATACATTGAAGATATTCGCTCCGGCTGGGACTCGAACCCAGGCCACTCGCATGGAAGACCAGCGGTCTAGCCATTAGGCTATCGGAGTTCTATCGAGCGGAGTCTTACTGCCTGACTGATACTGCCTGACTGACAGACTGACTCACTGACTGACTGATACTGACTGACTGACTCACTGACTGACCGAGACTGACTGACTAACTGCCTGACTGACTGAGACTGGACTGACTGACTGACTGACTGACTGACTGACTAACTGACTGACTGAGACTGACTGACTGACTGCTTGACTCTCTGACTGGCTATTTCACTGACTGACTGAATGACTAAATGACTGACTGACACTGACTGACTGACTGCTTGACTACCTGACTGACTGCTTGACTGACTAACTGACTGGACAGGACTGACCGACTGACTGACTGACAGACTGACTGAATAAGGATGACTGACAGACTGACTGAATAAGGCTGACTGACTGACTGACTGACAGACTGACTGAATAAGGCTGACCGACTGACTGACTGCCTGACTGACTGACTGACTGACTGACCGAGACTGACTGACTGACTGACTGAGACTGGACTGGACTGACTGACTGACTGAGACTGGACTGGACTGACTGACTGACTGACTGAGACTGACTGACTGCTTTAGTGACTAACTGACTGCACAGGACTGACCGACTGACTGACTGACTGACTGCCTGACTGACTGAATGACTGACTGACTGAGACTAAATGACTGACTGCTTGACTGACTGGCTGAAGGACTAACTGACTGACTGAGTGACTGACTGACTGGACTGACTGACTGAGACTGAATGACTGAGTGCTTGACTGATTGACTGTCAGACTGACTGACTGACTTCGCAAAAGGGAAAAATAAAAAAAAAGAATTATAAAAAAATATTTGCATTTAAGATTTCCTTTCCGGCCGGGACTCGATCCCAGTACCACGCGCTAGGAAACCAACGGTCTAGCCATTAGGCTATCGGAGCTCTGTCGATGGAAGTCTTAAATATAATAAAAACAAAAAATGCACCTTGGTAATTATTGATTCAAACACTTTGAAATTTACAGGTCGAATAATTAAACTGACGCAGAATTTTTCTCCCTACATAAATAATCAATATTCGCAAAAGAGAAAAATTAAAAAAAAAAGAAGAAGAAATTTCAAATTAGAAACTAAAAGTATACATTGAAGATTTTCGTTCAGGCTGGGACTCGAACCCAGGGCCACTCGCTTGGAAGCCTAACACTCTAGCCATTAGTCTATGGGAGCTCTGTCGGTGGGAGTTTTAAATATAATAAAAACAAAAAATGCACCTTGGTAATTGTTTATTTAAACACTTTGAAATCTTTGTGTCGAAAAATTAAACTGACTCAGAATTTTCTTCCCTACATAAATAATCAATAATTGCAAAGGAAAGAAATTGAAAAAAAAAAGAATTTTCAAATTAGAAAAGAAATATATACATTGAAGATATTCGCTCCGGCTGGGACTCGAACCTAGGCCACTCGCTTGGAAGACCAGCGGTCTAGCCATTAGGCTATCGGAGTTCTGTCGAGCGGAGTCTTACTGCCTGACTGATACTGCCTGACTGACAGACTGACTCACTGACTGACTGATATTGACTGACTGACTCAGTGACTGACCGAGACTGACTGACTAACTGCCTGACTGACTGAGACTGGACTGACTGACTGACTGACTGACTGACTGACTGACTAACTGACTGACTGAGACTGACTGACTGACTGCTTGACTCTCTGACTGGCTATTTCACTGACTGACTGAATGACTAAATGACTGACTGACACTGACTGACTGACTGCTTGACTACCTGACTGACTAACTGACTGGACAGGACTGACCGACTGACTGACTGACAGACTGACTGAATAAGGATGACTGACAGACTGACTGAATAACGCTGACTGACTGACTGACTGACAGACTGACTGAATAAGGCTGACCGACTGACTGACTGCCTGACTGACTGACTGACTGAATGACTGACTGACTGACTGACCGAGACTGACTGACTGACTGACTGAGACTGGACTGGACTGACTGACTGACTGACTGACTGAGACTGACTGACTGCTTTAGTGACTAACTGACTGCACAGGACTGACCGACTGACTGACCGACTGACTGCCTGACTGACTGACTGACTGAATGACTGACTGACTGAGACTAAATGACTGACTGCTCGACTGACTGGCTGAAGGACTAACTGACTGACTGAGTGACTGACTGACTGGACTGACTGACTGAGACTGAATGACTGAGTGCTTGACTGATTGACTGTCAGACTGACTGACTGACTTCGCAAAAGGGAAAAATAAAAAAAAGAATTATAAAATTAGAAAAAAACATTTGCATTTAAGATTTCCTTTCCGGCCGGGACTCGAACCCAGTACCACGCGCTAGGAACCCAACGGTCTAGCCATTAGGCTATCGGAGCTCTGTCGATGGAAGTCTTAAATATAATAAAAACAAAAAATGCACCTTGGTAATTATTGATTCAAACACTTTGAAATTTACAGGTCGAATAATTAAACTGACTCAGAATTTTTCTCCCTACATAAATAATCAATATTCGCAAAAGAGAAAAATAAAAAAAAAAGAAGAAGAAATTTCAAATTAGAAACTAAAAGTATACATTGAAGATTTTCGGTCAGGCTGGGACTCGAACCCAGGGCCACTCGCTTGGAAGCCTAACACTCTAGCCATTAGTCTATGGGAGCTCTGTCGGTGGGAGTTTTAAATATAATAAAAACAAAAAATGCACCTTGGTAATTGTTTATTTAAACACTTTGAAATCTTCGTGTCGAAAAATTAAACTGACTCAGAATTTTCTTCCCTACATAAATAATCAATAATTGCAAAGGAAAGAAATTGAAAAAAAAAAAGAATTTTCAAATTAGAAAAGAAATATATACATTGAAGATATTCGCTCCGGCTGGGACTCGAACCCAGGCCACATCGCTTGGAAGACCAGCGGTCTAGCCATTAGGCTATCGGAGTTCTGTCGAGCGGAGTCTTACTGCCTGACTGACAGACTGACTCACTGACTGACTGATACTGACTGACTGACTCACTGACTGACCGAGACTGACTGACTAACTGCCTGACTGACTGAGACTGGACTGACTGACTGACTGACTGACTGACTGACTAACTGACTGACTGAGACTGACTGACTGACTGCTTGACTCTCTGACTGGCTATTTCACTGACTGACTGAATGACTAAATGACTGACTGACACTGACTGACTGACTGCTTGACTACCTGACTGACTGCTTGACTGACTAACTGACTGGACAGGACTGACCGACTGACTGACTGACAGACTGACTGAATAAGGATGACTGACAGACTGACTGAATAAGGCTGACTGACTGACTGACTGACAGACTGACTGAATAAGGCTGACCGACTGACTGACTGCCTGACTGACTGACTGACTGAATGACTGACTGACTGACTGACCGAGACTGACTGACTGACTGACTGAGACTGGACTGGACTGACTGACTGAGATTGGACTGGACTGACTGACTGACTGACTGACTGAGACTGACTGACTGCTTAAGTGACTAACTGACTGCACAGGACTGACCGACTGACTGACTGACTGACTGCCTGACTGACTGACTGACTGAATGACTGACTGACTGAGACTAAATGACTGACTGCTTGACTGACTGGCTGAAGGACTAACTGACTGACTGAGTGACTGACTGACTGGACTGACTGACTGAGACTGAATGACTGAGTGCTTGACTGATTGACTGTCAGACTGACTTCGCAAAAGGGAAAAATAAAAAAAAAGAATTATAAAATTAGAAAAAAATATTTGCATTTAAGATTTCCTTTCCGGCCGGGACTCGAACCCAGGGCCACTCGCTTGGAAGCCTAACACTCTAGCCATTAGTCTATGGGAGCTCTGTCGGTGGGAGTTTTAAATATAATAAAAACAAAAAATGCACCTTGGTAATTATTTATTTAAACACTTTGAAATCTTCGTGTCGAAAAATTAAACTGACTCAGAATTTTCTTCCCTACATAAATAATCAATAATTGCAAAGGAAAGAAATTGAAAAAAAAAAGAATTTTCAAATTAGAAAAGAAATATATACATTGAAGATATTCGCTCCGGCTGGGACTCGAACCCAGGCCACTCGCTTGGAAGACCAGCGGTCTAGCCATTAGGCTATCGGAGTTCTGTCGAGCGGAGTCTTACTGCCTGACTGATACTGCCTGACTGACAGACTGACTCACTGACTGACTGATATTGACTGACTGACTCACTGACTGACCGAGACTCACTGACTAACTGCCTGACTGACTAACTGCCTGACTGACTGAGACTGGACTGACTGACTGACTGACTGACTGACTGACTAACTGACTGACTGAGACTGACTGACTGACTGCTTGACTCTCTGACTGGCTATTTCACTGACTGACTGAATGACTAAATGACTGACTGACACTGACTGACTGACTGCTTGACTACCTGACTGACTGCTTGACTGACTAACTGACTGGACAGGACTGACCGACTGACTGACTGACAGACTGACTGAATAAGGATGACTGACAGACTGACTGAATAAGGCTGACTGACTGACTGACTGACAGACTGACTGAATAAGGCTGACCGACTGACTGACTGCCTGACTGACTGACTGACTGAATGACTGACTGACCGAGACTGACAGACTGACTGACTGAGACTGGACTGGACTGACTGACTGACTGACTGACTGAGACTGACTGACTGCTTTAGTGACTAACTGACTGCACAGGACTGACCGACTGACTGACTGACTGACTGCCTGACTGACTGACTGACTGAATGACTGACTGACTGAGACTAAATGACTGACTGCTTGACTGACTGGCTGAAGGACTAACTGACTGACTGAGTGACTGACTGACTGGACTGACTGACTGAGACTGAATGACTGAGTGCTTGACTGATTGACTGTCAGACTGACTGACTGACTTCGCAGAAGGGAAAAATAAAAAAAAAGAATTATAAAATTAGAAAAAAATATTTGCATTTAAGATTTCCTTTCCGGCCGGGACTCGAACCCAGTACCACGCGCTAGGAACCCAACGGTCTAGCCATTAGGCTATCGGAGCTCTGTCGAAGGAAGTCTTAAATATAATAAAAACAAAAAATGCACCTTGGTAATTATTGATTCAAACACTTTGAAATTTACAGGTCGAATAATTAAACTGACTCAGAATTTTTCTCCCTACATAAATAATCAATATTCGCAAAAGAGAAAAATTAAAAAAAAAGAAGAAGAAATTTCAAATTAGAAACTAAAAGTATACATTGAAGATTTTCGTTCAGGCTGGGACTCGAACCCAGGGCCACTCGCTTGGAAGCCTAACACTCTAGCCATTAGTCTATGGGAGCTCTGTCGGTGGGAGTTTTAAATATAATAAAAACAAAAAATGCACCTTGGTAATTGTTTATTTAAACACTTTGAAATCTTCGTGTCGAAAAATTAAACTGACTCAGAATTTTCTTCCCTACATAAATAATCAATAATTGCAAAGGAAAGAAATTGAAAAAAAAAGAATTTTCAAATTAGAAAAGAAATATATACATTGAAGATATTCGCTCCGGCTGGGACTCGAACCCAGGCCACTCGCTTGGAAGACCAGCGGTCTAGCCATTAGGCTATCGGAGTTCTGTCGAGCGGAGTCTTACTGCCTGACTGATACTGCCTGACTGACAGACTGACTCACTGACTGACTGATATTGACTGACTGACTCACTGACTGACCGAGACTGACTGACTAACTGCCTGACTGACTGAGACTGGACTGACTGACTGACTGACTGACTAACTGACTGACTGAGACTGACTGACTGACTGCTTGACTCTCTGACTGGCTATTTCACTGACTGACTGAATGACTAAATGACTGACTGACACTGACTGACTGACTGCTTGACTACCTGACTGACTGCTTGACTGACTAACTGACTGGACAGGACTGACCGACTGACTGACTGACAGACTGACTGAATAAGGATGACTGACAGACTGACTGAATAAGGCTGACTGACTGACTGACTGACAGACTGACTGAATAAGGCTGACCGACTGACTGACTGCCTGACTGACTGACTGACTGAATGACTGACTGACTGACTGACCGAGACTGACTGACTGACTGACTGAGACTGGACTGGACTGACTGACTGAGACTGGACTGGACTGACTGACTGACTGACTGACTGAGACTGACTGACTGCTTTAGTGACTAACTGACTGCACAGGACTGACCGACTGACTGACTGACTGACTGCCTGACTGACT
The DNA here is from genome assembly GCF_026930045.1 of Uloborus diversus. Lineage (NCBI taxonomy): Eukaryota > Metazoa > Arthropoda > Arachnida > Araneae > Uloboridae > Uloborus > Uloborus diversus. Next base: position 705,549 of record NW_026558406.1, read on the forward strand.
GACTGACTGAATGACTGACTGACTGAGACTAAATGACTGACTGCTTGACTGACTGGCTGAAGGACTAACTGACTGACTGAGTGACTGACTGACTGGACTGACTGACTGAGACTGAATGACTGAGTGCTTGACTGATTGACTGTCAGACTGACTTCGCAAAAGGGAAAAATAAAAAAAAAAAAGAATTATAAAATTAGAAAAAAATATTTGCATTTAAGATTTCCTTTCCGGCCGGGACTCGAACCCAGGGCCACACGCTTGGAAGCCTAACACTCTAGCCATTAGTCTATGGGAGCTCTGTCGGTGGGAGTTTTAAATATAATAAAAACAAAAAATGCACCTTGGTAATTGTTTATTTAAACACTTTGAAATCTTCGTGTCGAAAAATTAAACTGACTCAGAATTTTCTTCCCTACATAAATAATCAATAATTGCAAAGGAAAGAAATTGAAAAAAAAAAGAATTTTCAAATTAGAAAAGAAATATATACATTGAAGATATTCGCTCCGGCTGGGACTCGAACCCAGGCCACTCGCTTGGAAGACCAGCGGTCTAGCCATTAGGCTATCGGAGTTCTGTCGAGTGGAGTCTTACTGCCTGACTGATACTGCCTGACTGACAGACTGACTCACTGACTGACTGATATTGACTGACTGACTCAGTGACTGACCGAGACTGACTGACTAACTGCCTGACTGACTGAGACTGGACTGACTGACTGACTGACTGACTGACTGACTAACTGACTGACTGAGACTGACTGACTGACTGCTTGACTCTCTGACTGGCTATTTCACTGACTGACTGAATGACTAAATGACTGACTGACACTGACTGACTGACTGCTTGACTACCTGACTGACTAACTGACTGGACAGGACTGACCGACTGACTGACTGACAGACTGACTGAATAAGGATGACTGACAGACTGACTGAATAACGCTGACTGACTGACTGACTGACAGACTGACTGAATAAGGCTGACCGACTGACTGACTGCCTGACTGACTGACTGACTGAATGACTGACTGACCGAGACTGACTGACTGACTGACTGAGACTGGACTGGACTGACTGACTGACTGACTGACTGAGACTGACTGACTGCTTTAGTGACTAACTGACTGCACAGGACTGACCGACTGACTGACCGACTGACTGCCTGACTGACTGACTGACTGAATGACTGACTGACTGAGACTAAATGACTGACTGCTCGACTGACTGGCTGAAGGACTAACTGACTGACTGAGTGACTGACTGACTGGACTGACTGACTGAGACTGAATGACTGAGTGCTTGACTGATTGACTGTCAGACTGACTGACTGACTTCGCAAAAGGGAAAAATAAAAAAAAGAATTATAAAATTAGAAAAAAACATTTGCATTTAAGATTTCCTTTCCGGCCGGGACTCGAACCCAGTACCACGCGCTAGGAACCCAACGGTCTAGCCATTAGGCTATCGGAGCTCTGTCGATGGAAGTCTTAAATATAATAAAAACAAAAAATGCACCTTGGTAATTATTGATTCAAACACTTTGAAATTTACAGGTCGAATAATTAAACTGACTCAGAATTTTTCTCCCTACATAAATAATCAATATTCGCAAAAGAGAAAAATAAAAAAAAAAGAAGAAGAAATTTCAAATTAGAAACTAAAAGTATACATTGAAGATTTTCGGTCAGGCTGGGACTCGAACCCAGGGCCACTCGCTTGGAAGCCTAACACTCTAGCCATTAGTCTATGGGAGCTCTGTCGGTGGGAGTTTTAAATATAATAAAAACAAAAAAATGCACCTTGGTAATTGTTTATTTAAACACTTTGAAATCTTCGTGTCGAAAAATTAAACTGACTCAGAATTTTCTTCCCTACATAAATAATCAATAATTGCAAAGGAAAGAAATTGAAAAAAAAAAGAATTTTCAAATTAGAAAAGAAATATATACATTGAAGATATTCGCTCCGGCTGGGACTCGAACCAGGGCCACATCGCTTGGAAGACCAGCGGTCTAGCCATTAGGCTATCGGAGTTCTGTCGAGCGGAGTCTTACTGCCTGACTGATACTGCCTGACTGACAGACTGACTCACTGACTGACTGATATTGACTGACTGACTCACTGACTGACCGAGACTCACTGACTAACTGCCTGACTGACTAACTGCCTGACTGACTGAGACTGGACTGACTGACTGACTGACTGACTGACTGACTAACTGACTGACTGAGACTGACTGACTGACTGCTTGACTCTCTGACTGGCTATTTCACTGACTGACTGAATGACTAAATGACTGACTGACACTGACTGACTGACTGCTTGACTACCTGACTGACTGCTTGACTGACTAACTGACTGGACAGGACTGACCGACTGACTGACTGACAGACTGACTGAATAAGGATGACTGACAGACTGACTGAATAAGGCTGACTGACTGACTGACTGACAGACTGACTGAATAAGGCTGACCGACTGACTGACTGCCTGACTGACTGACTGACTGAATGACTGACTGACCGAGACTGACAGACTGACTGACTGAGACTGGACTGGACTGACTGACTGACTGACTGACTGAGACTGACTGACTGCTTTAGTGACTAACTGACTGCACAGGACTGACCGACTGACTGACTGACTGACTGCCTGACTGACTGACTGACTGAATGACTGACTGACTGAGACTAAATGACTGACTGCTTGACTGACTGGCTGAAGGACTAACTGACTGACTGAGTGACTGACTGACTGGACTGACTGACTGAGACTGAATGACTGAGTGCTTGACTGATTGACTGTCAGACTGACTGACTGACTTCGCAGAAGGGAAAAATAAAAAAAAAGAATTATAAAATTAGAAAAAAATATTTGCATTTAAGATTTCCTTTCCGGCCGGGACTCGAACCCAGTACCACGCGCTAGGAACCCAACGGTCTAGCCATTAGGCTATCGGAGCTCTGTCGAAGGAAGTCTTAAATATAATAAAAACAAAAAATGCACCTTGGTAATTATTGATTCAAACACTTTGAAATTTACAGGTCGAATAATTAAACTGACTCAGAATTTTTCTCCCTACATAAATAATCAATATTCGCAAAAGAGAAAAATTAAAAAAAAAGAAGAAGAAATTTCAAATTAGAAACTAAAAGTATACATTGAAGATTTTCGTTCAGGCTGGGACTCGAACCCAGGGCCACTCGCTTGGAAGCCTAACACTCTAGCCATTAGTCTATGGGAGCTCTGTCGGTGGGAGTTTTAAATATAATAAAAACAAAAAATGCACCTTGGTAATTGTTTATTTAAACACTTTGAAATCTTCGTGTCGAAAAATTAAACTGACTCAGAATTTTCTTCCCTACATAAATAATCAATAATTGCAAAGGAAAGAAATTGAAAAAAAAAGAATTTTCAAATTAGAAAAGAAATATATACATTGAAGATATTCGCTCCGGCTGGGACTCGAACCCAGGCCACTCGCTTGGAAGACCAGCGGTCTAGCCATTAGGCTATCGGAGTTCTGTCGAGCGGAGTCTTACTGCCTGACTGATACTGCCTGACTGACAGACTGACTCACTGACTGACTGATATTGACTGACTGACTCACTGACTGACCGAGACTGACTGACTAACTGCCTGACTGACTGAGACTGGACTGACTGACTGACTGACTGACTAACTGACTGACTGAGACTGACTGACTGACTGCTTGACTCTCTGACTGGCTATTTCACTGACTGACTGAATGACTAAATGACTGACTGACACTGACTGACTGACTGCTTGACTACCTGACTGACTGCTTGACTGACTAACTGACTGGACAGGACTGACCGACTGACTGACTGACAGACTGACTGAATAAGGATGACTGACAGACTGACTGAATAAGGCTGACTGACTGACTGACTGACAGACTGACTGAATAAGGCTGACCGACTGACTGACTGCCTGACTGACTGACTGACTGAATGACTGACTGACTGACTGACCGAGACTGACTGACTGACTGACTGAGACTGGACTGGACTGACTGACTGAGACTGGACTGGACTGACTGACTGACTGACTGACTGAGACTGACTGACTGCTTTAGTGACTAACTGACTGCACAGGACTGACCGACTGACTGACTGACTGACTGCCTGACTGACTGACTGACTGAATGACTGACTGACTGAGACTAAATGACTGACTGCTTGACTGACTGGCTGAAGGACTAACTGACTGACTGAGTGACTGACTGACTGGACTGACTGACTGAGACTGAATGACTGAGTGCTTGACTGATTGACTGTCAGACTGACTTCGCAAAAGGGAAAAATAAAAAAAAAAAAAGAATTATAAAATTAGAAAAAAATATTTGCATTTAAGATTTCCTTTCCGGCCGGGACTCGAACCCAGGGCCACACGCTTGGAAGCCTAACACTCTAGCCATTAGTCTATGGGAGCTCTGTCGGTGGGAGTTTTAAATATAATAAAAACAAAAAATGCACCTTGGTAATTGTTTATTTAAACACTTTGAAATCTTCGTGTCGAAAAATTAAACTGACTCAGAATTTTCTTCCCTACATAAATAATCAATAATTGCAAAGGAAAGAAATTGAAAAAAAAAAGAATTTTCAAATTAGAAAAGAAATATATACATTGAAGATATTCGCTCCGGCTGGGACTCGAACCCAGGCCACTCGCTTGGAAGACCAGCGGTCTAGCCATTAGGCTATCGGAGTTCTGTCGAGTGGAGTCTTACTGCCTGACTGATACTGCCTGACTGACAGACTGACTCACTGACTGACTGATATTGACTGACTGACTCAGTGACTGACCGAGACTGACTGACTAACTGCCTGACTGACTGAGACTGGACTGACTGACTGACTGACTGACTGACTGACTAACTGACTGACTGAGACTGACTGAC